>NC_139255.1:50850569-51578069 GCF_977018435.1 Lepisma saccharinum
TGACTCGTTTGTTGTGGTTACGATATGGAACAGTTTACGATTGAGCAACGTGTTCTTATTGTGAAGACATTTTACCAAAATGGTGAAAGTGCAACGCAGACAGTGTGTGATCTCTGACACCCTGTGATATATTTATTTATTCCAAGTTTCAGATTGTAATGATGCAATCATTACTGGATCCTTTTTTATGTTATAAATTGTGTATGTGTATTCCTGTACGTTTGGGTTCTTGGCCGTTGGGGGAGCGGTAAGTTTCCAGTAACGGTTTAGGTCATTAGCGGGGCCTATAAATAGGAAGGGCAGGGGAGCAGTGGGTCTCAGATGTTTGGCGGAGTACAGCAATGTACGAGGGTCACTATTTATATTTTGAGTCTTGGCAACACTGACTAAAGTTAGGCGCGATTTGACGTTTGCACGGAATCGTATGGCATTATTGACCATAACGTACTTCAAATGTTTTGGCAATAGCTTTATTTGTGTTGTTTATGTTGCCTTGGAGATTGCGCGACAACAATAAAATGGAATTAACTCGTGAACATTTTCGTGCGATGATTTTTTACGATTTTCGACGTGGATTATCAAGACAAGAGTGCATCGATCAACTTAGTTCCACATTTGGCGATGAAGCCCCATCCTTTGCCACAGTGAAACGCTGGTATAACGAATTTAATCGTGGCCGCCATTCGCTCACCGACGAGATTCGCGAAGGTCGTCCAAAATCAGTTGTTGTTCAAGAAAACATTGATGCTGTGCAAAACCTAATACTGCAAGATCGTCGTGTGACATACTGTGAGATTGAGGCAACCATAGGCATTAGTTCCACCAGCATATATAAAATATTACATGATCATTTAGCTCTGAGAAAGGTACGTTCTGGTTGGATCCCACACAATTTGACAAAAACTCAAAAAGATGCTCTCGTCAATTGGTGCAAACAAATGCTCAATAAATACAATCGTGGTGCTTCAAAAGACGTATATAAGATTGTAACAGGTGACGAATCATGGATATATGCATATGAGCCGGAACGTAAACAGCAGTCGACTTTATGGGTGTTTCAAGATGAACCCAATCCAACAAAAGTTATTCGCGCTCGAAGCACATCGAAACAAATGGTCGCCTGTTTTTTCTGGAAAACTGGTCATGTGGCAACTGTGCCTTTAGAGGAACGTAGAACGGTCAACTCTGAATGGTACACAACAATTTGTTTGCCAGAGGTCTTCGGTCAAATACGGAATACAAACAAACGCCATCGGATCATTCTTCATCAAGACAATGCCAGCTGTCACACATCTCGTCTAACAACCGACTTTATGAACAGTCAAAAAATCGAATTGATGGGTCATCCGCCGTACAGTCCTGATTTGGCACCCAATGACTTCTTCTTGTTCCAGAATGTCAAGAATAAATTGCGTGGACAACGATTTTCGTCGGCGGAAGACGCCGTTGATGCGTTCAAAAACCATATTATGGAGGTGTCTCAAGAAGATTGGAAAAACTGCTTTCACAAATGGTTCGAACGAATGCAAAAGTGTATTGGCCATAATGGAGAATACTTCGAAAAACAATAAAGCAGTTTTCAATGCAAAATTCCTGTTTTTTCATTGTTAGGCTCAAAATATAAATAGTGACCCTCGTAAGAGGTATATTTTTCTCTGAGGGGAGTGGCTGGGCGAGCATTCTTTCCTTACTATGTGAACCGACGGGGATGTTAACTTTCTTTCTTTTAATACACACACTTGCTCTTTTCACATTATTCCAATAGTTTATTTCATGTGGGAAACCGGGTACACAACACACATACATTCAGCCACCTTTTTTGGTACTGAGGGTTATATTTTTTTTTACTCGTGGAGCCAGTGGTTACGTGAGTCTACACACTCTCTTCGGGAAGGGGGGACAGGGTACACCGGAATGTAATTTTGTGAATAACGGCCAAGAATTAACTTCTGTAAATATATTATGAATAAACATATATATATCTAAAAGGAAATGAGCGTTAAGCTATAATTTGAAGAAACTAGCATCCACAGAACTTCAGGTACTGCAAGTTTTGAACCTCGGGACAAGGATTCAAAAATGTATGGTTGTGTATATTGTGTATGTTGCTGAGAATCAGCTAAATAGCACAAACTATACCGTTACAAGATACAGCACTTTTAAGGTCATTTTACACTGAAAACTCTAACAAATAACAAGAACAAGTCAAGATGGTTTTAGGTGAAAACAAAAAAGGTTAAATATAAACATAAGGCATAAACAAGGGAACAAACAAAGATTTACATATTCATTTTTAGGGAAGATCGGAAAATACTCTCAGGGACAAAAATGTCTATGTTTGTGGGTAGAACTGTTCCAGCCTGTGGATCAGAGAGCGCTGTATAAGGGAAAGCCTAGCGGTAGAGTTGTGGAACAATTCAGTGTTTCGGGTCGATCGAGAGGGAACTCTGATGTTGAATTCTGTAAGAAGAAATTCAGATCTCAATTTTCCATTGATGATTTTATAGAAAAATTTCATATCGGCCATATCGCGTCGGGTCTGCAGTAACTGAATGTTCAAAGTAGTCAGGATGTCAGGTTTCTGAAGATGCCGCAGAGAAGGAATTCTATGACGAACAATGGCGGTAAAGAAGCTGAGGACGGAATCCATGCTAGAAAGATTTGTATTGGAAGCCATGGCCCAGACTGGAGAGCAGTATTGGAGAATCGGAGAAATGAATGACTTGAAAAACAGGCTAAGAGAAGTTGGAGTATCAATTTCAGTGAATCTGTAGAGGAGGCCTAAGAGGCGCATTGCAGTTTTAGTTGTAGCTGCGATGTGTTCCTTGAAGCTCAGTTTTTCATCTATGATAACACCAACATCTTTTTTGGGAGCTTCAGAACAAGACCAATGTTGTATTTGTAGGACTACTCAGTTCTAAGAAAAAGTTGTTTTGCAAATTTGATAAGAACGGTTTCTTCACAAATTTTAAAAATCTGAAAATTAAGAATGGTGTTTAAAAACCTTTCTGCCTGCACCGTAGTAAAATTTCATCACAATCGAAGCATAATGGCACTTCTTTGTTTTCACGGCTACAAAAAAAATAGAAGGCATGCTCGAAAGAATATTTGGTTACCGTAGATGAACGCAGAATTGAATTAGCTAAATTTTGATGTAACTCGTTTTTACGAAGGTCTACAGGTTAATTTTTAATTCGAGTCCGAACTCGAGTACCCGTAATCTTTAATCCGACAGTAAACGTACAGGCATTACCCAGGTGACGTCAGATGTAGGCTATATCTGCATTTGACGAATCACATAATAATAAGAAGAAAGCTTTAAAATGAAATTAATGTACTTTAAAATATATTTTAAGATTATAGGCATAAAATCCGACACCAACGAGCACTACAATTAAGCCTAAGTGAGAAGTCCGTTCATTCGTACAGTTGGCGCAACTTATATGGGCTTGTGGGGCTCTAGCCTCACACTAACACAACAATTAAAATAAATGATGATGTAATACCTAGAGCTGTAGTAGTTAAAAGTCTTGGACGAATATTTGACACTCGTCTATCATGGGATGAGCATATTAGCCACCAAATCAATAAATCATTTGGAACACTTCGATTCTTGTTTAAATTTAACAAACTATTATCTTCAGAAATCAAGCAGCGATTAGTTGAAACACTTATCCATTTCTCGACTATTGTGACGTAGTGTGCTCTGGTAGAATAAATAAAACTTTACAAGCAAAAATTCAAAAATGCCAAAAGGCGTGCGTGCGTTCATATTTTGCATCCCGAGGCGTGAACATATTTTACCATTCATAAATAATAAGAATATCCTCAATATGTACCGTAGGCGACTACTGCATACATATTGCCTTATACATAAAATTATTACACCTGGCAAGCCGTCGTATCTGGCAGACATGTTGATCCCTCGCACCAGTATTCGCAGCCACCATACAAGAAATAATTTCAAATTTAACCTTCCACTCTGCAACACACAGGCATATCAGTCGTCGTTTTCATATTTTGCTGCAAAAATATGGAGTGCCCTACCTAAGACCATGTCGAGCATATCTAAAATAGAATCTTTCCGAAATGAAGTAAAGAATTTTCTTTCGGCAGAGCAGAGATTGTGTTCAAATACTATGATGTAACTTGTATGTTTATGTTACGTATTTTGTCTACATCTTTTTTTAAAAATTTATTTTATTTTTATGTTGTTGTCTTTTCACAATTTTTGTATCATTTTATTCATACATTTATTAAAATTACTTTATCAATAGATTTTGTAACTAAATCATACAGTTTATTGTACACTGTATTAATACTGTAATAAGATATGTATAAGAAATGTAAATTTAAATGTAATCGATGACACGGGTTAGGTGGTAGAACAGCCTCAGGCTAAACCTCGCCCACGCAAATAAAGAATTTGAATTTGAATTAGCCACCCAATAATGTATACCGTACTGTTGTTATATTTTAGAAATACGTAACGTCGTAAAGTCCCCGTGTTTAATAAAACTGTTTCATAATTATACACTCAAAATTGAATTGATTGATTGAATTGTTGTTTTAAGTCCACTTTATGCACAGAAAGGCTAATCGGGACTTTATCTACCGTATAAAGTGGGATCCGAACCACTGTGCCATGTGCCTCCACAGGGTATCGAACCCGGAACCCCTTGATTACAAGGCGAGGCTACACACTTAAAATAATTCTCGAAACTTAATTACTGCTCAATAATAATTTGTTAGATCTCCAATTTGATAATTGGGTGTTCTAAATTATTTTCTCTACCCGTGGTCTTATAATTATTACGAAATGTAATAGGAGCATAAGGTCTTACGTATGACATGTGTTGTGTAGATTTGTACAACTCTGCGAGATACGTAGATCGAGGTGGGCCAATTGCATGGCTATCTCGTTTACGTAATCTGACACCCCCTCGATTTTTACTTTTGGGGTTTCATTCATCGACCTAGAAATCGGTTGTTGAGGATATCAGGACATCGGTGAGGCAGTGCGTCATCTTGTTGGAAATGGATGCGGCCAAAACACACAGCAACTTGATACGCCTTGTTCATTTTGGCCATATGTAATATTTTATTTGTTTTCTGTTAATTTCACAGAAATCTGTTCGATTTATTTGTTAGTTTCAATGCTGTTGTTTGTGTTGCTTTAAATTTGTAATTTTTGCTGTATATTTGTTACACGCAATATCGGAAGCAGAACTCATTTCCGGTTTATAAACATTTGTAGAACTGTCCAATCTTTTATTGATTCCGTTGCCGGGACAAGAGTGCGTGAAAAGGAAAACTTAAGTTGAGTTGCGTGAGATGATGTTAATTTGTGAAAAACACTGTTATAAAGGAAAAGCCGCAGCTTAATTGAAATGTGATTGTGTTTGTGAATATTGTTGTTATTTTGCAGTGATTGCTTAAAGGTAAAATGTGTTATTAAATTTGTAAAATGGCATGAAGCTATTTCTTTTTCAAATCGTTACGTCCTGAGAATGCTCATTGTAGCATAACATTAAGGAGAGTCTCATAACTCCGCCGCACAGGGAGATTGGGTAGCTACCGTGACGTAGTGATCCAGTGGCGAACACCAGAAAGGAACGTCTTGACCTGTGTAAGGCGACATTTTTAATGAAACTGCCGCTGGCGCTTGCGGTGGCGGAATTCGGTACTATTCCACAACGCAAGTCAAACTTAATGTATTTCCTCACAAAATGACACCACAAACAATTCTGTAACGTTTCCGAATGCATTTTTATGCACTTACAAAGTTGTAAAGACAAAAAATGCCAATAGGGTCCAATTTTTAAATTGGTCGCGGATACTAGTCTTATGTAGTAAGATGTTGTGGGAGAGGTAGAACTTCAAAACAGGTGACTTCAATTTTGAACAGTACGAGGATATAGCACAATCTCTTCACATACTTACGGCAGTATATGTTGGTTGCACCTCATTGTTCCCTTGAATGATTAACATTCAGTTCTCGAACAATGCGTCGAGACCGTACGCTTCATAAGCTGCTATAATTTGCTTTAGAAATTACCTCCGTAGCGCCGAGTTGGCTGGTTATTATTCGAACACGACTTGACAGCGGGGGAGTTGGAGGGCGGGCTGCGAAACTGAACAGACGGTCAACGCAATACGTCATCTCTTGCTGAATACGTGAATACTCGGTGGGTTCTTGCAATGGGTAAACATTTTTGGGCGAAGCTGACTGCGACATGATTCGAAACTTTCGTGTTTGTGCTGACAAGAACCGCCGTGGATATATATCAATGTCAGCAGCTTTGACGCGTAAAATGGAAACGCGCGGGAATTGTTTAGCAAAGTTACGTTAGACACAAACAGTAGCTTGGCGAGAGCGTGGGTACTGATTTCTGAGTCGACTCCAGGTGAACGCGTGAAAGCAATGTGAAAACAACATCGCAGAGTTAAAATTTATTGATTTGGTTTAATTTTTGTTATTTATCGCCGCATTTCATCCTCATGTGGATAATCGAGACGATGAGGATGATATGATGAAGTTTATGAAGGAACACCACAAAGAACACCCATAGCAAGGGCACAATTCGAACCCGGGATCGCAGGCGACATAGTGCGCTGTGCATAAACTTTACTACTGTTATTATTTTAATTACTAATAATAATAACTATTTCTGTTAAGACGGATGAAACACTTTCCTTCAGAAACGAAATATTTTGTGAAATACCTCAAGGATCGCCGCCACTTGGCCCAATCTATTTGTTGTTTCATTTTAATGATGTCGCTTTATGTTTTAAACCTAGCACATGTCTGCTATATGCAGATGATATAAAAAAAAATAAGAGAATTCTAACAAAGAATAACTTGCCGAGAGCGTGGGTGCTGATTTGCCCTGATTTCTAAGGCGACTACAGGTAAACGTGCATAAGCTACATGGAAACAAACCTTAGATTTAAACTGAATTGTTGATGTTAGTATTTTCACAATTATCCTTACAATGGCGCCAGGAGCCGCGCTGTGCTATTTGGTCTAAGTGGATCTCATTTTTTTCCTGGGAGGAGCATAGAATATGCTGTAAACATGTAACTTTGAAAATATTTGGGGTGAGATAAACCAATCGGTAATAGTCCTTCAAAGTGGAATTCAAACAATTGTAACGAGCAGTTTCTGCTAGTCACATAAAAGGGCATTGCCTCAACAAGGAAATAAGAACAGACTCAGGAAGTGGGAACGTACGTCACACGCACACATGTCTCAGCCTCGGCACGAGTGATTCAGTCAAGGCCCTTCCCTCCCCCTATGCTATCAAGAGCAAGGTTTCCGTCAAGGTAACCTACAGAAAGTTGTGGTGGCTTAGCGTAAACAAGGCCAGAACCTTGACCTTGAATATTCTGGGATTGACCCTGGCGATAAGCATCGAGGTCTACTGACCACAAGCCTTCACCATGGCTAGCAAGGCCAACACTCTCCTCCAGAATGAACTGTCACGAAAATAGCCACAAGGTTGGAAGCACTCTCTCAGCTGAGGTGAGGATGAAGAGAAGGTCGTAGCTACAAAAAATATTGCTGGAAACAAGCCTCTTGAGTCTTGAGTTCTGGCACAGTCGACGCGCTAGCTTCGTTAACGACCGGCTGGCGTTGGAGTCCACGGAGCGCGCCCACCAGCTGCAACAAATCACACTCCACGCACAGTGTTGCCACACATCTAATCTACGCCACCTTGTCCCTCCGCCTTCCCATGGTCTCCACATTGAAGTTGCAAACTACGGCAACAGCGTATCCGCAGTCATGTGACAGACTCCACATGGAGTATACGAGCAGAATGACAGCTGCGCCCATTGGCTCAAGGTTTAGTGAGATTGGACGATAACATCTCGCCCGCTGTTTAACCCCACCTACGTTCGTGGCGGCGGCTTCCTTCAGTTCTTGGACGTTAACGAAGCAAACGCGCGGGCTATACTTCGAGAGACGCCGAGAGGCGGTTCTGTCGTTCGCTGCTCCTGTCTTAGAGGGAAAGCCTCAGTTCCCTAAGTATTAACACTTCAGAATAGTCACTATTTCAGTACACTAAGATCAAGTCACTTATGGCCAGGTAGATATAAGTTTTAACCGTATTAAGACATTAGACCAATAAGCATGTAAGATATTGAGCAAGTGCATTTCTATGTTCTACAATCTACATATTACATAAGGTAATAACACAAAGTAGCGCTATAGTAGCCCCCACAGCGTTATACAATTGTACAACGTAACTCCAATATCAAGTCCAAAACCCTTTCCAGGAACGCAAAGTCAAGATTGTACAGGACACTCATCAGCTTATAGCTTATGGTGTAGAATCCTGAAAACTTACATCCAAAGCAGAAAGCAAGGTAAGGTGTTTTGGAAGAAAGATCTTACTAAAGACTTTTGGCGCCATAAGAACACCTGATGAGAATGGAGGAGGATGGATTACCACTATTGGTATTAAACCAGAAACTATGGGGAAGAAGGCCCAAAGAAAGACCAAGGGGAAGGTGGATTCGATGCGGGTTGAGGATGACTTGAAAAGGATGAATGTACCTTAAATCGTCTACTTTACCATATTGATAGAGCACTTATTTCTGGAGAAAGAGAAGACGGCAGATGGTGTTTTACTGTTTACTGAGCTAAACAAATAAGAGTAGGAGGAGAAGGGTAGGTGGCTGAGGGATGCGCCAGGACTTACCTCTGCTTTCTGGCGGCGGCACTGGCTGCTACTATCAATGATCCACCAACTGATTACAACTGAAATAAGGCCTGGAAACAGGGCACCCTTTGCTTAAATAGTAGTCAGTTCCGCTGTACTTTGTAACCTCCATTTCCTGTGGAATTCTCCTCTGCAAGTCGGAGCATTCCAGGAGACGGAGGAAACCGGACGTGAAGTACACCAGGAAGCAAACGTTTTGCAACCGAATCCCTAGCCATCTACAGTACGTAATTGGAAGAATGTAGCTCAAGACAGAAGGAGGCGGAGGAGTATTGTTTGGAATGCCAGAGCCTTCGGAGGGCTGTAGTGCAAAAGAAGAAGAACTTCTCCAGGGGTACTTACAAAGAACGTTCATGCCAGGGCGGGATTCGAACCCAGGACCCCTGAACTCATCATTGTGAAACACGGGGTGGCGTAAATGTGTCACCTTATTCACATCAATGTAAGTACCCCTCTCTCGCGCGCTGGGAGATAGTGCTTCCCCGATGAAGTAGTGGTAACATCTTCGCCTCGTAATCAAGGAATCCCAGGTTCGATACCCGGTGAAGGCACATAGTGGTTCGGTCTTACTTTAAACTGTAGGTCCAGTCCCGATTAGCCTATCTGTGCACAAATTTGTATCAAAACAGAAACTCAAACTGCTGGGAGATAAACAAGTTAGTGAGGTTGCACACTTTTGCCACGTGCAACTGAAACGTTTCGGCTCCTTTTTGCCCCTCGCATTTGGCAACACTGACTCTTTTGCTACCTTCCCAATCCAATTGCACGGTGAAATGTCTCCCTTCCTGGTCTCTCCCAGGAATCTATTACTTATTCCTTCACGTGGGCGAAAAGCTCGTCTGTAGCTGGAAAAATCTTCCGTTGCGTTGGATTTAATCAGATTCCGGGAGGGGGAGGGGGGAGGGGATTCAGGTAGAATTTCTGTGATACCTCTCCGAGAGAAACCAAACATGCACGCTCTTCTTTTATGTTCGATCTCAAATTACAGATACAGCTGAGACCGTATCAGGCATAAAGTTTACCCTCCTGCCCGCCTCTATCTCGCGAAAACTTTCACTTCGGCTGGTCCTTTCAGGTTGCCGCGTGCTCGCTCTTTCATTTCGCCTGAATGTGGACCGGAATTTGACCTTTTTTTACGCATCGTCATGCGTACACGGTCCCTTTTAAGCATGCATGATGAGGCTACAAGTTCCGGGACACAAATGGGTTGGTCTGTATGCTTAATAGACCTCGAAGATGAAGGTTTCGTAAGGTTTAATCAACTTTGTACACATAGGCTGATTGAGTCACTGGCGTATTTAAAGGGGCTGATGGGGCTACAGCCAAAGTCAACATTTTCAAATAATTGAATGATTGATTCGATCTGTTTTACTTCGCCTTTCTGTCACTTTTGGCAAATCGCGAAGATGTGGAAGAGTGATAAAATTGAGTTGAGTTGGTGTTTTAAGTCCACTTTATACACAGTAAGGATAATCGGGACTGGACCTACAGTTTAAAGTGGGATCCGAACCACTATGTGCCTCCACCGGGAACCGAACCCGGGACCACTTGATTACAAGGCAATGACGCCACCACTGCACCATTGAAGGGATACTCACGAAGAATGAGGTGCCCGGGGCGGGATTCGAACTCGGGACTCCTGCGTCGTAGCGCATTGTGCTAACCACAACGCCACGGAGGTTGGCAATTTTTAATGAAAGCAGTAATGAACTTGGGAAAAACCAAGTGATCGATGGAATCCACTCAGAATGACTCTCAATTACAATTTTCGTCTTTGAACAACTTTTAAATCGAAGGATAGAAATAGTAATTAGGAATTGTGTATTCCGCACCCTTGAACGCAGCTACTTAATATCAACTTTAAATTCTCCAGCTCGTTCAAAGAAAGAAAAAAAAACCCTGCATGCGCTAGTTTATTGATTTATTCATTCTGCGAAACAGGAGCACACGGTACCACCAACTAGGAATAAGCACAATATTCGAATTGTAATCTCCTAAATCTCATCTGTACATGAATGTACTATACCAGGGTGGCTGGCCACTCCAAGACCATGAAAAAAAATGCAAGTATAATTCCCAGTTTTCAAGGCGAACTTTCCAAAATTTTAGGCTATAAGCAAGTGTTTTCGTTTTTCGTCTTTGCATATTACCGTCTCTCACGAACCCCCCCCCCCCCGCCAGCCCCCCAACACAACTCTATTAACAATATAAAGGATCTGTGTGACTACAATCCTATCCGAAACTTCTAATTCAATTCAATTAAGGCCGTACTAAAGGCAATTTTGTGGTAATTTTTCGATAACAGATGGCAGCACCGTTTGCCATGGCAACCGAGGGCCATGTTGCCAGATCTCCGCGTAATCAAGGTAGATACATACAGGTTGGTCGATTAGGGTACTCCTTGATGGGATATGACGTCACGTTGGTTAGCAGATTTTATTGAAAAATCTAAGTAGATGTGGAGCAACGTAATTGTTTATCATGAGATTTTAGTTGTATGTTCTTATTGAAAAAAAAATACCAGTAATGGAAGATAGTAATAGTAATATAAAATCACTTGTATTGTATTATGTATTTCTTTTAATATTTCGAAAGCAGAAGAGAACATACAAAGATAGCTGTAGTTAATTCAAACACGAAATGCATAAAATAAGAAGAGTAATTGAAATAATTGAAAACATTTTGCAATTACGTTTGAAGCGAATGCTGCATTGACGGTAGAATTCACTTTATATGACAGTACTTGAACATATTTATATCTTTTATTGGTGACGTTAGCAGATTTTCTTCATAAATTTGCAGATTTCAGTGAACATCTTGTAAATATTTATAAATATTAGCGCTCTCTAACGATCCTTTATCCTTCAAGTGAATAAACATGTAATACTGCACCCTTATTTTTACTGCGTTTTAATATCGCGATTTTGAAAGAAAAATGTCAGAAGAATCCTGGATACACAATAGAAAACATATTTGTTATTTTTATAATAGTTCAATATTAAATACAGTTTTGTAGGGCATCTAATTTATTTGCATGTCATGTCACCACACAATGTCCTGTTTCATAGTTCTTTACGGATTTGGTCTATTCTGGTTTTCAGTTCTGCAGCTGGTGTAGAATCTTTGGAAGTATCAGTAACCTTTTCAAGTAACAGTAACTGTAAACTACTTACGTTATGAAATTAGTAATTGTAACTCAGTTATTTTTCCACCTAACTAGTAAGTTGTACAATTACTTTACTGCATGGAAAGAAATATTAAATTGAACCAAATGTTCTCCTCAAAGAATGGGTAAATTGACGATTATTAAAGCCGGCCCCCGTGGCGGAGTGGTTAGCACATCGCGCAACGACGCCACGGGTCCCGGTTTCGAATCCTGGCCTGGGCATGGATGTTGGTGAGTGTCCATTCATCAATTTCATCGTATACACTCATCTCCATCATCGTAAACTAGCCAAAAGTGACACAAAAAGCGAAATAAAATAAAGCAAATCAATCAATCAATCAATTGATGATTATTAAAATCTCGAGCCCATGAGGACAATTTTGTATTTTTTTCGTCAAGATCCAGGATGTATCCCAAGTTTATTTGTATTAGAACACTTACCATATAAGACTACATACATAATCTCCAACAATACTCATGGACAGTAATTTTATAGTTCAACAAAAATTCTAAAAATATTTGGTTTGCTCAACAAAATGAAATGAAATGTTAATCGTCATTGCTTTGTAACAGAAGTTTACTGTGAATTTTATTGCCTCAATGTTTGTACATGAAATGTAAGAAATAAGTTATAATTTCATGAAACTTAATGCTTAGCATTTAGTGGTCATCGGTGGTGAAAAGGACATCGCGCTTGCAACTCATGATCCGAACAACGTCTTACGAGATGAAACAAATCTAGAGTAAAGTAACTGTAATAATAACTATGTCAAGTACTTTCTAAAGAACAGTAATGACAGTAATTATATGCGAATTACTTTCTCAAGTGATTAACTCGGAGTTACTTTTAAAGAGTAAGTATTCAAACACTGCTGATATATCATCGAGTTCAGCAACATATTAGTATGAATTGCGAGGGAAGTTGAGCCTCCCCCTTGGCAAAGTGGTAACGTAATCGCCTTGTAATACAGGAGTCCCAGGTTCGATAGGTACAGTGATCGTCAAATAAAAATGGGACAACTAGATCCTGAAAGTCTCCCTTCTCTGCAATGCGTCTTGTGTGTTGTCTAAATCTACGGCGATGAGTGATGTAATGGCAAGTTCTGTCACTGCCGTTGAGTTAGGCAACACACATAACGCATTGCAGGGATGCAGGTATTTCAGAATATAAGTGTCCCATTTTTATTGCCGGTGACTGTATAAGTGGTTTGGATCCCACTTTAAACTGTAGGTCCAGTCCCAATTAGCCTTTATGTGTATAAAGAAGATTTAGAGAACGTATTTCGAGGGAAGATACAATACAGTAATAAATACAATTAGAATAGAAGTTCAATAGCTTACAAAATAATTGTTTACAGGGACTACTAAAACTAGATTTTCGGGATATATCAAATCATATTTACGTTGTTGTTTCAATGCATATTTATTATTTTTCTTTATCGTACCCTGCAAAACATTATTGCGTTCTCTGAGAGCAGTGTTGGCGATTGGGTTCCAAAACTGGGAGAGGGCAGGGACACTTTAATTTCCATTGGTAGATGAGGTTTTGTATAGTATTGGGGTAAAAGTGGGGGCCATTTGCCCCTCCCCCTAATTGCCGCCACTGTCTGAGAGATATGCTTTTTGCAAATCATCATCGTATTCAGGAAGAATTTTTTTTCCTTAGGATTTTTGAAAATACCTCTAAAAATTTAAACTTGCAAGAACATCAATGAATGCGTACCAATGCTTGACAGACAAGATAAGTAAGTCACATCCCTGGCACTGTTTTTTTCTCTCCTGTTTCCCCTAATATACAATTTACAATTGATGACCACTTGCTATCAGATATTATTAAGGCTTGAAACATAATTTCTTGAGCATATTTTGGACTCTTGATTTCTAGTAAATCATCACCATTCAATCAAGTGTCTACGCTAGCAAGCAAAAATGTATGTACTCTTCCATGTAAAGTTCAAACAGTCCACTTTGTTGATTTACAGTATATTCCGTAGAAGCTTATACACCAACTGCCATGGTACGCAACTGCCATTGTCGGTCAAACCTATTGTCCTTTTGTACAAATTTGAATAGTGCTCTTTACTATTGGTAGAAGACACTTCGATTAGTTTCTCAAATCCTCATCTGCAAAAGGAACAAATAAAAATAGTTTTAACATCGTATATGAGACTATGAACTTACAAAACATGTTTATAAAATATTGATATTACATTGTTACAACCTTAGACAAGTTGAGTTAATAATGGAACTTACAGATGTTGACTAAATGGATTTGAAAATAATGGATCCAATTGGCACTATAATGCTTAACGATATCGTCCTGTTATTAAAGGGAAGTTTGGTTCACGATATGAGCTCACTTCAATGATCTAACTTTATAATGAATGTTAAATATGATGAGCCTAAAACAGAAATTGGCAAAATAATTGTTAAAAATATTTTCATAGTAGAGTGATAATTGCAACGCTATATGGAGTGAGGTTCCTCGAGGTTCGAATCCTGGTTTCATGTATGTATTTAATCACTATCTTTGTTCCAATCATTTTATCAAATCATTATTCATCATCATTGTTCCAAGGAGCAAAAGTTGGAGGTAAAATAACTGAAATACATTATGAAATGGAAATTCAGTTCCTACTATATTTTTATTTGAATTATTATAGTAGACCAACCATGAAGCAAAAAAGCTTAAAAAAAACTTTTATCTGCATGGAATGTTAATAATAGGCATCCATGCAAAATCAATCAGTCATAGGTCTGACAGAAAAACTAGTCAAGCTTCAAACTCACTGGTATTTGAAGTAAACTATTTAGTACAAACGGCTACTGAAATCCAATCTGATATTGAACCAAATATACGTAGCATAATCAGGACAAATTATGATTTCTATGAAGCTCTGTGTCATCCACAATTAAATTATTGTCCTAGTACTTGCAAGTATGGGAACATTTATCTATACCGGTACACATTTTAAAATTCTCAGTAAACATACAGACTTGTTTTCGATAGACGGTAAGATTTTAGTCTCATAACTGTTAGGGTGTACTTTTACACTTTAAATATATACAGCATCAAGTTATTGGACGAAATGCACTCTCATTATGAACCGTCCTAAATTATAGGACAAGAAAACAGAATAACTTCATACAGTTTACAAAACCGTTCTTCTGTCGTGTTTCTCTAAAGGAAGATAACAGAACTGTGTCCGAAACTTGCAATATTCAGGGATCTCACATTACATCTATTCGAATCAAACCTAACTTAGCCTAACTTAATACATATGAATATTTGCGAGCTGCTTCAAAAAAAAAGAGACAAACTCTTGTAGAAAATAGGTCAGCAAGTACTCGTTTCAACCATGTACAAGGGCAAAGTAAAAAACATTTAAACAAACTACTGATTTGTAATAAACATCCGATGTTGTACATGTGAATAGCACGAGTTTCGTAGGTTTGGATAATAACTTACAGGAATGAAAATAGAGCATTTTATGCAATATTGATTTAATGATATCAGATATAATCTATATTAAGCTACGTATATTTTATGCTATAGTAATGATCTCAATACGGTAGTTATTAGGATTATGCCTAACGTAAAATATAACATTCTATTCTGATTTTACATTTACAAAGAATTATCAACTTCGTTTGGAAGTTAAAAAAGTCATGCAGTGTCAAGCGATATTCTCACCGATATTACATCAGAAGCTATTTATTCAACATGTAAATAAATTATACATTTTGCCTATATTTCAAACATTTTGCCTTTGATGGATAATATTAAGCAACAAGCAATTAAATATTAAGACTTACCTTCGAGCTTGTTCAGCTTTTTAACATCCTCCGTGGAATATTTGTTCCCTTGTTCTCGTATCTGTACGGGATTCGATATCCTCTGGTAGCTTGGTTTGATTTTCACTCTTTCAAGAACTTGCATTGATCATATCGTTAGACAACACGGAATGAAATATTGGCAACAGTGTATGCTAAATCTGCACCACGGAGTATATTGTGACGAAACGCTACTTCAAAAGTTTTAATGATAAGCACTACTCTCTGAAGGTACGAAATGTTTTCATTTTTTCACACAGTATTTAAGATGCTTGCGGGAAGAACATGTGATCTTTGTTTCACCACGAAATCTTCCATACTAGTCATAAAAGAAAGAAAATGCACCGGTATTAACAAAACTACCACTTCAGCACCATCTGTACGCAGCCGTTTGAACAATACGGAGACCTTATATTTTCTGTTATTTACTTAAATACCTTCAATCGTAACAAATTTATAAGGTTCACATGTTCTAGTGAATAAAACAATCTTTTATATCGGAAAATTTCTTCCTTACCGAATCTATATTAGTTGTACGGTTACCCTTAGAAATTTGGGTCTATGCTTTAGCATGGCTTTAGAACCCCCTTAAACGGTATATATATATATATATATATATATATATATATATATATATATATATATATATAAAGGTGTGGAGTTTACATTTGTCATTTTACATACTCAAGACTCGAAATACATTTCATTTCGTCGTCACCTTGTAATCAAGGGGTTCCGGGTTCGATACCCGGTGGAGGCACATGGTGGTTCGGATCCCACTTTAAACTGTAGATCCAGTCCCGATTAGCCTTAGTGTGCGTAAAGTGGACTTAAAACACCAAATTAATCAATCGAAATACAGCGTGTCCATAAATATATTGTCATACTTTAAAGTGGTATTACGCCGCTTTGGATAATCGTATTAAATGAAATTGGTGACATTTGAAAGAAAAACTCAAATATTTTTGTGCATGTCAACAATAGACACCAATATCAGCAATGGACAACAATGAACGAGATCAAACATAGAAACTGAAATAAATTCACTCCTGACAACAATGGACGATGCGGGTTCATTGTTGGATATTTAGCAGGCAGGCAGGTTACATGTGAATGTTTTCCTTTAAAACTGTGTTGTTATTACAGAAGATTTAAGAACGTAGTTGGTGTGTTTTAGTCACGCAGAGTTTGGTGAAGGTTCAGCGTGCTTATAGGCGAAGGTTTCAAAATCAGGTTCCTTCACACGCGTCAATTTTGAAGTGGTACCGGGATTTTGTGGATCGTGGGTGCATATGTCATCAAGGGAAAGGCCATTCAGGGAGACCATCTGTCAATGCGGGAATTGTGGAACAAGTGCGGGAGGCATTTGTTCGTAGTCCTAAGAAGTCTGTAAAGTGAATGTCTTTTGTGCCGTATCGAAACGTCAAGTCTATGGCCAATTTTTCTTTCGAGAGGCCACTGTGAAAGGTCCAGCTTATCTTGACATGCTCACTGAATGGTTATTTTCAATTGGAAGAAAATGAAGGCAATGAATTTATTTTTCAACAAGATGGAGCACCTCCTCACTGGCATTTACAAGTTCGGAAACATCTGAATGAGCGGCTTCCAGGAAGATGGATTGGACGTGCCGGAAATGATAATGTCTTCTACAATTGGCCGGCGAGGTCACCTGACTTGCCGGTCTGTGACTTTTTGGGGGGGTTACATAAAAGATTGTGTCTATGTACCCACATTACCTCAAAACCTGCAAGAACTGCAAATTCGCATCACTTCTGCAAATCCAGTCCATCCCTGTGGATATGTTGGAGCGTGTGTGGCATGAATGGGAATATCGCCTTGATGTCGGCAGGGCCACTCGTGGGGGCCACATTCAATGTCTATGAGTTGTAAAATAAAATATTTGAGTTTTTCTTTCAAATGTCACCAATTTTATTTAAATACGATTAACCAAAGCGACGTAATAACACTTTAAAGTATGACAGTATATTTATGGTACATCTACAAACACAAGTCAGAAATTTTACGGGATACACCAATCTGCGAAAAATCGTTAATTATATGAGGATTTCAATCTAAAATTTACCTAATCAACTTCAAGACATAATATCTTGCAATAATCTTTCGTCTGTCTAATAAATTGTACTGCGAAGGACACCTAAAGTAAGAGTACAGTAAAAGGATTGAATTGTGTTGAATATTCCACGCAGCTTTCTTTTCCTTCCTCCATACAAATAAAAGCAAAACTGTGAAAAACTTGCCTCACGCATTTAAAAACATGTATAAATTCAATGGGATTTGGCTTAATAAATGTCATTTTTCGTGTCTACGGATAACAATTCACGCAGAATGCACGCATAATTCCCGGAGCCAATAGTTCCAGGAATTCCAGGTGAGTAGCCACACTGTATACACATCACAATTTTGTTTCATAACAGCTGTCACAATCCTTAAAGCTACCCCTTGCGATGAAAAATCCAATGCTTTTGAGTAGGAGAAAACCACGTGTCATGTTTGTTTGGACTCAAATCGTGCTCAAGTCGTCTGCTGTGACGTCACCACTAATATGATTTCTCTTGGGACTTCGTTCTTAGAGCAGACAAAGAATACTTCTCTACTGAAGGCGCCGTGATGTATTTTGGCCGAACAAGAATGCAATAACGTCTAGCGAACACCATTAATAAAACTTGGGATTCGAAGCACGATAAATGTGATGAGAATTTATTGCAGGGAGGGGTGAGAAGAATACATTCGTTCCACTGAAACCACAGTTTGCACGTTTGTTATTACTTTTCAACTGTCGCACCTGATAAACGCGAACATTCTTCGGTTTCTATGATTAAGGCAGGAATGTCGGATGCTCTGATATATCACTGGTTAACGCTCCCGTTTGCATGCGGTTAGGCGTTGATTAGTTTACAAAATTTATTAGCTAATTCTCTCGGTAGAGGGCAGTGTCGCATGATTAAAGGGACTGCGACCGCCAACTTTCAACTGCTATTTATTAAAACAGTGGGCATACCCCGTATGTAACCACGAAGCGAGCACTTAGCATTTGATTTGCAAGAGGGCTGATCGGAAAGTAGCTACTAGTGTTGGGCGATATCTCGTTCAGACGAAATATCGCGATATTGAAAAAATATCGTCCAGGCGTTATCAACTAGACGATATATCGTCACGATATTTGGCTATATATATCGTGTTGGCGATATATCGTCACATTTGGCGATATATATCCTGGAGATGATATATCGCCGATATCACGATACGGAGAAAATATCGAATCGTCTGTAACTATATCTTTTTGACGATATATCGCGATATCAAATTTCCGATATCGTCCATCCCTAGTAGCTACTGGTCGGACGTGAGAAAAACTTACGTTTTGTAATGCTTATTCTCTTTTGATTGTTTGATTATGTTTTTTTTTTTACGTAAGGACACATCAGCACATATGCTATTTTACCCGTCATGTAATATGTGTATAAGCCCCATAACTAAAACAAAATTGAATTTTATCTCGGGGGGTAGAGCTAAGTCAACGATCTTCATAAAAATGAATTTTAATTGCAAAACTGTCCTCAACGTGTAAATGAAAACGTGCAGAAAACATGCGACTGCTTTAGTGAATGGAAGTGTCAAATATATGAAAGAAAATGAAGTATGCTGTAAAGGGCAGCACGGCATGAAGATGGCAGGAAATGACAACACTACCTCGCGTACGACAGAAAATTCACTTACCTGTTCTTCCCCTGGCTCTTCGATTCAGGACAGGCCCCTAAAAAGAAAAGAAAATGTGTTTGTTCAAAATTTCTTCACTTAATTTCTTAAACTAGCACATTCATTCATTGCATTACAAGAACTAAAACTATACTGTCTCGGAGGATAAAATCTCTAAGCCCTTGTTAAAAGCTGATGGTGTAAAGGGGGCACTCAGCACACACAAGGACAAATACAGGACAACATTATCCCACTAATTATTATCCTGGCCATGGGTCCAAGGTAGGGATGGCCAGATTCGGATCCTGGCGGATCCGATATTCGGATCCAGTTGGTCCCGGATCCGTTTGGCCATCCCACATGAGCGCTTCTTTGAAAAGTAAGAATGTGTTTATAACATATTGTTACTTGCTAATATATATATATATATATATATATAGTGTGTCTGCGCGCTTGCGCGATTTGTAATTAATACACTTACGTTAGTCTTACACTTTGTAATTATATAACACTGCATATATTATAATGTTTTATTTTAATTTTTAAAACTGTAACTGTAGAACAATTGTATAATTTTTGTATAACATTTCTATCTTGTTAATTGTGTTAAAGGTTTCATCCTGGAATGGAATGTCTCACATTTATGTGTGTTTCCATTTCCAATACCTTCGAATGAATACATATTCGTTTCAATGGCATTTACAAAATCACCTCTGACATTTTATGTTAAACAAGTAAGATTATTTTTGGGCACGAGTGTGTTAGCCGATGCGTAGCAAAGTATTTTATGAACAACACTTGAAAAAAAAAGATCTTTTAGGACTAACTGATGAAAAATTTCTTTGTAATCGAAGATCATAATACCTTTTAAGGTGTGGTAATATTATAATGGGATTGAGATACGAAACTCTCTGATCCGGATCCAGATCCGGAACTTTCGCACCCGGATCCGTTTGGCCATCCCTAGTCCAAGGCGCCAGAGCGTCGTTGGCCTGCAAGACTGCAGTCACCGGAGGGTACTACGTGAATATGAAATTATTTATCTCTCCCGCTCTCTCTCACTTAGAATGAAAAAGTGAGGGAGAGAGAATAGATATGGTGAGAGTATTTTTCTTTAACTCTCTCTCTCTCTCTCTCTCTCTCTCTCTCTCTTATACACACACACACACACGTCGCTGATCGAACTCGAGCGCCGCAACCGAATTGCGCACGCTTTAGATCCAAGACTGCGCACAAATCTCACTGAATTGTTTTGCGCACAGATTTTGATAGCTTTAAAGTCTGTGCGCGAAACTGTTTTTTTTCTCTTTAGACAAGAAGAGAGAGAGAGAAATTAGAAATAAAATAGTAAATCACACCAATCTACTCAAACTCAAAAGTTAGGTTAGGTTAGGTTAGGTTAGGTTAATGACTTCAAAAACACGTGTAAGTCCACACACACACACACACACACACAAACAAACGCAACAGAAGTGAGAACGGCTTGAGAACATTTTACATCTGACAACATCGCCTCATTTTCTTTGTGCGCAATCCTGCACATTGCGACGGCTTATCAGACACCACTGATAAAACTGGAAAAGTGTGCGCAATCCGGCTGTAGCCACTGTGCAATGTGCCTTCGCCGCTGATCGAACTCGAGATGCCTCGATTACCAGGAGACAGCACTACCACTACCTCATCATGAAGTGTCACGTTTGTTTCTCATGTCTTTTATTTGTGTACTTCTTATTAATATGGGCTTCTAAAAGGAAGCCCATTTCACCTTGGTAATCAAATTATTATTAGATCCCTCACCAGGGATATTGGAGATCAAATTTTGAAAAAAATTAAAAAGGAGCATTTTCAATGAGCTCTAACTAAAAGAGGAAACCGGTAACAGAGCTTAACTATTTTATGCTAAAACTTGGGGTGTATATGTTTCTTGTAAAAAAAAATTATAGCTCCGATATTACATTACTTCCCTGCGGAAAAAATCATAAACTTCAAATTTTGTTCAAAATTTAATATCAGTTTTGGCCCTACATTTTAGCCATGGACATTAGAGATGGTGAAAACAGACACGAAACATAAAATGTAGCTTGAAATGTACTGAAAACAATGTTTTTTGCCCCGAACTTCAATCATTTTTTGTAGCCGAGTGATCATAATTATCGCAGTTTTTGCAAAGGCCAAAGATGCTGCAAGTCTTGAAACAAATATGGCTTCCATTTTAAAACGAAGTCAGCCTTTTATAGGTGTTACAACAAAGACAATATGAATTTTTTTTTAAAGAAATAGTCAAGCAACCAGAGCTGGACCATTTCGTATGGATTGACCCAGGGAGGGTTTTGTTAGTAATTCTGAAAAGTAACTGCGTTTCAGTTAAAATTACTCAATAATAACAATGTATAATACATACAGCATGAAAGACACGTCAAGTTACAACAACGTTAAAGTTATGGCAACTCTTGTTTGAAAGCGCCCTCTATGGTGAAACGAGGAAGCAGGTTTCGAGCTTATGAGAAGAATCTGAAGCCATCCAGGGTTATTTTCATGAGGTAAGAAGACAATTTTTGAGGTATTAATTTTTTGGACGTTGCTGTATTAACAGTGTGCAATAATATTCTTTAGAGATTAAGAACACATCAGACAGACACTTGAAAAAAAGTGGGAATATAATCAAAATGTCCATCAGCTTTTCATTGATTTCAAAAAAGCATATGATTCGGTCAAAAAGGATAAATTACATAATATATTAGTCGAGTTTGGAATATCTAAGAAGCTTGTTAGTATGATAAAAGTATGCACCAGTGAAACAGAAAGTAAAATTCGTGTGGGTATTAATGTGTCTGACAAATTTACAATTCATGATGGGTTAAAACAAGGAGATGCATTATCTCCATTGCTCTTTAATTTTGCCTTAGAATATGCTGTTAGGAAGGTAAACGAAACTAAAGAAGGACTAAAATTAAATGGTGTGACTCAGTTGTTAGCATATGCAGATGATGTAGACTTACTGGGGGATGATGTTAATACAATTAAGAATAATGCTAAAATATTTTTCAAAACTGCTAACAGATAGGTTTGGAAGTTAACAAAGAGAAAACTAAATATATGCTTACAGGCCGAAACCAAGTGTTAGGTAATAATCAAAATCTAATTATTGATAACAACTCGTTTGAACCAGTTTCCAAGTTCAAATACTTAGGAGTAATATTAACAAATGAAAATTATATTAAAGAGGAAATAAAAAGTAGGCTTAATTCAGGAAATGCATGTTACTTCTCTCTTCATAAACTTTTGTCTTCTCGTTTAATATCTAAGAAACTAAAAGTTAAAATATACAAAACAGTAATTTTGACTGTAGTATTATATGAGTGTGAAACTTGGTCCCTTACATTGAAAGAGGAACATAAATTGAGAGTATTTGAAAATAAGATCGTTAGGAAAATCTTTGGACCTAAAAGGGATGAGGAGACAGGTGAGTGGAGAAGGTTACATAATTTAGAACTACATAATTTGTATTCATGTCCAGATATTATTAGAATAATTAAATCAAGAAGACTTAGGTGGGCAGGCCATGTGGCACGAATGGGAGAGGAAAGAGGAGTTTACAGAATTCTTGTTGGGAAACCTGATGGTAAGAGACCTATAGGAAGGCCAAGACGAAGATGGAGGGATAACGTTGAGATAGCCCTAAAGGAAATTGGTAGAGATGGAAAAGAGTATATAGATCTTGCTCAAGATAGGGACAGATGGAAGGCCTGTGTTGCTGCAGCCATGAACCTTCGGGTTTACGAAGGCTAGAGAGTTAGTTAGTTAGTTAGTAAAGATCAAGAGTCAGGGAAACATATCTGCAGAGT
Organism: Lepisma saccharinum; assembly: GCF_977018435.1. Classification (NCBI taxonomy): domain Eukaryota; kingdom Metazoa; phylum Arthropoda; class Insecta; order Zygentoma; family Lepismatidae; genus Lepisma; species Lepisma saccharinum. The sequence continues at coordinate 50,873,858 of NC_139255.1, forward strand.
GAAACTGCCGCATGGTGCTCGGAGTTGCAAACCCAGTGATTCAATTTTCTGTTTGTAGCTGTGGGATGATATCCCCACAGAAATTACAATAAGCTACAATATGCCCATGGGCATTATTATGAGAAGAGAGGATCACAATGTGTCTGGATCCAGTGTATTCGTTGTAGTATGTTTATGCATGAAATTTGTACCAAATTCACGTCCATGTGTCCGAAGTTCAATGCAATTTCTCACAAATATAAACAGTAAAAGAGACGGTGGTAAATTCAAAATAAATGTTGTTAGAAACGCTATGCTTGTCTGTATAAATGATGTTCTGTTTACGAAACAAACGTTAATAATCTTATAGTTAATGCTGTGTATTATTTTCCTTCAAATATGTCAAGTATTACAACAATTGTTTCTTGTATTGGGCATTTTACACCTAATGGGTGGGCATTTTACCCTGAACATGGGGTGATTTGAACAAATTGACGTTCATCTGTTTATTTCTCTCTGGTTCTTTTGCTATAAGACTAACAGTAATAAAACTTATAGGTAACAATAACAAAACATGTAGCTTTCATTTGGCATCCTTTTCATTGCGACACTCCTTCATTTAGCGAAGCTGTAAACCGCCAAAAAAAAAAAAAATAAAGTTGGGCGTATTCCTACGAGTGACTTTAAACGTTGTAAAGTATGTATTTAAGCAGTGCCATTGCTTTGAACCTAATACCTTTTAATAGGAAACGTTGTTACTCTCCGTTGAATAGTTATTGTGTTTTAAAAATGTGAAGTGATACCTTGTGTAGGCCGCCATTACAGCTGCACTCGTGACCTAGAGGTCGCTTCTGATTGGTTACGCTACGAAAAATGGTACGGACCGGGCCTATCCTTGAGAAAAGTCATTAAATATGCCATGGCATCTGAAAAGCCCGATTTGGTCATGGCACAAATGTTAAGAAAAATGCTAAGGAATATGCTCTCGTCTAAAGCCGATCTTACACAGTTTCCTCTAGCATTTTCCGCCATGATCTCTCTCTGCATTATCTATAACAGGCAACCCCCCTCTAGCGTCTCGCCTTTAATTAACTTGTCAATATAAATAAAGGTTTGCGCGGGCCACAAAACGGCTTTCCAGCTGAACCCATTAGTTCTTCGGGCTTACGAGTGTCGTCCCGAAGGAAAAGATCCATTTTGGAGAAAACAGAATCAACGCAGCCAGTCCCTTGGATTCTTGTCTTGAGCTGGCAAAGAAGGTCACGCTTCGGTACAGTGGGATGCACAAGTATTGAATGGTTCTCTGTTAACAGACAACAGTTCTAAACAATGGCGGATTTAGCGAGAGGGGCACGGGGGGTACTCTATAGAGCGTCTCAACCTTAAAAGTCAGTATGGGTTAAATGGAGCGCAACCTTGCCAGATCAACAAACGGAGGAGCATCGAGTTGCTGTTAATCGCTAACGATTGTGACAAATTTACTTCCTTAATATCGTATAGGGAATCTTCAAAATCTATGTATTTGATGCATTTTGAAAAAAAAAAACTATAGTTACCTCAAGATTTGCATGTAAATCTTTATATTTCGACGTAGCTATTTACCATTTTACATTTGCATTATATGTATAATAACGCAACTATTGTTACTTCTTTCGTTGAATGTTGTATCTTTTAGATAAACAAAATTAAATAAATACAAAAACAAACATTAAGATATTTTTTTTTCCGGAAAATAAAGCACACTGCACTTCCTACGAACCGGGGCACATGCCTGCAACTGAATTGTAACCTTGGTGGCGCGAAATGAATTTGATACGAGAGACAGCCCGCATAAACAAACTACGATTGCGGAATAAATAACGGTGCTGTGGAGTAACAATGCATTCTAAAAATAACTTCAAACAATTGTCAACACTTTTCTCGCTTGGTTTGCACGTGTATCGCGACAAACCGAAAAGTTTCTCTATAACCAACTTTTTCGTGTTACGGTCTGATGATTTATACAAAATATCCAATGTAATATATATACAACTCTCTTCGTAAGCAAATTAATTCATTCAGGCGAAGAATATCATATCTACAAACACCACAGATCCCATAGAAAAAAAAACTGGCGAAGTTGTTCAAGCGGTTTCATATTTATGGCTTTTGAAGTATTTACTAGAAAAAAATTAAGCGTTTTGCAAAATTGCATAATTGTGGATATTTCAGATCACATGAATTTTTGACAGGTTATATAATGCCGTCATTAAATAGAGCATAAAAAACTCTACAGGATAATGATTTCACTGTTTGAAATTTATGACTTTTACATTTTGAAAATTTTGTAACATCTGGCGACACAGCGGTGGTAGAGAAGGACAGAGCTATAGGCAAAACTCATGTATTAGAGTGAGAGGGAAGTACTCCATTTACTTCCATACTGACTTTTAAGGTTGAGGCACACTATTGTTCTCTGCTTTGTTTACACGGTGCAACACCGAGTCGTTTGTGATTGCCCATTCATTCATCCTGATCTTCGCGATTAGCTAGAAGTTGCAAACAAACGGCGTAATACAAACTAAAACAAATCAAATAAATCCGAAAAAGCCATAGCCAGTTTCATAGTTTATGCAGAACTCTTCACGCTACTTGAAGCAAGTGTATTGCAAATAAACATGTTTCTGCGATACGTTGTTGGCCTGCTCAATTCAGAAGTAGATGAGTTATTCCATGTCATATCAACCGATAAAAAATATTTTTGAACCTTTAGGATTCAGATTTTTTGTTTATACATTGTACATATCAAGAGGACAAAAACTGAAAAATTTCAGATTTTTTTCGGCTCTTAGTTTTTGAGTTATTGACTGTCAAAAAAGCAAGAATTACAAAATTTGACGACATTTTGAAATCTTTAAACAGCTGTAGATCAGAAACTATTATCCCTAGAGAGCTCAAATTGGTGTCACTCTCTTCTGCTTTCAATCAGCGTTAATTTGAAATGCAACACGACTGTCGAATTTGAATTTTGTATTTTTTAAAAACTTGAAAAAATCTTTTTTGAAAATCTCAAAAACACAATTTTTATTTTTTTGAAAAAAATATATGTTTTGAAGTGCAAAATGTTACTGTGTGCAAAATTTCATAATGGGGCGGCAAGGGATTCCTTCCTAATCGCCACCACTGCTTACCTGATATTAAAAGTGGTAAATTTTAGGTATTTTCATGTTATTTGTAGTCCAAAAATTATAAATTAAACGAATATGAATACTTCAACATCAACAACTCAGCACACATTTGTGGTTTTAACATGGAAGTCAACAAATTTAGCATAATTTGCACACATTACAATACGGAAAAATTGCTTTTCAAAGGAACCCATTGTACACAAATAGTCAATTGATGTCTTCAAAATATATATTTTTTTCAAATAAATTAAAAATGGTGTTTTTGGGATTTAAAAATAAAACTTTTTCAAGTATTTTAAAAATTACAAAATTCAAATTCCACAGTCGCGTTGCATTTCAAATTAAATCTCATTAAAAGCAGAAAAGAATGACACCTTTCTGAGCTCTCTAGGGCTAATAGTTTTTCACCTACAGCTGTTTAAAGATTTCAAAATGTCGTCAAATTTTGTGGTTTTTGCTTCTTTCAAAGTCAACTAAAAACCTAATATCCGATAAAATCTGAAATTTGGCAATTTTCGTCAACTTTACTGGTACTATCACTGTACCAAAAATATCAATTTCTGAGATGTAAAGGTTCGGACCCCGGTTGATTTGACATGGAATGATCAAGGCGCCAATGTAAGTTCAAGCTCTGAGGTACTGAAAAATCTTGATCTACATTTGGTTCAACTCTGAAAGATAACAGGGCACTGCTGCTCTGTGGCTGCAATACAATAGGATCCTCGATAATGTTCGAAATTTCATTAAAGCCGAGCGTATTGGGAAGTGGTGTTAGCATCTTCTATTAGTTACGTATATGTACCAGATTGCTATAAGGAAAATGTAGGACATGATGCCCCAAAAATGTAGGACACAAAACATTCGCAATAAATAATACATATTTCTATAGAACACGTTCGAGAGTAATTTAAAAATGACACTTTTCAATTTTTTAAAAAAATATTTCTTAATGAATTCTTTAATGCAAAATTTCCAATCTTGTAATCATACTAAACAATGAACCTCTTACTAGATGTTTTAACTGGTAATTCTCAGAAGAGCCAATTTTTTTTTCAAAATTTCAGGTTTTAGTCAAAATATATTTATGAGAGACTGGACAGTCAAACTCTTTTAAACTATATGGACCAGTACCAAACTTTTTACAGACTTCATGAAAAAAATATTTCTCTTGTGAGTCCTCAACATTTCCATTATGACCTGTAATAGCAAACAAGAATTCAGCAATAACCGTAATTTGAAATGATTCCAGAAGTTTCATCTAGGGTAGTTTTTGGTTTAATAACAGGTTTTCTACCAAAATAAATTCAAAATTCTTGACTTTTTCAGGACTTTTCGTGACATTTTTTTTTCAGTTTTTCTTAACCTTTATTTATTCGACCCCTACTTAGGTAAAGTTGGAAATTAGCAATTAAAAAAATAAATATCTATTTAATGAAAAAACCCTACCAAAAGTCTAGTTAAGATGAAAACTGAAGTCGTATTTAACCAGGGAATTAGACCTGTTTTATCTATTAATGCCCTGGGACTGCACTTCCCAGATTAGCGAGACTCTGGCTTCCGAACTCACAGTCTGTATAATATTTTGTGTTGTTGTTCCTATATGTTTGTGATTGTCTCTCTTCATCCATCTTATCTTACCACCATTCATCCTCATCTACGCGATTAGCCAAAGGGGCAGAAAAGTGAAGTAAAATAAACTATATCAACTAATCAGTCATTGTGATAGCAAACATTCTTAACCACAAGTATAATTTATTGAGTTTTTATTGACTTCTTGACCTACTTGTTGATTACTTTACTTCTACTTGACTTCCATGACTTTCTTGACTGGTAATCACCCTAAATAACTTTGTTCTCTTTACAATCAAAATAATGAATAAGAATGGGAAACATCTTGTTCAATCCCAAGGCAAGAAATTGCCCTCAGGCATTGAACAGTGACATCATCAATATGTGGCCTCAAAACTTTGCTCATTAACTGCTTCTATTTTTGTTCTAGCAGGACAAACTTTTCTTTCTTTTTGGCCAATGACTGAATCAAAATAAATTTCACTATTGAGTTTGGGAGCGGAGTCCATTGACTTGTAACTTGCATGATTTTTCTTTGTTGAACTGAGACACGTATTTTCCTAATTAATATTATGTGACGCTCAAAATGTAGGACATTAATGACATTTTTCAAATTCCTCCCGGACATAAGGCTAAAATGTAGGACATGTCCGGGAGAAATCGGACGTCTGGTAACCCTACGTATATGTTCTCATTTTGCAGGGGCAACACCTGTGCTACAAGCGCGCGTCTGTATTTAGAGGAAACAAAATTTAACATGTTACCACCAGGAAATTTACGAAAAATTCTGCAATGGACTGTAAGGCAAAGTGACCGGTTTAGAACCGTATTTTACGGTATCATATTAGTTCAATGTATTGACAGTGGCGGCGATTATGGATGGGGGCATGGAGAGCAGTTTCCCCTCCCGACACCCACTTTCTGTCCCCGCATTTTGGTTTCTAAGCCTTGTCTACCAGTGGATTTGACCCGAATTCCATTTTAAATACGATTCTCTCTACTTGCAGTGGGCAGAAAGTAAACGGACCTTGCCCCCCCCCCTTCAGTTTAGACATCTAATCGCCGCTACTGTGTGCATACATTTTTAAACAACAAACGCGAGTGAACGAAACACTGCAGAAAGCAATATTACGTTCTCACCAATACCATAAGAAATGCAACACGTGAACACATGACTGTGCATCAAAACTACATATCTCCTCAACCCCTGACTCTAAAGGCACGAAACAAAAACCAATCTCCAGAGGAAATCATAAGCTATGAATTTGGTTCAGTGACTTTAGGAGGTAAATTACATAGTTTCTTACATATTTGCTGTTTCGTGTGACGGAAACCAACTTTTACGCTAATTCAAGAAATTCAAGAAAATATTTGAATCTTTCTAATTCAATTAATATTTATGTTAGCTCCATCAAACAAAAACTATAATTTAGCAAATCGTCTGCTCTTTCATTTTGGTTATCTTCACTTTTTGTGTACAATGCACCGTTTTCGAGATATTACATATTTGTTTTTCTTGTCAAGGTTCATTATTGCCGCCCTTTTCCAACATGGCGAATTTTCCCCAAAACATTTGGTTGCTGGATTTTTTAATGTATTATTCACTACACCATTCCGCACAATTTGGCAGAAAAAACATTTGTGTTGCAATTATTTCCGGTTAGGCCATTTTTTTCCCGTTCGTTTCCTCTACCAGAATGAGGTTGGTGTTTTATTTGCTTAAACTTCATTCTCGAATTCACATAAAAAGTAGGACGTTACAGGAGTTTGTCTCTATTTTGCATTGAATACGGAGGGTTGTAACTTCAATATTGGTAGATAAAGTAAGGGAGTTTTTGAGGTAATGGGGAAAAGTCGTCATCCTCGTGTTTGACATTATCTCGTGCTGTTTAATGAAAGTTCTTCCACAATTGATTGACATAATGATGATGTAAATATATTGAGATATAAGAGGGACATTCCGAAAGCAAGTTTCGTCATTTTTTTTCACAGGAAAGCTGTATTACAAAGTGAGAAAACACATTGCCATAACAAAAGACAATCTTTCCTGAACTCACGACAGGAGGAGCGACAGCAGAGGAGCGATGGCGCATGCGCAGAGTGCCGAAGAATAGAGATAAGCAGCAGACCGACGTGCCTGAGCTCATTCGAGTGCAAACCAGTATGGCAGAAAGACGTGTCCTGGAAACGTGATCACAAATGGAAGTTCGGCACGCTATTGCCACGCAAGACCCCACACAGCAAGGGTCACTGCAGAACACATTTGTCGTCTGGAGTGGAAGAGACTGAATCACCCGGCCTACAGCCCCGATCTTGCCCCATCAGACTTACACCTTTTTTTCTGAGTTGAAGTCAGCACTATCGGGACGTCACTTCGGAAGCAATGAAGAGGTGCAACAGGCTGTGAGGAACTTCCTTAAATCACTGGGCACCGATTCTTACCAGGAGGATTTCTTGAAATTGATTTCCCGGTACAACAAATGTATCAATGTCCCTTTTGCCACAACTTTTCTCAGATTGGCCACACTGCCTTCAGCACTTGTGCTATAAGGTTGTACTTTTGTGGTCATGTGGCCGAGGTTTGATCTTAATGGCTCCATTTTTCTTTCCTGTGTTACAGATTAAACATCGTCGATCCACTGGCAGTGTGCACCAAGGAAAAACAGCGATCTGTGATCCGATTTCTCTGGTCTGAAGGTGTGTCAGGGACTGAAATTCATCTCAGGCTTTCAGTACATCAGATGATGTCAGAATAATCTCTTTGGATGATGGGTGACCATCGAATCAGAATCATCTCTCAAGCTTGTTGAATCTTCCCATCAGTGGTGGAGTTTGATGGGCATACTTCTGCTTCGTGTTTCACGCTTGTCCAGCCATTTTAAAACCTCTCGATCAACTTATATACAATTCTACGTTGTAAAGCGCTGTCCCTGTATTGTACTGAAAGCCTGAGATGAATTTCAGTCCCTTACACACTGGTCGCTGTTCTTCCTTGGTGCATACTGCCAGTGGAGCGGCAATGTTTAGTCTGTAACAAAAGAAAGACAAATGGAGCGATTAAGATCGAATCTCGGCCACATGACCGTACAAGTACAACCTTATAGCACACAAACGCTGAAGGCAGTGTGGCTAACCTGAGAAAAGTTGTGGCAAAAGTGTAGACAAGTTTTGACTTACCCTCGTATATAAACTGTGTTTGAATTATTTGAACTGTTAGTTTTATGCATTATTGCCGGATATTGTTTATATTTTGATTTTTATTACATTTCATATTATCTTCAAGATTACAAAACTGTTGCTTAGAAATGGTACATAGTTGTTGTTTTTTTGTCTTTAAGTTATACCGACCTTTTTAAGAAGTAACCAAACTTGATAAATATGACTTTTATGTAATATCAAATGTTTCCATCATTATCCCATCACGCTGGGTAATAACGAACATTTACACAAGAATTAAATTAAATAAAATACAGGATGTTTCCGGGCAGGTGATACAAACTTTCAAGGATGATGGAGAAGGGCATGTGTATCAATTTGAGATCAGGAACCCTGGTCTGGAAACGACTTAGTCGAAAGTTATAAGCGAAAATCGTTGCATGAAGATGTAATACTTTTATTATCTGCACAAGTTGCACAAGCTGCTACAATCACCACACTTGTTCAACAACTTGATTTCTTCTTGTGGGGTCATGTGAAAAGTATTGTGTACGAGACATCTGTCCAGACTGGAGAGGATCTCCTGGCAAGAATTCTCGCTGCCTGTGACATTGCTCGAAATACCCCGGAGTTGCTCCAACGGGTACGCCAGAACTTTGTGCGACGATGTCATGCCTGCAGCGAAGCTGGGGGACGCCATTTTGAACAACTGTTGTGATTGTAGCAGCTTGTGAAACTTGTGCAGGTAATAAAAGTATTACATCTTCATGCACCGATTTTCGCTTATAACTTTCGGCTAAGTCGTTTCCCGACCAGGGTTCCTTATCTCAAATTGATACATGTGCCGTTCTCCATCATCCCTGAAAGTTTGTATCATCAGCCCGGAAACACCCTGTATAACAGTGTTTGTGAGGAATAAAATCATAATTCGAAGAATTTTAGTTGTTGACAAGTAACTCAAAACGCGCATCTCCCTTAAGTGTTTATTATTAACCCACTCTCCCTTAAAAATAATATTTTTGGAACAAATTTTTAAATTAGAAAACAACAGCGCAGGTCACACTGGCATTTATGGCGAATGTCCCGAATGGTGTGGACGTTGCAATCTGTTTTAAGGGCAGTTAATTAATCTAATTACCCCAGGGGGCGTTCTGGGCCTTGCGAGTGATGGAGAGGCCGTGGTTCGATCCTCTCAGGGCCGTGACGTAGTGACAAAAGGCAGCTGGGACAGGTAACGGACCCCAGCGTTTATCGGAGAGCCATAACGTGGCCGCGAGTTCAGCAGAGGGGAAAATCGGGAAACAATTTACCACCGAACAGCGGGAAATTGGTTTTCCTAGGGTTTTTAAACTCGGTGCAGCTTTTAAAAAACGACAACAGATGGCACTGCGGGATTAAAACCGAATTTGCGTCTCCGCAACAGCAGGCCGGAGACGAAAAGAGAAATTGAAAAGTGACAATGTGAAAATTAAGAACTCTTCTGCTCGAAGCCGTTGGCAATTAACTTTCCCTTGTTCTCTCTCCGGACCGCAGACGAAATGACTATCGCGGAAGCATGCTTAGGGTTGGGGGAGGGAATGTAATGGTACGAGAACGATTTGTTGGATTCGCTGCTCCTATAGGATTGTCATTAAGGAGGGTTGGGGCACGATTATCTGTCTGCAAAGCTAGAGTTTTTGCTGGACGAAATTGAAGCCAAACAAACTCGGCTCTGGTCTTGTTAATTTGCCCGGAAGATGTCTCTGTAGTCTGGAAAGAAGATAGAGCTTGCTACGGTTGCTACAGTGCGGTTATATCTTGACAAATTTAATGGATAAATGTTTACTTAATACGCTGTTTTAAAAAAACTGTAACATCTTTTTGCACATCCATATTTTTAAGAGTACCTATTACAAGTTAGTAATGTAACACATTTGTATTTATATTTAAATAACTATTTAATAACCTGCATCTTTGACAAGGTATATAGGTAAGTAGATAGGATAGCCTGCCCAATAAACGAACCTTAACACATTGGGGTCTCTCGACGGGCATAGCCCGCAGTGTACTTAAATCAATGTGGACGAAAGACGGGCATAGCCCGTCCTGCGGTATGCAATGGCTTTGCCGATTGAACTACGGGCTATGTTCGTAGTTCGTCTCATGTGCGTATTCCTTCAAGCCTCTTGGTTGAAATTCGGACCACTAGGTGACTCATGTCCTATTTTTATCTCGCACCTGCAACTGTTTCGTGTCGGGTACGTTGCATTGTTTAGAATGGCGTCGTTAGATCCAGACCGCATAGCGGAAATTCTGCATTCCATTTGTTCATTAGGTCAGTGGTGAATGCGTATGTAATTTATACGAAAGTAAACAGGGAAAACCATAATATGTCTCTGGAAGAGTTCATCATCCAAGTAGGGGAAGCGCTACTCATCAAAGCGGGCGAAGATATTCAAGGTCAAACATCAATGTCAACTACAGCAGATAGGCTAACAGGACGCCATTTTCCAAGGAAAATCCCCCCTACAGAGAAAAAGTCAAGGCCCTGTAGGTCATATAAAGTTTGTGGAGACAGGCACAGAAAAGAAACTGACAAGTGGGCAAGAAAGGACACAATATTTTACTGCCGCAGCTGTGACGTTGCTCTCTGCATTCCTGAATGTTTCAAACTTTTTCATACAAAAGCTAATTACCTGAAATTTGTAATTATTTTTGTTATGTGCACATAAGAAGTATTCTTATGCAAGATTCAAAAGATGTATTGATAGTTTATGTAGTTTTTACATTGTTAATTATTAAAATTTGCAGATTACGAACTCAAAATATCTCTATATTAACATTTGTTACAATGTTGTACTTTTTCTTTTTTCACAAAACATTGCTGAAAAAAATATTCAAAAATGTCTGAAAATGAAAATAAAATTTAACAAACTTTTGTTCATTGAGAAGAGGAAGTTTTGTAGATTTAAGAAATGTGTGGTAAATAAAAACAAATTAAAAATATTTTTTTCTATGATTTTTTTAAAAACAACCAAAAACCTCAGGCCAGAGGTACAAATGCTGTATTATGAGGCCAGACCCGATTAACCTCAACTACAGATTGAAGTTAATGTATTGGACAAGCCAGTCTACACATTTGCCTATTTTCTGGAGGAGAAAGGACAGGGCAAGTTTAAAGTAATCTCCCTTGTCTCATTCTCACGCACGATGCTGGTGGTCGATACCTGGTGGAGATAATACTTGTCCGGATCCCACTTCGTTATAAAGGGGAAAATTTTCGTGAAACTATTTCTAACTATAGTTTAATTTAATATAGTAAATTGTACCTCTCTTTTCAAATATAAGTCCAACAAAAATATTGAAAGTGTCAAATGTTTATTGATGCTCAGATATGCTAATCGAGTCAGGAACTACAATTTACAGTGGTTATCAGTAGGGAGCGGAAGTTGATGAAATGTCATCTTTTTTCTGACATCTCGGACACGATTCCCATTAAATATTCACAATATTACACTTCGTCTACAACCCAAAAAAGGTAATTCTAAATTGCATTTTTTAGGTCATTTTCCTCGATTTTTGGCATTTTCCCGTCATTTTTCGCTATATTCGGTGTATTGTTTCGTCATATTTTATCACCTCTTTCATTTTGGTAATATTCTTAAGTCTTTTCACCAAGGTGAACATAGGCCTATATAGATCTCGCAAGATTGCAATTTACAAGCACAGATGCGGGAAATTAATGCATTTTACACCAATTCATTCCGTGTATACGACTTTTCATTAAATTGTTTAAAAATTATTCAGTTGTTTCCATTGGAAATCCTCGTTGCATATTTTGATTGAATGTGCATGTGGTATTATTTGGTACCCTTTTTTTAAAAAAAAAACAAACAATATTGCATTTGTTTGACTTCCTTTTCATTTCAATTTTTAACCTGAAACTAACAAATTTAATGGTCATTTTTACGTCATTTTTCCCATTTTTTAGGGCATTCTATACGTCAGATACCTATATTTTGTAGGTCATTAACTTCCGCTCCCTTAGTTATCAGAAACGCTATGGGAATCGAACCAGGGACGTACTTGGTGCTAAGGCAACAAAATAATCAGGGAGGCACAGAATTCGTAGCGAGGATGTCTCAATAAGAGTCGTAACGATAAATCTCGCCCAGATCGTCCAGCCAGGTATAAAAGTCATTTCTTGTAGAATGTTGGGATAAATATTTCAATCGCTACTAAGGTTGGTGGTTTTTCTTAACATCTTTCCGCATCATCGAATCCCGGACCAATCACATCGATTCCCCAATTACTAAAAGGACTCCCGTAGGACAAAGGGAACAAATTCCCTTCACTTATCCATCGGACATCTTAACAGAGAGGACAGGTCCTTGAGATTAATCTTAGAGGTTTTTAAAGAACCTTTCGAGAATCTAACCTCCCCTAATGAGAGGGCAAAGCGAAAGGATAATCTCTCCAGAAGAGTCAATAAGCCATGTAACCCCGCCCCCCATCCCCCCAAGCCCCTTCCGCGAAGAAAAGTTAAGTGAATTTTCTTGTTCAAGAGGAGCCCACCCGGACTTTTCCCTTGTCCCGAAAAAAACAAGGGGGAAAATCCCAGGCGAAAAAACGTGAATCGGGCGTCAAAGTGGAGGAAGTTAACTTTGAGATCAGCTGGGATTTGGAGTTAGTAACTTCCTGTATGCCCTTTGTTTGCCACCCACCAACTTTATAGTTTCACCCCCCACCTGACAAGTTCACTTTAAAAGTTCTCCAACGCTAATCACGAAGCACCAGTGACGACGCCAGAGGGGGCAAGGGGCAGACGTCCCATCTTCAACAAGCAAGAAAAACTCCATAACCACATGCTCTTTAATCCCAAATAGGCAACTTTTCTGTACGATATTTACTAACTAACTGTCTAGCCTTCTTAAACCCGAAGGTTCATGGCTGCAGCAGCACAGGCCTTCCATCTTTCCCTATCTTGAGCAAGATATATATACTCTTTTCCATCCCTACCGATTTCGTTTAGGCCCATCTCAACGTTGTCCCTCCATCTTCGTCTTGGCCTTCCTACAGGTCTCTTACCATCGGGTTTCCCAACAAGAATCCTGTGAACTCTTTCCTCTCCCATTCGTGCCACATGGCCTGCCCACCTAAGTCTTCTTGATTTAATTATTCTAATAATATCTGGACATGAATACAAATTATGTAGTTCTAAATTATGTAACCTTCTCCACTCACCTGTCTCCTCATCCCATGTGTCTGGAAATTTTTCGGGGAGGGAGGGTTCACTAATAATTCTTCCAATGGGCGTCGCAAGAAATTTCAATAACAGAAATAATAACAATAATGATTATTAATTAATAATAAATAAGTAATTGATTCCAAACATATTATTATTATTATTATTATTATTGCTGTCCTCATATCCTTGAGGATACTTTTCTACTCTATCGATCAGAAGTGTGAATATGCAGTACAACTGTTTTTTTTGTATTTTTTACGTTTCATACAGTGTGAACTGAAATGTACAGCTATTATATTTTATTAAATTTTAAATACCTCAAGAAAAAGCTTTAAAAGTAAGAGAAATAAATTTTAGTTATAAAGTTTATGTTGTTTGAACATTCGCATAAAACTTAATTTTTGGAATTTTGAAAACAGTGGAAACCAGTTATTCTTTGGATTAAATGGTAAAACATAACGTGGTGCCTGTATTGCAACCTCAATTTTTCGATCTGACGCCGGTTCTTTTTTTTTTTTGGTTATTCTGTTCGAATACTAACTAACTGGACTTGATTTCCGTTATTAACAATAAAACTAACAAACGTTCTGCTGTTTTGTAACTTGCAATAAAAGATGTCAATTCGCAGAGAGGGGGGGGGTATGTAAACCAGTTCGATCCCACTTTCCGACGCTCATATTGTTCCTATATTTACCAAACAGCATTATATACAACCACTATGCACTATACAAGTATGTGCTTTATAGGACCGCTGTATGTTAAATGTACATGTACTGTATCGACCGCTGGGTGAAGGGTAGTGAATGTAATGCGCTACGAAGCTGGATACTCGTATCCTAGGTTTGAACTCTTATAAAGGGAGGATTTAAACCCTTATCGAACAGGGAATTTAAAAGTTGGAATGGGAATTTTGGGACAATCACAAGGGAATTTTCAGTCTGATCCAGGAACACTAGAAAGAGGACAGCAGAAGCGAAACTGAAGGAGTCGCTGGTGTGCTGCGATTCTGAGAATTAAACCCGTTTCGCTCAAATTTTAGAATTCAAAATATTTGAAAATTCTAGCTCGATCATTTCAGAATTGTCTCTCTGTTGTATTTTTGTGTAACTGCGAATATTTTTTTTTGAAAATGTGTTACAAATTTTAGTTTCTGAACTGCCATCAATCCAACATGCCAGAAGTTTCGTGGGGGGAGGGTTGAACCCTAAAAAAGAACAACCTAAATACAGCCATGTACGCCACTCATTTTCTTTCTGGCGCCGTTACTGCGAAGCAAGCTCTATTTATCAAAGCACTAAGGAGTAAATATTGAATTCATAGGCACTAAATCTATAAAATAGTCAATGAACGTCAAATAAGTACCACAATTTATGTAAAAAGGCATGAAGAATTTCTACCGCAGGTACTATAGTCCCTAAAATGGTAAAAAAAATCTCTTAAAACAATGGTAACACAATTAAGCCTAGTTTGCATGATACAAAAAACACTAAATATTCTGATCAAGGCAATCTTTATTTCAGTAAAAAAAAAACACTTAACACGTGACGTTTCAGCATTATCTCAGGGTCTTCTTCACATTCGGAACCAAACTAAAACGGAAGAAAATCATGTTAGTTTGGTTCTGTAATGTTCTTTACCGAAATAAAGACTGCTTTGGTCTACATATTTAGTGTTTCTCTGTAAAACAAATACTAAATACAAAACTACCGAAACCGCCGCTAGACATAAACTACTTTGGGAAGTTCGAGTGGCTTAAATTAAACGAAAAACGTAATTTTCATAAGTTAATTTTACTGTAGAAAATCCTCCAAGTAAGAGACCCACAACATCTTTCTGACTTTCACAGCCGCAACACCAGATCGCGCGAAAGGTCTTTGCTCTCCACTCCACAAATCCAACTTTTATGCAAATTCTATTACTGTTACTTCATCAGGCCGTTGCAACAAGTTGCCACCTGAAATTCGTGTCTCTTCCTTAATTGTGACGTTCAAAAAATTGTTAAAATTACACACGTAATGAAAATTAAATGTCTGACTTCTCAAATAAAGAGGCGGCTGCAGAGAATATAAGAACGTAAGGCACAAAAATGATTTAACGAAGATGAATTATCGTCAAAGTATACCGTTTCGGACTGTGTTTAAGTAAGTGCAATGTTATGTATTTGCTTGTACGTGCATATGTGTACATATGTGTATGTGTGTGTGTGTGCCCGTATCTATAGGTTAAATTTCCATTCTTATATGTATTTTTTCTTTGTATTTTTTATTCCTCTGTAATTTGTATATATTTTTTTATTTCATTTTTCAATATTTCACATTCAATTTTTTTTAATAAAGATGGTCAAGTTGAAGAAAAGGCTCCACAGCCTTAACTTCGTCATGTAAAAGGAGACGAAATAAATAAATAAATCCTTTACTACAGACAGTAAATCCATAAAAATAAGTGTTCAATAGACACTAGAGCACACAAACACAGCAATAATTTCTACAAGAGACCTACTAAAATCAAGATATTTCTATCATGCCAAATTTTCCATTGATAAATTAGGTTTCTTTATTGTATGCACAGATCGTATATTCTCATTTGTACTATACTGTACATTCTGCTTTCATTTCTGAGGCATAGTACAGGGTGGCTCAATAAGTTACTTAACACCCCCAGTACAACGCCACTGCGGCATGGAACGTGAAAATGGCGATGACCAATCGTTATCAGGCCAAGGGGGAACCACATTGACGTCACCCGCATGGTCGGCAGCCATCTTGATGTCCGCCATCTTGAAATTTAAATGGGAAGGGGGTCGTGCGACATATCAAAATGGGCTAGAATTTCACCAGGAAAACAACTGTGGCATTTGTTTTCACCTAACTTTAATTGTTGCAGAGTTAACAATACCACAAAGTTATGGCTCAATAAGTCACTTAACACCCCCAGTACAACGCCACTGCGGCATGGAACGTGAAAATGGCGATGACCAATCGTTATCAGGCCAAGGGGGAACCACATTGACGTCACCCGCATGGTCGGCAGCCATCTTGATGTCCGCCATCTTGAATTCAACTTCAGAAATTTAAATGGGAAGGGGGTCGTGCGACTTATCAAAATGGGCTAGAATTTCACCAGGAAAACAACTGTGACATTTGTTTTCACCTAACTTTAAATTTAAGGGCGATTTCCGCATGGGAGACTGAGACGTCCTTTCCTTTTTGCTTAAATGTTTATTGTTCAAATAATCGTTAGTATGTGATTATGTGGTATTTATTGTTAGACCAATCACTGAAAATGTCCGGATATTGACTTACCGGTATGTACATATCTTGTAGTATTGGTTGGCATGGGAATTACGATTGTGTTTTGTCTTTACATAAAAGTTTAAAAGAGTGATGATGTGAATTGATCGTGTCAAGAGTAGCATATTTCCTTTTTCACTGATCTGAACGAAACTGCCACTAACACGTGAGGAACGGATTGCCATCATATTGATGTCAGACTTCAATAACCGCAATCCTGTAAGACAACCGGTGTCACATGTGGCGTCAGCCAGTTGCTGGCAAAGTTCCAAGATACTGGATCTGTGGATGACAAGCCGCGACATGGACGTCCGAAAACAGCCACGGATGAGGGTACTGCTGTAGCGGTGTTGGCATCATTTGCAAAGTCCCCAACGCGTAGCACACGGAGACTGGCGCTGGAAAGCGGTGTCAGCAGGGGTTCAATTCAAAGGATTGTACGTGACCACCACTGGCATCCGTATAAGATACAGCTGCAGCAGCACCTTAGTGAGGACGATCCAGACAGGCGTTTGCAGTTTTGTGAGTGAGCTATAGCACAACTGCAACGTGACCCTGAGGTCGGGAGCAAGATTCTGTTCAGTGATGAGGCTAATTTTTATGTGTCGGGAGAGGTGAATAAGCAAAATCTGCGGTACTGGTCACCCGAAAATCCACATTGGACAGATCCCAGCAAGGTGACGGGAGGCGGGAAGCGAATGGTGTGGTGTGGTACTTGGGGTTCCCGACTTGTTGGTCCATTTTTCATTGAGGTCAACTTAAATGCAGAGGGCTACTTACTTCTGCTACGGGAGCAGATTTTATCATCCTTACTGTCCGAGGATGGGAGCTATCCTGAATGGTTCCAGCAAGATGGTGCTCCACCGCACTATGGGATGATAGTCCGTCAGTACCTGGATCAACAATTCCCTCACCACTGGCTTGGTCGCCGAGGGACTGTGGAATGGCCTGCACGCTCACCTGACCTGACACCATTTGACTTTTACCTCTGGGGACACCTGAAAGCCATGGTGTATGCTACGAAAATCAGGGATCTGGCCCACTTGCGCACACGCATTGTGGATGCCTGTACTGCAATAACTCCTGAGCTTCTTCAGAATGTGGTAAGGTCATGGGAGAGACGATTACACGTGTGTGTTGCGCAAGAGGGACGTCATATTGAGCATGTGTTATAACTTTGTGGTATTGTTAACTCTGCAACAATTAAAGTTAGGTGAAAACAAACGTCACAGTTGTTTTCCTGGTGAAATTCTAGCCCATTTTGATAAGTCGCACGACCCCCTTCCCATTTAAATTTCTGAAGTTGAATTCAAGATGGCGGACATCAAGATGGCTGCCGACCATGCGGGTGACGTCAATGTGGTTCCCCCTTGGCCTGATAACGATTGGTCATCGCCATTTTCACGTCCCATGCCGCAGTGGCCTTGTACTGGGGGTGTTAAGTGACTTATTGAGCCACCCTGTACTATGAATTTTGAAAGTGAAGATTTGAATGAAATACTATTTCATAAGAATGGATGAAAAACAAAAAAATATGAATAGGATTTATGAATGATATATATTGAACTTTTTAATAATATACTCTATGTACTTTTAAACGTACTTTTAATAATGTTTGTACGTTCACAAGAGTACTGCATCGGACCACTTTCGCTCGAGCGTACCGCACTCGTAGTGGAATGATTGACAACGTCCCGTATTTCAGAGCCTAATAAGCAGCCAGTGGCGTGCCCAGGATTTTCGAAAGGGAGGGGTTATGTGTACATTTTTTAAGTAGTCAGTCCTCATTTTGCCATATTTTTTCTGCCTTTGGCGTTCTTTTTTTTAGAAATACTGGACTAAAAGGGGGGGTTATAACCCCAACAACCCCCCCCCCTAGGGCACGCCACTGTAAGCAGCACTGTCAAACTAAAACCCATACATCAAAGGAAACAACACTATGCAATAACAATTCTAAATCATAATTCCGTATATTATTATGTAAGACTCAAATACAGCGTGTATGAAAGTGTGCAATATCTCCAGACCGAAACGTAAAATGGATTCGCATTGCTGACAGACCTGCCTAAGCAATTACAAATATTGTATTACAGTGCTAAATCGAACATCATTTCAAAGTGACAATAATCGTAAAAACATAAAAATATCAGCCTAAGCAGTTTCAGCCCATAATCATCTATTTCATTTTCATATATCTCGGTAAGCTACACAAAACAGCATTTTAACATGGAGATGATGATTATGTTAACTTATTTTTAAATTTCACTTCGTATTTTACTTCACGATGCATGTTTGGAGGCACACTACCATAGACAAATTACGGAAATACGTCTACTAATAGGGTTCGAGAGTTCGAATCTATTTCGCTCGTTCGGTCGTTTTTCGCTCGAGCGGAAGAACGATCAATTCTGTTTGCCATCTTGCGTTGCCCGTGCGAACTATTTGCCGCTGAAGCGAAAAACTTTCATTGCAGCACTCTAACGTTCACACATAGTCTGCTTGTCATAAAAGACAAACGATTATGATGAAGGTAATTCATCCTAGAGGGGAGAAATCCAAAATCCTTGCTACAATCGCCATTAGCTAATAAAAAATAGAAAATAAATCATATAAAAATCACTTTCACGCTATTTCTGTTTGGGAACTATTACCAACCTTCTATTTTGCAATAAACCGATATTTCCAACGATTATTTTAAAGATTCCCGTCTTCAAATTGCTTTGAACAACATGACTACTTCTTTTTAAATATCTTTCCCTCCCCCCCACCACTGTGTCTCTCCAGAGAGAAAAACAAACTCCAGTAATTTAAACGAAACATTTCACAACCGGCATGCAGTTGGGAATTGTGAAATTCTGTTCTGACCGCACAACTTCTAACATTCTGTTGTCACCGATATGAAATATGCAGCTTTGTTGTACGCGAAGCCGCTATGTGCAAATGGAAGATTGTTCTTGATGTGTTTGACTTTCAATTGAAACGCAATCTGCAGTAACCGCATCATAATTTGCCTGGCGGTTGGTAGGCTTACTTTAAATTAAAGAGAAATTGGCACTCTTCTTCTTTTCCTGAAAATTTATATTCTATTTCACTTGTCCTTTATGAGTTTCATTTCTTTTTAATTACAGCATGCAAGCAATGGCATGACACCACAACATTTTTTTATTTAAATACCTTACAATTAAACCTATGATATTTATAACCTAAATATATGCACTTATGATCTGAAATTGACATAACTATGTCCTAACAAAAACAAAGTTTTAATTAATCCCGTGAGTGGTGTCATTTTTCTATAGTGCGGGACGTCCGTACTAACCAAAGGGATTTCGCCTCCTGTGCGATTGCACTTTCGGTACTACGGGGTTTCCACAGATAATACAGGGATTGCGCTTCCTGTCCTACGGGGCTTCCCCAATTAACACAGGGATGGCGCTTCCTGTCCTACGGGGCTTCCGCAGTTAACACAGGGATTGCGCTTCCTGTCCTACGGGGCTTCCGTAGTTAACACAGGGATTGCGCTTCCTGTCCTACGGGGCTTCCGCAGTTAAGACAGGGATTGCACTTCCTGTCCTACGGGGCTTCCCCAGTTAACACAGGTATTGCGCTTCCTGTCCTACGCGGCTTCCGCAGTTAACACAGGGATTGCGCTTCCTGTCCTACGGGTCTGTCCGCAGTTAACACAGGGATTGCGCTTCTTGTCCTACGGGTCTGTCCGCAGTTAACACAGGGATTGCGCTTCTTGTCCTACGGGGCTTCCGCAGTTAACACAGGGATTGCGCTTCCTGTCCTACGGGTCTGTCCGCAGTTAACACAGGGATTGCGCTTCTTGTCCTACGGGGCTTCCGCAGTTAACACAGGGATTGCGCTTCCTGTCCTACGGGTCTGTCCGCAGTTAACACAGGAATTGCGCTTCCTGTCCTACGGGTCTGTCCGCAGTTAACACAGGGATTGCGCTTCCTGTCCTACGCGGCTTCCGCAGTTAACACAGGGATTGCGCTTCCTGTCCTACGGCTCTGTCCGCAGTTAACACAGGGATTGCGCTTCCTGTCCTACGGGGCTTCCGCAGTTAACACAGGGATTGCGCTTCCTGTGATGCGGAGCTTATAGAATCAACACAGGGATTTCGCTTCCTTTGCTACGGGGCTTCAATAGTTAACACAGGGATTGCGCTTCCTTTCCTACGGGGCTTCCGCAGTTAACACAGGGATTGCGCTTCCTGTCCTACGGGTCTGTCCGCAGTTAACACAGGGATTGCGCTTCCTGTCCTACGCGGCTTCCGCAGTTAACACAGGGATTGCGCTTCCTGTCCTACGCGGCTTCCGCAGTTAACACAGGGATTGTGCTTCCTGTCCTACGGGTCTGTCCGCAGTTAACACAGGGATTGCGCTTCCTGTCCTACGGGGCTTCCGCAGTTAACACAGGGATTGCGCTTCCTGTCCTACGCGGCTTCCGCAGTTAACACATAGATTGCGCTTCCTGTCCTACGGGGCTTCCCCAGTTAACACAGGTATTGCGCTTCCTGTCCTACGTGGCTTCCGCAGTTAACACAGGGATTGCGCTTCCTGTCCTACGGGTCTGTCCGCAGTTAACACAGGGATTGCGCTTCCTGTCCTACGGGGCTTCCGCAGTTTACACAGGGATTGCGCTTCCTGTCCTACGGGTCTGTCCACAGTTAACACAGGGATTGCGCTTCCTGTCCTACGGGGCTTCCGCAGTTAACACAGGGATTGCGCTTCCTGTCCTACGGGTCTGTCCGCAGTTAACACAGGGATTGCGCTTCCTGTCCTACGGGTCTGTCCGCAGTTAACACAGGGATTGCGCTTCCTGTCCTTCGGGGCTTCCGCAGTTAACACAGGGATTGCGCTTCCTGTCCTACGGGTCTGTCTGCAGTTAACACAGGGATTTCGCTTCCTGTCCTACGGGGCTTCCGTAGTTAACACAGGGATTGCGCTTCTTGTGCTACGGGGATTCAGCAGTTAACACATGGAATGCGCTTCCTGTGATGCGGAGCTTAAGCAGTCAACGCAGGGATTTCGCTTCCTTTGCTACGGGACTTCCGCAGTTAACACATGGAATCAGCTTCCTATCCTACGCGGCTTCCGCAGTTAACACAGGGATTGCGCTTCATGTCCTATGGGGCTTCTACAGTTAACACAGGGATTGCGCTTCCTGTCCTACAGGGCTTCCGCAGTTAACACAGGGATTGCACTTCATGTCATACGGGGTTTCCGCAGTTAACACAGGGAATGCGCTTCCTGTCCTACGGGACTGTCCGCAGTTAACACAGGGATTGCGCTTCCTGTCCTACGGGGCTTCCGCAGTTAACACATGGAATGAGCTTCCTGTCCTACGGGGCTTCCGCAGTTAACACAGGGATTTCGCTTTCTTTGCTACGGGGCTTCCGTGGTTAACACAGGGAATGCGCTTTTTGTTCTACGAGGCTTCCACAGTTAACACAGGGATTTAGTTTCTTGTGCAGCGGGCATTTTGTAGAGTTACCAACTTGAAAAAGTGAAAAATCGGGCCAAATCACTCATTACGTAAAGATTTTTTTATTCAGTTAGTTTCTTTACTTTGCTTTTCTGCCACTTTGGGCTAATCGCGAAGATGAGGATGAGTGATGAAAGTGAAGGGGCACTCACGAAGAACACCAATCCCTAGGCCGAGATTCGAATCGGGAAATACGTAATGAATATCAGGGCACATTTTTTTTACCTTTTCTTTCAGTTTGCTTCACTCGCAGTGACAGTCCACAGTTTCCACGGTTTAACAGACATCGCGGCAGTGACTGAACGTGCGAACTCGGTTGAATAAAAATATGTATAAAATAGGTTTCGCAATGTGAATTGACACTATAATGGATTTTAAAAACAGATGCAAAGAACTTCCAAACAAGACCAAGATGGTATTTGTAGAATAATAAGGAAAACTTGTTTCTCAAAATTGATAAAAGCCTTATTTTGGCGGATTTAAAAAAAAATGAAAATTTTGTTTAAAAACCTTTCTACCTGCACTGTATTTAAATTTCAACACGGTCGGACCACAAGTTTTATATTTATAGACTTTCAAAGAGATCGGCCGTATCAAAAACACCAAAACACCGACAATAAAAGAAGAAGGCATATTCATTTTTTTGGGGGTCACCATAGCCTAACGTAGAATTGAATAAGCTAAATTTCGATGTAACTCATGTTTATGTAGGTCCACTGGTTAATTTTTACTTAGAGTCAAAACTCGGGTTTCTATAATTTTTAAACCAACAGTAGGCTTCGGCCCTTCTAGCCCACCCCTCGCTACGGTCCTGTCTTACTCCAGCTCCTTCACTTGATTGGCTAATTGAATCTTGAAGCGTTACCGCGCACACTTCTGCGCAGCTTTAACGATGAGTGTGCGTTGAGCTGTAAAGTATGAGGCTCACTAACCAGTTCAAGGAAGAACAAATTTTAAGCATTTGCGAGCGTAATGAAAAAACTGTTCATTGTTGTCTGAGACTAATAATGCAGTTAACAATGTTGTGGTTCGTTTTTTTCACGTTCGAGCTGCAGAGAGACAAGGCCAAAAAAATGAAGGAGGGAAAACAAATTCCTGAAAGATCCCGCCGATACACTGTGAACGTATCATCGTTCGATGCAAATTGAATTCCTCTGCAATTTTCTTTCATCGTTCTAGGAAAAACGTTCTGCTACAAATTGCTTCGTCGTCTGCCTGTCGTTTCTCAAGCGGCATGGATCAGCGATTCAATTTTAAAGCAGGATATTAATATCGATTTTATCTCCATCCCCCCCTGGGGGGGATGCGGGGTAAGGGAAGAAAAAATTAAATTGGATATACGTTTTTTCTCGGTTTCTTCGTCTTCCTTTTTCGTTCTAATATGTATTTCCATTACAGTTCCTCATTTCTGCGCGAAATATGAAGGTGTACCACATCTCCAATTCTATATTTAATGGCTGGTATGTCAGTTTTCTTTAGTTCTCCCCAGCAGCCCAGCCTAACTTTGTCGCGAGGGGGCGTAAAATATGTATGACAACGCAGAATACTTATTTGGTTTATATCCTCGGTTTTGATACGCTGCGTGCATTTTTCAATATCTGTTGACGGCTGCAGACGCGTGTTCTCTTCTGAAACGTATATTTTCAGTTCTACTCTGTTATCTGTTGTGCAAGAACACAAAAAAGCAACTTCCAACAATGTGAACCAAATATGGCTCCATTACGAAATGGAATTTACATCTGGATACAAGGTAAGTAGAATTGAAAATACTTAGCGGATATTAATTTATTCATAACGACGCTCGACTATTGTTATTCTGTCATTTTTAATTATGATTAATGTTTTTTTAATTCAGTATCGAGGGTGACGCTATTGTTATTTAATCTAGCGCCACGTGTCGTGGGTGGAGGAGGAGATGAGTCTTCGATGACTCATGCACACGTGTGAGTTTGAAATTAATGGTTTTCCATTAGTGCACAAAAGACACTATTATGTATTCCGTTTTCGGGCTAAGCTAACACTATTGTTGTATATTATATATGCGTTTCTGCCGGATATGAGTCATGGGTGCTTTATACAGACGTGGGAACTTGGAATTAATGGTTTTTCCATTAATGTACAAAAGACATTTTCGGCCTATTGTAAGGCGCCACGTCCGGCCATTTTGGCGTCGGTGGTGAGTCATATTTGGTATAATTGAGGAGCTCGAACGGTCCTGGGTAGAGGCTAGAAAATATTATCCAATGAGAAAAGGTTTTTAATAAATGATTCAACCAATCAGAGAAGAGTAATGAAAATAATATTTATATTGACTGGCCTTTTGTCTAAGAATCTATAAATATCGAACGGAAGACGAAGCGGTCCAAGAGAGTTCTCAAGTGTTTGGCTTGAAAGTCGTACTAATTTTTTAGCGTGACTGAGTTGTTGCAGTGCAACTAAAGGCTTTTTAATTTGGTAAGTATCTTTTTTTGTGTACTATTCTTTATTTCAAGTTGTTTTTTAACTGCCATGCAAACAAAGTTTAAGCGTTTTACATTATTTTTGAAAATATTATACAAAGAATACTCGAAAATAACACTAACAATATGTATTGTTATTGTTCCAGGTTCTGTCACTTTCTCTCTTTCTGAATTCCACCCATTCTTTTGTCACTGCGATGTTTTTTAAAAAATATTATACAAAAATATTAGAAAATATCACTAACAATGTGTATTGTTATTGTTGCAGGTTCTTTCTGAGAAGCAGATGTGAAGTACTCTGCAAAGAACTGAAAGCCCTATTGGAAGAAACGAATAGTGAAAACGGACGTTGCTGAGCAGGACCCCAGGGAGATGAGTGATTTGGAGCTTATATGTCCATGTTTCTTCGATTATATCGATAAGGATTGTGTGCTGGAGGCTTTGAAAAAGTATACCCCTTACAAGTACATTACATGTTGGGGCTGTTATTCTAATGAAGGCAACCAACTAGCCCACGATTGCGTTATTAAACATTTTTACGAGTGCGAGGATGTGCGCGGTAAAGACGAAGTTCAACTCTCCGATTGTTTTATAATTTGCCAAGAGGAATGCGGAGAGAATGAATGCCAGAATTGTGTAGAGTGGATGTGCGAGAGAATCCAGCGTTATCTGCAGGATCCGGACAATACAAGTCATATTTTCGATTTTTATTTTGCTAATCATGAAGATGTAGGTGATGGTTTGAAGGCACAGGAGGAATCGACAGGATACAGAGACTTTTACAGTGTGTTGTGTGAAATTTCAAATGATTTCGAACTAGTAAAAACTCTTATAGCGCCTATACGAGAAGCGGAGCTTGCTCGTGGTTAAGAAACAATATTTGTTAATATCTAAAGTGGAAATGGCGCAATATATTATTGATGCGCAAGGTTTTATGTACAATAATAAATTTATATTGCGTGAGATGTGTGTTAGTTCTACAAATTTGGATACTGTGTATTATGCTCTTGTAAAAGTGCCAGAATATTTCAAAGACAATAATGAATCCCAATGGGTGAAAGAAAATATTCATGCTTTATCGTACGATACTCCTCTGGGATGTGAAGTGTACTATGTTCGTAGTGTAATTAGAAATTTGAACTGTCAAGGTTCAACTTTCTATTGCAAGGGAGAAGAAAAATCCAAACTTCTCAAAGATTTGTTCAATATTTATAATATTGTAGATTTGCAAAGTGCAAACTGTCCTTCGCTTAGACATTTGTATATGTTTCAAGGAGGATTGTGCAAGTATCATTCTGATACTTCGCCTCCATCAGAACAAGGTTGTGCATTCAGAAATGTACAAAGACTTGTATCTTGGTACAATACTAAAATTACCAATATGTAATGTATTTTAGAGCAAATAATAAAAGATTTGTGAAAAAATAATTGTTTTCTATGTTGTTATTTAGCCTTACAGTCCTTTTTTCAAGAACTATTGACCTTTTTGACTCAAAAAGGTCAATAGTACTTCAAAAATTTTGAGTGTTTAGTAATACCAGGGATTATTTGTGGGCGTTATATCATGTGAGTCTTATTTTTACTACAGTCAGGACTAAATTCCACTGACTGAAGCTTAAAGCTTAGGCTCTATAGCATGTTGATTGGTTAATCACAAGGCAATATGAACTATACAGAGGCATAGGAACGCATGGCAGAGCATTATTAGTGTGCACATCGAGAAATAATGCTGATTTGTATGTGTTTTTTTAGTTTACATATTCATTTAGGATTCAAATGAAACAATTGCAGTATTTTTTAAAAGTATATTTTTATTCAAGAATATATCAGATTTATATACACGAAAAGTAGACTACCAATAAGCGAAAATCACATAGTCATTACAATTTAGTCGTCGCTGGAATTCCTCCATGAGGGTGTCATAGTAAGAGAGAAATTTTCGCCATTGTTCAAAATTTAGTGTGACTTCTCCGGTGGCGTTGCTGATTTCCACTTTTATGTTTTCTCCACTGCCCTCGAAGGTGAAGTAAAGTTCTCCTATAATGTTTATAGATCTGAATCTGTCTTCTCGTGTGGGGAATCTGTTCTTGTAAGTGTCGAAGATCGCATCTGATTTGTACACGCATGCTGGGTACTCATCGCTATTTAGGACAATGTAATTTTTTTCATGTTTCAAAATCAATTCAGTGTCGGTGAAAGTACCTCGAATAACGACATGCATGTTGTTATCAATGTTGTAGCGGGTTTCTTCACCAATACATGGTTTCTACCAAAGAAAAAGAATCAGTTTGAGTTTTATATAACCAATTTTTCCTATTTCAAGTAACTACATGCTACATTTAGCACATAATATAGTATAAATTGAGAATTACATAAGCAGATTCTGCTATGTAAATAGCCTTTTGCAAAAGACCAATGACAAAAGTTTAAAAATTGTAACAGCCCAGACAGGGACTCGAACCCTGGACCGAAAGGTTAAAAGCCTAATGCTATACCAACTAAGCTATCCGGGCACGCGCTCTACACGTGAAAAGTTGGTTATGTTAAGAAATATCCAAGGGATCAATAGTTATGTGTATGAAAGGAAAATATAAGGTTGACATTACTATTCATTAGAAGACTCGGTTCACAAAATCCCCTGAACAAGTGTGGAACAAACGTTTTGCGGGGAGCAAAGAAAGACTGCCAGACCCTAACCCAGGGGGAAAATTTTCCCACCAGTCGCTCACACGGGGGTGAGCCTCCATTGTTAGTTCTCGCGGACTTTGCTAAAAGGTTTTTTTTTCCTCTCATCTAAAGGGCATTACGCCCTGCCTCTATTATGATTTTTGAATGGTGCTTAAATTTGTAGTGGTTAGCGCGTGTCGACAATATTTTATTTTGGAAAGTTGCACGCGCCCCGGGATAGTCGAGACTTCAGTGAAAAAACATCTATAATTGTTTACCGAATATAGATAGTTTTACTGGAAAGAGACATGCCACATATCTCACATTCTATAAATAGGAAGAAATAAGTTATGTATCCGGGAGGGCTACGAAGCGACTGCAAGACTGAATAGCAAAGTTAGCGGGTAAAATGAAAGCTGGATTTTTTATAAGGTACTTTATGATGCTTGGGGGTATATAGACGCTCCCTCTTGTAATCTGATACCAAATTGTTACTTTGGAGTGAAGTGCTAAGAACGGACAGATTGTAGCCAAAGATGTCATCTTTACCTATCAGTATTGTAAGTATTGTAAGCATATTTTCAAGTACCTTTTTTAGTAACTCAATTCCGCTTTTTATAAATGAAACAAATGGTTTCTACACACGAAATTTTTATTTTCACAAACTAGTCTACTACAAAGTATGTAATACATCAAGCTTTTTCAATTGTTACATATCATTCTACTACAAAGTAGCGTTATACTAACGCTTTTTTTTATCTCAAATATACATTTGTAAACATTACATTATTGTTTGAGAAAGAGCTCCTCTTTTTTTTTTTTGCTAGTTTTTGGATTGATTGTTGCAAATTGCCTCCCAGAACTCATCCTCTAAAGAACGATCATGAATGTGAGCAGGGTGCGTATGTAATGCACACGTGGAGTCGGGTACATATATTGGTCCCTGGCCACAAAAGTGAAACTTTTTTGACGGGACTTCATTATATCTAAACAAACAGTGGCGTACGGGATTACCGTACAACTCCCTTGTTCGTAATGTCTGTATGGGGGTACCAGAAAAATACACTTTATTATCATTGGTGACAAATTTATTTATATGGCTTACTCCTTTTTGCTCAGTCCTTGATTTGTTTCCTTGCCACAGATCATTGCATGTATATGCAAAGCTGACCTGAAGATCAGATAGCATTTTGGTATATAATTGCATAACAAGAGTAATATCCAGACTGTCTATTTTTGTTTCAAAGGTTTGTTTATTTCTCACTACTATTCTGTTGTGACTGGATTGAAATAGGCCCCAGACGCGTCCTTTGTATTTGTTGATCAACTGATTCATTTTTTCTTTCTTTATGCACTCAAGATTAAGGCATCTATGATTCCTTTCTTCTTTTTCTCCAAGCTCGCATTCCACACAAGTAGGGTGAGGATAGTAAAACACTATTGACTGGGCCACAGCTTCTACGAGGCACTGCTCATTGATTAGGCTCTCACAGCATCCACACTGTTGATAAAGTCAACTATGCGGTCATTCTTTTTTCAAATCTTTCGCAAAGATATTGTGTATCAGTTCCTGCTACACATTGGTCAAGGAATAATTATTCTGTTTATACACCAACAAAGGCACTTGCGTTTCAAAAACACTGTCACAGAAGCACTGGGGTTTTCACCAAAACTGTCAAAATATGTTCCGTGGCAATTCGAATCAATGTACAGGGCAAGTCCAATGTATTCCAGGCCCCGAATCTCTGTCTTTATTGAAACTTGATATTTTTCGGTAACGTATTGTCTGCAAACACTCCAACAAAATTTTCACATAGAACACTGACATGGCTATGCTTATGGTAACCATTTTGCACCCGAATTCAATGAATATAAGTTCTCGTCTGACGACGAGATGCTGCCTTCTTTGCAGTCTGATGACGAGTTGTTCTCGTCTTGGGTTGAGGCACATGCAGGTACAACGTGCTGAATGAAACTGTAGTGGTGTAGAAACTGACCGTACAGGTGCGCGTTTCTCAGAGCACAAGCTATTTTTCTCAGGCGGTGGTTCTTCTCACAGCAGGTATAGGCAGGAAAACTTAGTAGAGCTGATTTAGGGCATCCAAGCTGCTCCAAGTTAATCACAGTGCGTTGAAGTAAGGTAGAAAGGAAATGGCACTTTTCTGCGCCAAAGGAATAAATGGCTGAGGCATTTTCGGTACAGCAGGATAAAATAGTGGACATATTGGTAAAATTCACTTCTCCAGCTTGCCAAGAGAGGCCGTGCACATTTTGAGTTTCCCATAAATTTTCATTTTGTATTCTGATATCGAGATCATCCCATGCGCACGGTGGTTTAAATACCCATGATTGCAAACAATTAGAATCTGGATCCACAACAGCTATTTCTTTTGGAATATATTTTCCATGATTATTTCGAAATCCTATAAAATCAATAACGGCTCTCATATTGTGATCCGACTTTGTGGCTGCCACTCACTCAACTGAAGGGATATTTGCTATAATCAAAATATACGTCACAATAAGACCCCCGTGAAATCAGTTTCAATAGTAGGAGAAAGAATAAAGATATACAGAACAGATTATTTTAGAGTTTCTTTGTTATTTATAATTTATATTTTATTGAGGCTTGGTGGGTCCTAGAGCCACTTT
The DNA here is from genome assembly GCF_977018435.1 of Lepisma saccharinum. Lineage (NCBI taxonomy): Eukaryota > Metazoa > Arthropoda > Insecta > Zygentoma > Lepismatidae > Lepisma > Lepisma saccharinum. Next base: position 50,903,517 of record NC_139255.1, read on the forward strand.
ATGCATGAGCTGAAAAATTGATGTCAAATAACCCCCAACCTTCTGTCAGAGTATAATATTTGTTACATGGTACACTTTTTGTTTTCAGGAAGACATAAAGCAGGAGTGCCCCTGGTGTGATATTCAGGGGTTTAGGGGGAAGAAGGACTTAATAGACCATTTATATTTCCATCACCCCCCCTATATTGGAAGACGAAGAAAAGCATCAAGAAGGGAGCCCTTATTTATCCACATATATAAAAAACCATATAATAGTGCGTGAAAAAAACAATATACAAATACGTGTGATGTGTGTGTGTGTGTGTGTGTGTGTGTGTCTGTGGCTAATTATGTAAGTATTTATTTTCACAATATATTTTTTTGAAAAATGACATTTATATTTTGTTTACATCCCGTACGGTAAAGATACATAGTACTCCAATTTTCGGCGTTTCGTGTGAACTGCCTGGTGAGTTTTTTGTTCCTTTTCCGAGACTATCTCGAAATTAGCTTTACGTTTAATTTTTCGAGGGTTTTCAACCACTCTCTTTTCAATTTCTCCTTTAACAAGTTGCTTGAAATAGTCAAAATTAATTTGCAATTGCGTCCTGTAGTTCATGGTAATACCGCGCACTTTAATGACATGTTTCTCATCGGTTGCATTATATTTGTTTTCCATTTTATATGCATAATTCTTGGGGCCACCACCAAGAAAACATGAGATTTCATACGGCTCTTTAATCTCATCGGTCAGTTCACCGAGAAAGGAACCAGTAGGTAACAGCGTTTCACCCTGCTTTTCAACATAGAATACAGAGTCAGTGTCCACATAATGGATAGATTCTTTTACTTGATCCATGAATGAATATAAATGCATTCTTCCATAAGCAGTGATAAATGCTGAGACAAGGACATTGGACAGCACTAGCGGCGAATTGGCCGTTTCCAGGTCGACAAAGTTTACTAGCAAACATTTTTCAGAAATAGGGACTACATTTTTAATCTCAAATTGCGGATTGAATACAATATCATGGAATTTCTTTTCTGTATTGACAAAAACTGACTTAGTTTTTAATACAGATTCTGAGAATTTACCAAAGAGGCTATTAAGGAGTATTTTGGATATGTAACGCAGCCCAGCATTGTATCCAATTTCTTCCTTGACAAGCTGAATACCCTCATGTTCGAAATAATCTCGAATATACTTGTCTTTGTCATGTTCTGTACTGCAAGTGGAAGGATATCCTGAGGACTGTTGTTTCAATCTAAGGAAAGTATCTACGTATTCTCTGAACACATTATCTGATTCTTGTGCTGAAGGAAAATCCCATACTTCATAAATTTTTAGTATTTTGTACCCTTTCTCTACAGCCAACTTGAGTTCTTCTGATACCCAGGTGCCATGTAAGTATCTTTGTTTTTCGGTGTGTGGGCACTCTTTCTGATTCTCACTTTGTGCACATGCACGGCAGAGAGCAAACATTAACTTGCTATTGCACGCCATGCCAAGCACAGGTAAATATAAATTCTTAGGTGGGAGAACATCGCACTTTACTACCCCGAATATGTTCTCCAGTGGGGGAAACTCGGAAGTGTAAATCACAGGTTTGCCCGTGGGCATCTTTCGCTGTTTCATCATGGCCGGGTACAGGGAAACAACATCTAAAAGTTTCATGCATGAATTCTCGCCATCTTGGCGATCGTATAGAGCCCTGAAAAGTTCAGTACGTCCGCCATTGAAGGCTTGTTTGGGGATAAGCGGGGAGTCAAGCGAGTAGCAGTTCTCACCAATAAATTTGCGTAGTTCCGGGTTGGTTTTGATTTCGTTATGGAACTCACATTCCCATTTTTCAATTACCGTGTACCCCATTTGCTCCAGCAACGCTTTTCTTGCTACTGTGCGTTCGTACCTCTGGTTTAATGTTTCTCCTGTTTCATTAAGGGGTTGATTCCTATTTTCAGGGGAACATAACGGGCATGAATGAAAGTAACATCCCAGAAAACTGTACACAGTTTTAGACTCTTCATGGAGCCCGTCCAGCTTATAACGCCCTACTTTCGCTTCCCCGAGATTGCCAGCATGCCTCAATGTAATATTATTGGAATATTCTATCCATTTCAACCATTTCAACGAAATTAGAGAATAAATATCCTGCTCCCGGAATCCCATCGGTGGTATCTTGATAAGTGTGTTTTCTTTTAGAAATTTAGCCCTGAATATCAATGAGGCTAAAGATGCAAGTGTGGCACATCTCAGAAAGCATTGAATTCCCGATAATTGTTCAATTAAATTTGAAAATTTAATACACGCAGCTGTAAGGATTTCAACATCACTAATACAATATTGTCGCAACTCTTGTTGGAAATCAAATATTTTCCCAGCCTGAACAGTTTCTTCATGCCATTTGCGAATTTCCTCCCGTTCTTTAGTGGACTTGGCGTCCACATCATAAAAAGAAATATCAGGGTAGGGCCCCACGTAATGTTGGTTATCAGGCGTAGAGAAAAGATACGGAAAGTCGCCTTTACGCAGCTCATCTCCGAGACCCAGACTTGTAGGCAAGTCTTTTAATTTCATTAACATGAAATTTAATGAATCACGGAAAATGATTTTCTTGCCCACGCTCATTTCAATAATATTACGCCCTCTCATAATTACTGAAGGCATAATATTTTCTTTAGTGATCAAATAGTTCAGTACAAAATGAGAATCGTAACGTCCCGCATTATGTGCTATGCACACAATTTTCTCGAATCCTTCCCTGGGTGTTTGAATATAATGCATAAATTCCTCAATATTGGGGAAAATATGCATACGAGGGCCACACGTTTCGCAGAAATCTGCTTCAGAGTCTTTGCACGCATGACAAGCCTGCTTGGCAACAGCCAGATTTACTTCGTGTTTCTGTGCATCTTCCCCGTCAACCAACATACATTCAAAATCATAAAAAATATACAGAAATTTACTGATTGGTTCTACTTTGACCGGGAGAATATAACATTTGTGGGTAGGTTCAACAAAAGCACTACAGCTTTTGCAAAAGAATTCTTCACATTTATGAGGAGTTTTACGCTTTCTCATGTTCACTACTTTACAACAGATTGTGCACTGTTGAATGGATTCACACACACTGGATTTACGCCCTTCTGTACGTAAATGGTTCTGGAAACATTTTCCAGACAGAAACGTACGGTTACATTCTCCGCATCTTCGCGGGACAGAGTTAGTATTTTCCTCTAAATGACTACCTTCACATTTGGAACAGTGTAATGTACACTCACTATGTTGATATTTGTTATTATAACCTAATTGGCAGTTGGCACAGTAGTAATTTTTGACAAGAAGATTCCGAACTGAATTGACTATGTCGAAGTGTTCGTTATGATACAACAAATTAATTTGTTTAGGGGCGAACGGAGTGGTCCGTATCACCTCGTAGTCTCTTTCCCCGTCTTTCATTGCAAAAACAACAATCTGGTACTCTGGTCCTAGCTTATTCTGAAACTTCATAATATCTTCCACTGTACACCCGTTGGAAGGGTCGACGCTTGCTTCATGACATAAGCGCAAAGCAGCTTCTTTAAATGTATTGTCATATTTTCGAAAAATATCGATTTTCTTAGTATCCTTGTCAATTTTGGCCTTGGCAAGAGTAATTGCCCGTGGTAAACACAAATTATCATCGTTGTGGATTACAGTGATAGCCCGTTGTCTCTCATTAGCATTGTTCACTGTTAGTAACGGAGCGTATTTTCTATAAAGAGGGACTTTGCTCTTTCCTCTTCCGCGCCGCGGTTCCACAATATGCGCGCTGCATTTAATGGTATTCCCCACAAAGAAAGACTCGTTGCTATTGAGCACTTTGGCAACATAATGCTGGATAATGTCCACATTTAATGCTGAAAGGCGACGCCAAGGGATATAGATATCTCTGTCGTTACCTCCCGCAGAAATAATCACCCCAACTTGACTTTCGGGTACAACATCATAAAAAACCCTTCTCATCATGAACTTGAACATCGCTCTGACAAAAGAATGGGGGTCGCCGACTACCTGCGCAGGGATATCAAAAGAAACCTCACGGCCCAGCATGGCAAACCGTCTGAAATATCTGTTCCGTTCCCCTGCTATTGAAAAAAGGGGTTCGCCCGAACCAATTTGATTCAATATATTGTGAGCAGTCTCGCAAAACAAAGTCGGATCAGAATATGGATAATCGTAGTAAATAACCACCCTCTCGCAAAAATTGTAGTAGGCATTAATAATATCTTCTGGAGAAGTGTAATATCCCAGGTTAAAATGGGTTAAAATAGATTCGGCTGTACTCACCGCACTGCTGTTGGACCTGGAGCTGGAAGCCATTCTTCCCTCGTATGTCGAATTCAGAGAAAGTGAAAGAACCTGCAACAATAACAATACACATTGTTAGTGATATTTTCTAATATTTTTGTATAATATTTTTTAAAAAACATCGCAGTGACAAAAGAATGGGTGGAATTCAGAAAGAGAGAAAGTGACAGAACCTGGAACAATAACAATACATATTGTTAGTGTTATTTTCGAGTATTCTTTGTATAATATTTTCAAAAATAATGTAAAACGCTTAAACTTTGTTTGCATGGCAGTTAAAAAACAACTTGAAATAAAGAATAGTACACAAAAAAAGATACTTACCAAATTAAAAAGCCTTTAGTTGCACTGCAACAACTCAGTCACGCTAAAAAATTAGTACGACTTTCAAGCCAAACACTTGAGAACTCTCTTGGACCGCTTCGTCTTCCGTTCGATATTTATAGATTCTTAGACAAAAGGCCAGTCAATATAAATATTATTTTCATTACTCTTCTCTGATTGGTTGAATCATTTATTAAAAACCTTTTCTCATTGGATAATATTTTCTAGCCTCTACCCAGGACCGTTCGAGCTCCTCAATTATACCAAATATGACTCACCACCGACGCCAAAATGGCCGGACGTGGCGCCTTACAATAGGCCGAAAATGTCTTTTGTACATTAATGGAAAAACCATTAATTCCAAGTTCCCACGTCTGTATAAAGCACCCATGACTCATATCCGGCAGAAACGCATATATAATATACAACAATAGTGTTAGCTTAGCCCGAAAACGGAATACATAATAGTGTCTTTTGTGCACTAATGGAAAACCATTAATTTCAAACTCACACGTGTGCATGAGTCATCGAAGACTCATCTCCTCCTCCACCCACGACACGTGGCGCTAGATTAAATAACAATAGCGTCACCCTCGATACTGAATTAAAAAAACATTAATCATAATTAAAAATGACAGAATAACAATAGTCGAGCGTCGTTATGAATAAATTAATATCCGCTAAGTATTTTCAATTCTACTAAGGTAAAATTAAAATCAGTAATCATTCGCGAAATGGGCATATCGCTCTCAAGATAAGACGTCGATATGTGAATACAGCATTCTTCCCAAGGTCGGAAAATTTCATGTTTAGCTGCATATCCATCACTTCAAATGGTCCTTGTTTCTCAACCTATGGAAAGCGACCCACTAATGGGTCCTGAGGGGGTGTTTGGTGGGTCGTGTAGTCGGGCTCGAAAATGTATTTCAAGTGGCGTGCGGTGACCATTTAGATAGCCGAAGCACTGAATATATAATTCTTAAGTAAACAATAGTAAATCAAGGGGCAGGCTTGCCTTGATAAAAGTAACAGCTGGTAATAGTTTATATTAAAATAATAGACATTGAAATAATTATATCAAACCCGTAAACTGAGGAAAACCGAAAACAATACGAGTTGAAACACTCCGATACACTCTCTGTCTCTGTATAGAGTAAACTAACTCCCTGTCCGATGCTAGCTTCGGTTGCCGAAGAAATACACGCACACGAACCGTGACCTTGAGGTGCCCGCGCAACTGTCTGCCACTGCTGAACCGATGCGAGAAGGAGATCGCTTCGGCTCAACTTCAGTGCAGGGGCTGGTAGCGAAGAAATAGAATGGTTTTATCTAGATATTATTGAAGAATCGTGTGATTATAATGACATAATATATTGTTACGTTATTGCATTCCGAAGCAATGCTTCGGTAGCTTACATATGCACGCCACTACCTATTACATTAAAATTACTAAGATTGCTCTAACATTTAAATTCAACCCGTGTTGTACGTAGTCAAAACTCTACATTTCTGTTTTTCGCGCTCAACCATTGCACATTAGTCACATTAGTTCGGTGAGTAATAAAAATCAATTTCAGCATATGTGTTTAGTTAGATGTTAGTATATTAGTCTTTTAAATTACATATTTACTTTTCTAGAATGAAGTAGGAGTAATGTGTTTAAGCAAGCGTAAAAGTACTCGATGTTAGAAAAAATATGATTATAAACTGGGTGCACACCCCTACAAGTAATTCTGCGTTTCCATGAAGTATAAGATCCTTCAAGATGCGTCCCGGACAGAAAAAGGAACCGCTGGTATAGAGCGACTACAAGAAAAGAGGCCGAAAGTCTCTGCGCACCTTCCCCTCCATCGGTTCATCTAGGGTCATAAGTAGGGAGCGGAAGTTGATGACCTAAAAAAATATAGGTATATGACCTATAGAATGTCCTAGAAAATGGGGAAAAATGACCATTAAATTTGTTAGTTTCAGGTTAAAAATTGAAATGAAAACGAATTTAAACAAAATGCAATCTTTCTTTTAAAAAAAGGCACCAAATGATACCACATGCACATTCAATCAAAATAAGCAACGAGGATTTCCAATGGAAACGACCGAATAATTTTAAAACAATTTAATGAAGAAGTTTATACACTGAGTGAATTGGTGTAAAATGCATTAACAGGGTTTCTACACAAAATCATGCAATTTTCTCCAGGACATTTCCAGGACTTTTCAAGGATTTTCTACAATTGCTCCAGGACAAGTGTAGAAAGTAAGAATGGCAAGATACACATCATTACATATTTTCTTTTATTTAAAAAAAGTTCAACATTGTTTTTAATGCAGGCTCCCAACTCTCCTACATCTGCTCCTTTCCACGCCTTTCATTTCTTAGTATAATGAAGGTTATTTAATTTTTACAATACAGAAAAAATACAAAGGTAGAAAAAATAAACACAAGTATATATAAGTTTATAAAAAAATTACATATTGTATTACAAATAAACAAGAATAATATCCTTAGAAAACTTGAAATATTTAGGATAGCAAACACTTTTTTTCCTTAACCTTTATTATTATCAACATATTTTCTACCTCTGAGCGATACAACATAATACAAAAACGCGGGGCATTATACATTATACTTCAATCACAAAACTAAATCTTATCACAAAACTATGACTACAGTATACAGCAACGTGACATAAGTAAATAAACAACTATCATGACAATGGCCTGTTTTAAATGAATACTTATTGTAATTCATACAAATAAAACGGGGTAAAGGAATTTCCAGGACAATCTCCAAATTCCAGGTTTTCCAGGACGCGTAGGAACCCTGATTAATTTCCCGCATCTTTGCCTGGTGATGTAGTGTGGTGTGTTTCTCTGGCACTATAAAGAAAAAGAAATTATCACCATCCACGTAAGACAATTTTTGTTTAGAAATTTAACAAACTGTATCAGGGAAAAGCGTTCATAAACACAGGAAAAAGTGCGTCGGAAAAGTAATTTTTAACATCAGAAATTGTTTGAAATATCTGAGTTTGTCCCAGACGGGTACCTGATGGTTTCCCCCGACACAACAAAGACTGTCACCAGTTCAGTTTTCTTTTGCTCGTAAATTGCAATCCTGCGAGATATATAGGCCTGTGTTCACCTTGGGGAAAAGACTCAAGAAGATTACCAAAATGAAAGAAGTGTCCAAATGTGACGAAACTATACACTGAATATTGCGAAAAATGACTGAAAATGCCGAAAATCGGGGAAAGTGACCTAAAACCTGAAAATTCGCAAAAAAAAAATTGCACTTTAAAATTATCTTTTCTGGGTTCTAGACGAAGTGTAATATTATGTATATTTAATGGGCATCGTGTCCGAGATGTCAGAAAGAAGATGACATTTCATCAACTTCCGCTCCCTAGTCATAAAGAAGCATGCTCCACTCTGCCCCTCCCCTCCACGCGGAAGTACGATGCGCAGGAATCGCGGGTCTGCGCAGGCTCTTTTGCATGTAGTTCCACTATAACCACAGCGAGGTACGGCGCTGCGGTCCCAGGTTCGAATCCCTACCGGAGTTCTTTGTGAGTGTCACTTCATCAATTTCATAATAACATTAGCTGGCCCCCGTGGGGGAGTGGCTAGCACATAGCGCTACAACGCCAGGGGTCCCAGGTTCGAATTCCGGCCTGAGCATGGATGTTTGTAAGTGTCCATTCATCAATTTCATCATATCATTACTCACTCCCATCTTCGCAAATTTAACACTCACAATAAATTTAACACTCACTGATAAAAGGTAAAGTCCCTGATAATTCATTTTATTATTTTACACATACAGTAAAACCTCGTTAATCCGGACTTAGCTTAATCCGGACAGGCAAAAGGCCAGAAAAAAAAGTTTAGTATTCCCGAAACGTCTGAAATTCCTTTATTGTCTTCTTTTTCACATTGGTACTTACGTATTCTGCATTCCTAAGGATTCTTAAAGGTGCCATTTCCTTTTTGTCACGCAAATAATCTCAATTTTCGAAATATCGAGTAATTCTTGTTTGGTCGTTTTTGCTAGCGTTACACGCAATATGGCGGAGAAATCTTGACTAGCGTTGTACATGATCAGTGGTTATGCAGTGTTGCAACCTTCTTCATCGAAAAATACCTACTTTCGTGTTACTGATTTTGTATTTTTTTCCGGGTTCGAAAACCCCACGAACCATTCATAAATAGCCCCACGAACCATTTCCGGCAACGATAGGTTAGGTTCGGTTAGATTAGGCAAACATAGTTAAAATTGTCATTTTCAAAATTGTCATGTTCTTGGAAAAGAACGGTGGGGTTGGAAACACTGACCGGGGGTTACATCATCGAACGCACGCAACATTTGATTCACGTAGTGGAAGGACATAGAGGCAACAGCTTTCGTGCATTGGAGAGACATTAATCTTCAAAAATACATGATTTACCGACGAAATAAATTAAGCGATGGGAAAAAAACCACTTCCACGACCTTTGAAAAGTGTACGGAAAGTCAGTTCGGTAAGTACTTTCTCCTGTTAAATTGAAGAAATACGTTTCGGGCACACACACACATATATACATACATACATACATACACACACACACACACACACACACACACACACACACACACACACACACACACACACATATATATATATATATATATATATATATATATATATATATATATATAAAGCAGAATGCAAGGTTTTACAAGTGGCTAGAAGTCAACAAGAGAATTTCCCAAAGAAAAGGCAGTCAACCACTGATGAAATTCTGTTTCCCGCAGACTTTGTACTGTACTGTATGGTGTATTTAGGCCTATGCCCTTTAAATACACCATAATAAACGTGTTTTGTTGCTATAAACGGAGTTTTAATGCACTTTCTACTGTTCTTTTAAGTTATTTCAGTTAATCCGGACTTTCGTTAAACCGGTCAACTTATCCCACCCATTAGTCCGGATTAACGAGGTTTTACTGTATTATTTTTGTTTTACACCTTACAACTTCAACGCAACGCTCATATTAGCCTGTTCGTGTTTTCAATGCAACAATGCACGTGTTGTTTAGTTGGGCCTGGCTTTCCATTTGCCTCGCTCTAACACTTTACACAGATTAGACTTTACAGTTTACGCTTCAAAGCATTCAGATACCTGCTTTAGGTAAAAGGAGAACACTTAATCCTTTCAAGGAACATCTATCAGTGTTTAAGGTAGCGCTCTCAATACACCATAATCCGAGAAACTCTCTGGAGTATGTCTACGAGATTTCCTACGGGAAGATTCTATATACATGTGCACGAGGAAGAAAAAGTTTATTAACACACAAACCGCGAGAGAACCTCCAAAACGGAGTAGACATGGATGCTAGGGTATTGACGGTGCTCAGCTAAGAAACAGAGCAGCAGCAGGTTACCATGGAAACAGCGAGAGCACAAACAAACCTCTGTTTCCGTTCGCAATCGGCCATTGCAAATCTCAATTTATGTCTGAGCGCGTCAGAACTGGGGGGAGATTAATTTTGTGGCGTCGGGAAAGCCTCTCTTTGTGGTATTTTATACAGCGCTCAGGCTCTGCTCTCTTTGCAGCCTGGCAACACTGGTATTGAGGGATTACGAGTACAAATATCGGGATTGTTCGCTTTCCCATGTTCGAAACTCATGTCCTCTTCTATAAAGGCTATGCTTCAGATTCCATTTCCACATGTATCAAGCTTTTACAATGAATGAATATTTGGGAGGAAAATAGAATGCACCAGTAAGTTTTTGAGAGACAAAACGAGGAATATCTAAACATTTTTCAGAGTAGAATTGTGATTAGACTTGTCAACACCATTAAGCCTTGTTTCCATAATAAACAAAATCTTATTTTAAAAACATAAATCAAACGTTACGAAGAATGCAAACAAGAAAAAGGAAAACAGAGAAGAGGAAGGGATTATCTACGAAGTGAAGAAAGAATGTCAGAGTGTGTACATAGGAGAAACGAAAAAGAGGCTGACAGGTTGAAACAACATAGGGATGATGTACGACTAAAGAGAGAGAGAGAAATGCGATATTTATACACACGAGAGAAACAGGACATGACATAGAGTGGGATGAGGCTAAGCAGATAGGAAGGGAGAAGAGAGTACTAGTGAGAAAATGGAAGGAGGCAAAGGAAATGGAGAAGAAAGGTGAAGAAGAAACAATCAACTGGAATGGGGGACTGAATATAACCTAAGAATGAAAGAAGGTGTTAGAAAGATTGGAAAGGACAAGAGCGAAGGAAGAGAAAAGAAGGAAGAGGAATGAAGAAAGAAAGGATAAGGAATAAGAGCGTGAGATAAGGAGTCCAACCACGTTCCAGATGAAAGGAATTGTTTATCTAAATCGCCTGTCAGATTAAACAACAGTTGACAGGAGAAGGCCACCTGCTGGAACATCTGGAAAGGAATCTTCCAGACAAACAACTTTCTAATAATCCTGTGTCTGGAGGGGAGTGATTTTCGTATGTGTATATATATATATATATATAAACACTCCTGTTTTGTACCTTATTTCAATTGTATTTGGTACAGAGTCTAAAGAAGACCTTGCTAGATGGTTGAAACGTAACGTTTAGTCTATGTTTTAAAATAAAATAAATTCTGCCTTGGTGAGCATATTGGATTTTTGTTAGATTTGTTACTACAAGATGCCACATGAATTGTGGTCGATTATTTTAACGGATTTTACTACAAGGAGGATCGTAGTAATATGTTTCTGACAAGGCGAATCATTTCAAAATTTATCAGTTTGTAGATGATCTACCTATATATACATTGTGTGCTCCCGTGCGGCCGACCAACTTATGCTGCTCTTAGAGGACATCAGGGGGAAATACAGGGTGATTCTTATAAAATATACCATGCAGATATTAACGTAATATATACATGACGCACCTTGGATAGTGTACCGTTGATTGTGATCAGAGCATGCGTTGAAAGTGTCCCTCGTTTTCAAGAAAGCACGCCTCCACCCTCGTTAGCATATTCGCAGTGACTCACCGCAGTTCCTCCGGTGATGTGTCGTATTTTTGACGAGTCCGTGCAGCAGTTGGATTATGTGGATCTTAAACAGGGTTATTTCAACATAACCCAGTGACGTGCCACACGTCTAACGTGTCCATGTAACTGATTGAGAGCTACTTCCCCAAGCGCGTCATTTCGAAAGGGTTGTGGTCCCCAAGATCACCCGACTTTACCAGGCCAGATATTCTCCTGTAGGGTTTACTGAAGGACAGGGTGTGTGCAAACTCACCTCGTACGTTCAAGCTTTAAAGGACAACATTTCCGCCGAACTTACACGGAGACAAAGATTAGATTCGGATCATACGGCTTTGAATAACATTAACAAAGAAGATTTATGCACACTACTACTTTTAGTAATATGCATAAAATATTAAACTTTAAACTGTAGGTCCAGTCCCGATTAGCCTTTCTGTGCATAAAGTGGACTTAAGACAACAAATCAATCAATCAAAAATGAGCTTTAATTTTCGTCAATTGGATCTAACATTCTATCTTGTTATGAAATATATATACAACATAAATTCTGTACCTTTTTGAGCACCTCCTTACCAAGACAATTTTTTCAAATAAATTTTGGCAATGTTATCTACACGTAAGCTAGATAATGAATACGTGCTGTTATATCTATATCCTCATTCCAAATGTTTATATATTCATGTAATTATTGCAATACAGTATTGATTGACATAGGGAATAGGCCTATAAATTATATTACAGTTTTAATTTAAATACATTATCATTATTATTACTTGGTGCGGACCCTCGCGAAATATATTTCTAGATACGTGCCTGTTTCCTTGGTGATATATATATATATATATATATATATATATATATATATATATATATATATATATATATATCATGTTTACTATTGTCTCGTCATCAATTTTATCTTATCGCCATACATCCTCATCTTTGCAATTAATCACAAGTTGCAGAAACATGAAGTAATATAAAGCAAATAATTTGTTCATTCTCCTTCTCTTTCCCAGTCACCATCATCCCTTCTTTGTCTTCCTTCTTTTCTATCTCGGATGCACTCTCTCTCTCACCACAAGGCTTTCAATTATCCAGCAATGTTCCATATACCAAAGGAGTTTAATGAGATCTCAACGAAAGTACAGTTTCATCCCATACTCCACTTTTCTGTCGAACTTGCAAATAACTATGCATATATATATATGAGGGTTGGGGAGTAAGTCATGACAACCCAGTAATAATTCGACAATCGAAGGATGTATTAAAAAGTTGTTATATACAACTGAAAGAGTATCCATTATGGATATTTTGTTGGTAGGAATCATGAAAGAAAACCCAAGCAACCCTGTGACATACACTTGTATTAATGTACACGTTACAAAAACCTGTCTGATCCTGTGACATACACATGTGCACATGTTACAAAAACTTGTCTGATTATGACAAACCTTCGAAATAATCTCCCGCATTGTCCACAGCACGCTTCCATCGATGTGGAAGACGTCGAATACCATCGGCAGCACCATCCTCTTCACCTTGCCTGAAGCGGGTGGTCTGTCGCATATCGTGTACCACGCAGTGGTTCCTTCACCTTGAGGATGAGGTCAAAATCACAAGGTGACAAATCCGGTGAATACGCTGGGTGCTTCAACTCTTCCCATCCTCATCGGCCCAATAGGTCCCGTACACAAGCTACCTTATGTGGCCTTGCATTATCATGGCGTATGATTGCATTATGCAGTAGATCTAGATGCTTCTCCCTAACTGCACGTCGTATATCACAAAAACATGTGACATAACATGTGTATGTCACAGGATTGCTTGGGTTTTCTTTCATGATTCCTACCAACAAAATATCCATAATGGATAGTCTTTCAGTTGTATATAACACATTTTTAATACATCCTTCGATTGTCCAATTATTACTGGGTTGCCATGACTTACTCCCCAACCCTCGTGTATATATATACAGTAAAACCTCGTTAATCCGGACTAATGGGGGGATAAGTTGACCGGTTTAATGAAAGTCCGGATTAACTAAAATAGCCTAAAAGAGCATTAGAAAGTGCATTAAAAGTTCGTTTATGGCAACAAAACACATTTATTATGGTGTATTTAAAGGACATAGGCCTAACTGCGGGAAACAGAATTTCATCAGTGGTTGACTGCCTTTTCTTTCGTAAGTTCTCTTGTTGACTTCTAGTCACACTTAAAACCTTCCATTCTGCTTTTTTTTGTCCGGATTAAGCTAAGTCCGGCTTATCGGGGTCCAGATTAACGAGTGTGTGTGTGTGTGTGTGTGTGTACGTATATATAAATTGAAGCTTTGCATGACATCTTGCTTTGTTAGTTGCACTATTGATTGATTGAGTTGGTGTTTTAAGTCCACTTTATGCACAGTAAGCCTAATCGGGACTGGACCTACAGTTTAAAGTGGGATCCGAACCACTATGTGCGTTCACGGGGTATCGAACCCGGGACCCCTGGATTACAAGGCGACGACGCTACCACTGCGTCATTGTTAGATGGGCTATTGTTATATTAATGTTTGTATCCAGTTTAGGATAGCTACTGTTGTACGGACACTGCAGGCTTGTAACGATTCCATTGAAAGTCAATGTATTCATTACAAGCCGGCAGTGTTCGTGACGTATCAGACGATTTATAAACAAATAGATATCTCAAATTCTCTATTTCACTCTCTCATCATCTCTCCTTCCTTTGTCTACCTCTATTCCCCATTCCTTCTCTCCAATATACACATCGCACACACACAAACACTCTCTCTATGTATATATACATATCTCACTTTGTCCATATCGCTATTATCATCCTCTGTCTCATCATATACTCCCATCTCCCCATTTCCTCTTCACGAGCCTCAATGGACTAGATCTTGACTTCAACTCAAAGTTCGAGAATCCACATCAGCGAGGCGAAGATTGTATCTGCGTTCTTTGTACAGCATGATTAGGAAACCCGGCGTCCATCGCCCACGCCGGTGCACAGATACAGACTCCCGCCTGGCTGCAATCGGCTTTTCTGCTCAGTGAGCAATTCCCGGACGCTTCGGACCCCCATCGTAAGCACTTTATCGCGATTGCATCGATTTCCAAGGGTTCGGTAAAGCGGCTTTAGCGCTGCCCGCAGAGATCGGGTGTATCCTGGGTTCGAACATGTGGACTTGCATTTGCGCTAATTATCAGAGTGTACCATTACGAGCCTAACTCCCACGTGGGAAATGCGGGCTCGATTCCCGGGTTGGGTGACCTTAACACGGAAACAGGGGAATTGACCCCTGAGAATATAGAAAATTGCTGTACTAATTATTGCTATTTATTTAATATTTGTGTTCTTATTCCCTTTCTAACTATAGAGTTTCAGCTGACCTCCGTGGCTGAGTGGTTAGCATAGCGCGCTATGACGCTGGGTTCGAATCCCAGCCTGGGCATGTGTGTTCTTTGTGAGTGTTCCTTCATCAATTTAATCATATTACCAATCATCCCCACTGTCGAGATTAGCCAAAGTGGCAGAAAAGCGAAGTTAAAACAAACCAAATCAATAAATCGACCAATCAAGACATTTATCTTACTTTCCACGCATTTGAATGGCTAAAGTTCCATTTCCTTACTCTCTCTCTCTCTCTTGTTGATTATTCCCTTCACTATATTTGATTTTCCATATTCTGTCTCGATATCTTCCTTATTCTCTCTCTCATATTTATTTATTTCTCTTTTTCTCCCACACTTCCTCTTAATCACTCGCATATATAAAGATCATCAGAAGAAAAGTAGAGAGAAAAAGAAATAACATCAGAAGAAAATGTATAAAGAAAATGAAAGAACATCAGAAGGAAATATAGAGAGAAAGAGAAAGAACATCAGAAGAAAATGGAGAGAGAAAAAGAAAGAACATCAGAAGAAAATGTAGAGAGAAAAAGAAAGAATATCAGAAGAAAATGTAGAGAAAAAGAAAGAACAATAGAAGAAAATATAGAGGAAAAGAAAGAACATCAGAAGAAAATGTAGAGAGAAAAAGAAAGAACATCAGAAGAAAAGAGATAGAAAGAACATGAGAAGAAAATGTAGAGTGAAAAAGAAAGAATATCAGAAGAAAATGTAGAGTTAAAAAGAAAGAACATCCGAAGAAAATGTGGAGAGAAAAAAGAGAACAAAAGAAGAAAATGTAAAGAGAAAAAGAAAGAACATCAGAGAAGAAATGTAGAGGTAAGAAGAAAAGAAAACTAACTAACTCTGTAGCCTTCTTAAACCCGAAGGTTTATGGCTGCACCAATACAAGCCTTCCATCTGTCCCTATCCTGGACAAGATCAATCCAATCTTTTCCATCCTTACCGATTTCCTTTAGGTCCATCTCAACGTTATCCCTTCATCTTCATGTTAGCCTTCCTACAGTACAAGTCTCTTACCATCAGGTTCCCCAACAAAAGTCCTGTAAATTCTTCTTCCCTTCTTACATTCGTGCCACATGGCCTGCCCATCTAAGTCTTCTTGATTCAATTATTCTAATAACACTCGTATATTTATCTTCCTTTTCTCACTCAATTTTCGTTGCTCCATAATTCTTCTACCTCCTCCCACCCTTTCTTTCTACCTGTCTGCTTCAC
This sequence comes from Lepisma saccharinum, assembly GCF_977018435.1. Lineage (NCBI taxonomy): Eukaryota > Metazoa > Arthropoda > Insecta > Zygentoma > Lepismatidae > Lepisma > Lepisma saccharinum. The sequence goes on from NC_139255.1 coordinate 50,919,832, forward strand.
AAACTACAGTATGCGGCAACGTAACTTCCTTTTTTGAAATGCGCGCCATGCAGCCTGTAGAGGTCGTAGCGGGGCGGGAGCGGTCTCATTCGACAGGCGCGAGTCTAAAGTTTCGTGTGCGTCCCGGTCAGTCGATATCATGCGTTGGAACAGTGAGGTGCGTGCGTTTGCCGTCGAGGCCTACTTTACGAACGGATGTTCTGTTATCGCAACCCAGCGCGCCTTCCGAAAGAGCTTTCATGTAGCCCCGTTGGGCCCTGTCCCGGACCGGAAATCAATTGTTTCCTGGGTCACTACGTTCAGACAAACCGGAGTGCGACAAGACGAAGAACAGAAGCCCCTCGACCAATCCGATCACATGAGAACATTGACGCAGCGAGAGCTTCAATCTTGCGATCATCAATCTTGCATTCACCTAAAGTCACAGTGTGGTGTGCAATTTCCTCCGCTGGGATTGTTGGTCCCTGTTTTTTTCAAGAATATGAGGTCACAGTGACAGCGAATTCAGACCGGTATGTGAACATGTTGGAGGAATGTGTGTTTCCACGACTGGATGAATTAGAATTAGGGGACATTTGGTTCCAACAGGACGGAGCAACGGCCCACACTGCAAGGTCATCGATGACTGTTTTGCGGGAACACTTCCCGGACCGCCTCATCTCGATCAGGGGCGATTTGGAGTGGCCAGCCTGCTCCCCCGATTTGCCCCTTGCGATTTTTTTTTTTTTTAAATCTCGCGTTTATGTTACCCGTCCAAGGACCCTCCAAGACCTGAAGGCCAACATCCGTCAAGAAATTGCGAACATTCCCGCTGATATGCTGGTTCGGGTCATGAAGAACGCCAGAAATCGGCTTCTTCAGTGTATGGACAATGGGGGGCGTCACCTCCCTGATATGATTTTCAAAACTGTCTGAAACATAACTTTAGATATGTACCTACAGTGTAAAAAAAAACATTAAACAATTCTAATTCATCACATGGGTTTTATTGCGTTCTGAAATGAGGAAGTTATGTTGCCGCACCCTGTACTTCTACTTCACTATGATCCGTAAACATGACGTCACACGAGTTTCAACATAGGCTATGTTCTATTCTCAAATTGATTCACATTCTGCAAAAGCACCGCTCATCTACGATACTGGCAATGATGAATGCCACTCTTCTTCAGAACTAAAGGGATATCTCGCCCCCATCCCAAAACTTCAGAGCGAAATTAATCTATGTACGCAGATTCGTACACCTTTCGTTTACCTTTCGGAAACAAAAGAAGCTGGAAGGCTCCAGCAAGCTAGCAAGGAGAGTCATGTACATTTCCTCCCGTCTCTTTCCATTGTTCTTCCGTCCATTCCTTCCATCTCGAAAGCTCCCCCCTCCCCCTCCTCCTCTGCAGCAAAGAAGATAATTCAATTCGTCTCAGCGGAAATTGAATGACATTCAGGAGTTTCCTACCCCCTTTTTGCTGGAGATCACAGTCTGTGATAGGAACTAGCAGAAATCTTCATTCGGCGCTTTGCATTCAAAGTATCTCACAATGATCTCACGTTTGTTCTTGAACTGTCTGAAAGTTTTCGGTGCAGAGAGCTGCGGGTCGGGTTGACGTCAACAGCCAAAGTAAGGAAATGCAGGTGATTCTCCAAGCAGGTGTCTGTTATTTTTGTTTTTTTCAACATAGGATTGAGCAACACTGAAACAAATGCGCCTTGTGTTCAGCGAAATCTGAAGCGCGTTAGGGATGAACGATATCGGAAATCTGAAAATATAGTCACTGATGATACGATATTTTTTCCGTATCGTGATATCTGTGATATATAGTCTCCACGATATATATCGCCAAAATATCGTGACGTATATAGTCTAGTTGACATCGCCTGGACGATATAGGTGCGTTTCATCTACGTCATAAACTGTTGCATTGTGGGATCGAGCAGCCATGATTGTGGCAGGTTCTTGAAAACATTCGGAATTCAAGCTGGCGGGAGGGAGATTTGAACCTTGTTTACGATGTAATATTAGGTTGTTTAGGTCTAACATGTACTCACGTTTATCCTAGAGTTTTCCGAGAAAGAACAGAAGGTGCAATTCACGGAATTTTCTGATTGTTGATTAGAATACACCGTCATGGCGAGAATAAATCGTGCCAACATTAATGAACCAAACAAACAGTATAGAGTGGTGGGGCGAACATTTATTTTCAGTTAACTACATTTCATATATCACATTTCTCTGTGACTTTTAGTACAAATGGATTGAACTGGTGTTTTTATCATACTTGCAAGTAGCGTTTCCTTGTTATTGTTTTTTTTGGTAGAAAGGTGTTGATAAGTTTGACGATAAAAATGATAACATTCAAAGTTAAATTCATCTTGATAATTGCACGCTTGTACTTGATTGTTTATATTTCGTTCATTAACACAAAACTGTTATTAATTGTTATCCTATTCATGAGAGAAGGTGCCGGTAGTACGTTATGCGTACTGTCAGGAAAAGCACTGCTTGGTTAAAACATGTTGATGATCAAAGTATCTCAAATTGATTGATTTATTTTACTTCGTTTTTCTGCTATATTTGGCTAGTCGTTAAGATCAGTCATGCCCAGGCCGAGATTCGAATCCGGGACCCCTAGCATCGTAGTGCGTTGTGCTAACCACTCCGCCACTGACGACTGCATATCCCAAATTGTTAAAGCAAGGAACGAAATTACTGTTTTTGAACAACTCAACATTTCAAATCACTGCGCTTGAACAAACGTTAAAAGGAAACATAGAAGTTAATGGCTGTCTTGCAATTTTCAGTTAATCTGTATTCAAGGTCGTCCATGACCACTTTCTCCCACCCCGAGCGGGAAACATAGGTTACTTGCTGGATGTAAATATTTCTAGCAGAATCCGAACCAGTAATAAATACGAAAACAAACTGATTCCATGTAGCTGGTTCAATAAATAATCACAGGCGAACTAGAGTTGCCCTTTTCGTTGCATTTTTATGCAATGTTACCGATATTTTACACAGTACTAACAACAAACGTGCTCTTGGCGCAGGTGTAACGAACGCTGCGTGGTTGGTATTTCCTTGCAGACGACAAACAGCTTTGCCGCAAACATGGCGGCGGTGCGAATCCTGACGTCACATGAAACCCACCTATCGCACAACACTAGCGCGAGTCGAGTATCTGAGCGCTCGGCGAGGAACGTGATCGCTCAGTGATGCCAAAGCAGGGAAATTTCCCTCGGCACAGGGAAATTTGAGAGTGAAAAGGGAAATTTAATGAAAAATTGCTAAAAATCAGGGAAATTTAAACTCACATTTTCGTTTCATTCTTTTAAAAAGTTCGAAAATATTTTTTTCAGCGTGTACTTTTTCCAAATGAATAGTTAGCAAAAGTGAAACTTTTTCAGTAAGCGTAAGCTTTCTTTCTCCCTGTTATAGATGACCTTGACCGGTCAGTCTTATATTTGTCACGTTTCCTAGAAAGGCCTCAAGTAATTTGGGACGCGATTTTCAATTTTTTTTCTTGTTCCATCCATCATTTCAGAACGTGTCTTAGTGGCGGTGTGTGTGACTTTGTGTGTCCTGTGTCGTTGCAAGGAGAACGGTAGAGGTGACTGATGGGAAGCTACCTGCAACTCCCAAAAAGGTTAGAAAACGTCGTGGGGATTTATCTGCGGATGAAAATATATCTGGGAAACATGTGAAAAAAATCATATTGAGTGGCTGCCCATTACTTCACTCTTTTATGATTTTCATAAATATTTAATAATAATAATAATAATAACAATAATAAGGTTTGTTCCTCAGGTAAAACAGGCGTCAAAAGAAAAATATTAACAGCAGGCCCCTAGCTAAGCTTTGACAATGGGTGGGTTTCAAAGTCCGACAATCATTGCGCCGCAGACGATATTTTTTTTTTTGGTTTGAGGATTTTTCAATACAATAGTGTCTTATTTTAGAATTCAAATGTTTATTTTAGGATAATTATATTATGAAACTATGATCAGTTTCTAGTATTTTATTCAATGGGGGGGGGGGGGGGGGTTGAACCCACTAAACCCCCTTATATACGGTCCCGATTAACAGTTATAGTAATACAAAGATACAGCTTCAGATGTGTTTTGAAAATCGAGGAAAATTAAGGTCGAAAAAGGGAAATTTTACACTGGTAAAAGGGGGATCCTGCATTCGGAGATTGGCAACACTGGGCCAAGTATGGCCCTGTCCGAAAGGTGCAAGACCGTACTTGAAGCGAGCATACTTCGAGAATGGTTTCGCAGTGCGGTCTTGAAGTCATGGACTGGAAATGAAGATCTTTCGAACTGCACTTCGACTGCAGCGCCAAATACGATCCGTAGATATAACCGAGGACACGTTGGTTTTTCACCATAGAAATCACATAGCATTTTCAAATGTTCGTACACATACATTTCCACACATTAGAAGCACTATAACCAACAACTTGCGGGCCCATAACGTATATCTACCTGCAGTAGCGTAGGCAGGATTTCATCAAGGGGGGTGTTATCTCGAAAACTTTGTACAAATTCACATTACCATTGTTTTATTATACTTTAATTAATTAATAATAATAATAAATTAATTAATAATTCTTATAATTAATTAATTAGTTTAATTACTACTAATGCAGCTGCTATTTATGAAAGAAATAGAACAAAATTACAATTCTTTTGTTTCAAAATAATTGTCTAGTCAACGGTTATTTGTATATGATAAGTGAGACATTTTAAGTGTGAAGAAAATCCATAAAAACAAGCAAATATATTAAATTTATTGAAATAATCGAAATATGAAACTCATTCAAGGAGACGCGCTGGTCTAGTCTGACAACTTCGTGGGATATCCGGGTTCGATTCCCGGAATTGGTTGGAATTTATCCAGCCTTGTCTCCGCACCCAGCCTATGGGTATCTGAGAGCAACCTTTGGGGATGAAGGCTGCCGGAGCACGGTGCTGATCACATCACCTGCAAAATAGTTCGAGATCAAGAATCTTTGGGGCCCACCACACCACTATGTGTGACTTCATGGCACGGTGCTATATACACGGGGAAATTTACATTACCTTTACCTATGGAACTCACCCAGGGTGATGATGAAGCGCGAGAATACATGTTGCTAAATTCCACTGAGTCTATGTTTTCGTTGTAAAGTAAGTTTATAGACATTCCAACACATTTATCCCTTCTAGGTGATTCACAAAAGACTTCTTCGACATTATTTAATGATGTGGATGTAGACTCACCATCACTTGAGAGTTCACAAGGGGATGTGAAATCAGTACCGGGAAGAACGTTTGCAATAAGGACGAAGCAAGGAATTTTCACAATTCTCGCAAGAGTCACTGCGCGACTTTTTGCAAAAGAAAATTGCAAAATTGAACTTTGCGGCCGCTTAGATTGTGTTTGGAATGTTGTGTTTTTCTTCATGCTGCATGGGAATAATAATCCAAATTATTATTATTATTATTATTATTACTGTCGCAGATCTTTGACTGTGATAAATTAGCCATTTTAAATTTTTTCTACAGCATTTTCCATAATACTTCAAGAGCTCAAGGGGGGGGGTTTAAACCCGGTAACCCCCCCCCCCTTGCGTACGCCACTGTCTACCTGTGTCGCTGGCTTTCTAGCTCCGTGATTTTAAACAAATGAACAACGAGTGCGAAAACCACGTGAGCTAGTCACCAACCATCTGTACTGAGAGCTGTGCACTTGCGTACTTCTGTTCTTGGCGCTTCCAAACTGTACTAGGTGACGTCACTTTCGCCAAGTGTACTACTTTGTACCTTTCCGACAGAGCCTAAGCGTTGCCCTGCGAGCGCTGCTCACCTGATCGCTGAGCAAACTTGAACCTTGCGCCCCACAGGTTAAAGCCACAGAATATATCGGTTTTTGTGTTTCGATCGAATCCACGACTTTTGCGACACCGTCGTATGCGACACTAACATTTCTGCCGTCATATGGTACACTGTATGGGAAATATATTCCATGACACAAAGTGTAAATAGCTTCCCTTCACACTTTATCCAGGCTTAGGACTGGCAGCATCATGAAAGCTGGCGTGTTTTTGAAAACCTTTATTAGTTTTCCTTCACACTGGCTTCATGGAAGCTGGGTGTTTAAAAGCTGGATGTATTTATCCTTTGTCAATGACGGATTGTTTAGATCCCTTGTCAGTGTAGGAGCAGACTGCAATCCCTTGTCAATGTAGAAATGTAGAATGCGTCGTTTCTCTTGTAGTTGAACCAACATCTTACTATTTTCGTTTTAATTTCTGAACGTACGCCATTCTCCTCAAAAAGCGCTTAAGATCTCTATGCATTTCATAGTCGGCAAACGCTGCTACGCCCATTGGGGGTACGTACTTAAATGTTATTTATACCACAGCTACAGATATCTTAATCTCAGGGGGATAGGTTCTTTATTCGAGAATTCCAAATAAGAAAGCGTTTTATAGCCAAGAGAATATAGTTAAATGCGGATCTATATTCTGAAAAACTATACACAATACAGAGAAAATATATAGCGAAGCTTGTATATACATTGAAATATATGCTGATTCCAAATTTACGTCGGTTATATTCTTCTTGAAAGGAAATCTTCTTCTTCTTTCTTCTCGTAATTTCTGGAAAAGGCTTCTTCTTCCTTCCTATCTTTGATTTGGGAAAAGGCTTCTTCTTCTTTTCTTCCTTCTATTTTCGGAAAAGACTTCTTCTTCCTTTCTTCTTTATATTTAAGAAAAGGCTTCTTCTTCTTTTCTTCTTTGTAATTTTGGAGAAGGCTTATTCTTCTTTTCTTTCTTCTATTTTTGGAAAAGACTTCTTCTTCTTTTCTATTTAGGAGAAGGCTTCTTCTTCTTTTCTTCTTTCTAATTTTTGAGAAGGCTTATTCTTCTTTTCTTTCTTCTAATTTATTGTCTTTCCTTTCAAAGCGTAATCTTATTTATTACGTATATGCCCTCGCCTTCCCCGCTTCACAAGCTATACTTATAGAAAGATTAGGGGCGTCTAAACTGACAATAGCGCCACCTCCTATGTAACGACCAAAAGGGGAATAGCCCAGGATCGCTAACAGCAAGCGCTGCCTATGGTCCAGTGCGTCTAATGAGAAGCGCAACCGTAAGTTCTTCGGGGCTTCTAATTTGACACAGCGCCACCGAGGGACGGACAAATACAAAAGCTGACGATGTTCTCCTCCTCAGAGGATCAAAAAGAGATACATTTCTGAATTCATTTGCTCACTTAATAACTTTCCTAATTGTTTCATATATGAGCATGTTCTTAATTATCTTAATTTGCTATATACAACATTTTATCCACTCCTTCTATAATTTTTATACTCTTCCTTTATATATTTTTTATTTACTATAATATCGCTCTTCTCCGCTCCTAGTTTCTACAATTGGCTCTGCTCCTCTTTATATGGCGTGCTGCCATCTGTCGTCGCTCTCGGGAAACATTTCTTCCTTGCATTTCTCATTGTGTCTTCCGAACTGGCACCTGACAACGCTCCTTGTAATCTCTCATCTAATGTAATGTACTGACGTCGTCTACGTTTCCCTTTAAGATTCAAGGCCCTCCTCTCACATAAGTAGTCGTTGTACACAGCTTCTAATCTTAAAGTCTTCACTAATTGGTACACGTTAGGACTTGACTTTTCCGTCAATACCTTAACTGCATGGTTCCATCTCTCGACTGCATTGTTAGTCCTGTGCCGCTATTGGGAGCAGTTCCACATGGAAATGTCGAAAACAGAGTTGTTCATCCACTGTTCAACGAAATAATCCAAAAATTTTCTCAATATGTCGTGGTTTGGCGCATCTCCCATCACACACAGCCATCCATCATCGACGTCAGCCACAGGGAGGTAAGCCAGAGATGAACACATTCTTATAAACAGCCTCACGTCTGGATCTGTTTTGTAATCGTTTGTCAGTCTCAACTCCTGCACCTTTCGCCACAAACATTGGTTAATGTGATAATTACAACCACTGATCTGAGCTTCGGGAAATACTTTCTCCAGAGACGCTATTGCTGCTGCACGTACGCAAATGTCGCTTATTCTGGTAAGCAAATTAGAAATCGTATGGGAAATCCAAACAGTGTCGCTTATGATGGGAAAAAACAGTTTTTGACGATGTCGGAAATGTCGGAACTCCGTTTCAATCTCGTGAGAAGAAGAAAATTGTGTGAAGAAAGACTGGCTATTAACGGCTTGCGGTAAGGCATACAGCAATCAAATCCCAGGACATTTACGCAAACCAAGCTACAAAACGAACACACATAACCCCGTTACGACTACCTCACATAGAATTGCTCCTCTCGCGTAAAATTTAAAATGCAACAACATTGGGACGATTGGTGTGCACACGAAGTCCAAAACACAAACACCTGCTATTAGCACCAAACGGCCTTGTTATCCGTCAATGAAACTACCTTGAGAATGCCCACGGGTCTTGTACTCGTGAATCAACATTTGGCTACAAGCGGTATCCCGTGCGTTCATTTCGATCTTCAGCCGAGAGATCGGGAGAAGCGTGACGGGCGGCGCTGACGGAGATGCCGACATTTGCGGCCTCTAATACCCGCTTACATTTATGGACATATGCAGACATTTATATAAATATTGCAAAACGAGCACTAACCTGTGTTATAAGAGTATGGTTTTAATTTTAGTACTGTAGCTTAGTGGCTGTATGTGCTGATGATTTTGACACGCCCATGTCCTGTGAAACACGGCCTAGAGGTTTGTTTAGAGAACGTTCTAACGCTGCACCAAATCCATCGAGTTTTGCTTCGGTTAGAATCCGTCGCTTTTGCTTAGGTGTTTTAAAATTTAACGATCCAGTTTCTCGTAATTTAAGGACAAGATGTCTAACCGTATCTCTATGTGGAGGTGAAACGCCTGGGAATTTCTGTACAAATTGCCTACACACGTCTCGACACGAGTCTGTTTTCACGTAAGTGTCATACATAAAAGTTCTTTGTTCTAACGTGAACCTTGCGGCTGGCATTCCAATCGTCTCACTGACACAACACATACACACACTGCAATAATACAAACAAGTAACGGCAAGTAACCAAGAATAACACTCTTGCGCACAGTACGAAATTAACATGCTATTGGTTTACATCTGCTCGCCACTATATTCACAGCTCTATCTTCATCTAGTCGCGAAGGAACAAAAAACTCGAGTTCGGAGATTTCGGATTGCAAGGAAGCTCACGAACACCATTGACTTTTAACGGTTTTGTCTGCAGCGTAACCTTGATACAGTGTTGCACATTCGAAACCTCCAAACGATCCCCATCGGCACAAAACTCTTTCAAGGATATAAAGTTAAGCAGGACGTTACTGGTCAAAACTATGATTAAAATGTTTTATTATCTGTGGCTCTTAACATCGTTTCTGAAGCGTATTTTTTGTGTATATAAGGGCAGAACTTGGATGAATTACAGATGATGAATTATAACACAGGTTAGTGCTCGTTTTGCAATATTTATATAAATGTCTGGATATGTCCGTAAAAATAAGCGAGCATTACAGGCAGCGATTGTCGGCATCTCCGTCAGCGCCGCCCGCCACGCTTCTCCCGATCTCTCGGCTGAAGATCGAAATGAACGCACGGTACAACTTCCCGTCAATGCGGAGAACACAGACCCAAAGTATCTGTTTCTTCACTGATCCCTTTCGATAAGACCATCGGGGAAGCGCATTTTCTTTTTCCAGTCAACTTGTAAATGCGGTTTCATTTCTTGCTCTCTGATTGGCTGCTGGAAAGTTACGGTGCTGCGATTGTGAGAATATCTTGTTTGCGCTGTACGTTAGGTTAGGTTAGGTTAGATTAGAAAGCAGCAAATTTGCGCTAAAATATAGGAAATAAAGACATTCTCACAATCACAGCACCGTAACTTTCCAACAGCAGAACAGAGAGCAAGAAATGAAACCGCATTCACAAGTTGACTGGAAAAGAAAAATCGCTATAGGGATTCGTTATACAAAACCCTGCTGCGAATAGGTGTCCTGTTTCCGATGTCAATCCCAACCACAGTTGTTGAAGATCCAGTAACCCATAAATTCTAATAAAAATGCCATTTTTATAAAAATATATTTTGCCCTGCGTCACTTCCGAGATTTCTTGTACAGTCATGGACACTGCCGGGTTGTAATGAATACATTGACTTTTAATGGAATTCTTACAGTCCGGCAGTGTCCGTGACTGTACTCTATTTTCATTACTCCATTTTTCAATGTTGATTGATTGATTTGCTTTATTTTACTTCGCTTTTGTGCCACTTTTTTGCTAATTTGCGAAGATGAGGATGAGTGATGATATGATGAAATTGATGAATGGACACTCACAAACATCCATGCCCAGGCCGGGATTCGAACCCGAGACCCCTGGCGTCGTAGCCCGATCTGCTAACCACTCCGCCACGGGGGCCGGCTTTTTTCAATGTTATTTGATTGTTTAACAAAAGGTGCTTATAAACATTTGGGTTCCGCTTCAAGACCGGAACCATTTTTCTCGCACAATTTAAATTCGGTTCAAGTTGCGTATTGTTTAATTGAAAAAAGGTTCCTGGACCGTATTAAATTGAGCCGGAAAAAAGGTTCCTGGGCTGAATTGAAATGCATTACAGATAAAAAGGTTCATTACGGTCCAGAACGCATTTACGCTTGTTGAATTTCTCTCCTGGACCGGAATTTAATTTATTTACAATTCCTGCACCTTTAACAACCCTGATCCCAATCCTGATTAGTAGAGTCCGGGAGTATCGCATAATGCTTTTTTTTTTCCTGCTGCATCTATTGATGAAGTTTATATTGATAAACATATTCTTTATGTTGTTGCTAATGTTTTAGAAGCTTTCTCATTTTGCCTATTTTGTGTCCCACTGCCAATTTTCATTTTAATGCTTTTTTAACATTTTTTCAATGATTTTTATATAATAACAATCAATACGTTCTAGAAAATAAAGAAATAAAATTTATTTATGTAAACGTTCCACAAAAAAAAACTGTAAATCCGTGTGTACTATTCTAAAATGGAATTTCCACATTATATATATACAGGGTGGCTCAATAAGTCACTTAACACCCCCGGTACAAGGCCACTGCAGCGCACAACATGGAAATGGTGATGACCAATCTTTATCAGGCCAAGGGGGAACCACATTGACGCCACCCACACGGTCGGCGGCCATCTTGATGTCCGCCATCTTGAATTCAACTTCAGAATTTTAAATGGGAAGGGGGTAGTGTGACATATCAAAATGGGCTAGAATTTCACGAAAAATGCAATGGTGAAGGTTTTTTCGACGTATCTTTAACCAGTAAAAAGTTATGACTGAATTCTTGTACCAATTTGCTCCTTTTCGAGGTGTTAGAAAAATGCCTTAAAATTTGTTTAGCGCATCGGTAATGACGTCTAGGGAGAGAAGTTCGCATGCCATTGCACATTATTTTAATCGGATACATCCATGAAGAGCTGCTCATTATGAATGGTTGTCGCGAACAATTTACAGTGTGACGCTTCCACTGAATTAAAAGTCCTTCACAGTGACAAGGCTAATGCTTATGTTCAGAAGGAAGTTCATAAACAGAATATGTGACCCTTGTCATCTGATAACTAACTTTGGACAGAAACTGCTTCACGACGTTCCCATAGCGTTCTGGTGTTCCTCCCTATTGAAAAAAAACTCTGTAAAAAGTATCTTCTTCCATAAGCAAGGATGAAAAAACTGTTTATTTAACAAATCCAAGTAACCCTAAGCATTTAAGGTTCCGTTGATGGAAAATTGACTAACCAATCGTGTTCCACACAGCACGTCACACCATTAACTTACCAACTCTAACCATTCAGCTTTGATCTGTCAAAAATGGGTTATCAGATAAAAAGCATCGAATATTCTGTTTATAAACTTCCTTCTGAACATAAACATTAGCCTTGTCACTGTGAAGGACTTTTAATTCAATGGAAGCGTCACACTGTAAATTGTTCGCGACAACCATTTATAATGCGCAGCTCTTCATGGATGTATCCGATTAAAATCGTGTGCAATGGCATGCGAACTTCTCTCCCTAGACGTCACTTTGATCTCGATGCATTACCGATGCGCTAAACAAATTTTAAGGCATTTTTCTAACACCTCGAAAAGGAGCAAATTGGTACACGAATTCAGTCATAACTTTTTTACTGGTTAAAGATACGTCGACAAAACCTTCACCATTGCATTTCTCGTGAAATTCTAGCCCATTTTGATATGTCGCACGACCCCCTTCCCATTTAAAATTCTGAAGTTGAATTCAAGATGGCGGACATCAAGATGGCCGCCGACCGTGTGGGTGGCGTCAATGTGGTTCCCCCTTGGCCTGATAAAGATTGGTCATCGCCAATTTCAAATTCCATGCCGCAGTGGCCTTGTACTGAGGATGTTAAGTGACTTATTGAGCCACCCTGTATATATATTGATGCGTTCACTGGTTTCAATTACTTAAACTACGGGGATCGTTACTGTGAACGCTTTAGGGGTCAGATGGTAAAGCTAGGTTACGTTTATGGTCCCCATACAATCTCACTGACAGGCTTCTGGCAGGGAGTGGAATGATGTCAAGGGATGTAGACGACGTACATCTTACCTCTCGGCCAAGCGGTTGAGTATGGACGTCAGGCGACAGAGCACGGAGTCCTGAGTTCGACGGCCCACGGTCTTCTTGCCCGTGGCTGGCGACGAAGCACACGTTGGTCTTGGAGTATTACCTGAAGATTAAAAAAAATAGTTGAAGATTATGTTTGTATTTGTTATTGATGTTTGTAGTATATTATGTGTGTATATTATGATTTGAGAAATTAAAAGGTAGGGTAATTTAAATATATTTAAACCCCGGAGTTTTGGGGTATGAAGTATTGTTTTGGGATATACACGGTTTTTGACCGATTATAATTGTATTGGGGGATTGGATTTGAATCCCGGTGTGGAAAGTTTAGGAATATTGTTTAGTATAGGTTAGGTGAAAAGATGTTGGCTGTGGGGCGGGCGAATATAGGGTAGTTTATGGAAAGCTATTTTAAGTAGTGTTTTTATGTTTTAAAATATGTGTTGTACAATGGCGGACATTGGGGGGGGGGATGTTAGGATAGGTATTTGAAAGTTTATAGTAGATGTTATTGTATATTTTCGGCATACATCGAATGGCGATATATTTTGTACGCTGGTTAATAAGTAAAACGGGCTTACAACAATATACACGTATATATGGAGGTTGGAGGTTGTATCCAAATGAAAAACGTTCCTACGCCACTGAACGCAGCTCTGCACTATGCAATTTTACAAGTCCACCCCCCTTCCAAAATCCTGCGTACGACAGTGTATGCATAACATATTCTTAGAGAGTCACTTTACCTGGAAACAGTGCCTATGCTAATGGGGAGCACAGTGGGCAATGGCCCACCCTCAAAACGTGATACAGAAATTTTAAAATAAATATAAAGTGGATCGTGACACGAATGGGAGAGGAAAGAAGAGTTTGCAGGATTCTTGTTGGGAAACCTGATGGTAAGAGACCTGTAGGAAGGCCAAGACGAAGATGGAGGGACAACGTTGAGATAGACCTAAAGGAAATCGGTAGGGATGGAAATGAGTATATAGATCTTGCTCAGGATAGGGACAGATGGAAGGCCTGTGTTGCTGCAGCCATGAACCTTTGGGTTTAGGAAGGCTAGAGAGAGCTAATTAGTATGTAAAGTGGATCGCTAAAACAAAGGGAATATAACATGCATTTTTAGGCCCAGAACATAGAAAAATTTAACATCTCTACTGTTGGAAAAGTGTGCATTTTTGTAAATATTGGCTGATCCGTAACGGGCCTATAGCTCGGTCAAAAGGGGGTGGGAGATATAACCTCATCAATCCTCCAATGGCTAATCATGAAATCCAATTCCTATTCCTTGCTAAACGTTTGCTGTCGCCTGTTTTTGAGAGGACGGAGCGCGTACAGAAACCAAACTAGTTTCCATTTCTGTCGCCAGATGGCAGGAACTACCTAGGCGAAGGCTGAAGCTCACCTGCGGGGGAGTTGGAGAAGGGGCAGGGGAGGAAATGGAATCGATGTCGCAGCTGTCATCGACGAAAATCAATCATGGCGATTTTTTTATATATATACGGGAATTTCTGCGGGGCACAAGTTCGACTCTGAATTGAATTACTTCCCCGGCGGAATCGTAGGCACTTCCTGGTTTCCGTTCCGTCAAACTTCTCTCTGGGGAGATATCAAACGGGGCGTTTTGGAAGTAGCGTGTCCCGTGGACATTTTCTACACTTTTATTGCAGGAAATCAAATGTTTCAGAGCCCTTCTACTTCCCCAGTAACCTGAGCTCCATCCTAAAATGCCTCGCGTGCAGTTCTGGAGCTAATTTTTAAAGATAAAATCACATCAGTTGCAGGGTCGTATTTGAAGAGAGGTAATGTTTGGTACAGGGTACAAACGTCAGATATTACCATTAAGCAGGGTTACCCACAGAGGGGTTTAATGATGCGCCTGCGTCATGGGGATTATTTTTGGGGGGGACAAAATTTTATAGTTTAGCTGCCAATTCTACATATCTTCACACCAAATGGGGGAGGGGGGCTGAGGTGTTGGTGGATAGACTTGTCATTGATTTTTAGTTATGGTTTTTATGTACAGTTTTTCTACCTATAAGTGATCGCAGCGATGGGGTGGATGTAAAACCAGGGTTCGAAAAAATCATTTTAAAAAAACATCGGTTTTTTTCGGGTTTCATTGTTTTCTTTCGGGTTTTGTCGAGCTTTTTTAAATAAAATGTGAATACAGTAACAACTGCATATCCCGGAACCTCTATAAGAAGGAAATCTGTAAATACGTAAAAAAAAAGTCCCCAGAACAGACCGATTTTACACCTGAAAATGACCTGCTTAAGGCGGAAACCTCCTTAACGCGGAAACGGAACACCATTTAAAGACCAACGAGATGTTTTTATTCTCAGTAAAACGGAAATTTCTTCTTTATTTTTTTCGCACGGAAGAAAATAATGCAATACTGTAAGTGGAACTCGCCTCTGTTGCCACTCGATTATCGGTAACATTGTCGATCATCATAGCTGTTACGATTCCGTTTCTTTCTTTCATCTCTTACCCTCTTTCTCCAGCTTTGTTTGTCTATTTTTCCTTTGTTCTTTCGTCATCTTTCTATCTTTCTTATCTCTTTGTTTCTTTCTTTTTCTTCACTTTTATCTCAATCTTTCTTCACCTCTCTTATTCCATCTTTCAATCTTTCTCCTTCCCTCTATGCACATCGCGCTACGACGCCAGGGGCTCCGGGTTCGAAAAGATACATAAGTACGTACTAGTTCTTACAACACCGTAAAAAGTGTACCAACATGTTGTGTAGTTACATAATTGTAATCTCTGCTACGCTTATTGCGACTGTATCGCATTTTTATTCATGTACGGACATGCATTATTACTCTACATTATAAGTAATGCGAAATGTAAATCTGTCTTTCCATTATTTCCTGCAGCGCTCTATACTGTATTTAAAGTCAACCCTGTATAAGAAGGAAAACTGTTAAGACGGAATATTTTGCTCCGAACCATCATGTTCCGGGATAGACAGGTTTTACTGTATATGTAATATAATTCACATTTGTAATTGCCGCTTAACCTACCCACTGTACTTTGCCGCCTGGCACACCAACTAGCAAACCACAACACACTGCTAAACCATAGTAATGTTCATTTTTTTATCCTTTATTTTCTTACGATTTCCTAGTTATCTCTGTGCCTCTGTGGATAGCAAGTTTGTATGTTTGAATTGATATTAGCAGATGTTGCAAAAATGGATACATTACGATATAAGATAAAGTATGACATTTGACAGAAGCATCAAGAGATCAATTACAGGTGTGTATTATTATCTTCAGTCACAAGCATAATAAAATAGCGAAAGCATAATAGTATTCCCCGATAGTATATTTGTTTTTGTTTTTTCAAGAAATACACTGTTATAGAACGTAATAATGTAGTAATCATGTAATTCTATGCTATTTGGTATACAAAATGCAGTAACGAATGTATTCAATATTGAGCAAACATAAATACGTTGCTGTTCAACATACATATTGGAATGTTTTGTCTAAAGTACCTGCAGAATCTACAGCTTTATATAGGCCTATGTAATTTCTTAATAAAGATTAAACGTTTGTATTGTTGTACTGAGCTCTGATATTTCGTTCTAATTCATTTCAATGTGACAGTCAGATTTACCGTCATTATTATTATTATCATTATTATTCATGTATGTAGCGCGGTAAAAAGACGTGTTGATTCAAAGTGTTGAGTGTTTTAATTTGTAAGATTACATATTTGATTTTTGCCAAGCCGACGGGAGGAACGAGACGTTCGCGTGTGTTAAGGGTGAGCACCTGAAGGGTCACGCTATGCGTCTAAAGCTTAGGAAATTCGACCGTAATGACAAACATTTAAATATCTCGGTTTCCAACGGTCAGATTCATGTGAAACTTATACCAGCGCAGCGGCATGTGTGCAAGGACGGATGTGTGGAGTTTCGTCACGATCAAGCGACAATTACGGACGCCAGATCAAATCGGTTCTAATTGATCAGTTTGTGGACAGCGATTGCAATTGAGCTATGGGCGACAGCCAGGCGGAAGCTTAATCCGCATAAGTAAACTTCGGACACGGTCCGTCCTAGTTTGGAGACAATAGAGCGTGGTGGAATAACCTCTCCGGAAGCGTCACTCCAACGTGCGCCTAGCGTCCTTTTTCGAAATCCAAATAAAACGAAGGACATGGTTTTTCGATACACAGTCTTACCGCGATCCTTGTAGCGAGAGCAGCTCCGTGCTACCTCTCCATATACAGTTTTGCCGCGATTCTTGGAACGAGAGCACCTTCGTGCTGCCTTTCGTGTACAGTGGACTTTGTTGTGTTGTGCGAACACCAGTGTGTGTGATAGGCAGTAAGTCTACACGCGTGCGCCTACCTCAACCGCTGGGGGAAGTTGAAGCGAAACCGTGTTTCCGTGATTACCTTACGCCATTTATAATTTTTGAGAAACGAGGAACACCGGAAACTATGGCGGGCTAGTGGAAGAAGAGAGATGAGGGCGTTACGTCGATTCGCCCGATGTCAGACGAGACTACGCCGACGATGCCTACCCGCCACGGAGAGAGAGAGAGAAAGATGAGCCACGCCGACGATGCCTACCCGCCACGGAGAGAGAGAGGGACGACGAGCCACGCCGACGACGCCTACCAGCCGCGACAGAGAGACGTAGAGAGAGATGTTGACGCCCCGACGACGCCGACGACGCCTACCAGCTGCGACAGAGAGATGTAGAGAGAGATGTTGACGCTCCGACGACGCCTACAACGACCGCTCAGATGCGACGTCCGAACCGCGTCATACCACGGAGATCCACCGATCCCGAGAGGAAGAGGAGCCGGGGAACTAGGTGTTTGAACCCTTTTCGCATCTTCATCGTCGTGACCAAGGAAACCTTTCGCGTGGATACTATGCGTTTTCAATCGCCCATAAAGACGCCAGGATGCACCCCGGAAGCTGAGAGATGGTAAAGTATTCATCTGTGTGAACCTTAACACGTGACGGCCCGATTGATTTAGAGAACGCCCTTGAAATTCGTCGACATTTTGAAAACGCCCACTCAACTCGAACTTCATACCAAACTCCCGTCGCGCTTGTCATTCGTAATCTATTCGTCTCAGGTCAATTTTTCTTATTCCTTGTGATATCTTTTTTTATGATCTTAAATTCATTGTTGTTTGTGCTCCTTTGTATTTGTTTAAAGTGCGTACTGTTAGAGTAAAGCGCCGCCCGCTTAATTGCATATTCTACTTGAGGTTTGTTCATTTTTATGTGTCAGCGCTGTGTCGCTGCGTGCTATGTCAGGTCGCATATGTGATTATTTGTTAAAGTATTTGCCTGGTAATATGAATTGCTCGTCGCGGCGAAGTGTTTAAGTCCCGCCTGCTAGAGAGTATATGTTTGCGCCACTCAACGGAGGTTACTTGTTATGTTTGGAACCACGTGAGGTCCTGTAAAGGGAAAACGTCCGCCCACGTGAATGTAATTGCCGTTGAGACGCCTTTGTTTATACTGGTCAAGTAATGTATTGTCACCGCGCCGACTAGTTTCTTTTTTAAAAACAAAAGGTGAACTTAAGTAAGGGCTGGCTAGGATTTAAGTAGCACTGGAGCAAAATCACAAATGACCTGATTAGACAAAAAGTAAGGTAAAATTAATTGAGAATGCAATAATTAGGGCTTGTCGTCATAAAACCTGTACATGTCATGTATAATTTCTTGTGTCGATGACCCCATGAGGATTGAATCTGAGAGAGAATGTGAGAGTGCAAGTGTGGGGACCTGTAATAATTCCATTTTTGTTGGTTATGAATAGAATATACTTTCTATTTTCATGTTAATTTTAGGCTATATCATTTTCGTATGCATGTCGCTACCCGTGATTTTCAGGTATGCAGCTAGCCGCTTCCCGGCTACAGGTAAAGAGGTGGTAATTTGAAAGTACATATGTCTTTGTTTTTATTCGATATGGCTTATTACTATGCACTGTTGGTCACCGGTTCCTACACACGAACTTAACCTGGACCGTTTTATTGTTTTATTTTGACGTGAGGTGGTAATTGAGACATTAGGCGTTTATTTTTGCAAAGGTAGTAGGGCAGCTACTTAAGGCGTTAGACATTTTAAAATTTTTGTTTGGCATATGGCATTAGGCGTTAATTTGAGTTCTGGCAAAAGGGGAATCGACCGCCCTTATCTTTTTTCGTTTGTGAATTGTTTAAATATATATATATTGGTATATATTGTGAGCGCTCACGTTTACGCTTGTCAACGAGCATTGAGAGTCGACCGAGGGTTGAATATTTGATTTCATTAGATTGCGCAACCGCCGCATCGAGAACTTAAACATGAGTGACGTAAGGGTGATTTGCGATGTCTGCAGCGAGGAGTTCCCTGAAAGTGAAAACGTCGGCACAGCTAGGCAGATTTGTTCCCGGTGCGATGTTCCGTTAAGTCCACGTGAAGAAACCAGTCTACCGAACAGCGGGGGGCAAGCCAATGAGATCAGCGCGCAACAGGTATCTCTGGGAGAAGCAGAACGGGTCAACGAAGCAGTTAGCCTCATTGGTACCAACTCCCAGCAGATCATCGAGATGGTACTGCGGATGGGAGCCTCGCTCGAAGCCAAGATGGAGGCTACGCGAAGCGGAATCCAAGCCTCGCTAGAATCAAAGATGGAAGCCACCCAAAGCAAGATAGAGGCCATCTGCACCCAGATGCGAGTGACGGAAGACCGCCTCCAGGAGACCATCCGTACTTCCGGTGAGGCGATTACGCAGGAACTCGTCACGCTGGTACAGAAATGCGAATCCCGGGTCCAGCGCCTTCTAGGGATATTTACGTGGCACCGGCGCTTCATACAGAACTTCAGCGAACTTGCGTCACCCCTATTTGAACTGCTGAAACAAGGAAAGGCATGGAAGTGGACGGATCAACACCAAGGAGCCCTAGATAAACTAAAGGACGCCGTCTGTGAACAGCTTCGCCTCTACCACGCTGATTTTTCTGACGTTTTTTATGTCCAGTGCGACGCTTCAATCACGGCCGTGGGCGCAGTACTGTATCAGGAAAAGGAGGGGGGAAAACGTGTGATTCAGTACGCCAGTCGTTCCCTGCGGGGGGCAGAGAGAAATTACACCGTCGGAGAACTCGAGTGCCTGTCCGTGGTGTGGGCCATCGAAACCTTTCATGTTTATCTGGCCGGAGGACACTTTATTGTGAGAACAGACCACCGGAATCTCCAATGGCTGCACCGCGCAAAAAACTGGAGTGGGAGACTAACGAGGTGGAGCAATCGCCTTCAGCGCTACTCGTTCGAGGTGGAGTATGTGAAAGGGCGAGAGAATGTTGTGCCTGATGCCCTGTCAAGATACGTTGGGGGGAAAGGATTAACAAAAGTGCACGTAAATTTGATGCAGTTCGATTCCCTGTACCTGACCACCTTCAGCCGCGGGCGGTTTATAGAAATGCAACACGAAGATGCCGACCTCGCACAGTACTTCAGTATCCTGGAAGACCAGCAACCCGCAGATCCACGTCGCCAGCGACGCGTGAAAGAGCATTTTGTCGTCGCGAACGGGATCCTGTGCAAGACGGATGTCCACAACCCGGAGCGCCTGAGGGTATATGTGCCAGCTGAAGCAAGAAAGAAAATCTTGGAGGAAGCGCATGACAAATCAGGTCACTTCGGGGGGAGGAAAATGTGGAGATACCTTGAGAGTACCTATTATTGGAAAGGGATGCGGAAAGACGCTAAGAAATGGGTGCGCGATTGCATCATCTGTATGCAAACTAAGCCTAACCGCGTCAGAGCAGCAAAAAACCCAACCTCGTTTGTGGCAGAGAAACCGCGGGAAGTGTTGTTCGCAGACTGCGTGGGACCACTCCCGAAAAGCAAGGACGGCACGAAGTACCTATTCACAGTTATGGATGGATGCAGTCGTTTCCTAGTTGCGTATCCAGTCAGGTCAACCGCGACGAGAGTGTTGCTCCGTAAGCTTACTGAAAATTACTTTGTACACCTCGGAACTCCGTGCTACGTACTCACGGACCGCGGAGCTCAGTTCACAAGTAGCCTCTGGAGGGACACTTTGGAAGCATACGCAGTGAAGCCCATATGGACCCCGAGCTACAGGCCGCAGGCAAACAAGGTCGAACGCATGCACTGTGAAATGAACCGCCTCTTGAGATTATTTTGCCATAAACAGCATCAGGAATGGAGCAAGCACGTCACCTCGATTGTACTCCTCCTAAACAACACAGAATCCGACACCCTTGGGTTCACACCAGCAGAGCTACAATTCGGCAGCACACCTCGGAGAGACGTAATTCGTCACTTTGGATTGAGGGAGGACAACCGCGACCCAACTGTCAAACAAAAGATCCTGATGGCCGTCGAACGGACGAGAGAAACCAGGAGGAAGACCAATGAAAGACAGGCAAGAGACGGCGCCGAGATTCGAACTGGAGACCTCGCGTTCGTAAAAAATCACGGACTTAGCTCTCAAATTGAAGGGAAAATCAAGAAGCTCTTTTTCATGTACGATGGTCCGTACTTCTGCAAGAGCAAGCTCGCCGCCAATATTCTGGAGTTAGTGGACTGCACGTCTGGGAAGACAATAGCACCCCAGCATATAGAGAACTGCAAGAGGTGGAACTGTTCCGATGAGAAGCGCAGAGAGTGGACAGCACTGTACGAGAGTAAGAGCGACGTAGGAATGCAAGCTGACACGTAAATGCTCACTTCTTGTTCTTGTTTTGTGTACATACTCTTCGTGTTATGTTTATATACAGGGTGTTCATGTATTTGCTTGTCAATTTTTATATACAGGGTGTTCATGTATTTGCTTGTCAATTTTTATATACAGGGTGTTAATGTATTTGTTTGTCAATTTATATACAGGGTGTTCATGTATTTGTTGGTCAATATTATATACAGAGTGTTCAAAATTTGTAACAAAAAAATTTCTGTCCCTGTGTAGAGCAAATTTTTCACGCTTACGAAATCCTTGGAAGAAGGAGAGGGGCGAGGTTGTGACAGTCAGATTTACCGTCATTATTATTATTATCATAATTATTCATGTATGTAGCGGTAAAAAGACGTGTTGATTCAAAGTGTTGAGTGTTTTAATTTGTAAGATTACATATTTGATTTTTGCCAAGCCGACGGGAGGAACGAGACGTTCGCGTGTGTTAAGGGTGAGCACCTGAAGGGTCACGCTATGCGTCTAAAGCTTAGGAAATTCGACCGTAATGACAAACATTTAAATATCTCGGTCTAACGGTCAGATTCATGTGAAACTTATACCAGCGCAGCGGCATGTGTGCAAGGACGGATGTGTGGAGTTTCGTCACGATCAAGCGACAATTACGGACGCCAGATCAAATCGGTTCTAATTGATCAGTTTGTGGACAGCGATTGCAATTGAGCTATGGGCGACAGCCAGGCGGAATCTTAATCCGCACAAGTAAACTTCGGACACGGTCCGTCCTAGTTTGGAGACAATAGAGCGTGGTGGAATAACCTCTCCGGAAGCGTCACTCCAACGTGCGCCTAGCGTCCTTTTTCGAAATCCAAATAAAACGAAGGACATGGTTTTTCGATACACAGTCTTACCGCGATCCTTGTAGCGAGAGCAGCTCCGTGCTACCTCTCCATATACAGTTTTGCCGCGATTCTTGGAACGAGAGCACCTTCGTGCTGCCTTTCGTGTACAGTGGACTTTGTTGTGTTGTGCGAACACCAGTGTGTGTGATAGGCAGTAAGTCTACACGAGTGCGCCTACCTCAACCGCTGGGGGAAGTTGAAGCGAAACCGTGTTTCCGTGATTACCTTACGCCATTTATAATTTTTAAGAAACGAGGAACACCGGAAACTATGGCGGGCTAGTGGAAGAAGAGAGATGAGGGCGTTACGTCGATTCGCCCGATGTCAGACGAGACTACGCCGACGATGCCTACCCGCCACGGAGAGAGAGAGAGAGATAGATGAGCCACGCCGACGATGCCTACCCGCCACGGAGAGAGAGAGGGACGACGAGCCACGCCGACGACGCCTACCAGCCGCGACAGAGAGACGTAGAGAGAGATGTTGACGCCCCGACGACGCCGACGACGCCTACCAGCCGCGACAGAGAGATGTAGAAAGAGATGTTGACGCTCCGACGACGCCTACAACGACCGCTCAGATGCGACGTCCGAACCGCGTCATACCACGGAGATCCACCGATCCCGAGAGGAAGAGGAGCCGGGGAACTAGGTGTTTGAACCCTTTTCGCATCTTCATCGTCGTGACCAAGGAAACCTTTCGCGTGGATACTATGCGTTTTCAATCGCCCATAAAGACGCCAGGATGCACCCCGGAAGCTGAGAGATGGTAAAGTATTCATCTGTGTGAACCTTAACACGTGACGGCCCGATTGATTTAGAGAACGCCCTTGAAATTCGTCGACATTTTGAAAACGCCCACTCAACTCGAACTTCATACCAAACTCCCGTCGCGCTTGTCATTCGTAATCTATTCGTCTCAGGTCAATTTTTCTTATTCCTTGTGATATCTTTTTTTATGATCTTAAATTCATTGTTGTTTGTGCTCCTTTGTATTTGTTTAAAGTGCGTACTGTTAGAGTAAAGCGCCGCCCGCTTAATTGCATATTCTACTTGAGGTTTGTTCATTTTTATGTGTCAGCGCTGTGTCGCTGCGTGCTATGTCAGGTCGCATATGTGATTATTTGTTAAAGTATTTGCCTGGTAATATGAATTGCTCGTCGCGGCGAAGTGTTTAAGTCCCGCCTGCTAGAGAGTATATGTTTGCGCCACTCAACGGAGGTTACTTGTTATGTTTGGAACCACGTGAGGTCCTGTAAAGGGAAAACGTCCGCCCACGTGAATGTAATTGCCGTTGAGACGCCTTTGTTTATACTGGTCAAGTAATGTATTGTCACCGCGCCGACTAGTTTCTTTTTTAAAAACAAAAGGTGAACTTAAGTAAGGGCTGGCTAGGATTTAAGTAGCACTGGAGCAAAATCACAAATGACCTGATTAGACAAAAAGTAAGGTAAAATTAATTGAGAATGCAATAATTAGGGCTTGTCGTCATAAAACCTGTACATGTCATGTATAATTTCTTGTGTCGATGACCCCATGAGGATTGAATCTGAGAGAGAATGTGAGAGTGCAAGTGTGGGGACCTGTAATAATTCCATTTTTGTTGGTTATGAATAGAATATACTTTTTATTTTCATGTTAATTTTGGGCTATATCATTTTCGTATGCATGTCGCTACCCGTGATTTTCAGGTATGCAGCTAGCCGCTTCCCGGCTACAGGTAAAGAGGTGGTAATTTGAAAGTACATGTGTCTTTGTTTTTATTCGATATGGCTTATTACTATGCACTGTTGGTCACCGGTTCCTACACACGAACTTAACCTCGCTTGTCCGAGGGAGATTTTGCCGCCTCTATCTAGGTAGTGGTAGCATTTGTTTTCCCGGGCAAGGGAGGCGTAACATACATCAATATTACAAGTGTTGTGCATTTTAGATAGCAAAATTAATCTCGAGTTATAATGCAATCTTCATTAGTATACACCGCTATGACATTCCTTCATTTCAGAAATCATTGAAATACCAAAATTAATGAAAATCCATTGGGTCTTTTTCAAGTGTTCTTTGAGTAAAACACCAACTCTTATGCCTTTAGAATCGATTTGGAAAGGGGTGCGTGCTGTTCGCATTACTACAAAGTCAGTCAAGCAGACAAACTGCTCAGAAAAAGGTTCAGAACACTAACAATGACAATGAGCCTGAGCACTTTTGTACGTTTTATGTTAGCAAGCATGAAAGTGAGCCATGCTTTTTCATTCATTAGTCTTTTAATTTGAGCTGCAGGTATTGCATAAGATTGTGATCTGATCTCCATACCAGTGACGACAAGTTGTGGTGCAGAACGCACAGTGAATTTTAGTTAAGAATAATTAAAAACAGACGACGTTCGTCTAGAGTTGCTAATGGCTACCATTAGTTTTCTGATCAATTTACATACGATCACTAGTTTGATTTATCGAGTATATACATTAATTTATATCTTTTATATTTATTCTTTGTATGTTACCAGTTACTAAATTAAACTATTGCCTTCCGGTTCTAGAGGTATGCAACTTTGTATGTTACCAGTTACTAAATTAAACTATTGCCTTGCGATTCTAGAGGTATGCAACTTTGTATGTTACCAGTTACTAAATTAAACTATTGCCTTGCGAATCTAGAGGTATGCAACTTTGTATGTTACCAGTTACTAAATTAAACTATTGCCTTCCGGTTCTAGAGGTATGCAACTTTGTATGTTACCAGTTACTAAATTAAACTATTGCCTTCCGGTTCTAGAGGTATGCAACTTTGTATGTTACCAGTTACTAAATTAAACTATTGCCTTGCGATTCTAGAGGTATGCAACTTTGTATGTTACCAGTTACTAAATTAAACTATTGCCTTGCGATTCTAGAGGTATGCAACTTTGTATGTTACCAGTTACTAAATTAAACTATTGCCTTGCGATTCTAGAGGTATGCAACTTTGTATGTTACCAGTTACTAAATTAAACTATTGCCTTCCGGTTCTAGAGGTATGCAACTTTGTATGTTACCAGTTACTAAATTAAACTATTGCCTTGCGATTCTAGAGGTATGCAACTTTGTATGTTACCAGTTACTAAATTAAACTATTGCCTTCCGGTTCTAGAGGTATGCAACTTTGTATGTTACCAGTTACTAAATTAAACTATTGCCTTGCGATTCTAGAGGTATGCAACTTTGTATGTTACCAGTTACTAAATTAAACTATTGCCTTGCGGTTCTAAGCGTCTTAGAACATTGGTTCTAACATCGATCAATAAATCTTATCATGGCAAAACTCATAGACAAAAAGAGCTAACGAACTAGTAAGAACGAGAACTTGACCAATTTCCTTACCCAAGTTCAAACTTAACGTCAATCTAATTTGCCTACAAGTTTCTCGTGAACAGTTTGATACGTGTAAAATATCAGCGCTATGCCATGAAAACTGAAGTTGAAAACAGTCAGCTCGGTGATGTTGGTCAGTTGCAGAATAGTGGTGCTCTTCTTTAATCCACAAGGCTGCATACTTTTCGCCACGAAACTCTTTGATAACTACGGCATTAATAGACACTAATGATTTTTCAATTGTGTTTGATAGGTACTTAGAAATGGTACTACTCGTATATGCTTTCAATCAGATTTTCTTCGAGGTGTAAAAAAAACATCCCTGGCTGGGAAAACACTAATTTTATTCTGCCGGGATAAACATTTTTGTGGGGGGGAATCTCCGGCACCCTCACCCCTGTTGGCACACTGGATATTACTGTTGCATCTAATCTGAAACTGACGTGCCCTGTCGTGACGTGTAATGCAGTCCTTCCAAGGCCTCCCACCCTGCACCTGCTTATCGCTTGAACACGATGCAAGCAAGTTCGATTCACGGCCTGGGCACTGATGTTCTATGTTAGCACTGGGTGAATTAAGCTTTTTACTTTGGAATATTTGTGATTTCATTTCGGGGAGGGGCTTTTCTTAGGGGTATGCAAACTTGTATATGCTAGCAGTCAGTAAACGAAACTACTGCCTTGCGGTAGCTCCTAAGCACATTACAACAGTCATGGGCGTCCGGAAGGGGGGGGGGCAAGAGGGGGCCGTGGCTCCTCCCTGGAAAATGAAAGTCAACAAAAAATTCTGTATTTCACACATATAATTTCATTATATCCACAATAATATGTGTTAATTATACCACGAACACAATAAATTCAAATTTAAGCAATGTTTATTTAGGGAATAACATTATTTTGGGGGAAAATGTTCCTTATTTGCCCCCCTGGAAAAAAATACCTTCCTTGCCCCTCTCTGGAAAAAATCCTACGGACGTCCATGACAACAGTACTCCTAACATTAAATCTTTCCCGGTTATTTAGAAACAGCATATGTACATTCTAAGAAAATTCAAACTCGTGCACAAAAAAAGCTATTGAAGTTGTATCACTGAGAAAATTTTACAATTTATTTTGCCCAAGTTCAAATCTAATGTCCATCTAACCTACATTCATGTTTATTATTTTTTATAAAACGTCTGCACCCGATAACACTGTTTACAAGTAAACAATATGCTATTTGAAAATATATCTTCAGGCGAGAGGTAAGATGCAAAGGCTTTAAGTATTAAATAACTGATTCTCGAATGATATTTCAGTGGTGTTTCTCCTATTTTCTTTGAAAGGGATAAAAAAACATCCCTGGCAGAGATAAAAATAAATTTATTTTGCCGGGGATAATTCTTTTGTGGGGGATCCCGGTAACACCTCATTAATTATCACTTAACTGTGCTGCATCGAGGCTTTTTTGCTCGATCGTCTAATAGTTCGCACGGATGACGCTAGATGGCTTACAGAATGGACAGTTTCTTCACTTGAACATTAAAACGATCAGTATACTCTCGAAGCCCAGTAGTTCACGCGCAACGGTAAAGGAGAAGGTCTAAATATGGGCGGAGGTTTAAATATGGGCTTTGGAGTTATCAGCGATACCGGGTGCTGCAGCCTGACGGAGGCTATGAGAACTGGTTATTTGTCAAGGACAAAGGTTGCGGCGGAAATGCGCAAGAGAAAGTGGTGGTTAGTATCAGCCTTGGACGCTGTTATAGAAATGCGACCTCCGAAAACTTTTTGCAGGTATGTTTTAACTCAGCGTTTTCTGAATTCTCATCTGCTTTGTATAGGTTATGATATTAGCGGTACATAAAACAAATGTGGGCTTTTATAACGTCATCATTTGTTTGTGAAATATGTACCACAGAGAGCGAAAATAAATTGAAGAAGAAAAATAGCGTGATGGTCTAAATATGGGCTATGACATGAGGTCTAATGTTGAGATCACGTTTTCAACAAATATTTGGATGTTTTTCTTAATTCCGATTTTTCCCATTCCGCGTGATTTTCAAAACAACAGATTATTCATAAATATTAATTTTATAATGTTTTAGCGATAAATGACTGTTTCTTTAATTTTTAATTGCTTTTTGTGATATTGCCACTAGTAGCCCATATTTAGACCACCATTTTGAAATACATCATTTTACCACTTTTTGCAAATTGCTTTTTATAAAAAGAAATGGAGACCTTCTATACTTTAGCATGCTATTACATTTAAGTATATATTTCATAGATATGCATTTTAAAGGCAGGTGCTTGATATATTAATTTTTCCCTCCGAACATGACTACATAAAAGGGGGGGGCCCATATTTAGAACTTTTCCTCTAGTTTTTCTGTAGCAGTGGGCCTTCAAATATGGATCGTGACGTGAGAGATGCAGTGAAATTGAAAGTGAAGTGAACATAGTCATCATTTCCATGTTAAAATGTAATTTAGTCTATCTTATCAATATATAGCAAATAGCTATATATGAAAATGAATAGATGATTATGGGCTGAAACTAGCAGCACGAATTTTACACATGTATTTGTACGAAAATTGTCATACTGAAATGATATTTGATATTCTATATATTCGAGCGAATTACGTGGGAGATTCGATCTAGTTTGAGCGAGCGGAAGTCGTCCAATTAGCACACTTGAGTTTCCCTTCATCAATTCCATCTAATTATCACCCATTCTGATCGTCACGATTAGCCAGAAGTCGCAGAAAAGTTACCCTGAATAACCAAAAAATACAAATATATTAGTGATGCGGTCGCCGATATGTTCACAATTATGTATTTTTCACATTGCATGTATCCGTGTTCTGATTTTATTTCGTACGCAACAGTAACAACTGACGAAATCTAACACTTTTCTTCATATCTGAAACCGTGCTGTACTTCCAAAAAATTAACGCGGTATACGCTGACATTCGTGAAACCTAAGTGGAGCCCATTAACTTTGGATTATATCTGCATTGAATGTATGGATGAAGTAAATTACCTTCTACAAAAAAAAAAATATCATTCATGGAAGAATACGTTGATGGCGATGACATGACCATAATTGGCATAAGAGAGGCATATTGCAATAAAAAAGGAATTTTGAAAATAAAAAAATATATACAGTTTTTTTAATGATTGCATTTATTTTTTTCTGTTGATATAACCACTATGAGAATTAAGCTTTTGCTTTGGGGGTGGGGTCCACTCATTGACGTATTTGTGATTTCATTTCGGGAGGTATTTGTTTTTTTTAGGGGGGTAAATTTGTATGATTCCAGACAGTTATTGCCTGGCGGTTATAAGTACCTTAGTAATTAGTTCTAACCTACGCCATTAAATAAAATTTAAATGTAATTTTGAAACACTACATATATATTCACATTGTAGGAAAACACAAACTTATACACAAAACAGCTATCCAAGTAGTAACAACGAAAATTTGATCAAATGTCTATTGCCAAACTACCTACAACTTACTTGTGAACATTAATACATTCAGAGTCATCTCGTGAACGCATGCGTCAATTGTAGGAAAAAGTACAGCTTGCTCTGCGACGACATTAATGAGCATTTCTACATTCTAATTTATTCATATAGGAGAAGTATTTATTTTACACGAGAGCGCTGAACTAAGCTTATATTACATTTCTTGGATCTGAAGTGAAAGAAAGCAATAATAATTTCCCCCACAATTGACGCATGCATCACTTCAGATCCAAGAAATGTAATATAAGCTTAGTTCAGCGCTCTCGTGTAAAATAAATACTTATCCTATATGAAGAAATTAGAATGTAGAAATGCTCATTAATGTCGTCGCAGAGCAAGCTGTCCCTTTTCCCACAATTGACGCATGCGTTCACGAGACGGCTCTGAATACATTCATCACTATGCCATGAAAACTTGTGGTAAACAGCCTGCTGTTGGCTTGGTGAGTTGTTCAGTTGCAAAAATATGGTGTTCTCTTAATTCGCAAGGCTGTATATTCTTCAACAAGAAAATCTTTCAAAACTGGAGCATTAAGGGACACAAATTAATTTTTCAATTGTGTTCGTTACATAGTTGAAAAATGGTATACTATGATTTCTATTCCATTTTTTTGAGGGCAGGGAAAATAATGGTATTTTGCAGCGGATATTTTTGTGGGGGGGATCCCTGACCCCCCGTTAATTCGCACACTGGTTATAATGTTTGTGTCAGTTCTATACTGTTATCAGCTTAATAATAGTGCTAATTACACTAAAAGTGAGTCATGAAAAAGTACTTGTGAAAAAACTAACAAACTAACATAAAAAGCAACAATTCTATTTTCTTTAGTTTTCTCAGTGTTTAAAATTGAAATACAACAGAGCTTTTTATTTATTTATTGAACTCAACAGGTACATACCTAATTACAGAGCCCATATGAATGATACATAGTGAATACAATTACATACATTTTTGTAATATAGAGATAGATATTATATATAGAAATATATACAGTATATATACTATATACACGTACAGAAAAATACATTTAAAATTATTTGCTGTATATATACACACACACTTTATCACATCATTTCATTAGGAAATCATGTGCTGAAGCTTAGGCCATTGTGTTAATAGTGGCTTTACTGAGGTCCCTTACGTTCATAGAAAAGATGTCAATGGTGTTATTCTTGATTAGCAATTTATTGTAACTGGTGCACATTCTCCACAATGGAGATTTCTTTTTAATTTCCGATCTAGCCTTCTTTATAAGAAAAACTTCGTTTTGGGGTTTAGTTTTCGAAGACGGGATTTTACCGATAAGAACCTTACAAGTCTGCCGCCAATTATTTTGGGTAAAAAAAAACATTACACAACTAAAAATATGCAACTGAATTGCCCAAAAGTGGTGTATCATCGCAATTGGTGTAACACAACACCGTAACTGGTGCAGAACAACACATAATCGGGTGTTAAACTAAACGCCTCCTTACTTAGTGTGGTGTGACCGCAAATGGTGTAACAGGACACCAAAAATGGTGTTAAACAATGCCAATTCCGCATTTACACCAAATGGAGTGTTCTGTGAACACCACTTTTGGTGGTAGCTGAGTTGCAAATTTTTTAGTGTAGGGAGAATTCAAACCGAAGTTATAAGCTCATTGTTGTAATGGCCCAATTATTACAAACTATAAGCTAAAGAGTAAGTTTAACCACCGTATGTCCTCGACTACAGCAGTCTGAAACCTACTTTATGAAGACCTACTATACCGCGTTTGTTACAACCTGTCCCAGTTCACGCGCTAGCTGATCGCTGGCTTTTCTCCGTGCTGGGGAAAGTCAAAGCCAGGCAGCCAATTAAAACACGCAACGTCGCAACAGCGTCTACGTAAGCGCCCCTCTTCTGGCTTCCATTCGTTCCTCGCTGCCCAGCAGACGATTTTTTCCTCGTTTCTCATTGGCACCGAAACTGTCGAGCGATCGCTAGCGCGGGAACCGGGACAGGTTGTAACAAACACGGTATAATGGGGATTGATTTACAGTTTAATAGGGGATCATTTCACTTTCACCATACTTAGGAAATGAAGTTTGGCTTAATGAAAGAAACGCGAGACATGAATCTACATCTGTTTGTGTGTGTGGGGGGGGGGATTGTAACGATAATGACAAATGTGCGTGTGTTGTATCTGTTCCACGAATTGGATTCAATTCGAAAATAGCGGTTGACGTGTTGACCTTGTTACAAGACTTATTCACAGTATTAAAACTAATATAGGGAAACTAGAGCCGAATCATGACATGAAAACAATATCTGAGGGCTGGATTTTGATTTGATTTGATTTATTTTCCTTCGCTATTCTGCCACTTTTGGCTAATCGCGAAGATGAGGATGAGTGATGATATGATGAAGGGACACACACGGAACACCCATGCCAGGATTCGAACCCGGGACCTCTGACGTCGTAGCGCGGTGTGCTAACCACTCCGCCACGCAGGCCGGCTGTAGTCGACCTTTCGTAGCGTAATGTGCTACAAACACAGTTCCCATGATTGACCACTGGACAGGGATGGATGTATAACTGTGTGCGTGCCATTGTCATCAATTCATCATTCTTTCTCATCGTCACGATTCACACAAGAGGAGAAAAACACTGTAAAATAACTTGTAATTCGAGGTAGTCTGGGTCCCGTCCGCGATTTTTTTTTCCAGTCAACTTGTGAATGTGGGTTCATTTCTTGCTCTCTGATTGGCTGTTGGAAAGTTACGGTGCTCCGATTGTGAGAATATCTTATTTCCTATTTTCAGCGCAAATTTGCTGCTTTCTAATCTAATCTAACCTAACCTAACGTAAAGCGCAAATAAGATATTCTCACAATCAGAGCACCGTAACTTTCCAACAACCAATCAGAGAGCAAGAAATGAACCCGCATTCGCAAGTTGACTGGACAAAGAAAAAGCGCGTCCCGTCCACCTCGAATTATCGACTCTACTGTAGAGGAAGAAATTACTAAGTCACTTTATCGTCTAGTTCTACTTGCTTCTAAAGTACAGCACAGCTAATAAAACGTGTTTACAAGGTAATAATGCACATTGTATGTACAAAGCTCTCAACTGGCGAGCCGTCTGCATAATTACCCTCGAGAATTTTGTTTCAGAGTGTTCCAAGAACAACGGAAAAGCAAATGAAATATCTTGGTCCCAGCGCCTTTAACTTCATCAAAGCAACCAACGACGAAGAGGGGAGGTGCTACGAGATACACAAAGAGTTGCTTTCCTGCAGTTCTCATCGATCGAAATCCTGGGAGGGGTAAAATAGGTGTCTCGAGTTGTGAAAGAAAGAATCCTAGGCTACGCAGAAGTTTGAAAACCTTTGCGGAATGCTTTTCAAGTGTCAAAACATTGTCTGATCGTTACGCTTTCTGGCGGAGGCGCGCGGAAGTAATCAGCGCCAGGTGGAAACTGTCAGTTCTCGCTCGCGTGGGGAATTCTGGGAATGTTCAATACAACAATTCGCGCCAAGTGAATGTTTAGGATTCCTTGTTAGTAACGGCGTTATGGCTTCTCCTGCTTGTAAGATGTTCTCCGAGAGCTCTCTTCCCCTCGCACATCGGCGCCAGGAGCAATTCTAAATAATTAACTGCTCGGTTCCCTAGAGTAAAGTGTTATTTCCGAAACTTTTGCCTTTGAGGAGGTACGTCGTTCTTGTAATTCTACCTGGCCCGACCGCCGAGCTAGCTGTGCTCCTTAGTAACTTGATACAACGGATGCCGTCGTCATTTTATCGAAATTCGAAACGAGATCGAGTTCTTGTCTTAAAAATCGAGATAAGAACAGAACTCTAACTATGCAGGAACAGACCATGGGCGGATTACACCCGGTCCACACGGGCGGAAAGAATGCTTAAAAAGTGCTTAGCGTCTAAGCATTCTTTCCGCATTGTGTCCGTAAGGTAATGTAGAGAAAATGCTGACACTCAGCGGAAACTGAAAATATTTCTAGTGACAGCCAATTATATTTTGGTGAGCAATGTAAACATTTAAAAAATGATATTTTCACCAAAACAAAAAAGTTGAACCCCTTCCCTTTTTGGGAGATTGGGATGGCTTTTATGTCAGTGTATTTTGTGATATTTACTAGTAACGTTTTTTAATTACTCATCCGGATGAATGTGTTTGCATGCCGTGTGTTATGAATAAGCTCTCGTTCATGAGTCATGACTTACCAATGAACAGATTTCCTCTCTGCATCTGAAAGCTGAAAAAAGGTTCCTGAACCGTATTAAAATTGATTCGGGGAAAAAAGGTCCCTGGACCGAAACTGGTTGCTACCTTATTGAGCTGCAATATACCTATGGAATTGGCAAATCTACGGCCAGTGACGTTGTCCGAACAGTTTGTCGTGCAATATGGGACACTCCTCATCTCAACCAACGGAAGACATGTGGAAGAATATTGCAAACGGCTTGGAAAATCATACTAATTTTCCACACTGAATTGGAGCAATAGACGGGAAGCATGTACGTGTGAATAAGCCAAAGATGAGTGGTTCGTTGCACTACAACTACTGATCGCTCTGCGAAGTTTGGTAACAAAGTACAGCAAATTTCATTCCACGCCGAATCTTTTCTGTTTCTGTCTTTTTATTCCTCACACCTAATATCCCAAATACATGGCCTCTTTTCCACTTCCGTAATAAATAATTTATCTATATCTAGATCACCCATCTTCACTTGCAAAAACAATGTTTATCAGAAACACAACGCTAGAAGTCAGCACCACGTGGTGTGAAACAATGCACAAAGCGCGTCACGTGATCATTCAGCCCAGCAGACGTCCCGCACGTGTGGACGAAGCCATAAGACGCAATAGAAATAGCAGTCAGCCCAGTCTTCCTTCTGCACTTTGTCCGCTATGGGCGATGCTTACGGAATGAGGCAGACGTTCGGCATCCGCAGGCTAGTCAGTCCGTGTGGCCGATCCTCTTCAGCCATAACAACCAATGCTTAAAGAGTGCTGAAACGCTAAGCACTCTTGAAGCATTCCTTCCGCCCGTGTGGACCACCTCCCGAAAATCTGAAATTAGCAATGAAAGTTTGCGTCAAGTTTTTACAAAGTAGGACTTTCTGCACAGCAGTTTTCGAAAAGTATTTTCTCAAAAGGATTTAAGTTATTTTGCTCAAAGAGTAATAGCTCACTTAACAAGCTCTGATAATACGTCTCCACGTCACCTGGTATCATGCGGTTATCGAAAACGACGAACTGATCGTGAGAGAAACATTATGTTTCAAGCTCTCAACAAACAGGTCTTTCTTACTTACGGCCTGCCTTTGCATGAGACAGTGATCATGATGAAAGAGGCAGGTTTAGACAGGAATATAATCAGATTATGTCATCTTGCAACTTGAGATGTTTTCACAAAAAATACTGACTAGAAAACACGCGCTAACTACTGTACCGAAGACACGTACATATTGCACAAAAACACTACTGAACAAGACGACTGATTTCTTTACGTTTATTAGCAGCAAAATGGCGGTGAAAAACAATATTAGTAGAGTTTTCAATAGGTAATTTATTCTCAGTGTATTTCTTCCACTACTGTTAGCATACAGTCCGCCGCCAGAACATGCTGCGAAATTATAACTTGTGAACTATATTTGCTGTTTATAACATTGAATTACATTATTTCAAAAGATACGTAGCACAGCACACCGAACCAAGTGAATGAGAAATTAGCACAAGGAATTATGGGTAATCAAGCGACGCTCCACACAACGGATATTATCTAATGTTGCCTTATCAATACGAATAAGGGGAGGCTACAACAGCGGCGCCACCACATTGCCCCCTATATTCCTTGCATTGCCCCCTCCAACCTTCGACTGAAGTCAAATCTAGGGGTCAAGCATTGACGGCTAAGGGCACCTGCAAGGGGGGGGCAGAGGAGAAATTGCTGCCTTCGATTTCAAATTTTATGCAAATTAAAATACATTTCGTAAAATTTTCTTCCTCGCTTCGCTCGCAACACCTGCTTTTCTCGGTTTCGTCAAGTTCAGAACCTTAGCTAAGGGGTAGCGAAAGTGGGTCACGGATGCCGAGCGATTTAAATTGAAAAAGTTGTATAAGAGAGTATGCCATGGCGTCCAGTGAAATTATTTATGCCCTATTAAATCAATATTGTTACAAATTGCAAAAATTGGATCTAAAAATTTTCTTGTTCGCTTCGCTCGCAATATAGTTGTTTTCTGTAATGTAATGTATTTAAATAATATTGTATATATGTATTGAATAAACTTTCAATACGTACACGTAATGTTAGCATGTTGCATATTTTTTTTCTTATTTTATGTCGCTCCATGTTGCATATGTGTAAGACATAAAAGTTATACATGTTATATGTACAAAAATTATCATTCATTTTCTGCCATTCAAAAATACAGTTTGTGTCCTTGTTTTCCATTATTAGCTAATGTGAAATTGACTGTGTTAAAAACATATTTCAAATAGTTTGTTCCAAACAAATGCTTCAGTACCGACTTCTACCCCCTCTTTGCGTAATTTATGAGGACAATAACGTTTTTGATACTACTAATATTACTACTACTATAATAATAATAATAATAATAATAATAGTCATTATTGTTGTTGTTGTTGGTACGTTTATCCTGGTACTTGCCCCCCCCCCGACAAAAATTCGTGGTTGCGCCTTTGGGCTACAATTAGTCTACACAAAGTTTAAAAAAATAACAAATGTAATTTTAAAAGTTCAACAAATTAAAAAGATTAAATACAAAGCATTAGACTGGCCAGCAATTTCGCAAGGAGCTAAAGTTTTATTTACTTGTTTGTCAATATTTCGCTCTCATACAGGCACGTATCCAAGGGGGGGCTTAGGGGGCTTGAGCCCCCCCCCCCGAAAGTTTTCGGTTTACACTAGATAAAATGAGGTTTTTGTGTGTTTGTGGTGTGAAATAAAATAATGAGAGACTAATTTAAGGAGAGAAATAACTATTGAGGCAAATGAGAGAAAGGAATTCCTGGATACGTGCCTGCTCTCATGTTTAATTTGCCGTCAAGTGTGATAAGTCTGCGAACTCGGGGACCAACTGTAAACATTCAAGCTTTTGATTTTTTGATTGATTTAGTTTATTTTACTTCGAGTTTTGTGACTCTTGGCTAATTTGCGAAGATGGGGATGAGTGTTGAAATGATCAAATGACATTCACAAACAACCAAACCCGAGTGGGATTCGAACCCGGGACCGTTGGCGTCGCAGCGCGATGTGCTAAGCACTCGGCCACAAGGTCCGGCTGTATACATCCAAGCGACGCGTTACGTTTACATGAAAATCATAAAAGATGTAAGAAAATGCTGATCATTTTTACACAAACATAAATGCGTACAGAGTCGTGGTTTCGTGACAAAAAACAACGAGACCTTATTTGTTTGGAAACTATTGCGCGAACGTCAAATTTATCGGTGAAGTACACAGAAAAAACTGGTTTGTTTGGAATTACCAAAAAAGTTTGGTTGAGCTGTTTGGTTATGCTTTTTGTTTCCGATAACCAAATGTTGCTTGTAATTACTAAATAATTTTGTTTAAGGATACCAAATAATTTGGTCAGACAAAATATGGTACTAGTAAACAAAATGATACATATGTAAGTAAAGAGAAACAAAACGTTTGGTTAAATTTACTATATGTGCGTGAGCGTAACGATTGTCCAGTTTCGTCGAGTGTAGTATGAAAATACTTTGTCGAAAATTGAAACTCATGTATATAGATAATTACTCGAAGCGAGTTTTTATGTTGCTGTGTCACCTAATATTCTGAAAAAAAAAGCTCAGAATATACTTACTTTATACTGAGTTTCTTACACCGGCCGCTAGATGGTTCTGTCATAATGTGTACAAGAAACATAAGTTTTTCTACAACAAATAATGGTACGTTCGATTGTGATCATAGTGAAAAATTGTGATTTAACATTCTTCGAAAGATATGTTAACACCAAAGCTACAAATTAAAGAAGAAAATGTACTGCAGTGAATAAAAGTGAATCTAGAGCACGTGAACTTTCTATTCTGATTGTTTATTTTCAGATCAGTTAGTTTCTACAAACTATTCACCCTAGCTAAAATTAGCCACATTATAACATAAGTAATTATGAATAAATTACGAGGCGCATCCAGAAAGTAAGTTTCCCTATTTTTTTCCCGTGAAAGTAAACATAATGAGCCGTGTAATTTGCGCATGCGCAGCAGAGCTAAGACGTATCAATCATATGCCAGGCGGACAGATCCCGCCCGGGTGAAACGGTGAACGCTGACCATTACTGTGAAACACTAAGGAAATTGCGACGTGCCATTCAAAACAAGAGGCGTGGCATGCTTACTGCAGGTGTTTTGCTCCTTCATGACAATGCTCGTCCACATACGACTCGGCGCACAGCAGCTGTTTAGACGGAATTTGGCTGGGAGTTGTTTGATCATCCACCATACAGTAGTGATCTGGCTCCCAGCGACTTCCCCTTTTTCTTGCACCTCAAGAAATTCCTGTCCTCCGGTGAGCGTTTTGGCAACGACGAAGAGCTGAAGACGTCTGTCACACGCTGGTTCCATTCACAGGCGGCAGAGTTCTACGACACTGGGATCCAAAAGTTGATACCACGATACGACGAGTGTCTCAATTCTGGTGGTTGCTATGTTGAAAAATAGCTGAACCTTTGCTGTACCTGTTGCCAATAAATGGTTTCCTGAAACTGTGTTGTTGTTTTTTTTAAAAAATAGGGAAACTTACTTTCTGGATGCGCCTCGTATTTAACAAATCGTTTCGTAATTTTGACTAAATTATTTGGTTTTCCTAAACAAATGGGCTACATTTTGTTAGATTTACCAAAATAATATTTGGTTTTGGTAACCAAAAAATTGTTTACGACAAACAAATAGAACTTGACCAAATCTTTTGGTAATGGTGAACAATTGGTTGGTTGATGCCTATTTAAAGAAACGTTTTGTTCACCACTACCATTTTTTTGGTTAATTCAAACAAACAATAACTCAGTTTTTCACATAATAATAACAACAGCAACAATGTAATTGTAATCGTTCTTTTATCCAACGACAACCATTCGCTGCCGTATCTACAAAAGCTTATGTAATGTTTATTCTGAAACTACGATGACCTTACGTCAATCTTATACGTCACGGCTGCATAATGCGAGTGTGTTATGCTCAGCACGTACTGACTATAAGTAGTGTAATAGATGATATTATTGGGACGAGAAATGATGAGGTGTTTTGACTGAATAGAAATACTTAAAACTAAGGCAAAATGTCTATAAAATTTTATTGTTACTGTGTAAAACCTACGATTTTTGTAAAAAAAAGCTTCCGAGAAAAGATGACCCC
This sequence comes from Lepisma saccharinum, assembly GCF_977018435.1. NCBI lineage: Eukaryota > Metazoa > Arthropoda > Insecta > Zygentoma > Lepismatidae > Lepisma > Lepisma saccharinum. The sequence continues at coordinate 50,958,347 of NC_139255.1, forward strand.
CCCCCCAAATTGATGTTTTACAAAACCTAAATTTGCTAAAATTGCTATTTATAAATTTGTTAAAAATATGGCTTTTCTCAATATTGTTTTAACTACACTAAAAACTAATCCAAGATACTCATATGAGCCACACCCACACACACCTACCCACACATACACCTACACCTACATATATATTTACTTCTGGTTCACTTCCGGTCTACTTCCGGTCCACTTCCGGTCTACTTCCGGTCCACTTCTAGCCTACTTCTGGTTTACTTCTAGTCTACTTCTGGTTTACTTCCGGCTTATTTGACAGACACTTGTGGGTTACTGTGGTGTTTTCTGATTGGCTTACTGTTTCAGATGCGGTCCGCGCTTAGGCTATTTAAAGAGTTTTCGTATTACAGATGAGTTAATATTGTGAGAATAGTTGAAGAGTATAGAGGTGTTGTTCTAGTGTTCTTCAGTAGTCAGAGAAGGGGGTACGAGCAAATAGCCTCCTCTCCCCCCTCCCCAAAATCTAACAATTTCATAGTGAGCTCTCTTAGTGTAATTTAACTGAAAATCATGATTTTAGCTGATTTTACAAGTATAAAAACTGAAAATTTGTTTTACGCAAGAGTTCAAATTCCAGTTTTATTGTATAAGAATTCTTTTATAGTTGCAGAAGTTCAAAAAACAGTTCTACTATTGCATTCCACAATATGTCTAAAAGTATATCGAACTAGACGGGTCTAATAATTTCTTAAATGCAATTATTTTTCCAAAGAAACTTTTGCAACACAGAAATGTTGGCAAGAATTCTCATCTAACTTAGTTGTTGACAAAATCAATAGTTTTGCATTCCAAACATTCCCCGAGTGTGCGTGCGTGTGTGTAGATGTGACGTCAACTTCTTAAGAATGTCACGTCAATAATACTAGCTTGGGAAGGTCGTGACATTTCTTTTTCTCTATAAAAAAGAGATAGAGGATCATGTAACTTGCTTGACGTAGACAGGATGTCAACAATGCATTCATAACTAACATGTGATTATTCAAAAATTCAAATACTGCAGTAGAAAACAACTAACTAACTAAATCTCTAGACATCTTAAACCCGAAGAGAGCTAATACAAGCACAAGTGTAAATAATTAAATAAGTTACAAAGAGCTGAGACATGGTTCGAATTTTTTGATCTAGGTATGGATGCAGACAGGCACTAAATTTTGTGTGGATCAATAATTATTCTACCGGCATAGTGCTCAAGGGTCGATTTTAGGTCTCACCACTGAAGTTTCCGGGTTCGAACCCCTGCATAGGAGATCTTTATAAGTGTTTCTTATCCAATTTCATCTTTATTTTTATTGTTGCGATTAGCTAAAATCGAAAGAAAGGCGGCGTAAAATAACAAAATTACAAACAAGAAGATATAATAAGAAGAAGAGATGCAATGCGTAACATGTAGTTTTCGAGAATTACTCTCAAGAAAGGGTCCAACACACTTCCACGCGCCTGAACCCAGAACTCGGATTAGTTGGAGCTCCTGAATGTCCTAATACAACATAGTTTTTATCATAGAATAGTTATAGGAAATTTGCTATCAGATGTAGGCATATGTGTTGGTTTTAGATGTTGATAAGTATAGGGAAAGGGGAAAAAAGAGGTTCTGAAAATATGATTACATTAGTGATTTTAAATTGTATTCTTGGGGTCATGTACACACTTGAATTTTGAATTTTTCCCCGAGAAAATTTATATATAAATACCAGAGCTGAAAAAAATATTATAATTATAATTATTGTTTTTTAAGTTACATTTTATTAATTATCATAAGTTTAAAAGTGTTTTTTTTTCTAGTAAATAGAATCTTATTAAATTTTGAATTGATTGTGAGTTTTGTGTTTTTCCCCGAGAAAATTTATATATAAATACCAAGAAACTTCTATTTAAATAACATCTTGTAAAAAATGACAACTTGTATAACTGACTTACCACTTGAACTGCTATACAAGATTTTTGAATACACAGTCGATGGAGGTGAGGATGTTGCGAGGCTTGTTGAGTTAAGCAAAATAGTGCCTGAATTTTATCCACCGTGCAAGATGATTTTTATGGATAATCTACGCAAAATAAGTGGTATGAAAAACTTACAGAATCCCGAGTCTCTTTTTCGGGCTGCAGGCAAAAAGTTAGCTGATAGGATGGACGAGCTTCATGAGGGGAGGGAAGGAAGGAGACGGTATACGGATGATTGGTATAAGTCAAATGCTGAAACAGACAGAATTATCACACAACTTATTGCTTTGACTGAGGCACGAATTTTTTTTCTCACCTGACATGATATATAAATAAAATACTATTACTAAAAAGGAGATAAACGGATTAACTTTTGCAAGCAACCAAATCTTATGAAATATTGATAAAAGATATGCTTTCTATTAAAAATGTAATTACTTATAAACATGGAATGCGTGATATTCTCGAAAAATGTAACCTCTCTTTTCTCTCTTCAAGAAGTCGAATCTTATTAAAACAAACAAAAAAACATTAACACGGACGACAAATATGCATCACATGAAATAACAAACAACTTATTTTGTTTAGTTAAAAAATTCTAAATTTAATATCCAATAAAAACACATGATAACAACTTATTTGAACTAGTTTTCAAATTCAAATATTTAGGAGTAATATTAACAAATGAAAATTATATTAAAGAGGAAATAAAATAAAAAGTAGACTTAATTCAGGAAATGCATGTTACTTCTCTCTAAGAAACTAAAAGTTAAAATATACAAAACAGTAATTCTGCCTGTAGTATTAGTGGAGAAGGTTACATAATTTATATTTATGTCCAGATATTATTAGAACAATTAAATAAAAAAGACTTAGGTGGACATGCTATGTGGTACAAAGCTCGAATGGGAGAGGAAAGAGGTGTTTACAGGATTTTTGTTGGGAGACCTGATGGTAAGAGGCCTAGACGAAGATAGGACAATATTGAGATAGATCTAAAGGAAATTGCTAGGGATAGTTAAGAATGCTTGTTTAGAAGTAACAAAAAAGAGATTACTTAAAAAGTAAAATTAATGCAATTGAAATAAAAGTATCAGAGGTGCAAATAAATTTAGAAAGGGGTGGCAACCTAAAATAAACTTGATGAAAAATGGCTGACTCTCTTAAATAGATGGAAGAATTGCTTTAATGATTTTTTAAATGTTCATGTAGGAGATAAATCAGAAATAAATGAAGCAGAACTTATAGTCCCAGAAACTAACTTGATTGAATTTAAAAATGCTAAAAAGATAAATTATTCGTATTTGGAATACCTACGAATCTTGTTAATATGTATGACAAAATGTACAATTCATGATATATTATAAAACAAAGATGCATTATATTTATTGCTTTTTAATTTTGTCTTAGAATATGCTGTTAGGAAGGTAAAAAAAAACTAACAAAGTACTGTGACTCAACTGTTAGCATATGCAGATGATGTAAATACAATTAAGAATAATGCTTAAATATTTTTCAAAGCATCTAAGGAAGTTAGCACAGGCCGAAACTAAGTGATAATTACTCGATTTTTGAACTAGTTTCCAAATTCAAGTACTTAGGAGTAATACTAACAAATGAAAAGTAGGATTAATTCGGAAAAATGCATGTTATTTTTCTCTTCATAAATTTTTGTCTTCTTGTTTAATATCTAAGATACTAAATGTTAAAATATACAATAACAGTAATTGTGTCTGTGGATGTGAAAACTTGATCTCTTGAAGATAAATTGAGGTGTATTTGAAAATAAGATCCTTAGGAAAATATTTTAGCCTAAAAGGGATGAAGAAACAAGTGAATAGTGAAGTTTACATAATTTAGAAGTACATAATTTATGTTAGTTTCCAAGTATTATTAGATTGATGATTAAATCACAAATACTTAGGTGGGTACGAATGAGAAAGGAATAAAGGAGATTTTACAGGAGTTTTGTTGGGAAAAACCTGATGGTAAGAGACCAAAACGAAGATGGAGGCGGACCTAAAAAGAAATCGGTAAAGATGGAATGGAATACATAAATCTTGCTCAGGATAAGTACAAATGGAAAACTGCAGCTATGAATTTTCGGATTCAAGAAGGCTAGAGAGTTAGTTAGTTAATTGATATTCAATGTAATATAATTTAACATATTTCAGAAACTAAAAGGCAACAACATGGTATTCATATTGACAAGGGAATTCCTACAAAACTTTTTTTTTTCCTCGTAAGTTTACTAATAGCACTTACTTACTAATTATGAAGATGAGGATGATAATATGTTCCATCGTTCCTATATAAACGTTTCAACGTTTCGGTAAACGTTTTGGTAATGTTTTAACGTTTCGATAAATGTTTTAGTAATATTATTTTAACATTTAGTATCTTAGATATTAAACAAGAAGACAAAAAATTATGAAGAGAAAAATAACATGCATTTTTCCGAATTAATCCTACTTTTCATTTGTTAGTATTACTCCTAAGTACTTGAATTTGGAAACTAGTTCAAAAATCGAGTAATTATCACTTAGTTTCGGCCTGTGCTAACTTCCTTATATGCTTTGAAAAATATTTAAGCATTATTCTTAATTGTATTTACATCATTTGCATATGCTAACAGTTGAGTCACAGTACTTTGTTAGTTTTTTTTTACCTTCCTAACAGCATATTCTAAGACAAAATTAAAAAGCAATAAATATAATGCATCTTTGTTTTATAATATATCATGAATTGTACATTTTGTCATACATATTAACAAGATTCGTAGGTATTCCAAATACGAATAATTTATCTTTTTAGCATTTTTAAATTCAATCAAGTTAGTTTCTGGGACTATAAGTTCTGCTTCATTTATTTCTGATTTATCTCCTACATGAACATTTAAAAAATCATTAAAGCAATTCTTCCATCTATTTAAAATAGTCAGCCATTTTTCATCAAGTTTATTTTAGGTTGCCACCCCTTTCTAAATTTATTTGCACCTCTGATACTTTTATTTCAATTGCATTAATTTTACTTTTTAAGTAATCTCTTTTTTGTTACTTCTAAACAAGTATTCTTAACTATCCCTAGCAATTTCCTTTAGATCTATCTCAATATTGTCCTTCTATCTTCGTCTAGGCCTCTTACCATCAGGTCTCCCAACAAAAATCCTGTAAACACCTCTTTCCTCTCCCATTCGAGCTTTGTACCACATAGCATGTCCATCTAAGTCTTTTTTATTTAATTGTTCTAATAATATCTGGACATAAATATAAATTATGTAACCTTCTCCACTAATACTACAGGCAGAATTACTGTTTTGTATATTTTAACTTTTAGTTTCTTAGAGAGAAGTAACATGCATTTCCTGAATTAAGTCTACTTTTTATTTTATTTCCTCTTTAATATAATTTTCATTTGTTAATATTACTCCTAAATATTTGAATTTGAAAACTAGTTCAAATAAGTTGTTATCATGTGTTTTTATTAGATATTAAATTTAGAATTTTTTAACTAAACAAAATAAGTTGTTTGTTATTTCATGTGATGCATGTTTGTCGTCCGTGTTAATGTTTTTTTTGTTTGTTTTAATAGGATTCGACTTCTTGAAGAGAGAAAAGAGAGGTTACATTTTTCGAGAATATCACGCATTCCATGTTTATAAGTAATTACATTTTTAATAGAAAGCATATCTTTTATCAATATTTCATAAGATTTGGTTGCTTGCAAAAGTTAATCCGTTTATCTCCTTTTTAGTAATAGTATTTTATTTATATATCATGTCAGGTGAGAAAAAAAATTCGTGCCTCAGTCAAAGCAATAAGTTGTGTGATAATTCTGTCTGTTTCAGCATTTGACTTATACCAATCATCCGTATACCGTCTCCTTCCTTCCCTCCCCTCATGAAGCTCGTCCATCCTATCAGCTAACTTTTTGCCTGCAGCCCGAAAAAGAGACTCGGGATTCTGTAAGTTTTTCATACCACTTATTTTGCGTAGATTATCCATAAAAATCATCTTGCACGGTGGATAAAATTCAGGCACTATTTTGCTTAACTCAACAAGCCTCGCAACATCCTCACCTCCATCGACTATGTATTCAAAAATCTTGTATAGCAGTTCAAGTGGTAAGTCAGTTATACAAGTTGTCATTTTTTACAAGATGTTATTTAAATAGAAGTTTCTTGGTATTTATATATAAATTTTCTCGGGGAAAAACACAAAACTCACAATCAATTCAAAATTTAATAAGATTCTATTTACTAGAAAAAAAAAAACACTTTTAAACTTATGATAATTAATAAAATGTAACTTAAAAAACAATAATTATAATTATAATATTTTTTTCAGCTCTGGTATTTATATATAAATTTTCTCGGGGAAAAATTCAAAATTCAAGTGTGTACATGACCCCAAGAATACAATTTAAAATCACTAATGTAATCATATTTTCAGAACCTCTTTTTTCCCCTTTCCCTATACTTATCAACATCTAAAACCAACACATATGCCTACATCTGATAGCAAATTTCCTATAACTATTCTATGATAAAAACTATGTTGTATTAGGACATTCAGGAGCTCCAACTAATCCGAGTTCTGGGTTCAGGCGCGTGGAAGTGTGTTGGACCCTTTCTTGAGAGTAATTCTCGAAAACTACATGTTACGCATTGCATCTCTTCTTCTTATTATATCTTCTTGTTTGTAATTTTGTTATTTTACGCCGCCTTTCTTTCGATTTTAGCTAATCGCAACAATAAAAATAAAGATGAAATTGGATAAGAAACACTTATAAAGATCTCCTATGCAGGGGTTCGAACCCGGAAACTTCAGTGGTGAGACCTAAAATCGACCCTTGAGCACTATGCCGGTAGAATAATTATTGATCCACACAAAATTTAGTGCCTGTCTGCATCCATACCTAGATCAAAAAATTCGAACCATGTCTCAGCTCCTTGTAACTTATTTAATTATTTACACTTGTGCTTGTATTAGCTCTCTTCGTGTTTAAGATGTCTAGAGATTTAGTTAGTTAGTTGTTTTCTACTGCAGTATTTGAATTTTTGAATAATCACATGTTAGTTATGAATGCATTGTTGACATCCTGTCTACGTCAAGCAAGTTACATGATCCTCTATCTCTTTTTTATAGAGAAAAAGAAATGTCACGACCTTCCCAAGCTAGTATTATTGACGTGACATTCTTAAGAAGTTGACGTCACATCTACACACACGCATGCACACTCGGGGAATGTTTGGAATGCAAAACTATTGATTTTGTCAACAACTAAGTTAGATGAGAATTCTTGCCAACATTTCTGTGTTGCAAAAGTTTCTTTGGAAAAATAATTGCATTTAAGAAATTATTAGACCCGTCTAGTTCGATATACTTTTAGACATATTGTGGAATGCAATAGTAGAACTGTTTTTTGAACTTCTGCAACTATAAAAGAATTCTTATACAATAAAACTGGAATTTGAACTCTTGCGTAAAACAAATTTTCAGTTTTTATACTTGTAAAATCAGCTAAAATCATGATTTTCAGTTAAATTACACTAAGAGAGCTCACTATGAAATTGTTAGATTTTGGGGAGGGGGGAGAGGAGGCTATTTGCTCGTACCCCCTTCTCTGACTACTGAAGAACACTAGAACAACACCTCTATACTCTTCAACTATTCTCACAATATTAACTCATCTGTAATACGAAAACTCTTTAAATAGCCTAAGCGCGGACCGCATCTGAAACAGTAAGCCAATCAGAAAACACCACAGTAACCCACAAGTGTCTGTCAAATAAGCCGGAAGTAAACCAGAAGTAGACTAGAAGTAAACCAGAAGTAGACTAGAAGTGGACCGGAAGTAGACCGGAAGTGGACCGGAAGTAGACCGGAAGTGAACCAGAAGTAAATATATATGTAGGTGTAGGTGTATGTGTGGGTAGGTGTGTGTGGGTGTGGCTCATATGAGTATCTTGGATTAGTTTTTAGTGTAGTTAAAACAATATTGAGAAAAGCCATATTTTTAACAAATTTATAAATAGCAATTTTAGCAAATTTAGGTTTTGTAAAACATCAATTTGGGGGGGGGGGGGTCATCTTTTCTCGGAAGCTTTTTTTTTACAAAAATCGTAGGTTTTACACAGTAACAATAAAATTTTATAGACATTTTGCCTTAGTTTTAAGTATTTCTATTCAGTCAAAACACTTCATCATTTCTCGTCCCAATAATATCATCAATTGACACCTGACTTAGTCTAGCGAACACGGCATAGTAGGGTATTAAGCTTTCACTTATGACAAGCAGGGCTGGATTAAGATGAAATTGGGCCTGATGGTGCTAGTGAGTAAAGTGTTTAACGTAAAATTGATTGCATTAACTTGAAATCTTCGGTGAACAATAAACACAACGACGTTATAGTTACGTCACAGCGCAAAGAATAATAGTAACTGTATAATAAGTAACGCTGTGCCTAGGCGTCCGAAATTGGGGCTCCAAATTTCATTCTAAGATTTATTTTCAGGTTAATATAGCAAACGAAAACTGTTCAGCTTTCGGAAAATTTTCGTCTGTTTTCATCTGGGCCTATTTCAGGAATGGGCCTAATGCTGCAGCATCAATAGCACCCACCTTAATATGGCCCTGATGACAAGAATCGTTTTGAAAATACATGTATATTGTCCGCTTTTTATTACGTACTGTACGCTACATCACGGATACATATAACAACACAGGAATGTTCAGAAATTGATAGAAAGACAGGGGGAGGGGTAGCGAGAATATTGTTTCGACGCGGACAGTAGTATTTAACATACTCACATGTAAAAGTGCATTTATGGTGTGAGTTCATTCAGTTACTAATTTTCATTATCTCTTTAGAAGCGATAGGGTCGAATAAAGTCCTCTCGCCTCCCCCCCCCCCCACTATACAGTGTAGTGCAACATAGAGCCTCGGCACTAAATAAACTTGCATTTGCTACGACCATACACATGCAAAGTTAAAGACGAAATAATAAAAATTAAGAAATTATCAAATAGTGGTACGTACTCACCACAAGAGACCAAGGAATTGCTTGTGCTCACGTCTGTACAATTTTGATTTTGACATACCAATCTCATATCATAGGGTGACCAGACATACTCTTTTTAAGAATATTATACTCTTTTAGAGGTTCATATACTCTTTTCAATTTGAAAAATCCCCAAATATACTCTTTTCCATAAAAACAAAGGTAAATATGATATTGAACAACATATAAAATCGAAGTCACACACAGAATGTTCATCGGTTTCTGAGACACGTAAGTTGGATAGTTTCTTCAAGTGTATTGATGGATACAGTAAGTCAATATGGTTTGGAAACTAAGGTTGTTGGATTTGTAGCAGATAATGCACCATTAAATTTTGGTAGCATGAACAAGACAACATCAGTAAATAAAAATGTGCACAGAGAGTTAGAGCGCAGATTAGAAAAAAATATTTTGCCTATTGGTTGTGGAGCTCATATTCTACAGAATGCAATTTCTGTACCTTGTGCGAAAATAATACCCATATATGTTGAGAACTTGGTTTTCAAAATATACAATCATTTTAGTATTTTTACTGTGAGAACAGAAAATTTGAAAAGATTCTGTGAATTTATTGGGTGCCATTATGAGGGTCTTTTATACCACTCAAAGATAAGATTCCTCTCTTTACTTTAATTGCACGTCAGTATGAAACGATAAAGGCCTATTTTTTGAGTGAGGAAAATGCCCCAATTGCTATAGTCAATTTTTTTCAACATGATACAAGTGAACTATGGCTACATTTTCTGCATGCACAGCTACTTCTGTTTAATGATACTATTTTAAAATTTGAAAAGTGTGATATAACAGTAATTGAAGTTTCTGTTCAATATTTTCAACTTCTACAGAATAGAACAGAACTTTTCCCCATTCTCAGCAAAAAGTTTACCTATGAAACTTGTAAAGGAAGGGAGTATGAAGGAGGAATATGCATACTCTGTTTCAAATAGGTTTTTTCCCGTATTGTGAAGTGGTAAAATACTTAGAAACACTTAGTTTTTTTTGAAGATGTCAAGAAACTGAGGCATTTACTCCTTGACTCATGAATTTCCTATGAACAATTTCAAGTGTCATTTTTATATATCCATCAACAAGCAAAACATATTTCAAGTTCATTGGAATTTAATGATAATGATATTTTTGACACTTACTGTGAAATTTCAAAAGCCGTTGAAAAACATCTTGAAGATGGTGGGGGGGGGGGGAGAAAAGAAGCAATGATGGGTAAGTGGAGGCCAGTCTACAAAGATTTAGTACAGGCTGGGTCAAATTTAAAAGTGATTGTGCCTCTTATAAAATTCTTGTTTACCTTACTCTGCCTGGTACGAATGTTGTTTGTGAAAAACTCTTCAGTGTTATTAAAACTTTTTGGCGAGAGGAAAAACGTACACTCCTGGTGTCAACACTCGAACAAGTAATGAAAGTGAAATTTAATGTGGACATGAGGACGATTTATACATACTCAAGAAAGCAAAATCATCCCAGAAGTATGAATGATGGTGCCCATTGGTGAGAAAGTATTTGTAATTAGCGAATTACATTAGACCCTTAAGTAATTTGAATCTGTAGAGTTTAGGCCTATTTTATAGGGGATATAATAGAAGCAATAACAAACAGCCACCCTTATTTTCGTTTTATTTTTATGTTTTGTGCATGCGCACCTTCAACCTATAGACTATACTCTTTTTGGACAACAAATATCTGGTCACCCTACATATCATGTAACACACTTCACTTCATATGGCACTGGCATTATCAGAAAGTTTGAAACATGCAGCACAAGGATTGTATTGTGATTTACATCAACATCAAGTAACAGGAACATACAGCACTCTTCGAAGAACGGAATAGCACACACCACCGACATTTTACCGGCCACATCGAAACAACACGGAGAACACGTTAATTATGACAAGAAACTCGCTCGTTATTTGTAACACGACAATAGTCTATACACGTACCAAACAAGCAATGCATGTACGTACATACATGCTACAAAGTTATAAACAATGAAAATACGTAAAACGTTTGAAAAATATGCGTTTTTTACACCATCCACTTGGACTGATAGGTTCACCCACAACCGACACTTCATATCCCCACCGCAAACAGTGTTGCCAGTGCACAGTGGTTGCCTTCTGGTCTCACTTATCGCACAACACTTGAGCAACATTCTGTTCTGACGTCACGGAAAAAAGCTTTTTAATTTTAGGCTAGATTAGTCTAGCTATGCTTAGTTCTATTAGCCTAAATAATAATTTTTCTTTGTATTTATGCTAATGGAACCTAACCCAACAGGCCTAACCTAACCTCGTAGACATTCCTTGTCTGACGTCATAACAAAACTGTTGTGCGACAAGGGAGGCCCGTTTCTTTCTTCCAGTGATTCATTTGCTTACGTATTTGGATTAATGAAGATAGACGATGATTAAGTGAAATAAATGGAATATTTTTTTCTGGGGGGGGCGGTATACATATATATGTGCATCTCTCGAGTAATTTTGTTGGTGCCTATTACTTAAATACTAAATATACTATACAGGGGCGGCTTAAGAGCTAGGAGAAACGGACGCCTGAAGGGGCCGCCACACCGGAACATGCTCCTTCAATAGCACCAAAACTTTATATCTGATTACATAAGCGTGGTTATTTGTTTGTTTCAGTTAATTCTTAAGTACACTTTATGCAAGAAAGGCTACTCGGGACTGTACCTACAGTTTAAGGCGAGGAGATACAGTTACGCACCATCTGTGCATTTATTTGAATATCGTCGGAATGGGCAATGCTACTGAAGAAAAACGTGGGGGTACAAGAGAGTATGAATTTCTCCACATGTGGCATGTCGAAGCGTTTTTCAAAGTTGATTATTAAGCTAGATACGACCAATGGCGTCGCGTGCGGTTCACACGGGTGTTCACAATAACGTTTTTATACTGAATGGAGATTTACTCCTCTCCCCTTGTAACTTCATATGCAATTGAAAAAGTAAGAATAACAGTTTAACTTATTTCCCACAAAAATCACGCTATATTTGAAGTAATACAAGATTTTTCATTCAATTAACACCCTTTTAATTACGCAATTTAATTAGTGCAAAACTAATTAGTATAACATGCAATCTCAGGTATGTGCAATGCAAGACTACCATACTTCGCAATATACTTTCTATAACACTGACCATATGTCAACCAACGACATTCATTCAGCGTTGAAAGCACGTGCATCGTTAGCGGAACAGAAGGGAGGAAGCGTTGTCCAGAAAAAATATTTTGTGTATGTAAGATATTTGGATATTATACAGAATGCCCTCGCCCCGCCCACAATAACTCTTGTACAATGCAGAGGTTTGTCTGGTGAGGGCCCATCCTTTTTACTTCCGTTCGTTCTGCTTCGCTCATTCGCGAAAATGAAGTTCCTTTCAAACTCCTAACAGTATTCATAGTGTAAAAAACACAACACTACACTACACACACACACGCACGTCTGAAAGCCAATGCACATAAGGTCACCCAACCGCTTGCCAATAGATATCGCGCTCTCAACAGTCGACACCACTCTAACCGCGCTTTGCCGGTTGCCGCCAAAGAGCATAGGCTTTTTTACAGCCCCGAAAAATGAACGGAACTTGACCTTTCCCAAAATAACGTGTCCCCTTGCAGTTCTCCTACAGCAACAGTGTTGCGAAAAATTGAAACGCAGAAGTTGCTAAATCTTCAACATGCATTAAAAGTTGCTGAATCAAATTTACAGGTGAAAAATGCAAAATATATTTTTAAAAAGTGCTGTAAAGAACAACTTACATCAGGTTTATTCCAACCAATAAATTAAATTTCAATGTTTGTGCGTTTATATGTAGATTGATAAATTACTTAATTTCAAATGAGATAATTTTATGCATATTTCATTTTTTAACTTTCTAACTTCAAAAAAGAAAATATTATATGTAGCAAAAATGCATCTCTAGTACATATTCTAATAACGTAGAGGATAGTCAAAATAATTTACTAACATCAATTGATAACTGTTTTCGGTAACAGCTATTTAGGCCTAGGACTCCATACTATTCTGAGTATAGTTACCAGAAAAATGCGCGTTCAATTGATGTAAATATAGTCCGCAATTTCCTTTGCAATTTAAGTTGGTGACACTTCTTTTTTTTTTTCATTAAAAACATCGATTACTAAAAAAAGTTGCATAGTCTGAATGGCCCTTAGACGCACATGCGCAAATCATATAAACTAGGGATGGCCAAACGGATCCGGATCCAAAAGTTACGGATCTGGATCCGGGTCCGGATTCGAGAGTTCCGGATCCGGGTCTGAAAGTTTCGGATCTGGATCCGGATCCGGGTTCGAAAGTTTCGGATCTGGATCCGGATCCGGGAGTTTCGTATCTCAATCCCATTATAATATTACCACACCTTAAAAGGTATTATGATCTTCGATTACAAAGACATTTTTCCTTAGTCCTACAATAATTTTTTTCAAGCGTTGTTCCTAAAATACTTTGCTACGCATAGGCTAACACGCTCGTGCACAAATGTCCGAGGTGATTTTGTAAATGCCATTGAAACGAATATGTATTCATTCGAATGTATTGGAAATGAAAACACACATAAATGTGAGACATTCAATTCCAGGATGAAACCTTTAACACATATAACAAGATAGAAATGTTATACAAAAATTATTCAATTGTTCTACAGTTACAGTTTTACAAATTAAAATAAAACATTATAATATATGCAGTGTTATATAATTACAAAGTGTAAGACTAACAAGGGAGGTTATCTAAGTGTCCCCCCTCCGATTTCCATGAAACGTGGCAGGTGTATAGAGGGGCCCAAAGGAAGAAATACGTGTTTTTTTTTGTTTCAGCTAAAAAACGGTTTTAGGGGGCAAAACCCGCCTCAAATGTCAACATGAGGACAAATTGACGTGCGAATCATCTGACCCCTGTGTCCCCCTCCGATTCTCATGAAATTTGACATGTGTATAGAGAGGCCCTATGCCCCCTGTTTCTTCCTATGCCATATTTACGGGGTTTCGGGGTCAGATCCCCACTTCAATTTCTCCTCATCTTGACATTTGAGGGGGGCCTCTATACACCTGGCAAGTTTCATGGAAATCGGAGGGGGAGACTTAGACCTCCCTAGTAAGTGTATTAATTAATTACAAATCGCGCACGCGCACAAACACACTATATATATATGTGTATGTATATTATATATATATGTACATTAGTAGGTAACAATATGTTATAAGCACATTCTTACTTTCCAAAGAAGCGCATGTGGGATGGCAAAACGGATCCGGATCCGGATCCAAAAGTACCGTATCCGAAAGTTCTGGATCCAGATCCTGGATTTTGGATCCGCCAGGATCCGGATCTGGCCATCCCTAATATAAACCTTGAAAGATATGTAACTCCTGCAGACTAGTTTCTAAAGAGAAGTCGCTCGTCACTATTCCGTGAACTTTAGCGCCCACTGGAATTTAAAATCCGCCAGGTTTAGCGATTTCTCACTAGAGTTGGCAACTATGTAGCTCAGAAGGTCTCTAGTCCCCCTAGACATGCCTTGTATATGCTGCACTCTGGTGCCGAATGCAAGAAGTATTGCCGCTTGAATCAGGGCTTCCAGCACCATATGTTCGCACAGCCCAGTGAACATTTTCGCGGTTTAGTGGCCAACAGTCCCTTAGCTGTCAGTCTGATGTGATCTGATGCGACAAGCACAGCGATTGTGTTCAACGCAATCCGTGGAACACAGTGGGAGTCAGTGTTACCAACTCTTCAGACGTGAAAGACGTCAACTCCGAGTAAATTGTGTGTATATATTCGAACATCAAAGAAGTATTTTTTCGAATAAATTTCGAATAAATATGTGTGTGTGTGTGCATTTAATATGTACGTAATTTAAAACATTTACATGAGTGTTCACGTGCTCATGCGAACATTATCACGTGACGCGCCTGGATACGACCTGTCTTATGGGGAATCAACTTCAACATCAAGTTCCGGCTAATCAAATGGGAGTTTCGACTTTTCTGCTGAGCAATCACGTCTTCAAACTGCCCTCTTTCCGTTGATATCATTTTCTATTCCATCGGAAGTTTGATATTCCCAAGATAACAAAATCAAAAAATACTCCCACATGCCCAATGCATTTATCCTTGCCTCCTGGCAGTGTTGCCAAACCTGGTGCGCATAAAAGAGCTAAATTTCACCTTAAATGGAGTTAAAACTGACTTTCAAGCAGCTAGATTTACGAAGTGCTTCCTAGAGTAATGTTAGTTGTCAAAGAGGTGGGGCGCTGCTATTACCGTTAACTCTAAATTGACGACAATTTATTCTTAGTTTTCGCCATCTAGATCCAGTGGCATCACCCATGTCGTACGAAATCGAAAATAAAGGATTCCCTGATAATAATATTATGCCCATTTCACGTCAACACGGCGCTATAAGAAAAGTAGCTGGGGATATAAGAGGGGATGGGTCGACGCAGCCACGCAGACACGTGTAAAATGTATAATCATGGCAAAAGTTGGTCTATGTGGGCCGGAACCAGTGATGGTATCATAGTAAAGCACGGGGGAGGGCGCCCCAGTTCACAGGCAAACGAGTGCACGAAAGAGCCAGATCTGGCTCCAAGAGAGCTAAGTTGGCAATACTGACTCGGAGGGAAAAGCCGGGCGGAGACTGTCCCTCTACCTGGTGCGTGGTTATTGTTTTAAAAAGAGTTGGATTCATTGCTGTTACTGCTGCGTAACATAACAAGTAGGCTATATTGCAAAATTATGTACAAGGGTTGGATAAAAAGTAATGGCAACACTGGTATAATTGGTACTTGACTGTATTGGCAGAGGAGCACGTGTTACATTCCTTCAAAGTAATCGCCCCTCATCTCTACGACCTTCTGTAACACGTACGGAAGGCGTCGTACACCGTCAGCGCGTCCATCTCAGTCGATGTCCCGCAGTGACCGCCCTATAGCACGTATGATGGCTTCGCGCGCGTCGTAGTGCTTCCCGCCCAGTGGTTCCTTCATTTTGACAAAACGGTCGTAATCACACGGTCTCATACCGGTGAATACGGCGGATGTTCCAGTACCTCCCACCAGTAGCGTACGCAGGATTTCATCAGGGGGGGTGTTATTTCGAAAACTTTCTACAAATTCACATTACCATTGTTTTATTATACTTTAATTAATTAATAATAATAAATTAATTAATTACTTTAATTACTACTAATGCAGCTGCTATTTATGAAAGATATAGAACAAAATTACATTTCTTTTGTTTCTTTGTTACAAAATAATTGTCTAGTCAACGGTTATTTGTATATGATAAGTGAGACATTTTAAGTGTGAAGAAAATTCATAAAAACAAGCAAATATATTAAATTTATTGAAATAATCGAAATATGAAACTCATTCAAGGAGCCGCGCTGGTCTAGTCTGACAACTTCGTGGGATATCCGGGTTCGATTCCCGGAATTGGTTGGAATTTATCCAGCCTTCTCCACACCCAGCCTCATAGCAATGAGTACCTGAGAGCAACCCTGGGGGATGAAGGCTGCCGGAGCATGGTTTGATCACGTCACCTGTAAAATAGTTCGAGATCGAGAATCTTTGGGGCCCACCACACCACTACGTGTGCCTTCATGGCACGGTGCTATATGCACGGGACAATTTACATTACCTTTACCTATGGAATTCGCCCAGGATGATGATGAAGCGCGAGAATACATGTTGCAAAATTACACTGAGTCTCTGTTTTCGTTGAAAAGTAATTTTGTAGACATTCCAACACATTTATCACTTCTAGGTGATTCACAAAGCACTTCTTCAACATTATTTATGGATGTAGACTCAGCATCACTTGAGAGTTCACAAGGGGATGTGAAATCAGTACCGGGAAGAACGTTTGCAATAAGGTCGGCACACTGCAACGAAGCAAGAAAGTTTCACAATTCTCGCGAGAGTCACTGCGCGACTTTTTGCAAAAAAAAATTGCAAAATTGAACTTTGCGGCCACTTAGATTGTGTTTGGAATGTTGTGTTTTTCTTCATGCTGCATGGGAATAATAATTCAAATTATTATTATTATTATTACTGTCGCAGATCTTGGACTGTGATAAATTAGCCATTTTTAATTTTTTTCTACAGCATTTTCCATAATATTTCAAAAGCTCAAGGGGGGGGTTTAAACCCGGTAACCCCCCCTTTGCGTACGCCACTGCCTCCCACTACCAGTTATGCAGGAGCGCCGTCACATTGTTCGCAGTGTGACACCTTGCATTGTCAAGCAGGATGATGGGACACCGTGCCGTCGCTTCCTTCTTAATGCGAGACGAAGGTGTTGCAAGAAGGTGCAGAAGTAGGCTGCGTTGACCGTCTGCCTGAGAGACGTTGTTCTTCTTGCCTAAACATATTGTTAGGGCGCTTGCACTCTCGTCTTCTGCTTCAGAGCACTGCTGTTTTTGACTGAATAACATACAATCGCTCCCACTCACTATACTTCCTCGTCTGACATTCCTTTATCAGCCACGAAACGCTTGTGGCGCTGTGACTCACCCCTTTCACGGGACAGCAGTGTTGCCATTACTTTTTATCCAACCCTTGTAGTAGCCTAATTTAAGCTAAAAGATAGCTGTTATTTTGATGTCATTATGCAGGTATTAAATAAACACATATCAACAATAAACGCGTTCTTTCACAGTAACTCTGCAAATAATAAAAAATCAAGACGTCTGTCTCGAATACTTGTACTCGTCCGAATTGCACGAGAGCGTAAAGACAGCACTCTAGAGGCCCATCGGTCTCTTCCGGGCTATTTTCTTCCGGCAGACAATAGCATTTGTCTTGAATGTCTAGAGGAGGTTGTTATCGCATCTGGAAGCGCATCATTCTTCCGTTTTTCTCTCTCGAGCTTTCAACTGGTGACCCTAGAGGTCTCTACTCTGCGTACCTCAAGCTCCTCAAATCTCCATTCAAAACTGAAATCAATCTTTATTCGAATATCGCTACTTGCAGTGGCGCAGGAACGGTATTGATTTGGGATGGCTTTTAATCTTAACTGGCCTATTGGTAGGGATTTTTCATTAAATAAATATTTATTTTCTTTATTACTAATTTCCAACTTTACCTAAGTCGGGGTCGATTAAATAAACGTTAAGAAAACTAAAAAATAAAGATCAAACAAAAGTACAGAAAAAGTCAAGAATTCTGGATTTGTTATTTTGGTAGACGCCCTGTAATTGAACTTAAAACTACTCAAGATGAAACTCTGGAACTATCTCAAATTATGGTAATTGCTGAATATTTGTTTGCCATTACAGGTCTAATGCAAATGTTGAGAGAGTACTTTTGTTACCATCAGCACAACAGACTCACAAGAGAAATGATTTTTTTCATAAAGTCTGTAAAATGTTTGGTACTGGTTCCTATAATTTCAAGAGTTTGACTGTCCACTCTAACTTAAATATATTTTGACTAAACCGGAAATTTTGAGAAAAATTGGCTCATCTGAGAAGTACCACTTAAATCATGTAGTAAGATTAATTGATTTGTTGTTTTAAGTTCAATTAAGTCGGGACTGGACCTACAGTTTAAAGTGGGATCCGAACCACTATGTGCCTCCACCAGGAATCGAACCAGAGACCCTTTGATTACAAGGCGATGATGCTACCACTGTGCCATCGGGGAGGCCTCATGTACTAAGAGGTGCATTGTTTAGTATGATTGCAAGTTTTGAAATTTTGCATTTAAAAATTCATTGTTTTAAACCGAAAAGTGTAATTTTTAAATTACTTTCTAACGTGTTCTATGGAAATACGTATTTAAGGACACAAATTATTGGTAAATAAAAACTGAGGAGAGCGGTAAATAAAATGGTAGATCAGCGGTATATATCAGCGGTGGAAAAAAAATTGGCACACACTTTTTCATCATGAGAGGAAACAACATACAAGAGCTATAAATTGATAAACTATTTCTTCATTTTTATATACTGTACACATACACAAGTACTTAGCTGTCCAACCAAAAATAAAACATCAACACAAAATCACTTCATTTCTAAATTGCATATCTCAAGTGATTTATTCATTGTATGTATTTAAAGGATATCCTTGCTGTCCAACAAATAAAATAATCACTACTGCACATACACAAACACATGTTGAAAATCACATGATGATAAACAAAATTCATTCATGACTGAACACAAATGACTCCATTGTTTCCCTTGATGTGCGGGAACAGACTAATCTTATCGCTGCTACAACTAGCAAGTTCAATGAAACTGGAAGTTGAGTAGACATTCGGGGGAAGAAAGGAATGCAGCTTGACAGGGAGCGAAGTTTTCGAACTCAGATTATATGCATGGGAAATCCCAATTTGCAGCGTCTTCCTGATGTATCGAAGATAAAACGTTCTTCAGCTGCAAGTGGTAGGAAACTTTAGGTAAACGTTTCGTTACAAATCGACAGTTTGCGCGCACAATCTCGATTGCCGGTTTTTGCGTGGTTTCTACTTAATTTGATGATATTTCACGGTTATTTCGCGAAAAAGCGTTCATTTCGTGGAAAATCACACATTTCGCATTACTTCGCGAATAAAACTCATGCATATTTCATCATTGGGGATGTAGTTAGGTGCAGAATGTTCAAAATTGCAACTTTTTTTCACATTTCGCGATTTCGCGCATCGCTAAATTTAAATGTCCCTACGTATTATTTATTGAGAATGTTTTGTGTCCTACACTTCCCTTATAGTGACGTGGTAACCCTAGGTGCTCCGCCACATTGGGCTCTCATAGTGTGGGATCATCTTAATGGGATATTCAACAATCGCTGGTGTGGCTGTGGTGGACCAATCCCATAGCCTGCGAACAGCCTGGAATTAACGCCTCCAGATACTTTGGGGGGGGGGGGGGTAAGTCAAGACATTGGTGTATACTAGGGCTACCATATTTTGAAATGCTAAAAAGAGGACATTTTCTTAGAAAGCCACACACACCATCAATTTATTCACAAACACGAAAACATTACATAAATCACACAATTTATCACCATTAAATAAAATATTATCTCCATGATATTATACTGCCACTAACTTTACTCTGCAGTATTTACTTTATCTTCATGTTCACTGCCAGGTTTCGTGAAAGACTAAGTCAGTTTTGTAGATGAAGCTTCACCTCTGACGGCTCTTTTGTGCTTTTTGCACTCCACGTGTGCTTACAAGTCTAGCCCTCCTACGTTTGCCACAGACACATATGTACCGGGTTTACAAACCATACACTCGCCTTCAAAATCGTCTCTACCACGTCTAAATCATGAATACAGAAGGTTGATCCGTCTATATGTGTCCGATTTTAAACCTTCACCCCTGCTCACAGAATCGACCGATCTGAATGATTCAAACAGCAGGAGAAAGGCTAAGGCATCTAGTATTGCGCCAAGTTCGTGTGTGTGTGGTGTGTGCATCATGGCTCCCAAGGTGAACCGATTTTGGGAAGGCTACGTCGTAGCACTTTTCCACCACAAGTTTTCCGTGACACAGATTCAAAAACAGTGCGGGGAAGATGGATGTGCATTGGGGTTAAAGACCATCAAGAACATAATTAATCGACATAAACACCACGATGTTCCAGCACTTCGTTCACCCACAAAGGGGAGTAGAAAGAGACCGTGTACTGCGGTGACTCCATCTTTAGCTCGGAAGTTGCCCCGAATTGCCCTACAGGTAAACCATCCTACGCAACGTGTGATGGCAAGACGAGTGCATGTGGCACAGTCTACTGTGAACCGCAACCTAAGTGGCAAATTAAAGCTCCGGATGGTGTTTAAAAGTCGTGGACACTTCCTCACTGCGGCCCATCAGAGGGAGAGAAAGACTCACTGCAGGCACCTCTACGAACGCCATCTATCCGGGGAAAAGTGGAAGTTTGTTGCCACACTCGATGGAGCATGGACTTATCTATCCGATTGTGGCAAAATTCGAGCCGTAACGTACACCCCACGAGGCTCAAAAACCCGTCCTGACTTCATCCGTCGGTGCAAAGCAAGTTTCGCGAAGGGATTTCTGGTTGTCGCGGAATACTTCTATGACGGCAAGTTAACGATTCGGCTGGTGCCTAAAAACTGCGAAATCAACTCCGCATTTTATCAGCAACATATCCTCACACCAATTTATACAGACGATCTGCCCCGTTTGTATGGAAATGCAATAAATCAGGTCTGTGTGCATATGGATAAGGCCTCATCAGATACATCTCGTTCTACACAGAGATTTCTGCAACAAATGGCGGCAGACACCGGCATCCAAGCTATTCCCTTCCAGGACATACCGGTGAAGTCACCTGATGCCAGTTCCATGGATTTTTGCGGGTTTGGCCTATAGAAAAGGGTACTTGCATCTCGTCGTGTCACCACTGTCCGTGGCCTCTGGAAAGCATGCCAGGAGGAGTGGCTCAAGATTCCCGTTCCTGTACTTCAACGGAGCCTCCTACAATGGAAGTTACGGTGCAGGGCTACTGCCAGGACCCATGGTGCTCACATCGAGGACAACCGCTGGTGGTCCCGTGGTTTTTCCTAAAGTAGGTGAGACGGCAAAATCGGACACATATAGACGGATCAACCTTCTGTACTTTTATTGTAACTCATTAGTAAACTTGCACTTTCTTTTAGGCACCGTGTTCGCAAAGCCTAACTTCCACTTCGAAACACGAACAAACGAATGACGCGGAAATCACATCGACCGGAACTTGAAACTGTAACAACAAACGACTAACGCTTAGCGCATCGTCCAGTACTGCCAACATCAGACGTTTAATGATTCGAGAAGTTGTAACTTCGTGATCTCTGACCTATAATGATTGGATAAAAGTAAAAACCCGGATATTTTAACAGAAAGTAAAAACCCGCCCGGACGCAAATTTCAGGGTCCGAAAAGAGGACATGTCCGGGAAAACCAGGACGTATGGTAGCCCTAGTGTATACACAAAAACCACAGACTGAAGCGGACCTGCGATTGCAGATTAGAGCATCTTTTCAACAGATCACTCCAGAAATGCTGCACGCCACATGTCTGTGCGGTATGAACTGTGCCGTGTACGCTGGGATACAAACACTGTGACTCTCCTGCACATGTATGCACCATTAACAGGCAATACATTTGAATGGTTTCTGGTATATAACACATTACTTTTATGACATCCCAAACGGATCACCCGTAATTAATATTCTCTTACACCCCATCAGTGATGCCAGAGCAGATTGGAAGTACACAAAAAGACTCATAAGTTTGATTGATTGATTTGCTTTCATTTACTTCGCTTCTTGTTCCGCTTTTGGCTAATTTGCGAAGATGGGGATGAGTGATGATATGATGAATGGACACTCACTGAATGTAGATACCTTCCAGGTAGCACCATGAAAGAAACTACCACCTCTGGGGATGACGCCATATTGAATACCTTACCATAGGGCTGGATCAACGGATACAGCAACAAATTTGTATATCATACAAGTCCTTTAATTCACTTGGCATTATACAGTAATTAAATACGTTTGCACACTGATAAGATACACAAAAGCCAACATCCGATAGGCTAGCTGAAAAATGTTCTTCCTGCTGCCGCGAGCCGACATGCACCATGCAGCTGTGTTAGAATATCACACTCCCAGAATTCCGCATTCTTACAAGAAGCTCCCAGCGGGAGTAAAATAACACAAATGAGGAGTGGAAAGGAATACTATATACAATCTTCAACACTCACAAATATCCATGCCCAGGCCGGGATTCGAACCCGAAACCCCTAGCATCATACCTTGATGTGCTAACCATTCCGCCACAGGGGGCAGCGACTCAGACATTTGAAAATTAATACAGAAATGTGTATAATGATGCAATTGAACCAGGGGGGGGGGACATTGCCCTTTGTAGCAGTGGCGCAGGAACGTTTTTCATTTGGGGGGTACAAAATTCAGCCTCCCATATATATATAAACACACATACTACTGCACCTAGAAATACATTTCGGGTGTCCAACCAAGTGTTGCAATAATAATAATAATAATAATAATAATAATAATAATAATAAATAATTATATTTAATTAAATTAAAATATTAATTAAATATGTAAGTTATCTAGCTTACGTGTAGTTAAGATCGCCAAGATTTGCATAAAAACAACTGCCCTGGCAAGGAATTTAATGTCAAATAGAAAAATAATTGAATATTTATTGAATAACATACAAGGAGTTAGATCCAATTAACGAAAAGTAAAGTTTCTGATTAATATTTTATGGATATTATCATTAGTTGTGTGCATAAATCTTTTGGAACCCTTCAAAGCCGTATGAGCCAAATCCCTTGCCTTTCAATAAGTTCAGCGGAAATAACCATCAATTATATAACAAATGCTAAACAAATATATTTTGATTATTTACTTTTACTTCTTGGTAAGTCTTTCGGAGGAGTGTCCGGACCCCCTCCTAAATACGTCCTTGATACTTAGGTATAATGTGAAGGCATGGGAAATATTCTATTTTAGAACAGCACACACGAATGTCCTGTTATTTAATGCAAAATTTACATAACTATTTTTATCTTCGTTTTTCTTAGAATTTGTGTTTTTTTTAACAGATTTTAAAACCAGATAACAATTCTGAAACATATATATTTGAATTTAACGGAATGGAAAATCAGGAGTTCGAAATGTGAAAATTGCGAACAAAAATACATCTATTCATTCTAATGCAGGTTGAGATTAAAAGGGGTGAGGAGGATCTTGAACCACCCCAACCGGGAATAATCACCTCCCACCCACTGGATATAGAAACCACATTATTGAATATGCCATACTTATAGAGTTCCACTTCAGTTCAGTTCATTCTATTTTTAAATTCCCATAGCTACGCATAAAAATATATTTAAACAATTTATGGCAGATGTGTACACATCCAATGTCTTTTAGAAGCCATGTATTTGGTATTTACTCAGACATCTGTAGGGCATTGTATTAAAAAAAAGAAAAAACTGAGTTGAGATGGTTCCCGATCAACTCGTAAGAAGTGTAACTTCGAAATATTTGTGAAACATTTGACAAAGCATTTATTTGTTATATACGTAATTAGCTGTACCTAATGACACTCTTCAAGCACTGAAAGTACTATCATTAGTCATTACATATACAAAACCGAAATCATTCAGATGTCAGAGGAAGCAAGGCAAGACATACGCTCAAAAGGTTGTTTTTCTTTAGTTTCAATCTTTGGTGGACAATATGAAGAACCGCCCAAGGTTTCTTTTCGTATGTAGTAGTATTAAATGCAGATACATACGTGTGTTTTAGGGTGACATGTCAATTTCTCGTTTATGTGAAAAGGTGAACTTTAATGTAAGCAAAAGCATGTGCGCGTCACAGTTAAAGATTTTCGCATCTACAAAGAAAATCCAAAACACATTCCCACCTCGCCAGCCTCCGTGGCGGAGTAGTTAGCATAGCGCTTTGACCAGTGCCGGATCTACAAGCCGCAAAACCCAGCTGTGCGGGGGGGGGGGGGGGGGGGCGGAGACAAGTAACCGTTTAGGGAGCCCTAAGCCATTGACATAGTATAGGGTTCGTATATGTGTATGTAAAAAGTACGTAAAAAATAAACTCAGTTACTCAGGGGTACAGAATTGAATACAATATATATAGATAAAGGTAAAGTTCCCTGTGCTGTGCATCTCTGTAGCACCGTGACATCAAGGCACGGGGTAGGTAGGGCTCCACATATTTTCGTTGTCGGCCATCTTGGAGGTGATGTGATCAGCACCATGCCGCGGTCGCGTTTATCCCCAGGGTACCATTTGATTTAAGGCTGGGTGAGCCCTAGAGCCGCTTTATGCTTGGACAAATCCGGAAAATTTCCGATCTTAAGACACCCACCCGGGTTTCCCGTGTGACAGTCAGACAGAATCAAATGAGGCTAGAATTTCACTAGCAATGCAGAGGTGAAGGTTTCTTCAAACTATCTTGAATCAGGAACAACTTACGACGGCATGATTGTAACAAATGTATAATTTTCCAGGTGTGAGAAAATAGTGTCAAATACTCGTATATACACCACATCACCTCCCTTTCCATTTTTTTTAAAAAAATGAGTTGAATTCAATATGGTGGGCGTCTACTTGGAACACACCAATGTGGTTCCCCCGAAATTCAGTGGTTCTCAACCTTTTTCTGTCTGGGACCCATGCTGAAGGATATTACACTTCATGGGGCCCATAAGCATGGCCGCCGGCAGAATTACTTGTAGGGTTGTGTACCGAGTATATAATCACATTGTTTCCTAACATCGAGTACTTTAAGAAGCCCTCTTTTACGCTTGCTTATACAAATTACATATACTACGTACATTCTAAAAAAGTAAATATGTAATTTAAAAGACTAACCGTGAAAAAATTCCAGTAAATTCTTAAAACAGCCGCAATCCATTTGTTCATAGGCGGTTAGCTTTGTAAAGTCAGAGTGCATTCGGAACATCTCCAGCTACTGCGCGAGTCTAGCCAGCGAGGCTACGAGCAGTGTACAGCGTGAGCAATAGAGTTAGCTATAGGCGCAGAGTAGAGATGACGTCAGCGGTTCGCTTGTTCATTGGAGGCGTGAGGAGTTATGACTCGCTCCCAAGGTGCAAGCACAGAACGGCCAGAGCTGTTACGGAAATAATTTCACTCTAATCTAAGCAATCTCAATAGCACGATAGCGATGTGAAATGACTACAGGTGATACCTCTCGGCAATCGCATATATATATATATATATATACAAACACACACACACACCCGCACGCATACGCTATATGTGTGTGTGTAAAGGTTGGTAGGTAGAAGGGGCCCCTTTGGCAATATTTTGCGGGGCCGCCTGAGATTTGTAGATACGGCACTGGCTTTAACGCCAGAGGTCCCAGGTTGGGCATGTGACTGTTCATCAATTTCATATCATTACCCATCCTCATCTTTGCGATTAGCCAAAAGTGTCAGAAATGCGAAGTAAAATAAACCTAATAAATCAATCAAACATTCCCATCTCACTCAAAGACCTTGTGAATCCAATCCAAAATCTACCAACAGAACCTGCAGAGAGTTTCATTTATCTCGTGCATTCATCTGACTAATGTAATTTTCTTACAGATTGACTTTCGGGTTTAACTTAAAATGGCGTTGTTTGTGTTGCCTTCGATACCAAAATTAGATTTTAAGCAATTAATGTCCAATTATAAGTAGCTATACATAATACACATGTAAAAATAATTCCCCATCCCCTGATAGTATCGCAAATTGCACCCTGTTTAAATGTCTAGGAAAAGTTTCATTTCACCTAGGAATGATATCGCGATGCGATGAGTCGAGAATTGTCACAGCCTCATTTCGTCTCCGGTGTGGCGAGGTCTATCTCGTTCTTGTTTGTGTTTATTTTTGTTTCGGTTTCCACTCAGAAGTCATTACAACTTATTCTAGATTCACTTCATGCTCAGATAGGCTAATCGGGACTCTATTTTCAAAATCTCTTAATATATAGGTTTAAGTATAGTTTTCCGAACACCCCCTTACAAAGTTATGAAAAATATGGGTGAGGTGAGGTACATTGTACCCCCAAGTTGGTCTGTAGTGTCTCGTCTCGTTCGTCTAAGTATTTCGTTTTTCAAAATTCCATTTTAAATATTCAAAAGGAAATGGGATCAGTCATATAGCCTACTCTTCTGATGAAGATTTGTATCTTATCTTCGAATCGACGCGACCATTTCTTTAGAAAAGTGTACCCCTCCCCCCCCCCCTTACGAAAAGGAGCATTCGTCTGCAGCGTGATTTTCTGAGAGCAAATCTGATTCCATCGTTCCACACACATTTTAAACAATTTTCATGTCCTTAAAGAGATTTCCAAGAACTTAGGTCAATGAGCTAACTAGTAGCGACCACAATGTAGTAGAATAAGTTTAGAATGGTTTGAATTTCTGTGGTAAGGAAGATAATGTTTATAAGTTATAAACAATATACACTTTTTTATTGGGCGAACCGAAAATAGGTTCTTTTAACAGTAGCACCTTGCGTCTGCTGTCAAATTACCAAGGGGGTACAACTCGATTTACGGATTTTGGGGGGTACAGTACCCCCTTCAAAAATTTAGGGGGTACAATGTACCCCTGTACCCCCCCCCCCCGTTCCTGCGCCACTGCCCTGTAGTGTAGCCATTGTTGCACCAGCAAACCTTCGTGTGGAGAACCCAACTACAAACCTCAATTCTGGAAATTTTGAAAAAAAAAAATATTGAAAAACTGCAACCCTTTCTATACATTTAAAGATAACAATTTATAAAAAGAATAAAGTTGATTTTCTTGGCTCATTTCAGTGTTCTTATAAAACGTAACAAGGCAAAGAAATTAAAGGATTCATACATGCTTAGAAGTATATTTACAGAAATAATGGGTGATGTTCAACTTAGCAGTCGAAGGATGGTATAATTTTGCTAGTTATAATTGACATGTTACTATTTATTCTTGATAAATATTTTTGACAAAACTAACAAAACAATTATACTAACCATAATAGTATAACTTTGGCATTATTAAAACTCATACTTTTCTGCGTGTGAGATATTTAAAACCGATGTAGCGTTTTGATCAATTTTGAGATGATGTATGTTTGACAATTAGTGCAAAAATGTTCACTACACCAGTGGGATGGGATTGGACTCATTAAACATTCCCCTTTGGTATGGCCATGGATACAATATATATCTATAGCCAAGAACGCTCCCATCATGCAGCAAGTGAAAACTACCATCCTTTTACGGAGTTGAAACATTCTCCCTCTGGTAACTGAAGCGAGTAACCAGAAAGCTGTTCCCTTGTTTGAACAGCTAGGCAGAAGCGTTTTATCTTTGTTGACAATCTCTCATATTCAGAGCAACCATCCATCTAGCCACCTGATTATGAATTCACATTTTATCTCTTGTTTTGGAACCCACAGATTGGAACACCTAATCTGTATTTTCAGTCTAAGCTATTATCGAGATTAATAGGCATAATAGCTATCAAGTAAGAAAAGCTGGAATGAAAATATGGATTGAACAAGATGTCGTCGAGGCTTAATATAGAGTTCACATGTTTCAAGTGCCATTTTCTGTTTTGTCTTTTAGTTTTAGGAATTTGCTCAATATATATGGTGAGCCAATATCATTCTGACCTGAAACAGATTCCCACCAGTGCAAATACTTGGGAACTGAAACAATGTAAAGTAGGGATAGGAGAGATTAATCGGTACCATATCAGAATCGGATGATATCGGTGCATCCGTAAAATAACTGATAGTTTTACTGATCTGGGATATCTATAAATATTTTGTTACAATTCTGATGGATATACACATATATGCTCTATTCTGTACTATTTTTAGAAAGTATGTGTCTAAATATGGAGCTGCTTTTGCATTGTACGAAAAAACTTGGTTCTGGTAAAATAAATTTATTGAAGAGGTCAATGAACCACTTGCAATTTTATATTGGTACTCGCCCAAAATTTCATACTGGTCCCAATATATCGAAATATTTTTAATTTTTAAAATATACTTTATAATTGGAACTGCACCAATCCACTAGGGCTCCATTTTAATATATTCATAATTTCACATAACATAATTACTTAATAAAAAAATCCATTTTTTCCCACACTGCTGTTAACAAAATAATGAAAATTATAATTTTCTGGGAATTTGGAATCCGCAAAAGTATACATGGCATTATTGCGGACCCCTAGATGCCATGACTCTACAAAGGTAAAGGTCAGTATCATTGATTAAATGTGAACCGATACTTTCGGTTACCGAGAACACTGCTATCGGTTGATACCGTATCACGCCGAAGGTGTGACTCGAACCCGGGACCCCTGACATCATAGCACAATAGACTAATCACTTTGACAAGGGGTCTTGCCGGAGCGCTGGAAGCATATTACACCAGCAATCTTCAGCGGATCTTGAAAAATCTGCTGACATGCGATTCTACCGGAAATCGTATGAAAAATAAGTAAACTTAGGTTTATGCTAAAAGCACTGTTAACGGCAGGACACAGCTCGCTAACAGCTTTAACGATCATACATTTGAATCTCACAAAAACAGTTCGAGAAAACTTTTCTCGGCCACAGTCGTGAACAGAAAGCTATCAAATGAGCAGTTGTTGCTTCCGATTTATAGTCAGGATCACCAATTGATACGATATGAGTTACAGCGAGGCGTTACTTCAGCATAAACTCAGTCCTAGTAAATCCTATTAATGCAATGCAAATACGGTTAGACATTAGAATGTGGGAACAAAGCTAAAAATTGCATAATTCAAAGACTTTAAATTGTTACTTTGCAGTAAACAATGATGGGGCTGCTGCTTCCAAGAAATTCCATTCAGTTGTTAACGTGATGAGTCTTTGAGTTAGGCGAAACCCATACATTTGCTCATGGCCATCTCGTAGAAGTCTCGCACACAGTTTCACCTACTGAGACTGTATTGGCGTCTCGTCCTTTGGGGCTTCCGGGGCTTAGCCCCTAAAGAAAAACGGACGTATTGACGTAATTTTCAATCACCATAATACATAACTATCACACAATCTTTTAAAAGGCGATTTACCCACGTAAGTTCATCGTTTGCTGCAATGGATACGACAGCGCTCCTAGCGGCATTGATGTCAATTATCGGTCTCGGGGCTCGTCGCAGAGGAAGGCGTGGTCTACGCTACATGCTACAGTGAAGGTCACGTGCTAGCAGAGAGAGCGAAGGTGGGAGTGCAATGGGTTTGGGTGTTGATTTGGGGCTAGTTCCGTCGCGTCGCGTTCGTTCGATCCTGCGTGTTGTAGTGTAGCGTTGTGGTGGCTTTTATTCGCTATGAACAAAGTGGATTTCTTGTTGGCAGACATTGAGTGACCAAGAAAACCTGCTTAAAAAATGCAATGGGACCCAAGGGCGCCGACTTTCCAAAATGTCTGTGGGTGCATATCAATGGCGGTTAGATCTGTAATTATCAAGTATTGTATACTTTAAACAACTTACATGCACAATGATTGCAAGAGGCAATGATATTATCAACACGTTACTAAAAGAAAATACCACATTCATACAAATTAAAATGAAAAAATCTTCGTAAATGCAAATAATTTTAATTCTATTGCAGAAAGAACTATGCAAGGATTTTGTTGTGAACAGAAACTATAAAATGACTAACTTTATGTACCAAATAATAATAATAATAATCATGACATGTTAACTTTCAATATAAAACACATTCCTTCTTACGTCATTTGCACTTATGAATTTGTTTGCAATTTTGGTAATGTCAATATACTTCCATTATTAATGTGGAGACTGCCTTTGACTTGACCAGAGACAGGCAAGGAAGGGGGGAATGTGTTGCTTGGTTGCCTTTGCACAAACACATTTGAAACATTTATGTTTTAGACGTTAGAAATTTTAACTTCCATCTCAATGTTTTATGTGCTTATTATTTTTTGATAATGGCAAGTGAGAAATATTTATTTTATTTAGTTTTTATCAAACTAAAAATCTTGTGGGTGCGGCGCACCCACAAGATTATTTATGTGGGTGCTCGAGCCCCGGAGCACCCACGTAGTCGGCGCGCATGGGGACAAGACAGACTCAATGCCTTGGCAGTGATTACAATAGAGAAATAATACATTGCAAACATAGATGGCTTCAATGAAAAAATAATTACAAAATTTGCTGAGCAGAAGAACAGGAGAGCACAGTTCTTGTTTAAATGAGAACCAACGTTCGTAGAAAGGTACGTTTCACAGCAATACCTGTTTCTTTTGTAATTCATGTGAATGGTCATTATATTTTAAATTCTTTAAAAAAATAAGTCCAATTTTGTAGTTTAGAGGAAGATAAATACCTGTTTTTTTTTGTAATTCATATGAATTGTTATTACCTTTTAAATACTTTTTTAAAAAAATAAGTCCAGTTTTGTAGTCTAGAAGAAGAAAAATACCCATTTTTTGTAATTCATGTGAATTGTCATTATATTTTAAATTCTTTAAAAAATAAGCCCCGGCCAAATTTGAGGCCACAAGACGCCACTGGTATTGAACTATCAGAACACTGATAAACATTCTCTTGGCCTATCAACCAGGTGAGTTCGGGACAAGTTTCCAAGCTTTCAAGAGCTAACACCAGTCTCATCTTCAAGGTTGAAGTGTAATTTCGCTTTCTTGATTTGTAACAGTGTGCTGATGGGAGAGGATTTCACTCAAGCAACAAATAGTTTGCATGGACGTCGTTAGATAGCATACAGAATTGAGAGCATCTTTGCTCGAGTGAAAAACGCTCCAACAGGCAATATACACCTGAAGCCCAGTAATACATGTATAACCATAATTTGTCTCTGGTAGTGGGCCCTCAAACATGGATCATGAAGTGAAACATGCAGTGAAATTGAAACTCAAGTAAACATATTCATCATCTCCATTCTAAAATGTAGTTTCATCTACCTTACCAATACACAATGATATATGAAAATGAAATAGATGATTGTGGGCTGAAACTACCAGAGTAGATATTTTACATGTGCGTCTCCCATTATTGTCACATTAAAAATGATATTCGAATGCATATGCTCGAGGGATGGGAAACTCGAATGAGTATGAGGCAGTGAAAAGTCACATGCACGAGTCTAATTTGTAAGTTCTTGAATCCATGGATGTGATGTAGCATTTCCTTTCTGCAGAGGTATTTGAAATGTCTTGAAACTTTACCGGTGACGAATGATGAATAGATTCCATCAGGCTAGAACCAGGCGAGTTCTGGAAAGATGAGAGTGACTTTAGCTCTCGAAAGCTTGGAAACCTTTCCAGAGTTCACCTGGTTAATAGCCCGAGAGAATCTATTGTTGGCAAGAAATAACGTCTCACGGAGTTAGCTCTTTATGTACAGTTTTATTTACACTTCTACCCTTCGCCGTCGTTTCATTAAGAGATCCAATGTCAACTGCTCCCGGATGCCATTTGCCCCAAAACACAGAGAATGCACTTCTCAGGACTTCACTCTACGAGCGCACTATTTAGCATAGTGCTGACACACTCTCGCCGTGTATCACTTGAAGAGTCTCTGTCAAGATATCTTGCAATAATCTACAGTCTGTCAGATAGACTGTACTGCAAAGGACACTATGGAAGCCAACGGATGGAGAGAATTCTGTTTTACTTTTCACGCAGCTTTCTCTTCTTTTCTCGATAAAAGTACAAGCTAAATGGTGAAAAACTTGCCTCCGTGCATTTATAAATATGTAAAAATTCAAGCAGAATTCCTGGTGCAAATAATTCACCAAGAATTCCCAATTTTCAAGGAATTCCTGGTGAGTAGCCACCCTGTATGAGTAGTTACGAAATGTAAAACTAATGAGGGTTGCAGACAGCTTCAGACTGACGAATAGGCCTGCGTGATTAAATTGTATTAAAAGTTGCCGAGATGATATCATTGCTAAGTGTCCACATAATTGAAACCTTTCTGCAGTGAATTAAAAAGGAAAAGTGTAAAGAACAATTAACGTTTTCTAAAAGCGAACTCACAGTGGCTGCATAGGAAACTTCTATCTCCACCTACAATTGTGGATGTTGAACAGAAGGAGACTAAGGACATATTTAGAGGGAAGGGTTCAGGGGGTCTGTACACCTATACAAAAAATAACCTACCAAATTAAATAATGAAAATATACTTGTTTAGCATTTGTTCTAGAGGCGATGGTTATTTATTTCTGCCAAACTTATTGGAAGCAAAGGATTACATTGGAATCTTATGGCTTTGGAGGACAGTACCAAATACTTTTGCATGCTACTAGTTATGATATGCATAAAATGTTACTCAGGAACTTTACAATTTGTCAACTGGTTCTAACACCCTTTTAATTTTCAACAAATATTCAATTCTTTATCTATCTGACATCAATTTCCTGGTTAGGGTAGTAGTTTTTATACAAATGTTACTACACGTAGGCTAGATATCGAATGTGTGCTGTCACATCTCTATTTTGATTCTGCCTAACTATTCATGTAAAAATGATACAATATTAATTAACTTATATACGCACCATCACCATCCAGGAATTACGGGACCAATACAACAGTGGATGCACACCACCCATATCCCATGCAACTGTGCAGAGCACACTGGCAAGCATGAAGTTTCACCGCAGACGGCCCACTTCTCACAAAGCATCACCGCCGACTTAGTCTTGCTTGGGCCAACGAGCATGGTTGGTTGGTTGATTTTTAAGTCCACTTTGTGCACAGTAAGGCTAATTGGGATTGGACCTACAGTTTAAAGTGGGATCCGAACCACTATGTGCCTCCACTGGGTACCAACGAGCACGGTGATGGGTGATTGGAAAAGGGTGTGTTGGTCTGATGAATCACTGTTTTTGCTACACCCCTCTGATGGGTGTGTGCCTGTGGGGCACCAACAGCACGAGGCTATGGACCCTTCCTGCATGATGAGTGCTGTACAGGGAGGTGAGGGTGGCTGTGTGGTGTGGGGTTGCTTCTGTTGGCATGGACTGGGGCCATTGGTGTATGGACTGCCGTGTGACATCCGTTGCGTATTGGGAGGTGTTAGGGGACCACTTACACCCCACAATGCAACACTTCTACCCACACGGGGACGGCATTTTTCCATGATGAAAATGTACAGTGCCACAGAGATGGAAATGTACAATGGAGGACTTGCTTCGCTGGAGGAACATTCCACAGAGCATCTGTGGGATGTTGTCAAATGAGCTCCTTGAACCAACCATGCATCATCCTGCACAGACGTCAGTTGGCTCATTATGGGATGCCATCAGGAATATATAGTGTCAGATCCCTGTGGAGACATATCAGCACCTCGTGGAATCCATGCCACGTTGTGTCCAAGCCATAGGTGGACCAAAAAATATTAGGTAGGTGGTCGCAATTCAGTGAGAACTCTGTGTATTTCTGAGACACTTGGTTCAGAAGCCACCCCTTATATATATTTCTACATATCTGCCAGGAGACTGAAGATTCGGTTTCCAAATATACAGGGTTGTTCACCACCACCGATCATGTTCTATTGGATCTCCAGCATTGTGGACTATCGCTCGGCATCGCAGTTTCCATTGCAGCAAGCTCCGGTGCAGGACAGGCATGGGAATTCTGTCCCACTCTTCCCTGCAAGCTTTCCTTAGACCATCCAGGGTGCACGGGCGGCGATGTTGAAGACGTCGTTTCAACAGTCCAAATGCGCAAAAATCCAATGGGCTTTTCACAGGAATGGCTTCAAATGGAATGACACAAATTCCTAATTCCTCTGCCATTTCCTGATAAAAACTTAGTGATGTTCTGGCAGTATGACTCGAAGCCTTGTCCATATGGATCATCACCTGGTTCGCGTCCATTCCATACAATTGTGGGATGTCTCTCCGATAGATAGGTGTCAGAATGGAGTCTTGGAAGTATCTGGCATTCACCTTCACGTTTTTGTCCACCTTGCGTATCATCAACTTACCCTCATATCCGAATCCCATCACAACCATAAAGCCACGAGGGAAACTTTCCCTGCACTGACGAACAAAGTTGCTGCGCCCCTTGCCTTCAATGTCACGGTATGTGATCGCCCGAATGTGTCCACTAGCAGTGACACTTTGCTTGCAGCCCTTCTCCTGGTGGTTTTCGTGGGTGAATGTTTCGCAAGGAGAGCCTGTTGTGTGTAACAGGCCACAATAGCTTTCGCAGTAGTCACCCCGAGTGTTAACACATTCTCCCGACACTGTTTCACAATGCGTACGTATGAAAACTTAGCATGGAAAGGGCCATTTCGTAACTCTCCCAATACCAGTTGATTTTCGGCACCATTTGATAACATTCACTACCAATACTGACGCACCTACAAGGTCAAGACAACAACACACCTCCCGCCAGCAGACCCATAGTTCAAGCATGATATGCCAGGTGGCAGCACTGAATTGAAAATAGTCGGATATAAAGCGAACAACCTTCTGTAGTGGGGGACAAGCACTTTGGCTGAGAGAAGCAAATTGGGAAGAACTGAACATTTACGCAAAACTCTTGCTATGCTATCAAAGTACTAGTTTTTGATTAGAGGAACAAATAAGCACCTTTGACAACACTTATAAGAGCAAGTAAAGTTTGAGGAACATGGAAAGGAAACCAATACAGGCCTTCATCAGTGCCATGCACTTCAGATGAAGCCTTTTCCCTGTTTGTCTAAGCAAAAAGTCAGCCGAAATCACAAGGATGAACAAGGTGTGGTGGATGGTGATGGAATTAAAATTTCTGGGTGCGTCGGCACTTAAGGCCATTTCGCACCCTTCTATGTATACGGGAAAATGTCCCCTTATCTAAAATTCTGACTGAAAATTTAAAAAAGGGGTGTAGATAGCTCCTTGGGAAAAACTAAAAGTGCAAGGTTGTAAAGAGACCTGCACGAGACA
This sequence comes from Lepisma saccharinum, assembly GCF_977018435.1. NCBI lineage: Eukaryota > Metazoa > Arthropoda > Insecta > Zygentoma > Lepismatidae > Lepisma > Lepisma saccharinum. The sequence continues at coordinate 50,993,906 of NC_139255.1, forward strand.
AACACGACACATTAAAAAGTCGGAACAAACAAACTAAAAACCTCCTTACAGACGGTGGAACAGTCCAGCTCTTCGTAAAAAACTAAAAACATTTGTTAAAATGTTGTTGTCATCACCCAAGAGATATGACAAACAGCCAGAAAGGTTAAAAGTCTGCCGGAGGTAAGCAAGATCGACACATTCAACGAGAATGTGTCGAATGCTTAATAAAACATTGCAAACACGACACAACGGAGGGTCCAGCCCTTGGAGCAGGTGATCATGCTTTAGACGGCTGTGTCCTAGATGCATGCAGGTAAGAATAACTTCTCGCCTAGAGGGACGGGACGAGGAACGCCAAGCACCTATGGTGGGCTTAACAGCGTGAAGCTTGTTCCCCGTTTCCGCATCCCACTCGGCCTGCCAAGTGTCAAGAAGGCAACAATGGAACACATTCCGCAGGTCGCTAGCTGGCAAAAGGTGGACGAGACCATCGCCATCTGCATCAGCAGACTTGGCGGCAGCATCTGCTGCTTCGTTCCCCAGGATGCCCACGTGGCTAGGGACCCAACAGAAGTGTACATCCGCGCTGGCAGATAAGGACACAAGCCGTCTTAATATGCGTTGCACTACCGGATGCCGTGAATACGGCGAATCCAGAGACTGCAACACGCTGGTCGAATCGCAGCACACAAGGATTTTCTTCAGTCCATTCACGTCTGCAAAGTCCAGTGCCTTTAGAATGGCGTACAACTCTGCCGTATAGATGGAACAGGCAGGATGTAGCGAGTAACTGGAACACTGAGAGTCAAGGATGAAGGCGCAACCAACAGATTCCACTGTCTTGGACCCATCCGTGTAAAACACATTAAAATTGGGGTGCTTCGCACGAAGTTCTAAAAACCGTTGCTGGTATACAACCATTGGTGTTTCTGCCTTTGGAAGGGCAGTCAGAGAGAAATCGATAGAAGGTGCAGGAAACTCCCAGGTCGGGAGAGGCGGAATGAGTGGAGAGATGCCAGGAAGATCACTGTCAACACCAAGTGCTGACAGGATCTCGTCTGCACGAACACCAAATGGTCTAGTGACACTAGGGTGGAGCCGATACCTTGCCAGCCTACTCTCGTCTGAGATGGTGTCAAATGAAGGATGTGAAGGCATCGAGCGAAGATGGAGGAAGTAGTTCACTACCAGCCGCTGTCTTCGCAGAGACAGCGACTGCTCAGATGCCTCTACGTACAAACTGGCGACTGGACTGGCCCGAAAGGCACCAGAGCGCACACGTATACCAGCATGGTGGACGGTGTCTAGGATGCGAAGTCTAGATGGGCGGGCAGAAGAATACACAACACATCCATAATCAAGCTTCGACCTGATGAGTGCACGGTACAGGCGAAGCAGTACCGTCCTATCAGCACCCCAGGAAGTATGAGATAAAACACGTAAAAGGTTGAGAACTCTAAGACAGGAGAACTTTAACTGGCGAAGGTGAGGTAGCCATGTTAATTTCTTATCGAAAATGAGGCCTAGGAAGCGGACCTCATTCACGAAGCACAGGGGAGATTTCCCCATGTACAGGTCAGGATCGAAATGACATGTACGCTGACGATAAAAGTGAACACACATGGATTTCTCGGATGAGAAGGTGAAACCTGTTTGGGAACAAGATGTTAATTAAATAATGCAGGGTTATCTTGCAAAACACTATCATCAGGTCACCATACAACAGCTTTCGTCGATATGCAGTGCAAATCTGTACATTACACTTCTCAATAATGAAGGTTAAGGAAAGAAGAAAATCGAAAAAAATGGTACTGGCACCCCTGTAGCCACACCAAAGTGAATGGAAAATAATGTATGTAGCAGTGGTACAACACAACATTGAAAATAGGCTGATATATCATTAGGGGAAAAATAGTGTACAAGAGCAGCAGTGTTGCTAACTTACAGAAACAATTCCATGGATGCTGGATGGACCAAATTTGAGGGCATGTAATGTGCATCCTCCAATTTTGAAAGAATGAAGGAAAAAAAACATTTTCGAAAGTTGTACTTTCTGGGGAATTTTGAAAGTTGGGCCTTTCCCTACTGGATCCCTAATCGTTGAACATAATGAATGTGTTTTGTTCTCATTACATATAAAAGTGAAATATATCGGCAAAACGTGGTGGCTGAAAGTTATAGCACATTTTTATGAGATCTATCCCATAATACAAAGAAGAAAACAGTCATTTTCAAACTCAGTTTGTTAATAATAGTAACAATGGACATAGTTTTGTGATCAGAGTATTTCATGTGTGTAGAAATGAACAAAAAGAACAGAACTGAAATATCGTGTGTAGTTTTCAAGAAATGGCTGCCACGTGGTGCTGGGAAGATAGTTATCAGAGCTGCCAGGAGCATGCTTACCCGTGGCAGGAATACATTACTTCCCACTAATAGTTACATGGGTATTGTCTAAACACCAGTTGTTTAGCTTAAGGGATCGTTGATAGGCTATGTGAAAGCCTGATATTCAAAGTTAATTGGCTGCGAGAGGTGTATAAGAGGGGAGGGGTGGTATAGCCCTGAGGAGCTATGTCAACACTCGACCAAGCAAGGGGCTTGCCCCGTGAAATAAGAACTACACTCACGATTAAATTTAAACACTTCAATTGACTGGTCTGGCAGGAATGTGAGAGAATGATAGAAAGGATTTAGGAACGTTTGTTACCTGTAGATCTTCAAGTGAGGATCAACTCGCTGGTTCGTAGGTAGAACACTGATGTAACTCTCCTGAAATAAAACTCCTTTATGATAGCGTACTACTCCTCACTGTAACTTCATTAGCGCCGGTCGATAATCCAACTATAAGCCGGAAGCAACAACTATTCACGCCGTAACTTTCTTAGTTCAGCTGCTTGTATAATTCCGCAGTTGAGAGACCACGTCTCTCGATAACGGCGTTTTCAGCATAAAGCTGTGTTAGCATTATCGTTCTTGCGATTCCGGAAGAATTCGTTTCAGCGGATTTTTACATCCGCTGAAGATCGCAGGTGGCATTTGCTTGAAAGAAGTTCTTTCAGGCTTCTTTCATACTCGGGCCCTTTTTATGAGGTGATTAAACTATCGAGCTATGGCACCCGGGGTCCTGGGTTCGAGTCATGCCATCGGCATGATACGGTATATTAGTTCACGAGAGGCATAAGCACAACAATTAATTTCCACAACATTGGAAATTATTTTGCAAGTAGTGCAATTAATAACAATGAATAATAGTTGCATATGGTATCACTATACATTGATTGTAATTATGAGTAGTTTGTTTAGTATTTTCAACCAAGTCCATACTTAATTCGTATATTGATACATAAAGTTCAATTTATTTACATATAGAGTGAGTGGCCTCCCCAAGAGGATTGGGGGGGGGGGGGTCACAAGCCCATCCCTGGTCCAGTATTCGTAAAAAAACTGAAGGCAGCAAAAGATGGCAAAATCAGGGCTGACCATTAAAAAAAATATTCATACTCCACCTTTTTAAGAAAAATCCTGGGCTAACCAAACCGGTATGTACAGTTTATGTAAGAATCGAAACCATTAAAATATGTTCTCAATTGGAATTGAACTAACAGACCCCTTGTTTATATGGCAACAGTCCTATTAATTAAATATGTACAGTCCTATTAATTAAATATGTACAGTCCTGGACACTTCTGGCTTGTAATGAACCCACTGGAAGTAAATAGGTGTCCATGACTGTACGATGGCACACAGTAAGCAAAGAAATGATCACTCTTGAATTCATGACTGTGATTATGCTGCTTAAATAAATACTTTTTTTTGAGGGGCTTAGTGGAAAAATGGCGTATCCAGCAGAATTTTCAAAATCGAGATAACAAATTTGGATTGTGCACCATTAATCCATCTCCTGACATACTTTCACAGTTCATTTGTATACCACATGGGTTGTACACCCAAATAATGAAACAACACAATTGTTTTTCCGACAAGTTGAGTGGAAAAATGACCTATCCCCTGTCAATGCCAAAAAGTTAGTGGAATAATGTCCTATCCCCTTTGCTTTTTATCGCAATGAAGCATGTAAAATGTGTTGCAGTCTGCAATTGGCTACAAGCCAGGTAATAATCTAATCGTGGTCACTCTTGTACAGGGAACCAAAAAAAATTCTTGCCGTTTTTGACGTCCCATTAATCATGCGCTCACAGAGAGGAAACGAAATGACACACGTGCCTGCCAAGCGATCGGGAGTTAGTCTGACCATAGACTGTCAGTAATACAGGCACGTTGCGCACACACAGCAGTCATATCTCCTCCAGTGTCGAAGAGAAATGGAGGTATCGAAGCAGCTTGTTTGCGTGTGTTTGTTGTATGACTTTAAAGTGGGCCTGTCAGCTGCAACATCAAGTCGCCACATTTGCCAGGCACTTGGGGAGAATGCCATGAACGAACGCACTGCCAGGCATTGGTTCCAGAAATTCCGTTCGGGAGATGTGAGCCTTTCAAATGAACCTCGCAGTGGACGACAACATGCGTTGGATGACGAGGCCTTGAAAGCAGCCATCGAGGAGGACAGTGGTCTAACGTATGATGAACTTGCAGAAAGGTTCCATGTTTCCGCTGAAACAGTCAGACTGCACCTGCATGGGATAGAGAAGTCATACAAGTTAAGCAAGTGAGTACCCCACACATTGTCGGCAGCCAACAAGGAACAACGAGTGACAGCCTGTTTGTCCTTGCTCACTCGGCACCTGAACACACCCATATTTGATCGCTTGTTCACTGGTGACGAAAAGTGGGTCCTCTATGACACTCCCAAGCGTACCACACATTGGTTGTCGCCACGTGACCCTGTTCCTCACCTCAAGACCACCTCTGCACCCACGAAAGGTTATGCTCTCTGTATGGTGGAATTGTCGGCAAGTGGTGCATTACGAGCTCCTTCCACCTGGTCAGACCATCACTGCTGACCTCTACTCTCAGCAGTTGCAAAGGGTGCACCGTGCATTGCGGCAGAAGGAGTCGGCATTGGTGAATCGCAAGGGTGTGCTGTTCCTGTAGGACAATGCCAAGCCACATGTGGCACGGACCCAGAAGACCCTTTAGCAACTTGGCTGGGAGACACTGTGCCATCTACCATATTCACCAGACCTTGCACAAACAGATTGCCACCTGTTTCATTCCCTCAAACAAACCAGCTCCGTGGGAGATCCTTTGCAAATGAGGGAGACCTGCGGAATGCTCTCACGGACTTCTTTGCATCCAAGCCCACCGAGTTTTATCACCAGGGTATTGTGCAGCTTCAGGAACGTTGGCAAAGGTGTTGTATGCTGATGGAGATTACTTCGAAACCTAAAGGTACGTACCACCCAATGTATTGCTCTTTGTTTATCACTGCTCTAGAACGGCAATAACAATTTGGTTACCTTGTACCAATAAATTTGCTTTAAAATTTAAAATATTTTTTAGGGATGGGCTGATATGAAATTTTGGCCAATACTGATAACCGATATTCTACCGATTCGATATAAAATTAGAAATGGTTCTTCAAGAACCTGAATGGTTCAATGACCTCCTTCATAAATGTTTGTTTCGAGGTACTGTAGTGCAAAAGAAGTTGTATATGTAGACTTATACTTTTTTAAGAATTATGGCATGGAGATTATAAAAATTACAACAAAATGGCATAATTTTGCACAAAATTATAAGATATTTATCGATATATCAGATCTGTAAAATAATATGTAATTTTACCATGAATCGATACACAGATATTCCCATAATGGCCGATCCCGATAGAGTACTGATTAATCAGTCCCATCCCTAATATTTTTCATTCAAAATTGGTGGAAAATAGAAAGAAAGTTTGAATTTTGGACAATTTCCAGAATAATTAGGCTAGGCAAAAGTGTTGCGTGGCATTTTTGAGGACTCGTTGAAAAACAAAACACCCAGAAAAGTAGGGGTGTGCAGGACAGAATTTTTTTGGTCAGGACGGGAATTTTTTTAAATCCAGATATTTGGGACGGGAAAAATTAACTCTGGAACATTTTTGGTACAAAAGCAAACAATTTTCGATAAGTTCCAGACAATTACAATGCAGAAAACATCGGGAAATAACGACTTTTTAAAATGACCATTCGGTATTTCCAGACTGCTCGGGGATCCCGAAAAATCGGGAATTCATTTTCCGATGTCGGGATCTGGAGGGGAATTTTTTTTCCTGGTCCCGACTTTTCAGGAGCCCACACACCCCTACAGAAAAGTATCATCTGGTATCGGTAAAAAAAAAATCAACCAATATTTTCTATAACGATACCACTGGCATCAGCTCAACCCTGAATAAGAAAGTCAATTAGAAACATCATTATACTTTTATAGTGTGTTATGTTAAGTGTCAAAAATGAATGGTACCGAACAAATCATATGTAAAAACAGCTAGTGTGAGGCTTATAGAATCATAAAAGCCCACCTGTATATATAAACCTTGGGGCAAGCTTTTAAAGAAACCACAAAAAGATGTTCATACTCCAATTTATTTATAATCATACATAAACCATATTTTTTTAACTTCATTTTTTTTACTCCAAGCTGCCTTATTACTTATTTGCCTAGATATCTTTAGAGAAAGAGATATTATGCATGCAATAAAATTTTACTTTCCCGATTAAAAAAAAAAGGCCTTCATTGATTCCCTTTTAAGTACCCAGAATGTATTCATACCATATATATATATATGTGGAAGAATAACATATGCCAAAAATTACATGTAAAAAAAAAAAAAAGACAATTTCAAAATTAAATGCCATAGATGTTCGAACAGTGGATTTTTCATGAACTGCTATCCCCTAATTTACTGGACTAACTTCTAAGTAATCAAAGAGAAACGGTTGATGTGGGCCAATGAATGGTGAGTGCTGCTCAAGATCGTCACTGGTGGTAGACATGGGTGAGCCAGAAAGGATGCTGGAGCAGTGGGTTGGTATCTCCCAGATGTTCTTTCCCCTGAGGTCCAACCCGACTTTCAAGTTAGCCGGCAAGCTCCCCATTACGAAATGATCGTCGGTCATGGGCAAGCAGTCCTTAAGCATCATCCTGAAATTGGATTAAAAAAAAGCATTTCGTTAGCTGTGGGCATCCCACCTAATAATGTGTTGTGTAATTATTATTGTAACTGATAAAATTATTTAATGAACTGATTAATTCAATTATATAACTGATATAAGTTTTGTTAATTTAAAGGATGATTTGCTGTGAATTAATTGTAACAATTCGACGTGGTGGTGTATCTGGCTGTCGATTTGATCAGCATGAAGAAACAATTGTTACTATTAGGGATCTTTCCGGATTTCAAATATCTGGATTATCCACATGGATATTAAGACTATCCAAAATGTCCAGATATCCAAATGTGTGCACATGTTCTTTATTTGTCACTTTCGTATTTCACTGTACGTATTTTTCCACAAATCCTTTTATGAAATCTCCGCCATTTAAAACAAGGCGTTAATAAATAAATCTGTTCTATCAGGATTATCCAAATTATCCAGATATTTGGAATATCCATTGCATTCGAAATGGACATCAGATAATTTAAAATCCGGATATCCGTTATACAGATTATGTTGTCATCTCTAGTTACTATTAGAGGTTTTGTTGAAACTACAACTTGAAATGTAAATACGAGGGGAAAGTGAAGAATACAAGCACATGTTTTCTAAATTTCAACATTACCATTACCACCTCTCACCCCACTCACAAATGTAATATAAACGATTTGTATTATTCCAATCGTATTCAAAAATTCTAATTCAATTCAATTAAACTGTACACACATTTAAAATATTTAATGTAAGATGCAGAGTTTAAATTTCTCATTTCATATATTAAGACTCTAAATATCTACAAACATAAGTTACAAATGTTACGGTATATACTAATCTATGAAAAATTGTTAACCATTTAAGAATTTCAAAGTAAAATTTATGTAAACAACTCCCAAGATATCTTATCTTGCAATAACCTTCTGTCTGTCAGACTGTTCTGCAAAGGACGCTAACAAAGTAAACGAATTGAGAGAAATCTGCTTCATGTTCCACACAGCTTTCTTTCCTCTTCGATAAAAATTAAAGCTAAACAGTGAAAAACTTGCCTCACAGCATTCATAAATATGTATAAATTCAATGGAAATTGCATTAATGAAATGTTCAATTTTTCACGTCTACAGAGAATAATTCACGCATAATGCATGCATAATTCCTAGAGCCAATAATTCATGCATAATTCAAGGAATTCCCGGCGAGTCACCCAGTTAAGGTCCTTGGTGAATTGGATATACTGCAAAACCTCAATTTTTACATTTCTCAATGGACCATGCTGAGAAAAAATTAAAATGCGGGAAAATGTAAAATTGGGTAAAATTTTTATAATATTTAGCTACGAGGGTCACTATTTCTATTTTGAGCCTTGGCAACACTGATTGAAGTTAGGCGCGATTTGACGTTTGCACGGAATCGTCTGGCATTATTGACCATAACGTACTTCAAATGCTTTGTCAATAGCTTGATTTGTGTTGTTTATGTTGCCTTGGAGATTGCGCGACAACAATAAAATGGAATTAACTCGTGAACATTTTCGTGCGATGATTTTTACGATTTTCGACGTGGATTATCAAGACAAGAGTGCATCGATCAACTTACTTCCACATTTGGCGATGAAGCCCCATCCTTTGCCACTGTTCATTTGCCATTCGCTCACCGACGAGATTCGCGAAGGTCGTCCAAAATCAGTTGTTGTTCAAGAAAACATTGATGCTGTGCAAAACCTAATACTGCAAGATCGTCATGTGACATACTGTGAGATTGAGGCAACCATAGGCATTAGTTCCAAAAGCATATATAAAATATTACATGATCATTTAGCTGTGAGAAAGGTATGTTCTTGTTGGATCCCACACAATTTGACAAAAACTCAAAAAGACGCTCGCGTCAATTGGTGCAAACAAATACTCAATAAATACAATCGTGGTGCTTCAAAAGATGTATATAAGATTGTAACAGGTGACGAATCATGGATATATGCATATGAGCCGGAACGTAAACAGCAGTCGACTGTATGGGTGTTTCAAGATGAACCCAATCCAACAAAAGTTCTTCTCGCTCGAAGCACATCGAAACAAATGGTCGCCTGTTTTTTCGGGAAAACTGGTCATGTGGCAACTGTGCCTTTAGAGGAACGTAGAACGGTCAACTCTGAATGGTACACAACAATTTGTTTGCCAGAGGTCTTCGGTCAAATACGGAAAACAAACAAACGCCGTCGGATCATTCATCATCATGACAATGCCAGCTATCACACATCTCGTCCAACAACCGACTTTATGAACAGTCAAAAAATCGAATTGATGGGTCATCCACTGTACAGTCCTGATTAGGCACCCAATGACTTCTTCTTGTTCCCGAATGTCAAGAATAAATTGCGTGGACAACGATTTTCGTCGGCGGAAGACGCCGTTGATGCGTTCAAAAACCATATTATGGAGGTGTCTCAAGAAGATTGGAAAAACTGCTTTGACAAATGGTTCGAACGAATGCAAAAGTGTATTGACCATAAAGGAGAATACTTCGAAAAACAATAAAGCAGTTTTCAATGCCAAATTCCTGTTTTTTCATTGTTAGGCTCAAAATATAAATAGTGACCCTCGTATAAGGTATGCCCAAATGAAAAGGAGATTTTTGCTGTAGCGGCGTTGTATCTAATCGAAGAAAGTAAATATGTTTGCCGATAGAAGGCTCGGTGTTTGTACCAGTTTGCAGGTGTAGCGAACGGCTTCGCCTGCTGTTTCCTCAGTTGGAGAGAGTTGTTTTACGCAGACGAGTGCATTATGAATTCATCCAAGATCAGCGCAGAGAGCTGTAATCCAATTTCTTCATGAAGAAGGCGAGCGTGCTTCACAACTTTATCACAGGATGAAGGACGTTTACACAGAGCAGTGCCTCTGTGAACTCTGAACGGTACTGCAACACGTTGTTGAGGCTTACACAGGCCATTAAAAACTAGCACAGAGGTAAGTTCTCAAAGGGGGTAGTGCTGTTCCAGGACACTGCTAGGCCAAGAAGACCCTCGATCTGCTGAGAACATTTCAATGGGAAGTACTCACACATTCTCCGTACAGACCCGATATTTCCCCGTGACCCACATCTTCGGCCCCTTAAAACAATCAAACAATCACTGAAGGTCAATGGTTCACCTGTGACAAGGAAGTGCAGAACACGGTTAAAAACTGGATCCGTAAGCAACCCAGGAGTTTCAACACTGAAGCCATCCACTCTCTTCCTACGTGCTGGGATCAGTGCATCAGTATCAATGGCAATTATGTGTAGGTATCATGTTACAAATCAACTGTAATTCACATTTTATGTAATGAAAATATTCTGTAACATAATATTCTTTAGATATAACCATAGTCTCCTTTTCATTTGGGCATACCTTAAACAAAGTTATCTAAATGTGTCTTTTAATAAAATGTCTTGCATAGAGTTCTGCCACTTGTGCTCTGAACCTCCTCCTCTACCACATTTTGATTTACTAACGTTCCTTTCCAGTCTATGGCTCATGCCCTACATGCTGGCAAGGAAAGTGGGGAGTGAGGTAGCGAACAATCCAGAGCAATAAGAAACACAGCAGGGTCAGTCCATGTCAATTCAACCAAAAAAAAAAAGGTTTAGGAACCCATGATCTCAGATTTTGATAAAACTTGGCACATTTAATCCTTCCATGGTGGCGAGTAACCACATTCTTTTTCTCTCTAACTTGTCTGATTTCATTTTTATAGCCCCTCAAACTTTCAGTGATTCCTCTGTTCTTCAGTGTGAGCCTGTATTGCCTTGGTAAAAATATTCTTCTCCCTTACAAAGCATTCAATCTTTTTGAAATTTCACAACGTTAACCAAACAATAAGGATTTCAGAAAAAAAAATATGACAACATACCACATTCGCACTTTATTACACCAATAAATTAATAAAATGTTATTTTCTGATTTCTTTTGACCAAAAAAAGGGTTTACTAAAATTTGAATTATCACTGAAAGGGAAAGGTGTAACACTAACAGGTAATTTAAAATCAGCTTGTACACCCAACTGCAAAAGAAACAGTAGGCGAATTGTCCACCATTTTCATTCGGTCCGTATTGCACAATATGATAATTAATTGAAATAAAGACTTCAATAAGCAGAGGGCAATGCATGTTTTGCTCCAACATAATTTCATTCCTTAAAACGACACAGGATGTAGAATAAAAAGTAATGAAAATTACGATGGACAATTTGCCTACCATTGTCTTTGCCGTTGACTGTACATATGATCTAACATACCCACCAATAAAATCGATGGCTTTTTCATTCCTTCTGAAAATATGACAACTTATTTGTTTTTTGTTCGGATTTTGTATTTTTCAAATTAACTCCAAATTTAAGAATCTAGGTTCAAAATAACATTGAAGCAAATTTTTCGACTATAAAATTCTACACAATGTTTTCTTTAAGGGGGAGAGGAGCGCTATACCCCCTCCCCAGAAGATTAATGTCAACCTGAAAGTAAATGCTTCACATATATAATAATTTTATATCAGTCACAATCATTTATGTTAATTACTAGAAGGCATTTCGGGAACCTAACTCCAAAGTGACAGTGATTGTACAGTATTATGGGTGGAAAATGCCACAATTACAAACTAAACTAAATCGATGTTTTTGCAAAATGGAAATAATAAACTCATACAGATCCACGTATGGTTTTGTTAAGTACCAATATCATCTTCTATGAAATTGACTTAATTTCTCTATTCTCTATGATTTGAATTCAAACTGCAAAACAGTGAATTTGGAAAATTATTACAATTCACAAGCTAGGGAAGGATTATGGAATTTTGTCATATGCAGTAAGTTTAAAATAAAATATTTGATTATTTTTAAAGTTACAACTAAATGAGATAAGAATGAAGAGTGATTGATTAAGAAATACAATTTGTGTAATTTATCAGTCTCCTTATACATTCTCGGTATTATATGTTGATATTTCCACTGAGGTTTGGAACCCTCTGCTTACAAGAACCACGAGTGCGGACTAATTTTTCAATGCATAAATATACTTCTCTCTTCTCTGTAAAGCAAACAACTTAACTCTTTTGAGCTTAAAAAAACAGGAATTTGGCATTGAAAACTGCTTTATTGTTTTTCGAAGTATTCTCCTTTATGGTCAATACACTTTTGCATTCGTTCGAACCATTTGTCAAAGCAGTTTTTCCAATCTTCTTGAGACACCTCCATAATATGGGTTTTGAACGCATCAACGGCGTCTTCCGCCGACGAAAATCGTTGTCCACGCAATTTATTCTTGACATTCGGGAACAAGAAGAAGTCATTGGGTGCCAAATCAGGATTGTACGGCGGATGACCCATCAATTGGATTTTTTGACTGTTCATAAAGTCGGTTGTTAGACGAGATGTGTGACAGCTGGCATTGTCTTGATGAAGAATGATCCGACGGCGTTTGTTTGTTTTCCGTATTTGACCGAAAACCTCTGGCAAACAAATTGTTGTGTACCATTCAGAGTTTACCGTTCTACGTTCCTCTAAAGGCACAGTTGCCACATGACCAGTTTTCCCGAAAAAACAGGCGACCATTTGTTTCGTTGTGCTTCGAGCGCGAACAACTTTTGTTGGATTGGGTTCATCTTGAAACACCCATACAGTCGACTGCTGTTTACGTTCCGGCTCATATGCATATATACATGATTCGTCACCTGTTACAATCTTATATACGTCTTTTGAAGCACCATGATTGTATTTATTGAGCATTTGTTTGCACCAATTGACGCGAGCGTCTTTTTGAGTTTTTGTCAAATTGTGTGGGATACAACGAGAACATACCTTTCTCACAGCTAAATGATCATGTAATATTTTATATAAGCTGGTGGAACTAATGCCTATGGTTGCCTCAATCTCACAGTATGTCACATGACGATCTTGCAGTATTAGGTTTTGCACAGCATCAATGTTTTCTTGAACAACTGATTTTGGACGACCTTCGCGAATCTCGTCGGTGAGCGAATGGCGGCCACGATTCAATTTGTTATACCAGCGTTTCATAGTGGCAAAGGATGGGGCTTCATCGCCAAATGTGGAAGTAAGTTGATCGATGCACTCGTCTTGATAATCCACGTCGAAAATCGTAAAAATCATCGCACGAAAATGTTCACGAGTTAGTTCCATTTTATTGTTGTCGCGCAATCTCCAAGGCAACATAAACAACACAAATGAAGCTATTGACAAAACATTTGAAGTACGTTATGGTCAATAATGCCAGACGATTCCGTGCAAACGTCAAATCGCGCCTAACTTCAATCAGTGTTGCCAAGGCTCAAAATATAAATAGTGACCCTCGTATCAATGGAGTTTCTGCTTCAGTACAGTATATCCAAGTGAAGTACTGTGAAACTGACAACATGCAGTTATACCATTAATGCTGACGAAAAGGGTATGTAGGTTGCCTATTAGAAATTTAACGCAAGGAATTTATAGAATAGCATTGTATAGGTATCTCATTTAGCTAACCACACATTAAAACAGAAACACTAATAATATAAGCTTCTGAAAGTTCATATACGAGGGGAGTGCTGAAAAAAACTCCAAGCACTAGTGGTCGGAGAGCGACACACACACATGCAGGCAGGAAGAAGTGACATGTAGCTGTAATCTGGTACAGTTGTAATGCAGCCATTTTAGGACAGTTCTAGGTTAAAAATTGCAGCTCTCATACAGTCTCCCACCGACTGCGATGTACGTAGCTTACATTGCACGCTCAGAATTTGGCACAGAGCCACCAGCAATCGTGTGAGGTGTGCAGACCGGACGTCGTGAGTGATAGTATGATCAGACGATGGTGCAGACAATTCACGGAAGGCCAGTCGAATGTGCACAACCCCATACAGCTGAGAACACACGGGCCCTTTGCATCACTTCAGGTGAGAGATCTTGAACCACTCCCGGTGCAGCCCTGGCCTTGAATGTACAGACTTTCATCTCTTTGTTTAACTGAAGATGTTTCTGGCAGGGCAAGGATTTGACAGCTACACTGTGGTAGAGATAGTTCCAGTCTTTGCCGTCAGACAGATATGCCATGGGCATACAAAATTTAGTGGCATGCTACGACGAATGCTAGAACAACGGTGGTGATTATGCCGAAAATTAGGTTAGGACTCACTGTTGCTAATGCAATAACTTACAACTGATATTCTTGTTTTATTTATGCCTAATCGGTAGGGACCTTGATATTTTTTTCTTTTCAAATTGGTGTATTTTATTTTTTATTTTTTACTATACGGTGTTATTTTCCCCAAAATTAACATTTTCATTTTAGCGCATTTTCTGGCAAATATCTGAAATTATACCTTCATGGTGTTTTTAAACTACTGTTTGAAATTGTAAGTCACATGGCTTACACCTCTTTGTGAGAGTTTGATATCTTGAAAGTTATTTTCCATACCCCTTTTTTAATTTTAAGGTAAGGATTTGTAGATAATGGAATTTTCCTAGTATATACTGAAGGGTGCATATGACCGTAAGTGGCGACGGACCCAAAAAATTAAAATCAATCAATCTCACGTGACCGATACACATATATTATGGCACCAAAAATTGGCACTATCTTTTTTTGACTTGTTAGTGTTACGTTTCCCAAAATTCGCGTTTTTGTTTTAGGACATTTTTCTGCCAAATATACCGAAACTTAATACTCCATTGTGCTTTTAAACTATTATTTTAAATTGTAGGTCACATGGTCTACGCATTTTCGTGACAGTTTGATATGTTGGAACAGATTTTTGAGGAAGTAAAAGTAAAGTGCTCCCCTGAACTTTTCCATGAAGGTGTATAGTAGGGGTGTGGAGTTAGGGACCCACACTTTATTGATCACGGCTGAAGGTATGGGTGATGTGATCAGCACCATGCTCCTGGCTACCTTTATCCCTCAAAGTAACCTCAAGGTACCTGCTTCATATGATGCTGGGTGGTGCCGGAGCAGTTTGAATAGGTGGAAAACATCCCGGTTCACCCCGCAGGGGATCGACCCTGGGTTTCTCGCATGGTAGTCAGACGCCCTAACGACTGAGCTCCATTATTTCTCGCTCGACAAATGCCGATGGTGCACACTTAGCTTGGTAATTCAAAACACATCTCGGGCGACAAATACGAACATGTGGCTCCCGTGTGACTGTAGATACGCACGCGATCTCCTGTTAGAACCCTGCCACTTTGCTCTGTGATGCAAATGGTTTTGATAGAAGTTGAAAAATTCGTGGGAAATACATGATTTAATGTGGCTGTCGGAAATATTCCATGTACGTATAACTCTATAGTTTACTCTTGAATAATATGTTGAAAATCTTGCATATTCTATGTACACAAACATGGCCTAGAAAAGTCAAGAATGTTGGATTTCATGGAATTTTTCGTTGTTTTGGGACATTTCTTTTAAAAAATCGCTAAAAACGTCAACAATTCGCATTTTATGCCAAATTCGCATTACTTCGATATTTCGAACGGGCGAAAAATGTGTCCAGACATCACTGCACATTTCTAAACATAACTTCGCACTAATTACCATTTTTCACGGTTTTGGCGTTTGCGAAAAATCAATGTCCCTACTAATTGGAAATTACTTTCTGACCACCCCTCGTATAAATCAGTAGATGGAAAGTGAAAATTTAGCAGGGCTGGCAGAGAAAAGTCAATTCTTGAAGAAAGTGATTTGCTTTTATGATTGAATAATTCGAGTAAATACGAGTATGATATTAAAATATTTATATATTTATTATTAGTAATTTATTTCATAATATTGGACATTAACCTTACTCAGTGAGAGATTAGTGACCATCTCCCACGAGTTTAAACAGACAGGACAGAAAGTGGCGTTAATTTCATTGCAATACTAGTGTTGCAGTAAATTTGAGGTTGGGAGCATGCACTTGCCAATTTTTATAACGTTCACTAATGCAGATTTATGTTTCAATTTTTCGTGATAGTATTCAATATATATTCCATTTGCTTGGATTCTTCTTGACATCTAAGAATAGTGCAATGTCATTGTAAACGTATGTTAACTTGTGCAAAACCAGTAATACGTCAGGATGATGAAAGAAAACATTTGTAAGCACTCTACATTAAATAAGGCAAAGTGAGCCAGAAGAGTAATTAAATTCCAGCAGCATATTTGCTGTCTACAGCTCTTCTTGTTTATGCATGCGCTTTTTGTTGGATGTTGCAGTCAATGCAATTTCTGTCGCATGTTGTAGTGAGATACTCTGTCGGGTGGAGATATTCGACAAAAATCATATGTATCAATGGAACCTATTTGTTTCCATGTTCCTTCAGTTTGCCCAACAAAATGCCTTACTACGACGTCCGATAACTATCGGACGGCCCCACCCGCTCGTATCCCCTCCATCTGTTGACAAGTCCCCTTACTACTCCCATACAGACAAGAAAAAATGATAATTCAATGCATTTTCCACGTAATATTTAGAGGCTTAGCCTTTACTCCCCCGATGATACCATATGGTATCATCAGAGTAAGGTCGCACTGGCCCGATTATACCATATGGTATCATGGTACGAAATTAATGTGCATTTTGGACCTTCATACTCTTATGTTTGGGTGGAAACACTGACACAGGTCTGGAGCAAGCCTGGGAAATTCAAATTGATGACCAACCTCCCCCCTCTCATCAACATATCCATGCCACATTTCCGAACAGAGTTTCACATTTTGGCTCATTATTCAACTTGTATGTCACCCAGGAATATGAAACATGTTTCAATCTCTTTGGAAACGTCCATTGTTTGAAGAGAATACTAAAGTTTGCGCCCTCTTCCCAAAATAGCGGGAGAAGAGAGGGCAAATTACAGATTTTTCTTTTAAAATTCAGTGGTCACACCCCGAAGCCCCCCTTCCTCAGTTCGGTGTTCTGAATTGTACACGGTTGCATGCTATGATGTTTTAGCTGCAAAACAAAACTTATCCGAAGTACATTGCTCTCATAGTGCGCGAGTTCTAACAAATTTCCTCCAAAAATGCAAATTACCTATTTTCCGTAAAAAAAAAATAATCACATTTTGGCTTATTATTCAACTTGTATTGCACCCAAGAACATGAAACATGTTTCATTCTCTTGAAAGATGTTACTAAATTTCGCGCCTTCTTAACAAATAGCGGGAGAAGAGGAGGCAAACTCCAGATTTTTATTGTTTTTTGATTGAAATTCGGGGGTCGTGCCCCCAAAACCCCCCTTCCTCGGTTCGGCGTTCCGAATTGTACATGGTTGCATGCTCTGATGTTTTAGCTGCAGAACAAACCTTATTCCAAGTAGTCCTCCAAAAATGCAAATTACATATTTCTCGTAACAAAAAAACAAATAATCACATCTTGGCTTATTATTGTATGGCACCCAAGAACATGAACCATGTTTCATTCTCTTGAGAAATGTCCATTCTTTGAAAAGAATACTAAAGTTCGCGCCTTCTCCCCCAAATAGCGGAAGAAGAGGGGGCAAACTCCAATTTTTATGTTTTTTCCATTGAAATTCAGGGGGATGTGCCCCCCCAGCCGCTCCTCTTCGGTCCGGTGTTCTGAATTGTACACGGTTGCATGCTATGATGCTTTAGCTGAAAAACAAAACTTATCCGAAGTATATTGCTCCCATAGTGCCCGAGTTATAACAAATTTCCTCCAAAAATACAAATTACTTATTTTTCGTAAAAAAATAATAATCACATTTTGGCTTATTATTCAACTTGTATGGCACCCAAGAGCATGAAACATGTTTCATTCTCTTGAGAAATGTCAATTCTTTGAAAAGAATACTAAAGTTTGCGCCATCTTAGCAAATAGCGGGAGAAGAAGGGGTAAACTCCAAATTTTTGTTTTTTCATTGAAATTCGGGGGTCGCGCCCCCCAAACCCCCCTTCCTCGGTTCGGCGTTCTAAATTGTATAGGGTTGCATGCTCTGATGTTTTAGCTGCAAAACAAAATTTATCCGAAGTAGATTGCTCCCATAGTGCCAGAGTTATAACAATTTTCGTCAAAAGAGTGTTCGAATTCAATGAAGACGAAATTCCCTGACATTTCCCTGACTTTTTTTGACACCACAAATTCCCTGACTTTTCCCGGTTTTCCAGGTCTGTCGCCACCCTGCTGAAAGTTTGAGGGGCTATAAAAATGAAACCAGACAAGTTATAGAGAGAAAAAAAAATGTGGTTTCTCACCACCATGGAAGGATTAAATGTGCCAAGTTTTATAAAATCTGAGATCATGGGTGCCATGGTCTGCTCGAACTGACATGGAATGACCCAGCAGCCTGTAGAACGAGGTGTACCTAGTAATTTCTCCCCTCAACGTCTTAAATCTCTGTGCCACCGCTGTTGTCTAGTTGGTTTGCTGCATATTCCCCACTCCCCTTGCCAGCATGACTGCCGTAACAGTAGAAAACACCTATAACTGCACTTATTACACAAAACAAACCTCTCTCTTCCAATAACACATTTATGTAGTTTCAGGAGTATTAAGTTTATTCCTGTATAAAGCTGTTCATCTTTACTTCTCAAATATTTACAGCAGAATTAATCAGTTTTCCATGAATTGTGTAAGTCACAGGATAGTTTAAACTTCAGAAAGTGTTACATCGTTAAATAAACTCTAAATTTCATGCTTAAGCGCCTATTTCGCATTTTGCAGTTCATTTCACATCATTTCGTGACGAAACAGGGTAGGCAAATGCACCTCACACCTTTCAGAAACATGAAAAATTAACATTTAGAGCATGTTATTTCACATTTCATATTTTCGGCAAAAACAAAAAAATGCATGCCTCTACATATCAGGAATGGGTCGATACCTATGAAGTACCGATATAAAATTCCAAATGGTTCTTGAAAAAGCTGAATGGTTCATTGACCTCCTTAATAAATGTGTTTTGAGGTGACTGCAGTGCAAAAGAAGGTGCATATTTAGACATTCACATTTTTAAATTATAACAAAAAGGCAGAATTTTGCACTAAATTATAAGATATGTGGTATATATACTGGATCAGTAGGGATGTGACGAAGCTGAAAATTTACCGATGCCGATGTACTCACCGATAATTTTTGGAACAGATACCGATGCCGATATTTAACCGATTCCGATACATAAGATTATTAAACAGAAATGGGATGTTATTTTCAGCATGACAAAAATAAATTTGCTATGTACATTTCTATTGCATATCATATGTATATACATATATATTCTCAAGAGATGCGAATGTACATTTGCATCTACAAAATGTTATGTAAACCTTTAAGAAGAACATGGATTCTCAAGAGATTAAACATTAGTACACAAGCAGTTGTTTGAAATGCAAAATTAATTCCTGTTCTGCCAGATTCAACTTCAGAAACACGAGATTTGGAAGCACTTCAGGAAGTAACTTACTTCTTCTCTTATCTCAAATCTGTTCAGCAACACTGAACACTCAATCACTGAATACTGATGAAGCAGGTATGCCCAAGTATTTTCTCAGGACTTGCTTCAGGTTTGAATACTCACTTTTGAATTTCCAATACAACAGCAGATCCTGGTTTAGCAATGTACTATTTTATTTCCGATCCTCTGAATGAGTTTGCAATAATTTTATTACAAAAACTCTACAATAATGACAAATCATAACCAAATTTTCAATAAATCTTACAAAACTAGAATATAAAACTTATTAGAAGGTAAAAACTCTAGTATAATCTGTACCGGTTTAAATATCGGATTTTTGCAGATTCCGATGTGTCAATTTCGGCCGATTTTCATACATCTGTAATCAGCTTCGGCACATCCCTATGGATCAGTAAAATAATATGATGCGTCTATATCCGCTGATACTGACAGAGTACCAATTAACCTCTCCCATCTCTAATACATATGACGGTATCATACACAGCGACAAAACAATGAATTTATTGTTACTATTATTAACAAATGCAATTGAAAATGTAGATATTTTCCCCTACCAACATTGTTAGATAGAACTCATAAACGGGGTACTATTCTTCAACCAATGCTTTTTGCTGATACATTTTGCTTTTATACGTAAAAATAAAACAACTTGTTCAGAATGTGCGACAATTAGGGGTCCAGCAGGAAACACCCAATTTTCAGAATTACCCAAAAATTAGTTTTCTAATTTCTGCATATTTGCATCTATTAGTTTTCTTGTTAATTGTGAGGTGGGTATTACATGTCCTCAAAGAGAGTTCGTTCTTTTGTCATGCTTTCCTGCAAATTTGGTCCATCCAGCATCCATAGGGGTGATGCTAGAAGTGATTTTCCGGAATTATTTTCTGTAAGCTGGCAACATTGCTGCTATTATAGATTCTTCTAATCCCCCATCCCCTCCAAGAAGTATAAGTAGAGGCATGCAAATTTCGTTTTTGACGAAAACACAAAATATGAAATAACATGCTGTAATGTTCATTTTTCATGTTTCTGAAAGGTGTGAGGTGCATTTTTCTACCCAGTTTTGTCACAAAATAATGCGAAATGAACTGCAAAACGCGAAATATACTCTTAAACACGAAATTTACCGTTTATATACCGACGCAACACTTTCTGAAGTCTGAAGTATCCTGTGAGTTTTGCAATTCACGGAAAATTGATTAATTCTGCTGTAAATATTTGAGAAGCAAAAATGGACCGTTTTACCCAGGAATAAACTTCATACTCTGGTAACTACATAAATGTGCTATTAGAAGGGGTAAGTTTATTTTGTGTAATAGTTAGAGGCACATATTTTTGGTAAATAAAAAAGCAAAATTTCGGTACAAAAACGGAGTGAATTTCGGGTTCAAAAGCGGTAAATAAAATCAAATATCGGTGTTATAGTGGTGAAAAATTGGATGAAAGTGGTATATAAAAATACATTTTGGTTTTAAAATTGTGAATATAATCCTAAATTTGATTTAAAAACTACACTTATTCCACAGAATTAACATTTCACTTCTAATAGCACATTTATGTAGTTATGTATCAAAGTATTAAGTTTATTTCTGTGTAAAGGAGTCCACTTTTGCTTCTCCAATATTAACAGCAGTATTAACAAATTTTCCAGGAATTGCATAACTCTCAGGATAATTCAGACCTCAGAGGGTGTCACGGCGGTGAATAAACCCTGAATTTCGGGTTTAAGAGTTAATTTCGCTTTTTGCAGTTCATTTCGCATTATTTCGTGACAAAACATGGTCACAAAATGCATCTCACACCTTTCAAAAACATGAACAATTAACACTACAATGTGTTTTTTCAAATTTTGTTTTTTTGTCAAAAACGAAATATGCATACCCCTAGTAATAGTGCAGTTTTTAAATCAAATTTAGAATTATATTCACAATTTTAAAACCAAAATGTCATTTTATATAGCACTTTTGATGTGATTATTCACCGCTATAACACACCACTATTGAACCCGAAATTAATGGTATTAATGTACTTTACTGCTACATTTTTTCTAGGGATGGTCAATTCCAGGTATCAAATAATTTTCTATCCAGATTTCAAATATCCAGATATCCAAACATTTGGATTATCCGAAATGTCCAGATATCTGAATGTGTGCATTATCCGAAATGTTGTATTGTTAATCTGTTAAACTGGCTATTCACATATTATTTTATTCGACATGTTTCAGATAATCTGCATATCAGAATTCTATGGATATTCAGATATCTGACAATTGCATCAAAAATGGATATTGGATAATTTGAAATCTGGATATCTGGATTTTGTAGCAATCTTTAATTTTTTCATTCACTCCGGTATATCGGAGTGGTCACAGGAGCATGGCAATGTGTACTATATTTTTTTAAATTTGATTTTTCTTCTTCTTCTTTTAACACTCATTATTGCGAGGCAAAATGTATAAATTTCACCACCGCTAAAACAAAGTCACTCTAGGGGAAAAAAAATCATATCTCTATGACAATTTGTTCTCAAGCAGCAAGTTACAATATCTTTTTTTCTTCACGGCAAGCACGCGCTTCTAAAGTCTTCATCCACAGAGGCTAGAAATGGATGCAAGGTCCTGTGCGCTAAAGGTTGATCATTGTTCAAAATATGGATTAATATTAATTTATAAACATTCCAATGCAAACATTCCATGCATCAATTTACTAGTTTTGCTTCAAAATATTCAAGAATTACATCAGAATATTAAAACAACTGTCATTTAGTCACAAAATAAATTTATCCACACAATACTGGTGAAAATAAATGGAAACTTCAAATTTGGATATTTTTCGTGATAATTAGACAAACCAAAATTGTTACATGGCATGTTTTCTGGGTGCTGTGCGATACCCAAAGTCCAGACAAGTATCGAGCAATACTGACAACAAGCTATCAGTATCGGATCATCCCTACTTATAAATTTAAACACATTATCGTAGTTCATTGTGGCTTTGTACCACACAAATCTACATCAGTTCTACTTACCAGATCTTCTCGGATGCCACCGTGTGCACTCTTGGTACTGGAAAACCATTAAAGGCCCCGGCGCAAGCAATAGTATAGGCACCCATATCTTCAAAGATGATCCAATCTCCAACATGCATTTCTGGAAGCAGAACGTCCTCCGATACCTGGTCCAATCCATCACATGTCGGACCCCAAACAGAGCACTTATGCAGCTTTCCTTTGATGGCCTGTGAAAAAGGAGCACTAGCTTAGATTTCACTCAAAGACACTCACTCATAGAAATTACTAGGGTGCGGATTTATAGGCACTAAAAACCTCTCGAATAGACACCACAGTTATGAAAATAGGCACTTAAAATGGACATAAAATAAAAGGAACCCTAAAATAAAATAAATAAAACAGTAAAATAGGCATTGAACATGAATTTGTTATTTCAATTTTTTTCTACAAATGCACAGTTATATGGTATTCGCATTACAGTGCACTAACGATTCACAAACTAGTTAACACTATATTGAAAGAAATTCACATTTGCAGGGAATCATCAGTTAAAGTAATTCTGACAAAGATCTTGTGCTAACGATTGTGCCAATTAGAACAAATGCCACAATTGCATGCAAAATAGCTCATTAGTGAAGAAAAAACTTTACACTCTTAACCAAAAAATTATTTTACAGTATGTTCCAATTACAATTTCTCTGAAGAAATGAATGTTACCTAATGTACAAATGTTTCACAAACAATTCACAATTATTTCAATCAAATCATTTGCGAAGAAGTTAGAACAACAAACTGGTTAACTTAAAGCATTTGTATTAATTAATTTTTCTGCGACTATATGACCTGTTTATCTGTGTATATGAATGAAATTTTAGAATAAATAACATTTGACTTAGTGTAATTCTCTGTAGGCAACTCAAGGCCAAGAATTCTGCATGTATTTTGTATATATTTTAGTTGAATTTTCCATTACGGAAATGCCCAAAAATTATCCCCATTATCAACCCCCACCCCCTTGTTCTTTGGTATTTTGAACCACATATCTCTATAACTTCCCTTCACATGCATAAAAAAAGCAAATTAGTACTTAATGACGCCTACAAGCTTTCAGGTGGTAAAAAAAGGGTTGTTTTATTTGTCCAAGTATGAGTCACCGCCAGCTGTTCAGTTTGCTTACCCTGATTAAGGGACATTTGGAACTTCCAAGATCTGATATCCCTTGTGGCCCTCGGATACGGCCAATACCAGATTTCATCAGTTCAACATACACAAAACCTTACCTTCCTCACTGCATGGAAAGCCAAAGGAGTGCAAAAATTAAAGCTGAAATAAGCAAAAATTGCAGAATAGGCAATTTTAGGCACTATAAAAATGTATTTTTGGACTAGAAACACCATGAAACGAACTTAAAAACATCCAAGCCTATGTTTTACCACAAAAGAATAAAAAGGCAAATTGGGAAAATCCACACCCTAATAATTCGATATTCAGGTAAATAAATGCCTTCTAACCACAGTGAATAACATGGTGAAGGGCAAATTGCCTACTGTATTACTTTGTAGTCAGCTGTAGGCTGTCCTAAATAGGTATAACAAAACTCCAATTTTACATTCCAGGATTTTACAATTTCCCCACATTTAAATTTTTTTTTATATCTTGGTTCCCAGAAAAACACAGAATCAAAGCTCCACAGTAGTATAATATTCTGTACATCAATAATTAACATACACATTTTTCAAAGTCACTCGTGTTGGACTTTATTCATAATTGGGAAAAGAGAGACGCAGTGAGATGCAGTAGTATATAAATACGGAGAAATTAGTACTCACTCCGTATTTGGACTTTATGTTGCAGATTTTATATTTCACATGGGTCAAAATGATAAAACTTAATATTTAGAAAAAACATAAAATTGGGGTTTCAATGTAAGTGATACTTTAGAGGCAACTTTTGTCTAAAGTAGGCAATACTGCTTGAAGATTATCAGTTTGTGGTGTGGAGTTGAAATCTTCAGTAAAACAATTAATTGCTAGGGGCATGCGTATTTCGTTTTTGACGAAAAAACGAAATGTGAGAAAACACATTGTAGTGTTAATTTTTCATGTTTTTGAAAGGTGTGAGATGCATTTTTTGACCATGTTTTGTCACGAAATAATGCGAAATGAACTGCAAAAAGCGAAATTAACTCTTAAACACGAAATTTAGGGTTTATTCACCGACGCGGCACCTTTTGTAGTCTGAATTATCCTGAGAGTTATGCAATTCCCGGAAAATTGATTAATTCTGCTGTTAATATTGGAGAAGCAAAAATGGACTCCGTTACACAGAAATAAACTTAATACTCTGATAACTACATAAATGTGCTATTAGAAGTGAAATATTAATTAACTGGAATAAGTGTAGTTTTTAAATCAAATTTAGGATTATATTCATAATTTTCAAACCAAAATGTATTTTTATATACCACTTTTCATCCAATTTTTCACCGCTATAACACTGATATTTTATTTTATTTACCGCTTTTGAACCTGAAATTGACTCAGTTTTTGTACCGAAATTTTGCTTTTTTATTTACCAAAAATATGTGCCTCTATTAATTGCCCATTTAATAAAAATGAAACCTTGATCTGAGATAGAAACATCAATTACCCTATACATATTTGCGATATTAGCATGATAAAGTTATTGGGCGAGAGTTTTTTTTAAGTCCACTTCATGCACAGATAGGCTAATTGGGATAGGACCCACAGTTTAAAGTGGGATCCAAATCACTATGTGCCTTCACTAGGTATCAAAACCTGGGAACACTTGTTCACAAGGCAACAATATCTCCAATACACCACTACGGAGGTCCGAGAAAGTTGTTGGAAACTGTAATGAAGCTAGTGGAAGCTGCTTGTAAATAGCCGGTATATATTCCACAAGAAATGCACTTTAAATTTCGAGAGAGAGGGGAGGGGGGGCAACGACCTTGCAGGATATTGCGAACCTTTCAAATCTGAAGTCAATACAATGAAAAGCTGCACACTTACCTTCATTGGAACAGGTGTGACATGAGCATGATCATACAGCAAGCAGTTAAAACTTCCATAGACGCCTTCATTAATGTAATACATGTAGGAAACAGAACCGTCTTCGCGATGGACCTCTCTCAGCGAGTGGATGTTGGTGGCCAAGGTGTAAGCTGATGCCACAAAGTAACGGCCAGGTTCTGCTATGATATCAACTCCACAACCATCAGGAAAGTGGTCATCAAGAGCTTTATTTACGATTTCAGCGATCTGCAAAGGAGAAAAATGACGATAACAATTTCATGGAGGCCTAAGTATCTTCAAAAATATGTAAGATTCACAATTTTATTTAGTATTGCATAAACAATGCAGTAAATGGAGTTGGACAAATCCAGAACCTTAATCTGATATGGATATGGAAACAGATGGAAAAGCATGGCTACGAGAAGGATAGACTGGACATAAACAGAAGGAAGAAAAGTGGCAGGGGAGAAGAGGAAGAGAGGTGGTTTGCAATAAGGAGTATGGGGAAGACCACAGAAAAGATATGCAAAGTGCTTAGGAAAGCGGGCATTAAAACTTACAGGAAGGGAGGGCAAAGCATCTTACGAATAGCGAAGAAGGCAAACAAGAAAAAGGAAAACAGAGAAGAAAAAGAGGAAGGGATTATATATGAAGTGAAATGTAAAGAACATCAGTGTGTGTACATAGGAGAAACGAAAAAGAGGCTGAAAGACAGGTTGAAACAACATAGGGATGATGTACCACTTAAGAGAGAGAAAAATGCGATATTTACACACACGAGAGAAACAGGACATGACAGAGTGGGATGATTGGATTGATTTGTTGTTTTAAGTCCACTTTATGAACAGTAAGGCTAATTGGGACTGGACCTACAGTTTAAAGTGGGATCCAAACCACTATGTGCCTCCACCGGGAATCGAGCCCGGGACCCCTGATTACAAGGTGACGATGCTACCACTGTGCCATCGGGGAGGCCATAATCGAGTGGGATGAGTCTAAGCAGATAGGAAGGGAGAAGAGAGTACTAGTGAGAAAATGGAAGGAGGCCAAGGAAATAGAGTAGAAAGGAGAAGACTCAATGAACTGGAATGGGGGACTGAAAATAAACAAAGAATGGAAGAAGGTGTTAGAAAGAGTGGGAAGGACAAGAGCGAAGGAGGAGAGAAGAAGAGGAATGAAGAAAGAAAGGATAAGGAAAGAGAGAGCAGACTCAGCACCCAATGTGCACAAACTTTCTGGAACTGTATTCATGAATGATTGTGTTCAAAGTTCCCACAGTGTGTTCTGAAAGTTGGTGACATGTTATCAATCAATTTTCAAAGATCAGGCTTTCCACTAATTGGATGTTAATGGGAACAACTGCAGTGGGCTACAAGCCATCTCGGCTGGACCCTCTTGCACTGATGTATGGGCATTTTTCAACAGTTTGCACGATTCAAATTTCTTTCTACAGCTAAGAGTCCCATCACCATGCTGTGCTCCAAGTCTTCTGTGAATTTACCTTACGTTTCTTCTACTATCTATCTCAAAAAGTCATCAAAGGTGTTAAGATTCATTTCCAACACATTCCTATATAGTTGAGACTGCTTTATACGTAATTCTGTTTTATACGTAAGTTACTGTGGGTCCCGGCAAAATATAATTTAAAAATGTATTAATTATACCCTATTTCTATGTAATGCATTTATGCAATGTCGCGGACGTAATTTCTTGTCGTTACAAAAACTCAAACTGAGTTTGAAATACAAAGAAGGATAAGCAGACGTGGTGGTTATCGGTCTCGTGTTGCGAGAAAACGGTTAAGGCACAGAGAAGGCGAGAGGAGACACATGGCATGAAATCAGAGATAGAGAGATTTGCTGCAGTTGTTCTGAACATGAGATGTATTATTTTCTTTTGTACAAAATCGCGATACGGAAGTACACACATTAAAAACATGCTGATAGCTGATGTATGACATGTTTTATACAACAGAATAGCAGTTCCTTCAGTGAACATTTGCAGTTGCTACTGGTCGGCCATGGAGAACAGAAAAGAGGAAAAATTACATACTTGACCGGAAAATAAAATTTATGTGGGAATTGGACGCTAATCCACTAAAACTGAAATAGTTGCATTTATAGGCATCCCTTACACCACACTCTGCACAGTCTTTAGTAAAAGAAATGCTATTTTACACATTTTATTAAAAATTTGGTATTAAGTCAACAAAACACAGCTATCAACAAGAGGGAAGACATGCAGATTTGGAAAATGCACTTCGTACATGTTTAATGTATCGTTAATGTGCCATTTTATGACAGAAGTAACCTGTATTATACTGTATCTTGTTCCTCAAAATATATATAATTACAGTATTTTAATAACGATATGACATGGTATCTAAATCTGATTTGCAAGTAATTCTCAGTTATTTGTATTACTCATGTATAATGCGCACTTTCTTCCGAAGTTTTTGCCCCTAAAAAGTGTGGTGCGTATTATGCACGGAATATTTTTTTAATGTTTAAGGAAGCCTATCATATTATATATCGTTGTAAAGCTTCAATTCTGCAGTTTCTGAATATGGCAACAGTATTCCATTCAAGATGGTGACACTCATTTACAATGCGGTTGAAATAAGCTCACTACAAAATGAAGGAACATTCTGATTTTTATGGTACTTTGTATGAAAAAAAAGACAAGGAAAAAGAATAATTAAAATGTATTACTGGCCAAATAATATGACATATATGGAGCGTGTAAATGCCTTAATGGAAGAAATCTTATGCTGCTAACTGCTAGTTTAAGGGCCTTGAATGTGCCTCCTATAAATGTTTCGTTAGTCATAGAAAAAGTATATATATTTTGTAGTCATAGAAAAAGTATATATATTTTGAAGTTTTTTAGAAAAAGTAAAGAGGAAATGAGCAAATACACTTATAAAAGTTTAAAGGCCATGTGCCACAATTTTTAACTTTGTAATGTAATGTTCTCCTCTTGGTCCACATAGCAACAGGTGAATCATTGAATAGGAATGATGTAATTCACTGTTGATCAGCATAGCAACAGCTTTACAACTAAGAAAGCCATTTCTTGAACCTGAATTGTACTGTGCATTGTATATGAGATATAATTCTTTGTCACTTTTCCCTATCAAAAACTAGAGTGCGCATACATGCATAAATATGGTATTTTCCCTTCACCTTGACATACGTATAAATCAGATTCAACTGTACATACCTCATCAATGGATGATCCCTTGTTTCCGGGATATCCCCCTCCAATGTCCAGCAAAGTAAGTTGATATCCCAGGGATGCAGCATGGTCGAACACTTCTCGGGCAGCGGCTATTGCACGTCGGAAGACAGGGGGATCCCCACAACCGGAACCAACATGGAAACTGACACCGACCACATCCAATCCCAGGTCACGTGCTACTTCCAGTAAGTGAGGAACTTCTTTCATATTTGCACCGTATTTCATTCCCAGTTGACACTGTGCTACTTTGGCATCACAGCGAATGCGAATCACCAACCTGTAATAAACAGTTATACTAAGTTTCTATCCACTTCAGACTACATTTTGATTACATACTCTGGCAGTAAATTAATGCTAATAACTAGAGGCACATATTTTTGGTAAATAAGAAAGCAAAATTTCGGTACAAAAACAGTCGATTTCGTGTTCAAAAGCGGTAAATAATCACATCAAAAGTGCTATATAAAATTACATTTTGGTTTTAAAATTGTGAATATAATCCTAAATTTGATTTATAAACTGCACTTATTACACAAAATAAACATATCCCTTCTAATAGCACATTTATGGTGTTACCAGATTATTAAGTTTATTCCTGTATAAAGGGGTCCATTTTTGCTTCTCAAATATTTACAGCAGAATTAATCAATTTTCCGTGAATTGCATAACTCACAGGATACTTCAGACTTCAGAAAGTGTCGCGTCGGTATATAAATGGTAAATTTCGTGTTTAAGAGTCAATTTCGCATTTTGCAGTTAATTTCGCATTATTTCGTGACAAAACAGGGTAGGAAAATGCACCTCACACCTTGCAGAAACATGAAAAATTAACGTTAGAATGTGTTATTTCACATTTCGTGTTTTCGTCAAAAACGAAATTTGCATGCCTCTACTAATAACAACTTTTGTTTCCTCAATAGATGAAATTATTTAATATGCTCAATGTTTCGATGTACTGCATGTACATCTTTTTGTGACAGCCAATAATAAAATGAGATGAAATGTAACCAAAGTAAAGGCAACAATATTGCAACAATTAAAAGTCCAAGAATTTTTTGAAAGCAGTCAGTAGACAATTTCGATTGTTGTGGTTCATTTTACCTGTATTCCGAGACTACCATACCGTTACCGGCCATACCCGGAAAACCTATCCCAAGCATTTCCCAACTTCCAAGAGCACCATAAAACGGGTTAACAACATGTCTCGAGAGAAGCCAAAGAGAACACCCCAAGGATCGAAATCAGGTCGTGAGAGTCCGACAGTTACGGATGCGGAAAATAGACTACAGGGCCACCCAGAAGCCATGACACCTCAGGCCAGCCAGCAGGACCAGCGCCCAGCCGACCGTTCCAGCATCTAGGCGATCCCGAGATAAGTATAACGATATTTCGGTTATGAAATTCCCTGGCATTTCCAGGTTTTCCAGTCCAACAATATTTTTCTCCAGACATGTTTATCATCATGATCTTTGCTTTTGAAACTTGCATTTTTCAATTAAATACAAGGGTGGATCATTAAGTATCGCACAATAATTTTTTAAAAAAGAAGTTTAATAGGTAAGACAACATAAATTATACACATTGAAACCACATCTTTTAGTAGGGATGGGCTGATATGAAATTTTGGCCGATACCAATAAAGTACCGATATAAAATTTACCGATACCGATAACAGATCCGATATAAAATTAGAAATGGTCCTTGAAGAACCTGAAATGATCATTGACCTCCTTAATAAATGTGTGTTTCAAGGTGACTGCAGTGCAATAGAAATTGCATATTTAGACATTTCCTTTTTAAAAAGTATGGCATGGAGATTATCCATAAAAATTACAACAAAATGGCAGAATTTTGCACTAATTTATCAGATATTTATCGATTTATCGGATCCGTAAAATAATCGGTAATTTTACCGATAAACCGATATGCCTATATTGGCTGATACCGACAGAGTACCGATTAATCAGTCCCATCCCTATCTTTTAGCTACTTTTCGACATAGGAGCCAAGTCCTTCAACACATTTTTCCCATTGTGGCACTAGCTTCAATATGTTCATAGAACTCCGTCAATTGGGAATACAGCCATCTGCGCACAACCGTTGCACTTCTTCATCAAAATTGAAGTGTTGCCCACCTAGGAATTTCTTCATTGGGCCAAACAGATGGAAGTCTGAAATGTTGAACTGCCCTGACAAAGTTCTCAGATGGATCTACCGGTCGTTGAGAATTGCCTGCTCAATGGCTGTAACATTGTTACGTTGCCAGGAACGTGACAAGTCAACAAGGTTCACACAGCCTCCCTGAAAGAATGTGCACCACCTGGATATGTTGCTACGGTCAAAACAGTCTTCCCCATACACGCCCAACATTTCCCTGAGAAATTCACTAGGTTTTGTCCTTTTGCCCACAAAAAACGAACTACAGCTCTTTGCTTTTCACACGTTGACGACAATAACATGCGTGCCATCTTTGTTAAGTAGTTCACGCTTCTGCCGCAAGAGTTATGCCTGATCGAACAAATGCCATCTCTAGCATGAACTTCAAACTATAAATCTGTAAAATTTTAATGTCCCAACCACAATAGCATCGCGGGAAAAAATTGTTGTGCGATACTTAATGATCCAGCCTCGTATATAATCCGTTAATTATTATGGGGTCATTCCATGCCAAACGATCCAATGGTGGTTGCATGACCATTTTAGAAAATTTTCATCTTTAGTACATACAGTCAACTCTCGATTCAACGACCTTTCACAGTTCCCGGGAAAAGGGTCGTTATTGGAATTTGCACCAATTTTCAGCTTAAAGGGAGCTCAAACGGACACAAAGATGCCTAGGAGATGGTAACACCATTTATCCTGGTAGTTATACAACCTGTTATGCACAGGATGCATGTTGTGAGAAGGAAAATAGAACATGAAAAAGTTTTCACAAAAGAGAATTTAAAATAATGTTACTTTGTTTCAATTGTGCACAGTCGTTGGTTTTCCAGGAAATTCCTACAATTCTAGTTCATGAGAAACCCGTTTCCACTGAGTCCAATGGAAAGGAAAACAATCTCTCGCTTATTGCAAGCGAAACTCGAAGAATCTTGACACCAGTCAGACTGGTGCCAGCAAAAGTCGGGAGATAATCGGGAAGAATTAGAGGCAAGCATATTTAGTTTTTGACGAAAACACGAAATGTGAAATAACACATTCTAATGTTAATTTTTCATGTTTCTGAAAGGTGTGAGGTGCATTTTCCTACCCTGTTTTGTCACGAAATGATGCGAAATGAACTGCAAAATGCGAAATAGACTTTTAAACACGAAATTTACCGTTTATATACAGACGCGACACTTTCTGAAGTCTGAAGTATCCTGTGAGTTATGCAATTCACAGAAAATTGATTACTTCTGCTGTAAATATTTGAGAAGCAAAAATGGACCCCTTTATACAGGAATAAACTTAATATTCTGGTAATGATTTAATGTGCTATTAGAAGGGATATGTTTATTTTGTGTAATAGTGCAGTTTTTAAATCAAATTTGGGATTATATTCACATTTTTAAAACCAAAATGTCATTTTATATGCCGCTTTTTCACCGCTATAACAGCGAAATTTCATTTTATTTACCGCTTTTGAACCCGAAATTGACTGTTTTTATACCGAAATTTTGCTTTTTTTATTTACCAAAAATATGTGCCTCTACGAAGAATGAATGTTGGATTTTATACGGGTTTACTGAAGCATCGTCTGTTACAAGATTAACTGGTAAGATTAGATCTCTCGGGAGAAACAACACAACTTCTCTAGGTACGAGAGAAAAATAAAATAAAGGCAGGGCTGTAATTTTCGTTCTGGTTCCGCTGTGTAAAATACATCGTAAAAAAAAGTTACTTTTCTTTGCTTCAACCAATTTCATTCACCCTCCTTCCCCATTCAAGGGAGCAGTCCAAACTACTTCCATGACTTGCATTGTAATCCAGCCTGAAAAAGGAAACGTGCAACTTGCGATCTGTTTTCACCCAATGCGTATTCTAGGACACGTCATTAAACAGCGTGGCAGTCGATAATCATACTGTCACATTTTACCATGCATCAGACAATAATACGGGCAATATTTCCTATGCAGACAACAGCATTGAGAAAAAAAAAAAAAGAGAGAAAAAACAACAACTGAATTCTGCAATTACCAACATTGCCCTGCACACCAGTTGCGGAGAATGAGCTGGGGAAAGGGGGGAGGGTCACTTTTTTTATACTTGTTCTATGGTTTTTGTTCGTTTTCAAGAATATATCCAGAACTGGTTGCCCCATTTTAAACGTCAAAGGAAAGGAAGAGGGGTGGGTCCTTTTCCACCCTCGCCTGTAATCAGCCCGCATCAGCAAGAAAATCGTGGCTGAAACAATCTGCATCACCCCCCCCCCCCCTACCTTTGCTGACGGAAAAAGAGGGATAAGTCAGCCAACGGAACACTTTTTTGGCAGATATTACGACATCGACACAATTAGGAAAACGTATGAAGTGGGAAACGGGAGTTATGATGCACTTAAGATCGAAGTAAACTTTTGTGGAAACCTGGATGACAACGCATTAAGCGGGTTGACGATCTTTAGTTGGCCTATGTGGCTTTGATTATCTCTAACAGTTTCGCTTTTTTATGAAGTGTTGCAGGGAACAAAGAACACGTTTTGAATGAAAGCGTTTACCGGAAGTTGTCTACCAGGCCGAGAGTTGCTCACTCACGGGAACCTGCTGAACTCTAGGTCAGAGCTGGACAGATGGGCCAGACTTCCAGGTGCCACGCATCTGTATTTTCGAACATTCCTGCGATCTTATCTCTCAAGGTGGTGTATTTATGGATGAAAGAGCTTGACCTGCCATACACATTGGCAAAGACTGCAAGTCCAGCAGTCATTTCGGGCTGCTCCCCCCCAACCCCGCGAGTTTTCAGCAGCTCTTAGGACAAGGAAACAAGTCAAGTCGATATAAAATAACATCCAAGCACATTCGATCTTCTCTTCTCGCGTATCCAAGAGAAAGCATGGCAAAACAAGCCTGGCACGTTGGGTAGCGGCCCTCGGGTGCGGGGTAGCATTGGTGCGCTTGAGGGAGGGGAGGGCAGAGGTCAAGTGCTACTCAAGCATGGTGTGGTGGTGTCTATTTGTAATTCAGACCCAATTGTGAGGGGTAGAGAGCTCGTAAAGGGAATGAGTGGAGGAAAAAAAACAACGCATTTTTCCACCGATTTCCTTGGATTTTTCAACTTTATTTTCCAAATTTTTCTAATTTTTTCTAAATTTTTCACGGTTCCCGGGAAAAGGGTCGTAGAATCGAGAGTTGACTGTACGTTTGTACATGTTTTAGATATCAAAACCAATGTTCAAGAAAATTTATTATCTTTAGTTCTCCTGCGCAGCCATTATTCCAACATCGCACATGGCTTTTTTTTGCTCATGTAGCACTTTTCAGAAACCTTAATATCTCAAAAACCATTAGAGCTAGAGACCTGAAACAAAATTCATGTTGTAGTTAATGAAGTATACTTTCTATGATATTCAAGTATGTTTTGCTTAAAATTGCATCATAAGTATGAAAATTATGGTGGAAATTGGGGTAACAATAGTTAAAAAATTGGATTTTGAAGACAGATTTTTTCAATGAAGGCTTGATTTCATGTGTAGACCTGCCTGCAGGGTATCTGTAAATAAAATATCAGTGCTTAGAAATGCAACCCTTTTTTACAGCATAGGCTCAAACATGGCCGTTCATTGAATTTTGAGTTTTTAGGGTTCAATATCTCAGATGGGTCCTCTTTATTTTAGGGATGGGCCGATATGAAATTTTGGCCGATACCTATAAAGTACCGATATAAAATTTACCGATACCGATAACCGATCCGATATAAAATTAGAAATGGTCCTTGAAGAACCTGAAAGGTTCATTGACCTCCTTAATAAATGTGTGTTTCAAGGTGACTGTAGTGAAAAAGAAGTTTCATATTTAGACATTTACTTTTTTAGAAAGTAGGGCATGGCGATTATCCATGAAAATTACAACAAAATGGCAGAATTTTGCACTAAATTATCAGATATTTATCAATATATCGGATCGGTAAAATAATCTGTAATTTTACCGATACACCTATATCGGCCGATACCGATAGAGTACCGATTAATCGGTCCCATCCCTACTTTATTTGCTTCTCTCCTTCATTCCTTCTTTTGATTTAGAAAAAGAACTTGTTCAGTACTGCAAACGAAAGGGTGGAGAATGTGTGGTGTTGACCAACTCTCCTTATAAGAAAAAGCTTGAAGACTTTTATACTGTCAAAGGCCACAAAAATTCTACTCAGGCTTCAACTAGTGGGACAGCACAATAGAGGAATCCTGCCGCCAACAAGAAGAAGAAAGTTTTAGGAAGGAAGCGTAAAGTCTCACGCTCTTCTAACGGTGAGGATTCACATGAACCGCCACCAGTGGCCACCGACGATAATCTCGATGTGGACCTTGACGACCCTGATTCTATGGATGCCATCTGCATGTTTTGTAATGAGAAGTTTTCAGATGATTTCAGTGAGGAGCAGTGGCTTATGTGCTCTTCGTGCTTCAACTAGAATCACAAATTGTGTGATGTGGCGAGCAGAGTAAATACACATGTTCGTATTGTCTGAATGCCTGAGTTTTTCTTTGGACTAGATTATGATGTAAATTTAGGCCTACTAATTGTACACACATTTTTCAATTTTTTAATACACCATCAATTTTCATTTTATGCCAGATTTATAGTGTCATAGAAAATGCTGCTCTTTTACTTACATTTATAAGTACACAGCATCTGGATATATTTTTGTTGCATATACTAATTCTATAGGAAGTGCCAACAAGACTAGGATCTATAAAATAATAGATCATCTTCACCAACCTTTCAGATAACTATGATCACATTGTCAATGTACTTTAGCTATCAATCAGATATCTGGACTGCAAGTTTTACTTTGATATTCTTTCTAATATCTAGTATTATAAAAGTGAAAATTTATTACAGAAATTCAAAGGAACCATAATTTTGCACAAGACTGAGAATCATAAGAACCAAATCCAGAAGGCAACTTTTTCTCTTGCAGACTCCAAAATGCATGTAAATTCCAGATGATTCTGCATATTCACTGACATTTCTCTGATAAGCTAAATACCTGTTTTCCAGATGCGTAGCAACCCTGATCTTACCTTCCTCCGTTCAGCTCAGAACAGTGTTGCCAGGTTAAATTTGAAAAAAATCGGGAGATTGTCACTTGGAAAAACAGATCTACTAAAAAATCAGTAGATCTAATAGTAGCAGATTAACGAAGTTCTACGGAGGAGGAGGAATGGAATAGTCTGAAAAAGCTTTCCAAAGCTGTCTACCACTATCTTTATTGAAGATTAATTATTAGATGTCAAAAGATGTTGGCACCTCTTATAGGGGTGCCAAGTTTTCAAAAATCTGCTCTCCCAGAGTTAAGCACCAAGTTCTGATTATGCCCCTCAAAATTAGGACACAAGTTACGTTCATGCGACAGGTTGCAGATTTAAATACCAGTAACCCTTCTTTGCAACTGATTTTTTTCCATTTTTTTCCTCAGTCACTCCAGGTAAAGTAATGTTGCTAATTAAATTCTACCTGCTGGTGTAAAAACAACAAAGGACCTTTCTACCGCCACAGTATCAAGAATGAAGGATGTAAAAATAGTTGTACAAGTAGTTACACTTAGCAATATATTTTAAAAAAAAGATTGAACGACTGGAAAAAATAAAGCGTGCAAGTCTAGCAACTGTTTATTAAGGAAATTGTCTGAAATCAATAGACCTGGCAACACTGGTTTGAACCATGCTGAAGCCTCCTTCAATCTGCCCTCCCCTACACCTCCAAGTAGGATGTGGTTCTGCGCAGACCCATTTCCTTGTGGTTGCACAATACTGCTTAATTACTCCCCATATAAATTCAAAGTTCCAAGAAATTCCTGCCCAACCAATAACAAGAAACATACCTTGCTGATGGAAAAAGAGATTTCATCTTGTGAAGCTCGGTCTCATTATCAAAGGTCATTGTATCAACACCAAGAGCTGCAGCATGGCGGATGTGTGATGCCTGCTTGGCTGGGTTGGCAAAAATTATTCTGTTGGGCTGAACACCTAGTTTTAAAACCTTTGTCACTTCTGCCTGTTAAACAAAAAATAGAATGTGTTATTACAGCAACACTATTTACAATGTACTTACAAAAGAAAGAATTCTAAAAATAATAATAAAAATATATATTACATAGAGAAATTTCTAGGAATTGAATTAATTATACGAACATTAAAGGAACATAAAATGAATTATAAACTTGATAAATGAAATTCTACATGCTGAAATATTAGCATTACAATTTGTTTTGTTCAAAAGACTATTTAGTGATTAAACTACTGGTAGGTACATCTCTTACACACACACAAGATGAAAGGGTAAGTAACGAGACAAGGAACAATGAATTGCAATGCAGATCGATATTGTGAAACCCTTAAAAAGACCAGTATTTTTGAACGTGCACTACTTTTAGTTAACTCTATATATATCAGTAATAACATTATTGCTTTAACCTTTATTCTGATCTTTCTAAATTAGGACTAAAGATTCCTGTTCAGTAGAATTTTAGACAAAGTAATTGAATAGGCAAGAGATTATTCATTTTTATCTTTATTATCTAATGTTGCTTTTCTGCCACTTTTGGGTTGAAATTCACGAAGATTAGGCATGTCCAAGCTAGGATTTAAATTTGGGAACTTGGGTGGCAACACAAAGTCTAAAGTGCAAAAGGACCAAATGAACTAATCAGAACTAATTGCACTTTTGATAAATCTCTTTCCATGTCTTAAATCGTTACTATTCTTGTCCTATCTACTGAGGAAGCCACATGATGTGGTGAAAGCTAGAAAACAAGTAAATACATACCAAAACTATCTTTATTACTTAGTGAAATGATGGCATGTGCTGTAAGTTATGCCCTATCTACTTATGTACATTAGTATAAGTGTTCTAAATATTTGTTAACTCATCACTATGAATAAATAACAGCAAAAATCGATTCAAATCTTTCACCAGGCTGCAATAAATCTCCTCCATCCAAAAATTTCCTTCAAGCGTAACTAATCAATTTCAGTATTAAAAGTCCAATATGAAAATACAAAATATTAATGCCAATTCATCATTTCCTTGCCTCTTAACGATAATTTCCACACACGTGTCTGGCAATAATAGGTATATTCTGCTTCAATAGATATACCAGGGTGGTCCAAAAGTCCCGGAACGGTCACATATCGTGAGAAATACAAATCGAATCTGAAAACTAAAAAATACGTGTTAAATAAGTGAAAGAAAGCTATTCAATGATATCACACTTGATTCCCCACCCCTGGCCCCTGGGGGTGGGGCAGGGTAACTGTGAAATTTTAAATGGAAATCCCCATTTTGTATTGTAGAATCGGAAAGAGGACTTCATTCCGGGGGGAAATCAAGTGTGATATCATTGAATAACTTTCTTTCACTTATTCAACACGTATTTTTTAGCTTTGATTCGATGTGTATTTCTCACGATATGTGACCGTTCCGGGACTTTTGGACCACCCGGTATGAAACATAAATCTATATTGCGTAGTAGAGTTGAACTGATAAAGAGATGAATCTTATTGGTCGATATTAATGGTATCCGAAAGTATTAACTCTTAAGTGAAACTGATGAATATTTTAATTCTTTTTTTAATCTAAGTATGTATAGCGCACAGTGTCATTTGCAGTAATAGCACTGTTGGTAATTTAGTAAATTTATGTTTATACATATTATTCTGAATGTTCCCACATTAAGCAGGCAGGAAATTTTCAAACATGGTGCAGATGTAAAAACACACATAAACTCAGCTGGAATTTAGTGTTGAAGTTGCTTTGTTCAAGACCAGGCTCTTGTGCAAAGTGAAATAATTTCATCACCCCTCCGAAGAAGCATAGTTACCGGCAAAAGAAAAATGAAAGGTGGCAAGCTAAAACTTTACTTCTGGTGAAAGTTCTCTGTAGTTACAATTCCAACTGGCCTAGCTACACAAAATATATTATGGTTAGCCTAATATTTAATCTGAAGAATTTGAATATGTATTAATCTTGGCAAGAATTCGTACGAGTCGTCATCCTCATCAGTTCAGCGCTATTTCGCATTCATAAATGAAAAATTAGGGCTTTAAACTAGGATCAACTTGCCTGTACTCACAGATGACTTAATGCAATCAGCATTGGACAGCTCACAGGAATAGGAATGGTCTGAACTATCAAAAGAAACAAAAGAACTTTCTCTCCACAGACACCGAATCTTAGCGAAAAAGCTCTTTCTCTAGGATAGAACGGTTGCCTTTTACTCTACAACTGATGTGTTCAGCATCGAAGCGAGCATGAAACTTTGCATAAGCACAGCAATTTTTTCTTGCTCCCACCACTGCCCAAAGTAATTTAATATTAAAACAATGCCACAAGAGTAATTTAGCAGGACGACGCATGCTGAACACATCAGCTACATGTTCATGAGTGCAACTACGCAGCCATAATGCCGAACCTCCCTGATTAAACCACAAGAGTGCACTCCGTCTTGTGAAAAAGCTCTTCAGCGCAGACCCTGGGTGGGGATAGGGAGTTCTGAAGTGCCTTCTCCACAATACAGGCATGCCAGGGGAGGCGGCGACCTTAATATTCCACTATTTACCTGAATACACAGGCACCATTGGTGAGCAGTCTGTCCATCGGTATGGGATCGTCCCTCGGGGACTCAAAACGCAGCCTTTTACGCTTTACCAGACATCCTGCTCATGACGAGACACCAAAGCGCCAACTCCATGTTCAAGAATTGTCCAGTACGATGGTCTTACCTTTGAAGCACAGTCAAATCCTGTGCCAAGGGCTGCCAACACCTCGAGCACAGTGAGACTGGCATTACACTTCACAGCTACAAAGGAAAGAAACCAGAGTTTTATACAATAAAAAAAAGGACATTGTATTTCCGTATCTGTGTGTCTCTCTCTTCAAATTCATGCTACATTCAACAATTGAAAATTATTTTTTATTCTAGTATCATAGGCTTCAAGAGGGAAGGTCAAACCAGTCAGCCCCTATTCATGGAAATTGGCATTATTCATTCAGACAGAAAAGGAGCAAAAAGTTTATTATTATTATTTATTAACCAAATATAGTTCAATTCATTAGTCTTTTAGCAGTTACTAAAGTAAAAGCTCATTCGAAAAATTGAGTGTAAAACAGTCTGCCACTTAATCCAAAGAATTGATGATCAATCTTCAGAAATCATATTTACATGAGCAAGTTCACAGTATATGTAACAGTCATGACTAAATTTTCACTTGACTTTCAAAGATTCTTCTAGAATGGAAAATTAACAACAAAGTAGAGTAAATATATAGCAACTGCAGAAAAATGTTACTAAATAGCTGTGGGGGATTATGACAACTGGTGGATTAAGTGGTAGACATACATTATGAATGTGGAATGAAATACATTTATTTTCACTAGTTTGTAACAATAATTATGATTTTATTCACGTTATATCAATGGCCTGACTCCTACACAAATACTATGACCCATACCTAATATTACTTCAAAAATAAATTGTTGTGAATTGCATATGAAGTGAAAATATGTATACTGTGTTAGATGCCTATTTCCTTTTAGGAGAAAAAAAATATCCAAATTTCAGTTAACTGCTTGTACAATCAGGAGTAAAAGTGAGTTTGGGTCGGTCTTCTGGTCTCTCAAATGTACAATCAAAAGTTCAAATATCAAAACTGAAGAAGTACTATCATTTTAAATGCTTCTTATTTTAATAAATTTTGCCGTAATTACAAGAATGTCTGGCATGATTAAATTAGTAAAAGATTGCAATTTTCACTACTTCATGGAAAAGATTTAAAAAAATACTACTTCTGAATTTAAACTAAACATTGAACTTTGAGCATTAACTCTATTAGACTGTATCTACTAAAACGATAAGAGTAAATAGAATAAAATTAGCACTAAATCAAATACTGCTGGAGCATGTAACATTATTGCATTTAATTTAGGTCACTGAGGCATTCACATTATTACATTTAATTTAGGTCGCTGAGGCATTCATATGGTAACAAGAATATGAATGATTTTAAAATTCTTTCCATACAAGTGAATAATAT
The DNA here is from genome assembly GCF_977018435.1 of Lepisma saccharinum. Lineage (NCBI taxonomy): Eukaryota > Metazoa > Arthropoda > Insecta > Zygentoma > Lepismatidae > Lepisma > Lepisma saccharinum. Next base: position 51,034,937 of record NC_139255.1, read on the forward strand.
AATAGGACCAGAATACTCTCCTAAAAGGAAAATACATAAATGGACAAAAATTGGTCCACTTTATCCTGTGATATGTTAATGAGGACTGGTCTTTCATATGGGATCCAAAACATTTGCCTCATCTGGGAACCAAACTTTGAACTCCATGATTAAGTTTAACCATTATACTTTCAGCAAAGCCATGCAAAATAGGATAACAAAGTCTAACAGTATTGTTCTCAGAAGATATTATAATACTGCAAAAGATGCCTGATGGGTGCTGAACAACTTGTGTATAAAACAAATAATACCATAGTGAGGATCGACTCGAGGCAGCTTCTTTTTCCATTCTTCATGCCTGTTTACAATCTCGCCAATATCGCAAACATAGAATGCCTCTTCCTGCACCTGGAAAAAAGAAATGCAGGCTTTAATAGATCGATATGCAATTTTTTAAATTAAATTTACTAGGGGTGTGCAGGATCCCGGAAAGTCTCTACTGGGATATCAGGGTAGCTACGATTTTTTTATTATGAAATTCCCTGACTTTTCCAGGTTTTCCAGACCAGAAATGAAATTTTTCCAGACATGTTTGTTGTCATGATTTTTGCTTTTGAACCTCATGTTTTTCAATAAAATATGCAGGCACGTTAATTATTATGAATATGAATATACACAGTTATTAGCTGAAAATTTAATGTGATGAATACAATGCTATTCAATGAAAAAATAAAAACTATTGTACTTCCGCATTTTCACTAATTCATTACAATTTAAGTGGTGTAAAAAAATCAATAAAAAAATGTGGCATATATCAAAGCTGTACAATGTAAACTGTATACAACCTCAACTATATCAATACAAATGAGAAACAACAGAAAATTAGGTTATGTACCTTTAGAAAATATGCAATAAGTTTAATGATTATATTTTTAAATTTATTGAAAATAGTACATTTCGGAAATTCAGAACATGAATGGGGCTGGTGACCCACCATACACCTAAAAAAATATATATGTTGGCCATACTTTGGAATCAAATATCTCCATTATTTGAGTTTTCCACATGCTGGAACCAATTTTATATTACGGAAAACAGAAATCTGTCTATTAAAAGGTAACAGTTCCGAATGTTTTATGATTTTTTCAAATTTTCCTAGCAGGAAGACTAATTATCATACAATTTTGGCAATCATTGTGAACAAAATTTGAACCTTCCTTAAAATAATGAGCACTGTTTGGATTCGAAAAAAAGTTATTTATGTTGAAAAGAAAACTTCAAAATGACCTTATGCAATCATGCACACTTCCCACGGACAAGGTATTCTCCGGTTGACAAGCAACAGTAAGTATTGTAAACTAGTAGGAATGAATGTAGAAATAAATCGGAACCTTAGTAGAGTGCATTCAGGGTCTTTATTTTAATTCTACAACAACCAAACCTGACCCTCTTAACCTAACCACAAAAGCATATATTGACAAAATCTTAAGTAATCGCTAAAACTCTGCAGTATGTGTAACAAACATACTAAATCGAAATCGAACCATGTAAAAGTTGCATTTGTAGCATGATGAAAACGTAATAAAACAAAAGGAGCTTGGGCCCATTTTCACCACTTTCAGCATAATTTCATTCTACACGGAAAAAATACGTTACTATCGGCATCAAACCAACATTCCTAACCTAACAACGATGTGTGACCAGCGTACGTTTAATTCCTCTATTTCGCACCAGTTTTTAAAAAATAAATTTGTTCTACATGCACAAAACACGTGCATATTCGAATAATGACGTCACTGATACTGCATAAAATCACTAATTTCTTGGGTGTAACACATCTCTGCAATGTAAAAACTACGACAACGAGCAAATGAACTAGTTGATCAGGTTGCTTCTGAACGAGTTGCAAACAAAGAACTCAAATTCACAGAATGGGTTCACGGGGGAATGAAGTAGTGAGTCCCTTTGTTTTTACTAGGCATCCGCACCCGTCCAGTGTGACGTCATCCACAGCAGTTTACGTGAAATTCTGCTCTTCAAGGCAGAAAGTATTACATTGTCTGTGGTTCAAGGAATATACAGTTATTGCAGGTCCAAAACCAATGAACTGGCCTAACACCAACCTGCTCCGCTTCACGTATCAAAAGAGAACGGGTTCCGAACGGGTGTGTTCTTGCAGAAAGGAAATTTAATTACCACACACAAAGCTAAAGCAACATTTTCTCCGCAAGAAATTCTGAGGATGGCTGGTGCGTAGGTTTCGTCTTGAGTAGCTTGTTCTCTATGGAAAAATCTCAGGCTTCTCCAAATTCCGGTCTTGAACAGGTTCACAAGAACGAGTCGCAAAATGAACGGATCCAAGAACCTAGATCCGAGAGTGAATAAATATAGAATTGAAATGCAAAGGAACCATAATTTTGTAGGTAACAGACTAGAAGTCATAATGACGAGAGGAACATGTTTCTGAACTGAATCTTTTGGGGGAACTGGAATCACAAGAACCAAATTCGGAAGTAGATATGAACCGTTAGTTCATTTTGTAACTGGTTCTCCTGCAACTCCAAAATGCGCGTAAATTCCAGAAAATATGCAAAATTCCCTGACTATTCCCTGACCAACAAAATTCCCTGACTTTTCCCTGTTTTCCAGGTTTTCCAGTCGCGTAGCAACCCTGGATATGGAAAAAAAAAAATTCTCATCAAGACCCCGAACAGTCGAGAAATTCCAAATGTTAACCACTCGTGCCAGTTGAATAAATGAATAGATGATGCATTCATACAGGCATGCAATTTCGTTTTTGACGAAAACACAAAATATGAAATAACATGCTATAATGTTCATTTTTCAAGTTTCTGAAAGGTGTGAGGCATATTTTTCTACCCAGTTTTGTCACGAAATAATGCGAAATGAACTGCAAAACGCGAAATATACTCTTAAACATGAAATTTACCTTTTACATACAGACGCGACACTTTCTGAAGTCTGAAGCATCCTGTGAGTTATGCAATTCACGGAAAATTGATTAATTCTGCTGTAAATATTTGAGAAGCAAAAATGGACCGCTTTACCCAGGAATAAACTTAATATTCTGGTAACTACATAAATGTGCTATTAGAAGGGGTAAGTTTATTTTGTGTAATAAGTGCAGTTTTTAAATCAAATTTCGGATTATATTCACAATTTTAAAACCAAAATGTCATTTTATATACCACTTTTGATGTGATTATTCACCGCTTTAACACCGAAATTTTATTTTATTTACCGCTTTTGAACCAGAAATAGACTGTATTTCTACCGAAATTTTGCTTTTTTATTTACCAAGAATATGTGCCTCTATGCATTGATCATTATTCAAACCAGAGATCCCTTGGTTTATCAAGCACCGATAACTAGAGCTCGGATTTTTAGGTAAACAAACATATTTCTATCTGCATGCAAATATCATGAAAAATAATATAATATGGTCATTTTAATTGTTTTTGAGAAAGTTCTGGGAAACAGAACGAGATGTCGCAGGAAAAATAATCCCTTTAAAAAATCATATTTTGCATATACAAAAAGTCGTTATGGGAACTTTTAAGAAGAACATATGTAAATATGAGCTTCAAAATGGCTTACAAATTCTGATCATGGTAACTACCTCACAAGTACAAATTTTTATTTCACATAAAAAGCATTTTCCACTTTTTAAATATCAGTCCATGAGAACATGTCCAAATGAGAGGAGGCATGGTATGAGGGGGAGGAAAGGCAGGATCATTTGCAGATTTTAGGGGTAGCAGGAAGTCTTCTGCTGTGGTCAGTGTCCTTTTGGAAATACGTGGCAGTTGATATGTGTTTTTTTCTTCTTCAGGGTTTTGAGACAGCAGGTTCAAGTAGGAAAGGTGCTACTGTGCATATTGAAGCATGTAGCATTGTAAGGAAACTCATTGATTTCTGTGATCATGAATCTGCAGAACAATATTTCGTGCTAATTACACAGAGTACGAATTATGCATCTGCAGCAAAAGGTGTGTAAAAAGCAAACAAATATGGCAATTTGGAGAGAATCGCAGGAGTACAATGATCAGTAAAGTAAAGGCCTGCTGGATCCTAAATTGTTGCACATTGTGAATGTGTTATTTTGTTTTCATTATTACATGTAAAAGTAAAATACATAAGCAAAAAGTGGTGGTTTAAGAGTAAATAGCACATTTACAACACCTATCCCATAAGTGACGAGGCAGACAATTGGCATTTTCAAGTTGCATTTGTTAATAATAGTAACAATGGATATACTGTTTCGTCATTCTAGTATGTAATACCTAGAGGCACATAATTTTGGTAAAAAAATTTAAAAAAAGCAAAATTTCTGTACAAAAACAGTCAATTTCAGGTTCAAAAGTGATAAATAAAATAAAATTTCGGTGTTATACCGGTTAAAAGTGGTATATAAAAAGACATTTTGATTTCAAAATTGTAAATACTAAATTTGATTTAAAAACTACACCTATTTGACAAAATTAACATTTCACTTCTAATAGCACATTTTATGTAGTTATCAGAGTATTAAGTTTATTTCTGCTTCTCAAATATTAACAGCAGAAATAATCAATTTATCGTGAATTGCATCACTCGCAGGATAATTCAGCCCTCAGAAGGTGTGGCATCGGTAAATAAACCATAAATTTTGTGTTTAAGAGTTTATTTCGCAGTATTTTGTGCCAAAACATGGTAGCAAAATGGATCTCGCACCTTTAAAAACCATGAAAAAATATACACTACAATGTGTTTTTTGAAGTTTCGTTTTTTCGTCAAAAGTGAAATATGTATGCCCCTAGTAATACCTTCATATGTATATGAATGCCTAAAAAAGAGAACTGAATTATGATGTATTAATTGATGCCATGCGGAGGTGGTTTTAAGCAATCCAGCATGCCCCGTCCACTAAAGGCTAAAATACAGCCAAATATTTTTAGCACCTAAAATTTCATACCCTACTGATAACATTTCATGCTGAATAGGGAACACCATGATTTTCCCCTACAGTTCCAAAGCATGACATCATAAAGTAAACCCAAGTAAACCAGAAAATATCGTACTTACACCAGTATCTGCAATATCCGTTATGAGTTTCCATACATCAGTCTGGGCTTCTAGAACATGAACTCTTTCATCAAGGTTGGTGATCTTCATTGCGGTGATTTTTTTGGGGTTTACAAATTCAAAAAAGACTTCTAGGAATAAGCAAACTGAAAGAAAAAATATGCAAGTATACGTAAATATAGTAAACAAACCAACATGCACACCAGAAAAAACGGGTGCCTGAAAATGTTTACAGAGCACCTGAAATTTAGATTTTTTATGCAAGCTTGCTTACGGAAATTCAATTACATTTTTTTAAAAATAATGAGTACAGTATGTGTGGTTTAATCAAAATAATAAACATGCCATTATACATTTTTGCACTGTTGCTAGATAATTTTAAAATCTGTAGCGATAGACTGTTCACTCTGGCATAATTACAATATATTGCATAGTTATTCAAGTTGTTACCAGTAGAGGTTTCTTTAAGAGCCACTCTGGTACAAGAATTAATAACTTTTAATCCAATCTTGTATAAATTATTAAATTAAATTTTTAAGACCACGTTTCATAGCTTATCTTAGCTCATACTTGCAATAATAATAAAAATTAACCGTCTCCTGAGAAAAAGGGACTGGTGTGAATTATTTTTAGTAGGGATGGGCCGATATGAAATTTTGGCCGATAGCGATAAAGTACCGATGTAAAATTTATCGATACCGATAACAGATATTCCACAGATCCGATATAAAATTAGAAATGGTCCTTGAAGAACCTGAAAGGTTCATTGACCTCCTTAATGTGTATTTCGAGGTGTGCAGTGAAAGAGAAGTTGCATATTTAGACATTTACTTTTTTAGAAAGTAGGGCATGGAGATTATCCATAAAAAGTGTAAGAAAATGGCAAAAGTTTGCACTAAATTATCAGATATTTATTGATATATCGGATTGGTAAAATAATTGGTAATTTTACCGATAAACCGATATGCCTATATCGGCTGATACCGATAGAGTACCGATTAATTGGTCCCATCCCTAATTTTTAGTTTTGCCTACCCATGGAAAGAGCGGTATCGTGTACATGCATAGACTGCAGGGCGAGCAGTCTACTGTAGTGTTGTAAGAGGGATGGAAAGGTGGGAGTGAGCATGGCAGAAAGCTTCAATGTTCTTGTACAGTGGAGAAACTTCTTCCATCCGATTCCTGAGTACTGAAGACAGAAGAAAGAGTGGAACGGAGCGGAGCTGTGCATGCGGGCAATAATGGCATGGACCGTGCCATCAATTTTTTTTGGAGGTGATTTCCTTAAAATTACGGATGGGTCGATATGAAATTTTTGGCCGATACCGATAAAGTACCGATATTAAATTTACCGATACCGATAACCGATATTCTACCGATCCGATATAAAATTAGAAAGTGTCCTTTAAGAACCTGAAAGGTTAACTGACCTCTTTAATATGTGTGTGTTTCAAGGTGACTGCAGTGCAAGATAAATTGCATATTTAGACATTTACTTTTTTAGAAAAAAGGGCATGGATATTATCCATAAAAATTACAACAAAATGGCAGAATTTTGCACTAAATTATCAGATAATAATCGATATATCGGATCGGTAAAATAATCGGTAATTTTATCGATAAACCGATACACCGATATGCCTATATCGGCCAATACCGATAAGAGTACCGATTAATCGGTCCCATCCCTACTTAAAATAAAACAACCCGTATTTTTCTAAAATGTACGTAAATAATATTTACACCTTGGTACCATTCTCCAATATGTGCAATGAGGCGAGGGAAAATCATAATGCACTTCTCTAGTAATTTATTTTAGCTGGTTCCAAGTCACTTTTGCTACTAAGAGCACCATATTTAATCCATTAGGAATTTAGTTGGCAGACCATAGTGCTATGTAATGCTAAAAAAATTACTCTGTAATAGGTTAGTAATATACATGCTGTTGTTAACTGCAAACCTTATGGCAGTACTTGGGGTGGAAAATGGGGGAAGGGGATGCTTGGTCAAAACTGAGGGTTAGATAGGAATATGCTCCTATGATTAAACAAAGGATATTTGTAAACATTTTCCTAGCTGGGGGATGCCATCCCCATCACTTCAACCACTGCTTTAAGGGCATCGTGACGATCTTGGCAGATGTGCCACTGACCTTGTGAAGGATGGGCAACTCTGGAAAGGAGGATGTATATTTTACCTCTCAATGACAGCAGTGTCCCACTTCTGCTGTGTTGCATTTTGGTCTTTAGGTGAAGTGTGCACACAAGAAGCTCACATGACATTTAGTGTTCGCTGGCCAACAAAAGTGCAAGTTGTTGAAGCCTAACATACACACAATACTAGCCACTGTAAAATCCCCAAGACATTTAAAAAAAAATTCAATGCAATTTTTTTTTCCGGCATAACTACCTACATATTTATGGTGAATAAACGATCAAGATTTCGGTACAAAAACTAGGCACATTTCTGTGTCAAAAGTGGTACATAAAATGACATTTTCGTGTTAAAATGTTGAATAAAATCCTAAATTTGATTTTAAAAAAGTACACTTATTACAAAAAATAAACATTTCCCTTCTAATGGCACATTTATGTACTTGTGAAGAGTATTAAGTTTATTCCTGTGTAAAGGAGTACATTTTTCCTTCTTCAATTTTCCGCAATTTGCATAACACACAGAATAATTCAGAATTAACAGAAAGTGTCACGTTAGTAAATTAACTCTACACTTCATGTTTAAAGGTTTATTTCCCATTTTGCAGTTCATTTTGTATCATTTCATGACAAAACATGGTAGAAAAAAGAATCTCGCATCTTTCAAATACATGAAAAATTAACATTACAGTGTGTTATTTCACATTTAGTGTTTTTGTCAAAGACTAAATATGCATGCCTCTAGGTGTAACCATTCTTACTTTTAAGTTCATTCCTAGAAAAGTTCCAATTGTTTAATACCAAACCAATCATGATGCATAAACATTTTTTACATAGTTCAAGATTCAATTCATGTACAGGTTTTATTTTCTCGATCGTCTAATACTTTGCACTGATGACGCTAGATGGCTTTACGGAATCGACAGTTTCTTCGCTCTAACAGGCAAACGATCAGTATATGCTCGAAGACCAGTAGTTCACGTGCAACAGTAATTTGTCTGCAGTAGTGGACCTTCAAATATGTTTAGTGAAGTTAAAGACTCAGTGAAATTGAAACTCAAGTGAACATATTAGTCATCATCTCCATGTTAAAATGTAATTTAGTCAATCTTATCAACACACAGCAATATATGAAAATGAATAATGATTATGGGCTGAAACTAGCAGCAGTAATTTTACATATATTTGTACGATTATTATCCCATTGAAATGATATTTGATAATCTATATATTCGAACGAATCACGCTCGAGCGTGGGAGGTTCGATCGAGCAAAAGTGGATCAATGCAGTACTCTAGTATACAGTGATGATTTAAGGGTAACGGTTCTGATTGTTTTATGATTTCTCCAGCACAACGACTAATTATCGTAGAATTTAGGAAATCATTGCCACATGAAATTTGAACCTTCCTTTAAGTAATGAGCGCTGTTTGGACTCGAAAAAAGTTATGTTGAAAAAAAAAACAACTTGAAAATTACCTTACGCACTTCTCATTGACAAGATATTCTCAGTCGACAAGCGACAGTAAATATCGTAGAAGCATGGGAATGAATGTAGAAGTAAATTGGAACCTTAGTAGAATGCATTTAGGGACTTTATGTTAATGCTAAGGAAACCAAACCTAACCACGAAAGCATATATTGAACAAAATCTTAAGTAATCGCTAAAACTCCGCAGTATGTGTTAACAGACATACATCAAAATCGAACCATGTAAAAATTGTATTCGTAGCAAGATGAAATCGCAATAAAACAAAAGGAACTTGGGCCGATTTAAGTATGGAAGATGATGTCCTTGTTGCTGTACAGACATCCGGAGCATCTCCTCAAAGTTCCGCATTGCCACTGCCAACATTTAGTCTCGCACAGCTGTAATTCTTCATGAGTGGAAACTTTCAGCTCGTTGACTGTATGAGGTTTGCGAACGAAGACATTCGACTTGAGGTAACCCCATAGAAAGAAGTCGAAGACAGACAAATCTGGTGAGCATGGGGGCCAAGAGACATCACCGAAATGTGGTGGGGAAACATTTGACATCACCTTCCATAGTTAAATCAACGACGTTACACTTACTCCAAAAACATGTGTTCTTCTTGCACCACCTTGTACATTAACACATACTTCAGATGTTTAGTGATTACTTAGTACTGCACATTTTCTGGAGAACATTTACTTCCCCTTCTGTATGCTCTCATGATTCCTTGCTTGCAAGCAGCCACTTGTTTACTGTCATCTTGGATACAGACTGCTGCTGCCATATACTTCACATGTGTGGGGTGGGAAGGAGCATATCATCCCAAAATGCTCTTGTTCATAGGTTAAGTAGGTCAGGATTAGGGTTCTAAGCATAAAAATAATGCCCGTAATGTTTTGAAACACCCGAAACAGCCCAAGTCTCTTTTGTGTATTGCGATATCATCATGCTACGAGTGCAACTTTTACATGGTTCGATTTCGATTTACGTCTGTTAACACACACTGCAGAGTTTTAGCGATTACTTAAGATTTTGTTCAATATATGCTTTCGTGGTTAGGTTTGGTTCCCTTAGCATTAAAATAAAGTCCCTAAATGCATTCTACTAATGTTCCGATTTACTTCTATTCATTCCCACGCTTCTACGATATTTACTGTCGCTTGACGATGGAGAATATCTTGTCCAAGAGAAGTGTGTAAGGTAATTTTAAAGTTGTTTTTTTCAACATAAATAACTTTTTCGAGTCCAAACAGCGCTCATTACTTTAAGGAAGGTTCAAATTTCGTGTGACAATTACTTCCAAAATTCTACGATAATTAGTCTTTGTGCTAAGAGAAATCATAAACCAATCGGAACTGTTACACTCACATCTAGCCTTGCATAACAGTCAGTCCACCACACACTGTATCTGACACGACTGTAAATCAAGCATGGCTGTTCACTGTGAAGTGTCTGTCGATGCTCTTGTAAGTTACTTTTCAAAAAATAATTTCTCCAGTAAATAATACCTGAAACTCTGAACTATGCTAATTAGTTTTGTCAGGCTTCGAACTTACTTCCACAATTATTTAAGTAATCTAAAGTACTTCCTAACACTCATGCAAAACTTATGAATAATCACTAAACATCCAGGACAGTTATCTTGAAAAAATGTACTGACGACCCATGGTTTCCATACACAGATTCCATAATGCTTATTTTTCATGGCAGTAACTAAGAAGTATTTTAAGAAGATAATAAAATACTATTAAACAATTGAAAGAATTATCATCAACGAAACAACACAATAAACAATACTGAGTTTATCAGTATATGTGTAGATAAAGAGGGTCCAAAGTGAATTTTTCAATCTTGTGCAATGTGTGGTTTTCAAATCAAATTTAGAATTATATTCAACATTTTAACACCAAAATGACATTTTACTGTTGTTGATACCAAAATATGCTCCGTTTTTGCAACAATATCTGTATCTTTTATTCGGCATACATATGTGGTCCAACTCATAACAATGAACTACTACATATTCAAAAATTTGGTTCCTTTAATCATTATCAGCAATTGCAAAAGTTCTGAAAGCACCCAACATTACATTATGAAGCTAATTGATCCGGTCAAAATACACTAACAAGTCGTTTTTGATAAACCAGACCTTTGATTAACAGTTTCATACATCGGAGACACATTTAAATCGGAAATTTTGTCTTTCTCGTGGTTAGTACTTACCAATTATGTGTTGCGGAACATAGTGGAAGGTGCCATTATGCTTTTTGCACGAAAACAAACACTTCTTCTGCTAAAATAAACCACTTTCCTTAATGCTACAGAAAGCACGTCACGGTGCGATATCGCTTGCTTTGCGAATGGTAACGCTTCTTTTGTTTTCGAATATCAATGTAATGTTTCCAACTCTATTGTGCATGAAAGTTGTAAAAAACCGGGGATCACGTCTGGAAATTGTACATTTTGATGAAACATTGTTCGTTAGCCCCAAAAACCATCCACGGGTAGCCCCACAAACCATTGACATTAGCCCCAAAAACCATCCACGGGTAGCCCCACCAACCATTCACACGAGGTTAGGTTCCATTAGCACCCACTTCACCCCTAAATTCATCGAAAAACCATTTTCCTTTCTCAACAAAAAAACGCACATTTCTCGAAAAAAATCGCACCTTTGGAAAACCTGATTCCACTAGCGAGATCGCGTGACTTCCGACGCTAGAGCCATCTGCAGGTACATCTTGGAAACAACGGCATGATGTTGTCGATTTTCACAAAATGCGCAATATTATTACATGAAAAGTGATCATTTATTGTTCTGTTGCATTGTACGATGAAGTTTTAGGAAGAATATATATCGACGAAGGTTGTAAACCTTGGAGAAACTCATTTCCGTAAGTAGTTTCTTGTGTAAAATTGAAGAAATTTGTCTCCGATGTATGAAACTGTTACCGACCTTTGAATTGACAGGACATTTTAAAACGGTCACTATAATCAATATTTCGGTAATTATGCGATATTAGCCGAACACCTCTCACTCGTTTATTTCGTTAATTTTAGCATTGATACTTACCTATTCTGCATTGCGGAAGATTCTTTAAGGTGAAGTTATGCCATTTTCCATAAAATAGTGTCACCTTTTCATATTACGAGTCATTATTTGTCTTCCTTGTTCTGCTTGAGTAACAGACAATATGGCATGCACTCGTCATGGATCGTCATGCTTGTGTTTTGTCGATTTGGAGTGACTGTATGCAGTGTTTCAACTTTCTTAACCGAAAAATACCTACTTTCGTGTTCATTATGTCATCACAAACCATTGACGGATAGCCCCACGGACCATTTCTAGCAAGGTTAGGTTAGGTACGCATAGTTAAAAAAAAAAAAAAATCTCTTAAAAAAGGCAGTTTGGAAAATCTGGCGAGACCGCGTGACTTTCGACGCTTGTGCCATCTGCAGGCACATAATGGAAACAACGGCATAATGTTGTTGCTTTACAGAAAATGCAAGTTCCTTACATAAAAAGCGATCATTTCTTGTTCTGCAGCATTCTATGGTGAAGTTTTCAGTTTCCGCGAAAGAAAATACCTCGAAGAACTTCGACAATGCTACAGAAACTGATTTCAGTAAGTAGTTTCGGTACTACTTTACTATACCGGAGACACCTATCAATGATTTATTTCGCAATTTTTTACATTGCTAACGTACTATTCTGCATTGCGGAACATTTATTTAGGTGAAATAATGAATTTCTAACGAAAATAATGTATATTTCTTACATTAACGAGTACTTACTGTTGTTCCTTATTTCCCACAAACCATCCACAGGTAGCCCCAAAAACCATTGACATTAGCCCAAAAATTCACGATAGCTCCACGAACCATCACGTGGACGAGGTATGCCTACTAGGTTAGGTTAGGCCTGTTAGGTTAGGTTCCATTAGCACTCCTTTCGTTCAATTTAGCATATACGGACAATACGAGAGCGCATTGTGCTCTCGTGCAGAAAGCAAATGGCGGCTGCAGCAATAGCGCGTTGGAAATAGATTTTCGTAGAAATCCACATGCATTCGCATTAAAATGGATCAAAACTACATTCCCGAACATCAACAACGCTACAGAAAATGATTTGCGTAAGTACTTTCTCCTGTAAATTTGATGAAATCCCTCTCCGGTATAGTAAAGTGTTACCGTAGTTTCTCCTGTAAATTTGAAGAAATCAGTTTGGGCGATATCGCATATTTACCAATATTTCATAATGTACACAAGTGATGATAACATTGTAAATACCATAACTCTATTAACAGCATTATCAAGTAGTGTATGAACTCAACACTGAAAGGTGTTATACCTTGTCATACCTGTACTATTTAAGTTATCATTCTTCTATTGTGACAGTTCAAGTTTAATACAATATATTCCAGATTGACTGTTATTTCCTTAATCCAAAATGGGCCTGGTCACATCAAATTTCGAAGAAACTAGTTTTTAGTGTACTGTTAGGGAAAGAAAAAGTGTTATGACAGAATAATGTACTTACAAGGCAGATTTTAAGGAATGAGAAAAAGCTAATCTCAGCAGCTGTCAACAGTTGCCGCCCAAGGGGGTTCGCCGTTCAGAGCAAGTCTCCAGTTGGACTTGTAAAGGCAGAAGCCTGCCGCAGGGCTCTCAAGAAGTCGCCCCGAGATTGAACCCTGGAGAGAAAGAAAAAATCAATTAGAAAAACAACATGAAAATATGCAAGTTCATCATATTAACAGAATTGGATATAGCCTTAATAACACTAAATCCTTACAGGAACATATCTTCCCAAATCCGAAGGGGTGGTTTTGGACCAGATTGAATACCGAATAATTCAATCTCATTTGGCATAATCACAAACATCTACTGGGTGGCCAAAAACGTATAAGTGTGTGTTAGTTCCCTCAAAACCAACGAAAGAAAGATGGACATGATGATATCTTAAAAACGTTCAAGAAAATTCAAGTCTAACTTATCTCTGTGATGAAAAAAATATTTTCTTGCATGAAGATTTTGTAATTCAATCCAGATTTAACTCGATGGATTTATTCATCGAGTATATTCTTTTTCATTTGTCATAGTCTCTACTTAGACATAAATTGAGCAATGCCAGTAGACACTTCAGTCACAAGATCAATACTTGCAATACACGGTGCAATCAAGGCTCGTATGCTCATAGACAACTTAACACTACGAAAATTATAGGCAATTGAAACATGAAACTTCTAATTCTTAACCATATAAATATTTACCATTTTATTTAGTTCGTATCAAAGCGAAATTCAGGTCTCTCGGATCTTGCAGCATACCGTATGATTTCGATCACACAAAACTAACACTTCTACATACCTGTACGGACGCTGGCCACCCTTTGGGTAGGCTTCTAGTTAGTGACGGAATGGTGAATGAGTTTTAAAACGTCCAAAAGGAATAAAGGTATTGAAAACTTTGGATTTTCGCAGCCAGATTTGCTCCTTCACCTCACCTCAACCACCATGCTCTGCAAAAGACTGAGAAGAGAAAATGGAGGTTGCTGATGACGTAAGCTACACTTTTTTTCCGCACATATCTAAGCAAGCGCGCACGTAGTTCGACATTTACCACGAGATGGCACGCAAGAGATCTTTTCATGAACTAATCGGCATAGATCGAACAAGAGATGGCGCTGCAAACTTTCAAGCTTTTCCATCACGGAAGGAGTTGCGAGAAAGTGTTTTTTTTCTTTTTTAAAACGCTATTTATAAAATATTTATATTTTCAAGTGTTATTGAAATCGGGCTCTGGATCGGACTTAAGGACGCAAATAGGTTGAAATTTGCAGGAATTCATGACAAAGGACCAGTCTTCTACATGACATTCTGAAATTGGGTATATCTCACATGCCTCCCAATTGCCATCAATCTAAAATAACTATCCCGTTTCATAGTATGAATTAGGGATGGCCAAACGGATCCGGATCCGGATCCGATAGTTTCGTATCTGAATCCCATTATAATATTACCACACCTTAGAAGGTATTATGTTCTTCGATTACAAAGACATTTTTCATTTGTTAGTCCTACAAGATTTTTTTTCAAGTGTTGTTCCTAAAATAATTTGCTACTCATCGGCTAACACACTCGTGCACAAAAATAATCTTACTTGTTTAACATAAAATGTCAGAGGTGATTTTGTAAATGCCATTGAAACGAATATGCATTCATTCGAATGTATTGGAAATGGAAACACACATAAATGTGAGACATTCCATTCCAGGATGAAACCTTTAACGCATTTAACAAGATAGAAATGTTATACAAAAATTATAGAATTGTTCTACAGTTACAGTTTTAAAAAGTAAAGTAAAACATTATAATATATGCAGTGTTATATAATTACAAAGTGTAAGACTAACAAGGGAGGTTATCTAAGTGTCCCCCTCCGATTTCCATGAAACTTGGCAGGTGTATAGAGGGGCCCAAAGGAAGAAATACGTGTTTTTTTTGTTTCAGCTAAAAAACTGTTTTAGGGGGAAAAACCACCCTCAAATGTCAAAATGAGGACAAATTGAAGTGGGGCTCTGACCCCAGTGTCCCCCTCCGATTTCCACGAAACTTGGCAGGTGTATAGAGGAACCCTATGCCACCTGTTTCTTCCTATGCCATATTTACGTGGCAGATCGGGGTCAGATCCCCACTTCAATTTCTTCTCATCTTAACATTTGAGCGGGGGGCGGGGGGTTGCCCCCTAAAACAGTTTTTTAGCTGAAACACAAAAACATGTACTTCTTCCTTTGAGCCCCTCTTTACATGTGCCAAATTTCATGGAAATCGGAGTGTGACATAGGGGTCAGATCCCTGCGTCAATTTGTCTTCATCTTGACATTTGTTGGGCGTTGCCCCCTGAAACAGTTTTTTAGCCGCAACAAAAAAACACGTATTTCTTCCTTTGGGCCCCTCTATACACCTGCCAAGTTTCATGGAAATCGGAGAAGGACACTTAGATAACCTCCCTTGTAAGTGTATTAATTACAAATCGAGCAATATATATGTATATATATATATATATACATATATATATATATTGTGTGTGTGTATATTTTATATATATGTATATTAGCAGGTAACAATATGTTATAAACACATTCATACTTTCCAAAGAAGCTCTCATGTGGGATGGCCAAACTGATCCGGATCCGAAAGTTCCGGTTCCGCGGATCCGTATACGAAAAATTTTTGGATCCGGATCTGGCCATCCCTAGTATGAGTATGTAAATACAATTTAACAAAATTTAACCCTCAACCGTTAAATAATAAGGGGACGACAGTATTGCAGTTGGAATAAATTTTCCGAGATTTTCGCATCTCTTTCCAAAATATGCTTTTTTTAAAGCATTATTTAATAGGGACATTTAATGCCCAAACTGTAATTTTAAAAAGGCAGGCAGGCATAGGGATTAAAAGGAATATATAATATCGACGAAATCGGGATGTTTTGCAGCCGCATTTGTGACACTTGCCATGACAAGCATTTCAGGTGCCATCTAGTAACACGACAGTGCATGAATTATTCACTTAAAAGTCAAATATCGTTGAAAAATTGTGATTTTTCATGTAAATATATAGCCAATACTTACGTACATGTCTGCGTCGGTTGAAAAAAATCGACCTGATAGTGTTGCCAGCTAAGATGATATGCCCCTAAAATGGCACTTTCCACTTAACCCACATAACAGTCCCAAACATATCAAATACTGCACATGACTCATATCGGTCGCAAATGTCATCAGAAGTTTAATTATGACCCTTCGAAAATTGTTTGTACAGTTTTCTCACTGAAAACTGCATTTCTGAGAAGAAAAGAAAAACATTAACGATGACTTCCGCCAGTTATTAATTTATACAGGGTGTCATTTTAATGGCGCCCACGGACCACGGAAACGTATAGAGGACATCAAAACAAACAACTTTTCTCAGTAACATTTTTCTCGTTGGTGCATCTTTTCGGCGCTACAGTCGTTCAAAAAGACCGTTTTGCCGCCTGGATGCTGGCAACCCAACACAACATTTGATTGCATTTGTGGCGTCATATCCCGTCGTGAAGCGATGCGTTCCAGGGTTGCCAGGAACACTCATATTCTGTGAAAAATGACATAGCTACAATCAGCCACATTATGTACCGTAAAACAAAACGAGAAAACACGTTCTGTAACCTAACAGGAAGTAAACAAACGATACGAAAAATGGTAGAAAGGAAATAGAATTCAAGTGGAAGTGGTCATATCGAATTTTGTCTCAGCTTACATGTCAAATATTTGCAAATGTAATAACCAAGTTGTCATCTACAATTTAGTGTATCCACTTCGTCCTTCTGATACTAGTTGTCTGTGACACACTGAACAGATGACAAAATAGAAATGAAAGCACTCAAAATTCCAAAGGTAAGCAACACATAATATAATGTATATTCAGGGCATTATGAGGCAAGTGGCATAAATGGTTGAAAATACAGGGATATAAGTATTAGCAATACAAGCTCTCCGACGGCTGTGTTCACCGGATACACATGTAATAGTTTGCAACTGTGAACAGGGCAGTATATTCGCTACTGATTCATCATTAGATTGTTACTTTACTGTGGTTGTACGTGTTTTAGCCGTAATGTAACAACGTGAACCTCGGATACTTCCGTTATCAGCACAAACGTATCACAAGGCATATAGACACAAACCTGTAGATATCAACCTTGCAACGAGATTTACAAATATTTGATATGTAACTGGGCATAAACAGCCACATGTAAGCTGTAAGTCCAATAAAATTTATTGTTGTTGATATTTGATATGTAGGCTAAGACAAAATCCGATATTGACACTTCACTTTGAACACGTATTTTTACCATTCTCATATCGTTAGCTCACTTCCCCCTTCCCCTGAGATGACTTCTGATCTTCTGACTTGTAGGCTTTGATGTTCGGTCTATTGGACGCGTTTCTCACTTCGGTTTACACCTAATCATGTGGTTGGTAGTTTGTCAATTTTCACAAATATTGTGTGTTCCTTGCAACCCTGCCGTGCGCTGTTTCGGTGCAGGAAATGACATCACAGATACGATCAAATGTTGTGTTGGGTTGCCAGCATCCAGGCGGCAAAACGGTCTTTTTTGAACGGCTGTAGCGCCGAAATGATGCACCAAGGAGAAAAATGTTACTGAGAAAAGTTGTTTCCTTAGATGTCCTCTATACGAATCTGTGGTCCGTGGCCGCCATTAAAATGACACCCTGTATAATTTTTCTGTATGGATGACGCTTCATAATGCAGAAAACGCGGTGAAAATATCTCTTTGGGGTTTTCATGTTTTCATGCCATCAAAATTTGGGTTGCGTGACTTTTGAAACATTCTGTATCACTGCCGTGAAAGGATTTTCTCATAATGCAGGCGAAACCCGAGCGAAAGGCGATCTTTCCAGGTGGTTGCCAGCTTGGGCTGCAAGTTGCTTCACCATTTCGTCCCCGACTCGAGAAGTGTCAAACGGTCAATCTCCAAATCTTGAGGCAGGATGGAACGTACCCGTCGATTCGACTGTTTGAGCGCTCACCGCCACTAGATCGAAAGGATTTTTGTCTTTTTGAAATTGAAACGTGAACGAATGGTCATCTTTCCAGGTGCTTGCCCTTAACAATAATGGTCGGAGCCATAGTTTCTTTCACCTCTTTGCTTCAGGTTCTTTCAGCATTGCGTTTGAAGGAATGAAAATCGTTTCCAAGTTTCAGTTTGGATCATATTAATTTCTGCTAACAGAAAAATACATTCACACATGCACAAAAAAATAAACTTATGAAAAAATTCTCAAATATTTCAAGAAGCAGGTTTCTCCCACTATTTTCCAAGATGGCGGATTTTCTCCAAACACATGGACGGCGGATTTTAAATATATTATTCTCTATCCAGGCATTCCCAAACTGTCATTCAAGGGGTCCTCAATAACAATGCAAGTTGCAAGTACTTAAAAAGTGATAATATGCAATTATAATTTATTTTGGTAAACCAAGAAATGATTCATACGATTCGGACAGACTGAATTACACCAGACAGTGTAAGTGATGTAATAGTGAAACACCTGCATCCACACTCAGACAATATTTTCCCCCTCAGGTTGAGAAAAGCATGTGCATCAGAAATCCATTCTTGGAAACTAGAGAAAGTATCTTGTGACTCTTCTTTGAACACCCTCTACCACAACTCCACGTCTCTGATCGACTTCTGGATCCATGGACGTCCCCTATAGGGGCTATCCACCGGAAGGAAGTGCCTTCGCGCGGACGCCATACTTGTAGCACAACAACTTCCGGTTCGTAAGCTCACAACATGCCGCTAAAGGGAGCTGAGATTGTGGCATGTATCAAAGGAACGAATGGGTGTGTACGAGGAGGATGTAAACTACGATCAGGGCTAAATAATCTTTCACAGATATCTCTTCATCCCTTTCCTCGAGATCTAGGGCGCCAAAATTATTGCATTCAAGCTGTCAAGCGTGAAAATTGGAAGACCATTAGCAGGAGTAGACTCCGCAGTAATGACAACGGAACGAAAAAAAAACACATTCCGATCCAGACTTCGGAAAAAATGATAGTTTAAAAGTAGTTTATTCCCTGCATTTTTTTGTACTAAATGTCCGAAATTTATTGAAATTAGCAGTTTTTATTCCAGAAATGCAAAATAAATCATCACCCGAGGGTGAAATTGTGTGTATAATTATTATTTTTTTTTTGTATCGGGTAATGTTGAATATTTTCCGCTCCTATAATCTCCCAATTTAGTCGGGAAATAACATTATTTTTCCCGTTTTGAACGTCAGGACTTTAAAAATACCCCGTCCTGTTTCCTTCCTAACCAAAAATTTTGTGTCCCGCACCACTTGCACTTCATTAAAAGTAGAAGAGAAATATTCAAATCTCGATTTTCTCTCTGTTTTAGTGATATGAGCAAAAATATTACTTTTCCTTTCAAAAGATGCTCGGTCATGGTCAGATAGGTTACACGTTAAGTTCTTGAAGTACACACGAACTGTATTAAATTTTTGTGTGTGTAACCAGAGGAAATATTTTTTTGTGTAGCCATAAAATTAAGTGCGGGTACTATTATTAATTTTCGTCTTTTGCAATGGAAATCTTTTCAACATTGATAGATAAGAGTGCCTCCCCGATGGCGCAGTGGTAGCCTCGTCGCCTTGTAATCAAGGGGTTCCGGGTTCGATTCCCGGTTGAGGCTTATTGTGGTTCGGATCCCAATTTAAACTGTAGGTCCAGTCCCGATTAGCCTTACTGTGCACAAAGTGGACTTAAAACACCAACTCAATCAATCAAATCAACATTGATGGAGAAGAGGTCCTAGGTTTGAACACCATGGAGAGGCAATGGTCGTCATTGTGTTTGTCCCATCATTAATTTTTCCAGCTTATTATTCATCTTCATCGCCATGTTTAACACAAATAGCAGAAAATTGACTTAAAATAACAATGAGTGTTTTGTATTTCTGCGTTCAAACGAGAACGAAACCAGCAAGTGTGCATTATCGCATCCCTCTGACTCGTCCTGACTGAAGAAAAAAGAAAAGAAGCTCCTTTTTCCGTTTTTTATATGTCCGTACATCTCGCACTTTTTCACTTAAAACATAAATGTATGCATTTAAGCGCTCTCGCTCTGTAGGAAAAAATACTTTCAATTTAATACGTAGGCTACAAATATCGCCAATGAAACGACGATCAGCAAATGGATCTCATCTTGGAATAATGCCGTATTACTTCCTAGTTGCTCATCCAATTGATATGCAAAGACCTCTACTTTGCCCTGATATATCTTATTCTCCTCGTCGTCAAGTGCTTTTATATGATCCATTTCATCCGATATACAAAACGAGAAGAAATGCCACAAGTACGCGCTTGAATTACCCGGCCGCCGTGAACCGGAAGTTGTTGTGCTACAGTTCGACAATCGATTGTGCCGTTCGATATGTTTTTGTTTACTCGTGGATAGCCCCTATATCCTGCCACTTCTAGAAAGGCAATACTGTGTTTAATGGCTTTCACGACAACATGCCTGTGTGAGTGTACCAGAGGCGTCTTGTGAACGCAAGCGGTGCATGCTGCGCATGCGTCAATTGTGGTGAAAAGGACAGCTTGCTCTGCGACGGCATTTATGAGCGGTTCTACATTCTAATTTCTTCATATAGAAGTACTTAGCTTATATTACATTTCTTGGATCTGAAGTGACGCATGCGTCAATTGTGGGAAAAGAATGATTACTTCCTTTCACTTCAGATCCAAGAAATGTAATATAAGCTTAGTTCAGCGCTCTCGTGTAAAATAAAAACTTCTCCTATATGAAGAAGGGCCTCCCCGATGGCGCAGTGGTAGCATCGTTGCCTTGTAATCAAGGTGTCCCGGGTTGGATACCCGGTGGAGGCACATGGCACAGTGGTTCGTATCTCATTTTAAACCGTAGGTCCAGTCCCGATTAGCCTTACTGTGCATAAAGTGGACTTAAAACACAACCTCAAATCAAATCAAAAATCAAATCCTATATGAAGAAATTAGAATGTAGAAATGCTCATGAATGTCGTCGCAGAGCAAGCTGTCCTTTTTCCCACAATTGACGCATGCGTTCACGAGACGTCTCTGGAGTGTACCTTTTCTGCTCTCACACAAATCCAAACGAAGCACAGACACATTATTCAATTGATCAGTGATCGGTTAGTTCGTATGAACTTTCCAGCCTAATTATTGCCTATTTTTGTGGGTGCAGGAAAAGGTTTATTATCCAGACACAGAGCTAATGTAGAGGCTGATCATCGGCTTGGAGTGACTACGCTTGAACCAGACCTACAACGCTTGGTTTCTGGAAAACAGCACCATCCGCCCCATTCATCCAACAACTGTACCAAGTGAATTTTCTCAAGTAAGTTTCCAGATCCAGACTCTTGTAATTATTAGCCAAGTGTTACATTTGTTTAGAAAGTATGTTTATGTAAATGAAGTTTAATTAAACTTTAAAAAGTTTAAAAGGAAGGAAATATTAGGCCTATATTATACGAATAAAATCAAATATGGTAACATTACAAAATTCTCTCTTTTGCTTACTGAATTAACTATTATGTTCCGTGGCTAGAGAGTCCTTGGACATGCATGCGATATGCTGAGGGGGCCTCAGACACAAAACGTTTGGGAAACCCTGCTTTATACTCTATCATTCCGGACAATGGAATACAAAAACCATTTGTGTTGCAATTATCTCCATTATTTACCACTATTTCCACTCCGTTGCTTGTAGTATTAATGATGTTGGCGTATTTTGCACAGCAGACAATAAATTGATGTCGTCATAGTCATTGCTGATTGATTGATTTAGAGTTTTAAGTCCACTTTACGCACAGTAAGGCTAATCGGGACTGGACCTACAGTTTAAAGTGTGCCTCCTCCGGGCTCCGAGCGTCTACGGGGTCGACTCTGCCCAAGTGAGTACCTGGGGCAAACCTGGGGTAAAGGCGGTTGGTGAACCACATCACCTCCATAATATGGTCGAGGTCGAGAATGTGTGCCTCCGGGCAGCCTCATTCGTCTGCAAAATGCAATCCAGGGTGTACTACGTGGAAGGTCACCCCTTGCACCCACCGGAAAAAGATTGTCATGGGACGCGAGATATACGAATATTACTAAAGTAAGGGGGGACTGCCCCTTAAAATCCGGACCCCAGGTAAGTATGTTCTACATACGTATGGTATGGTCTTTCACTCTCTTTTCCAACTTCTCTATCTTTTTCTCTTGTCTCTTTCTCTTCTTCTGATATTCTTTTATTTCTTTCTCTATATTTCTTACTGATGTTCTTTCCTTTTCTCTCGATATTTCCTTCAGATATTCTTCCTTCTTCTCTCTACATTTTCTTCTGCTGTTCTTTCTTTTCTCTCTACATTTTCTTCTAATGTTCTCTCTTTTTCTCTATATATTTCCCTCTCATGTTCTTTCTTTTCTCTCTACATTTTCTTCTCATGTTCTTTCATTTTCTCGATGTCGCAATGGTAGCGTTGCCTTGTAGTCTAGGGGTCCCGGGTTCGATACCCGGTGGATGCACATAATGGTTCGGATCGCACTATAAACTGTAGGCCCAGTCCCGATTAGCCTTACTGTGCACAAAGTGGACTTAAAACACCAAATCAAGTCAAACCAATCTTTCTTTTCTCTCTACATTTCCTTCAAATGTCCTCTCCTTCCCTCTATGTATTTCTTTCTCATGTTCTTTCTTTTCCTCTATATATTTATCTCTTTCCCTTTCTCATTTCCTCTTTCTTCTCCTTCCTTTCTGCGTGGGTACATCATTTCCTTTCCTGAAAAGCTCAATTAGCGCTATGAAATACGAGGAAACTGTTGTAAATTTCGCATTAATTCTATAATGTCCACCACTTCCTGCGTATAAAGTTCAGCTGTCGGGAAATTTCCAATTAATTATTCGTTCTCTCGCATCCGAAGGTCTCGTCATTAACTGCCACCCAATGAAGCAGTTCCGGGGAACCGCAATTATCTTCATTATGCTCGCAATCGTCATGTTTATGTCTGCTACGGGTCGAAACGTACCAAATTCCACCTGTGCTGGCCGTGAGGTAAGTATTAATGCCTGTTGATTTTCCATAGGAGAGAAAAATAGTAGTTATAATTATTTATTGTTAAGGATTCAACAATCAATCTCTTTACACTCGACACTCGAATCCAGGAACTTCGGTGAGGGTTTTTGTCTGTGCTTTCCGAGTTTTGGCTGTTTTTGTTAGTTTCTTGATAAATAGAATGTAAAGAGATTACGGGCAGTGCATCCGTGTTCAGTTCATTAATATTTAGGTGCTTATGCAAAGCGATGAGATGTGTACGCGACAAATATGATTAGCGGAAAGTGAAAATCATTATTATTACAAGTGTATTAAAGTAAATCTTCGATTTTTTTTTTTTTTTTTTTTTTTTTTTTTGCGAATGAATCTCGAGCATGAATATGTTCATACCAGAATTCATTAAAAGAGCGTGTTCGGTGCTCGTTGATTATCAAATTTTTATCGAAATTTCTAGTCTATACTTTTCTTATTCTAATTTTTAATAAAAGCACAAAGCAGTGTTTCTCCTACAACATTCTTCAAGTTGCTACTCCATCTGTCTACTCTGCGCAATGTCTTATGGGAACAAAAGACAATCGACAAGTACGGTAACAAAACAACTAACAAGTATCGTGTGAGACGAGGACTAGCAAATGGGTAGCCAGTCCAGCGCCAAGTAGGGCATTCCTACTGGAAATTCAGTTCCGTGTGATTCAGCCTTAACACTTGCAACGCTCAATCAGTGTGGTTAGGGTGCTTGCTTTAAGTTAAAAAAATAAACACAGATTTCAAATTCAGAAACATTTTATGTGTAAAAAAGTACTAAATAAGCGCATATTTATAACAATCATATCATTTTCAGTGAAAATATTGGAACATTTCGTGGCGCCCCTGTAAGAAGACTGTGGATCACTCTTTAGGAATCACTGATCTAGAAAACAGCAAAAACAAGCCACAGGGAGATTCACGCGAATGCTCTGAATGGAAATCTAAGCAGATATAATTTTTCAGAATTTATTTTTTCTAGAGGAAGGGAAATTTCGAAAACGGTTCGGCTGGCATCGGCAACACGGGCGTCGGGAGGGGGGGTCAAACGGGTCGGTGGACCCCCCTGGAAATTGACATTGTTCATTTAAAGATACAGGAAAGCCGTTAGTTACTCTTATTGTTAAGAACAGAAATAAAGTTCATTTAGTTAGTGTTCAAAGGGAATAATCAAAGTAAAACTGCATTGGATCGAAACCATTGAGTGAAAAATTACATGAACAAGGTTATATTCTACCATTTCATCCAAAGAACAAATGGTTCCACAGTTTTCAACATTCTAATAATAACAGTTATGTACAGGAGAAAGGTCACACAACACACTTTATACAACACCCGTAACATTTAAAGCCATTTCTTGAACGAGACGTGCAAAGGTTAATTACAAAATGCATTCAGATACTAACTGCATAAAACGCAAAATAAATAATGAAAAATAGTTGTGCTGGTATTCACTCGTTTGGTGGATCGAGTATCTCCATTTATATAATAATAATAATTATTATTATTATCATTATTACTATAATTATTTCGAAATGTACTTTGTTAGTTTATAATATTTATTATTGTATAATATCATTTATAACAGTGGTAATAATAATTATTATTTATCTACTATTAAACTTTTATCATTTGCTCGCCCCCCCCCCCCGCACCCTGCAAAACATTCTGGCGACGCTCATGATCGGCAAATGTCCGGCTTGAGGGGAATCCTTCTGCTTGCTAACAGAGTTAATTTGCTCTTATATTTTACGTCGTTTCTTCTGCAAGTTTTGGCTAATCGGGACAATGGTAAAAGAAGAAATAGGTGAAGGGAGAACCACAAACACATATGGGGGACGCAACACGAAACTCGTCACGATTAGCCAAAAGTGGCAGAAATGTGACGATAACGGAAGTAAACCAATCAAAAGAAGCAAGACTAGAACCCATTGAGCATGGACGTCCACAGGATTTTTTCCCAGGGGGGCAAAGGAGGCATATTTTCCCCCATAATAGTGATATGCCCTAAAAAAAAACACTGCTTCAATCTGAAATTATCTTCCTTTCGTTGTGGCCCAGATATCTGTGGGCACAAAACTATTGCGAATATCTAGAGCAGGGGTTCTCAAACTTTCTCGTTTCACGACTCCCTTAGTGTTTCAAAATGTCAGTCTGAAATTATCATGTTCCTTCAACACCCTCATAAAGATTAACATAAATTACTCCGACTGAAATGAAATTGTGTTTGAAATACCTATATACTTTCTAGGTGGACCTTCATTTTCCATGGGGGGAAATCCCCCCTTCCTTTCCGGTCGTCCATTATACTGGCTGTGGTTGATCGATCGATTTGGTTCATTAAATATGCTTAAAACCAAACACCACATTAGCATACTGCATTAAGCAAAATAAACAGAATGTTGACTTTTTATATTTTGCACGATTATACAAAAATCTCTCCCGACTTATGAGGATCATCTTCAAGCAGTTCGCAATGTCTCCGCTTGAAGGCGCTGAAATCGCTCAGTCTTGCGCGCCATCTGGGAAACAAGGTGGAACTAGCTACTATTCGCTCGTTGCTGAATATCTTGCATAACTTATTTTACTTCGCTTTTCTGCCACTTTTGGCTAAGCGCGAAGATCAGGATGAAATTGATGCAAGGACACTCACAATGAAAACCAGCGCCCAGAGCGGAATTCGAAGGCTGGCTGTAGGTTCAGGCGCAAGAGCATCGTTGCCCTGCAACATTGTAAAAAGTAAAGTAAAGTGTTCCCCTGTGCTTAGCACCACGCCATGAAGGCGTATAGGGGGTGTGGGGGTAACGCCCCACACTTTCTTGATCCGGTCGTAAGTGGGGGTGATGTGATCAGCACCACGCCCCTGACCGCCTTTACCCCCCAGGTTTCCCCAGGTACCCATGTTATTCGACGCTGGGTGGGCGCCGGGGCCGCTTCCATCGTTAGAAAAGTTCCCGGATTTGAACCGGCCGGGGATCGAACCCGGGACCTTCAGCAACCTTTCAGTGACCTTTCGGTAACCTGCAACATTGCAGTTACCGAAATATACTACAAGGAAGTGAAGTTGGTTTTGTGTTCTTGGCCGCTTACAAGGTGATTCAAAAGTCTCTTGACATTTTCCTTATATCGCTAATAAATGGCGTTCAGGATGGGATAAAAGACACTGTTGTTTTCCAGCAAGATGGTGCACAACCCCCATTTTCGCCAGAATCGTT
The DNA here is from genome assembly GCF_977018435.1 of Lepisma saccharinum. Lineage (NCBI taxonomy): Eukaryota > Metazoa > Arthropoda > Insecta > Zygentoma > Lepismatidae > Lepisma > Lepisma saccharinum. The sequence goes on from NC_139255.1 coordinate 51,061,519, forward strand.
CTGAACTATCTCACTGGCACCTAGGTGACCGGCCGTGGCTCACCAGGACTTTGAGCGGTTCGCTCTCAGATCTGACTCCTCCAGACTTTTTTGTCTGGTGTTTCATTAAGTCTGGGGTTTACCAAGTAAAGATCAACACCATAGAGCAACTGACACAGCGAATGGCTGCAGCAACAGGGAAGATCACGCCAGCTATGTTTGAGCATGTGTTCCGGTCTACGCAAGAGAGAGGTGGGTGCTGTGCCTGGACTTACAGGGCCACCACTTTGAAATGTACTGACCTTGTCTTCTATTCTACAGTACTTTTCAGCAGTACCGTTAATCTTGTCAATAATATGCTTCTTTATTAAAATGTCAGACTTTTGAATCACCCTGTATAAACAGAGTGAATTAACATAAATTAGAAAACCATGATTATCTGAATGTAACTACGCAAAACATCTACATTATCTCTTGTTTCAGTGCATGGATGACACAGACTGCTGCGAACGTTGGCCAGCCTGCGTTACAAGCCTGGAAGGGATGAATGTGTGCTCGATATGAAAGCTATTTCTGTCTCCTCTCTAGAAACCAAGAGAAGTTGAATGGAACTGTCACATTATCAGATGTTTGAAACACTATTTTGTTATTATATCGACGTGTACAAATAAAAACTGAATGAAATAATACTTCATGTTCAAGAAATAGTACTTTCCACCATATTTGAAATTATTTTGGTGTAACTAATTTTGTTATTTTCAATATGACAATAAGTATTAACTTTCAAATTAAGATAATCTGTATTAGAACTTATTGATGTGAATATTGTGTGGTTATGATTATGTATAATAATTACACCGTCAGTCTGAAAGTTGAAATTGTTAATCCGCGGCTTAGATTGCACACATAGTCAGGATAATGTCAAGCTATCGAGGAGACTCGTAGTGTCGAAAAGAGACGTCAAAAACATAAACTCATTTGTCTGAGAAACCTCTATACAGTGTGAAAGTTCGTAGGCATGGGCGCAGTTTGGTAGGGGCTTGAGAGGCTAGGCTCACAGAAACTGACATTAGTCCCCCCAGAAGCATGAAAATTCATTATGAAACTTCATGTGTTACTCTTGTGAAGAGGTGGGTATTTTCGTTCAACCTCCCTCACCCTCACGACTTGCCTTTTACCCTCACACCCTATTACTCTCAAGGGTCAGCCTCACCCTCACAAGTCTTCTGAGGGCGAGGGAGAAGGTGAGGTCTGCCCTCATGAGGGTCGTCCTCTGCTCTTGCGGTGTGGAAGCCACGCTTAAGGAAATAAGTTCAGATTATGCATCGATGCACAATACAACAGAAATTACATAGGTGCAAGCATGGGTACCCCCTCCCTGAGATTTCTGGAAAGAGTTAATGTAATTTGAATGGTGAAATTGTAGAAATATTTTACAACAAAAATGACTGACTTACAGGCCATAAATTACAGCAACTATTATTATTGTTATTTGAAGTAGCTTTAAGCTTACAGTATATTTTACACAGATTATCTAAGTATAAAAACTGATTTTTGTCCTACATGAATTAATGTTAAGTATACAATTATGCAAATTATATACAGTAAAACCTCGTTATTCCAGACCCCAATAAGTCGGGCTTCGCTTAATCCGGACAGGCAAAAGGCAAACAAAAAGTGTGATAAAGACACATCATCATAATATGGATATCGCGTTTTGTACGTACTGTTGCTTTACATTTTACTCTACTTTTTAGTATATTTAGGCCTATGCCCTTTAAATACACCATAATAAACGTGTTTTGTTGCTATAAACTGAGTTTTAATGCACTTTCTACTGTTCTTTTAGGTTATTTCAGTTCATCTGGACTTTCGTTAAACCGGTCAACTTATCCCCCATTAGTCCGCATTAATGAGGTTTTACTGTATAGATATTCAGAATATAAATTATAATGTTTTTAAAAAAATTAGTAGTAATAGTAATGTAATAATAATAATAACAACAACAACAACAAAATAAAAACAATAATAGTAGCAGTTATAATTACCATTAATAATACCAATTTCTGTGAGATAAAATCCTGCTGGCGCCCATTGCTACAAGGAGCGATTTGTAGCAGGATTGTGGGTTTTCTTGAATCAATCATCATACTCTTTGCTTATTAAAGACACATCCCGAACAGGGATAATTATTTCCCACCCACTGAGTATAAATTAATATATCATGCTATCACCAACCACTTGTAATAAACCCATTTACTTTCAATGAGTTCGTTACAACGGACGAGGATGGTGCCACGTGATGTATGGAAGCTGCTTTGCTTCTTGACTCGTTAGCAACGACAGTGAGTGGGTGCAGTTTAATGCACTCTTATCGTAATTTATAGCTGCAAAATAAGTTATTTCGCTCATGTTTACATTGAAGAGAAGATGATATTAACAGTACGATATTTAAAAGGCAAAATGGAGAAACTTACACAGTCTGCCATCTAGCGTGACCACAGAGAAGCAAATCGGCAACACAGTTGGGTGCACTGCCAATAGATGTCGCTAGTTTCACCCGTGACGTATTAACACCACAGATTTTAACATAGAGTCGCAGCTCTCTCTTAGTAGTTTGTCTATGGTTGCAACCCAGAAGTGTACGTGACTGTACACTACACTTGGATCGACAGATGTGTGGGAGAGACGTTTTGAATTAAAGCCGTGATTTCATGCGATGCTTGCTTATCATGGTATTTATTATCTGCTGAAAATCTGTAATATGTTACATCCTGTGCTTCAATTGTTTTATTATAGTCATCACAACTCGTTACTGTACAATTGACAGTGGCTTGAACTGATATAATAATCGATAGAAATATTAGGTTTGATTGAGTGGATGAAATTAAGGAAGAAATAACAGATAATATTAAGATTATTGACAACTATTTGCGAAGCGTACACCAAAAGTTTCACAACGATGACATTTTATACTAGGTAACCCAACCTTCACAAGGAATTGGTGAGTTATCTATGGAAGTAGGCGTGATTTCAGGGTTGCCAGGTACGCAATGGATGTATGTGAAATGAAGTACAGGGTGTCTGAAAAGTCACGCAACCGAGATTTTGAAGGTAACCAACTTCTGTACAAAAAGCGATAGACACGTGAACCTTGCATTGACTTTAGTTGCGTGGAAATTTTTTGAAACATTAATCAAGAAAATGGTTCTCTAGATGAACGTTCAGTATGAGGAAAAAGCTACTAAGGTGTTAAAAATGTACACAGTAAAGAGAAATATGGATAAAGGACAGCTATGAAATTTTCGATGAGCTCTGTGGGTAGTTATTAAACTGATGAAAGAACGATAAACTCTTGCGTATCTTATATCTTATGCATTACAGGCAATTTATGGGGTGAATTACGACATATTCAGTAAAAAGTTGTTTTTTTTTCGAAATTATGAGGTGTACTGCAACATTGGTCGTGTCAGAATACAGTACTAGGAATGCCCGACATCTGACTAACAAGGGAGGTTATCTAATTGTCCCCCCCCCCCCCCCGATTTGCATGAAACTTGGCAAGTGTATAGAGGGGCCCAAAGGAAGAAATACGTGTTTTTTTGTTTCAGCTAAAAAAAGGTTATCGAGGGCAAAACCCCCCTCAAAAGTCAAGATGAGAAGAAATTGAAGTGGGGATCTGACCCCGAAACCACATAAATATGGCATAGGAAGATGAGACACAGCACAGAACTGTAGGATTGTCGGTACCAAACGTAGTGCAATTGTAGAGAGATGCTGAATTCATAGACACCTTTGTTCCCGGATAGGCATAGGCATAACAATAGACTCTGACCAGAGCAGAGGGTAACGAAGCGTCAGAAGAGCCGCACACGGGAACCATAACCCTACCAAGCATGACCCTGATATCATATAGGTGATATCCATAGCCAAGGACACAAGAGGATACTTCCATAGATGAATAGACAGCATGTATAAGACATTTATTAGCACAGAACTTCAACCGCCATCGTTCTTCACGATAGCATTTGCGTTTGGTACCGACAATCATCCTACAGTTCTATGCTGTGTATGTTCCAATTATATGTGCGTGTTCTTCCTATGCCAGATTTACGTGGTTTCGGGGTCAGATCCCCACTTCAATTTCTCCTCATCTTGACATTTGAGGGTGGGGGGTTGCCCCCTAAAACAATTTTTTTTTAGCTGAAACATAAAAACACATATTTCTTCCTTTGGGTCCCTCTATACACCTGCCAAGTTTCATGGAAATCGGAGGAGGACAAAGGGGTCAGATCCCCACTTCAATTTCTCCTCATCTTGACATTTGAGGGGGGTTTTGCCCCCTAAAACAGTTTTTTAGCCGAAACATAAAAACACGTATTTCTTCCTTTTGGTCCCTCTATACACCTGCAAGGTTTCATGGAAATCGGAGGGGGACACTTAGATAACCTCCCTTGTAAGTCATCAATGCCCAGATGAAAGAAAGGATTTGAAATTTATAGTACAGAAAGATGGGTAGTTTGGGTAGATAGATGTTATCCTATAAACTCTCCTCGTTAATGTCATAGATGTTAATTTAACCATAATGAATGGGAAATACTTGCTAAGTCCAATATATATATATATAGCCCCAATCCCACTGACATAAATGTTCTCAATGAAGGAAGCCCCGGAGGCAAAAAATGCCGGATTTACGACCCTCATGCAGGGTCGCCGACTTGTCAAAATTATTGGGGGGGGGGGGCTCTGATCACTGAAATAAATTAATGAATGACTCACTCTCTCCCTTTTTTAAGTTCTGGCCTCAGTGTTCTCAATCTCATAAAAGCTAGGGGTGTACGGGATCACAAAAAGTCGGGACTGGAAAAATTCCCGTCCCGATCCCGACTTCGGAAAATGGTTTCCCGTTTTTTTGGGATCCTGAGCAGTCGGGAAATACCGAATGCTCATTTTAAAATGTCGTTATTTCTCGACGTTTTCTGCATTGTCAATTTCTGCAACTTATCGTAAATTATTATTTTTTAATCCAGAAATCACATAAAGTGAAAATGACGTGTAGAATTCGAGATTTTCAGAGCTTCGGGAAATTTCGAACATTTCCCGTCCCGAAAATTTCCCGACTTAGTCGGGAAATTGAAAATTTTTCCCTTGCCGCACACCCCTAAGAAAAACCCATGAATTCCTCAAAAAAATCAATTTTTTATTCTCAGTTCGAATGCAGAATATTAATTGTCCACGGATGGATATGTCACAAGTTTCGTCAACCATAATAGCAAAATATTTCCGACTTTTAATATCTGCTACCACGGAGCGCAAAACAGATCTCCTAATATATCAACGATCTCGTTCTGAATGTCATACGAGTGCTATTTGTAGCCCGAACGTCCCATACACTACCCTAGTTTATGCACATCGTCTTTTGAAACTCTTTTTAGTAAATAATTTACCAATACTCATAATTACATACTTAGTATATAGTAATGAGTCATGTGTTTTACTGTCTCTGGTCATAGCCTCCCCAAAGTTGATGTTTTATCGATCTCAGCCCCCCAAAGTTGATGGTCTAGAAAATTTTAAATGTGTATTTAAAGTTAAGTTCATGTTGCACAATTCAAAATAAACTTTACAAGTGAAGCAATATAATACATTAGATCCCCTTAGGCAAAATTATTTGGGGGACTCTGCCCCCACATCGTTAATATTGGGGGAGGCGCGAGCCCCCCAAGCCCCATGGAGTCGGCGCCTATGCCCTCATGAAATTGTGCCAAAATACCGAGAAAATTTTAAAATCTCTCAATTAGCCCTTTCTTAAGGGTGAATCAATAATGTGCGTCTACGCGTAAACAACGATAGTCTACATTCTACACGTAGACTATTTTATACACGTAGATGACGTAATCTATGTAAACAACATGGCGAAAGGTAATAACTTAGCAAAGGGCGGAGTGGAATTAAAAGAAAATTATACTGCGTATCAGTTGCTCATGTGTGAGGACTTTCATACTCTTTCTTCCAAATTCGAACAATTTCTCACCTAGGAAAAACCCTAAGATAGGAAATATTCCAGTGTTTTATGGGAAAAATACTAATTTTGCCTCACGACTGCCATCTGTTGTTTCTTTTGCATACTATTTATATTCTTCCATAGTTGATAATAGAAGAGAATAGAAATTTTGTTGTAAATAGGATTCTTTTCAGTTCGTTAGGAACCAATATTGTTGAAAATGTCAGTTTCTTTTCATGAAACCCTTGAAAATTAATTTTAATGCACTTTAGATTGTCTACGTAGTCTATGTAAACTAGAACCCAATGTAATCTACGCGTAGATTACGTGTAGACAACGCATGTAGACGTAAACGTATAGTCTACGGCACATCACTGGGGTGAATATGCCCTTTTTTATGTTCTTTAACAACCCGTTTCCTCTTTTGCCAGCATTGTTTGATTCATTCTTCATTGTCAAGCTACATTATTTCTCACAGATCAAGAACATACAGATGAATCAACTCCTGGTTAGAGAAGGTGTCTCAAACAAGGGTGACATCTACATAAGGAGATTCAGTCCAGATACAATTAGATATTGGTAAACTCAATGCCAAAATATCTACATCGTGCTTGTTTTAACTAAGAGAATAATACCAAACAATTCTTTAGAGTTTACAGTGTTGTTGTTGTTGTTGACCATGGAAACTGACGTTGCTAGGGAACTTAAAGAAAGTTTATTTTCACCCCGAAAACTACTGTAAGTTAATTATGCTATACTTTTTGAATTTCAAAATATCAGTTTCATAAATTAATGCAGAGTATTAATTTGAGAGGAATGACGGAAAACAATTATTTTTCTATTAAGTTTACAAATGTGTTTATGACAAAGATGTAAATATTGCTTTTCCAATTCAGTGTCGTTATTGGATTTATTTATATAAAACATCCACCTAATTACCTTGAAACGTATATTAATTACTCAGTTTATTATTTAGGAATTAGGAATGCAACAACTTCAATTATAAATACAATGTGCGGCAATGAATGAATGAAAAATTTTAAATACTCCACACTTAAGACAAAATAATACATAAGAATTAACATATATAATTAAGACAAAATGAACTACTTTTTTCATTGAAGAAGAAATACCAAAAGAAAATACAATCCTTACATTTTAATTTTGATTTATTTGAAAATAAGATTTCGTTCCACACACTCTGTTGTACTATATGTCCAGAACTAAATGCTCGGTGGCCAAATCTGGAACTAACGATGGTATGAGAAATTATTTGCAACATGTAACAATGCCCCTTAACATTTACAATACGTGAGTTTTGTCACAGTAATGTAGACGTGAGAGAATAAGTTGCCACAGAAGACAAGTTCTGAGTTGCAGACTTTAAGTCTATTCCAGCTTGTAAAAATAAACTAGTGTATGTTAACAAAGTTTGCAAGATTGCGGACGATCCTTAAGACAAAATTTCAAGTTAGTTTGATGGTACATACTGTATCACCTAAGCACGTTTTCCTTCTGATTTTTCGATTTGCTGTTTTTCTGGTTTATTCACGTGAAAGTTGTCATTTTCCGATTGGTAAAATTATGTTATAATATTCCTGTGGTGTCGGACGATGAAAATAAACCTGAATTACGTTAAATAAGTTGTTATGAGGTGTGGTAAACATCTGTATCATTTCGAACGGGATTCGAACCCGAACCTTGATGCTAATTTATATCTAGAATGCCAGCTGTGTATAGTGATTAATACCTGTCTGATAAAATGCGTATGAGGTGTTGTTCTTCTTGTAACAGCACAACATAGGGAGGGTATAGCTAATTAGATAGAGAGCCTGCTTCATTGTTTGTGTCCTCAAAGTTTAATTACAAAGTTTTCATGTGTTTATTGTTTGTCACTAAACGATAGAAGACAAATAAATCAAATAGTGGTAAAAGTATAGTAGCTGGATGTAACGACCCTGCGTGGTTGCCATATTATTTAAAATATTTTGTTAAAGACAACATACTAAATGTCCTGCGAGGCATACGCATTCAGTTTAATTTTTATCTAATCTTATGCACATTCCTGTAATTGTTGTTGTTTAGCACACAGGTGTTAGGATTGCATTACCATGTGCATTTAGTAACTTCTTATGTTAGTGGTTTTTACAATGTAAAAATATGATAATTCATAGCACAAAGGTTGCTACTCTTAAATTTGAAGGGAGTCTGCAACGCTGCAGCCGGCTTAGTTCCGATTACAGCGCCTAGAATAACGTAGTGTGGAAAACGGCATGCTTCTGCGCTCTCAGGCTGGTTCCACTCGAAAATGATCCGCTAGAGGCGCTGGTGTTGACCCCGGTGCTTGGTGTTCGTCTGCTTATAATGGAAGTAAATGGAGTTTTCGCTGCAACGTCTGATTCTTTTACATGAAGCATTTCTATGAATGTGATAATTGGTATGATATTTGGTACAGTGGTCGCGAAGATATTAACGAACATTCTAGACAGTCGACCACGTCCTGTTATCGTCATACTTTCATCAATAATGCGGGAGAAAAAAATACGCGTGAAATGCTCTTGGTAACTAAATTTTTATGTATGAATTAGGTTCATAATTATCATCATCATCATCATTTCTTTTAAAGATATACACACTGAAGCATTTATATTTTGATATTTACTGTCTATTTTCTTCCGCTTTAAACTAATCGCGGCAATGATGATAATGATGATTGCATGAAACGACAAGGGGAGTGCCATCGACATGAGTGTAAGGAAACTTTCGGACCAATGGGACAAGCGACACGGGATGTTTACACTGATGTGACTAGTGACACAGACACTTCCAGACTGTAAAATAACATTCATTGCGCATGAGGGTCGAAACAGCAAACGACACGTTCATATGTCGTATTCGCACGCTACTTGTTTTTTCGGTCGGAAAGCTCCTTAAAGGAAGGGTGCTCAGACCGAAGCGACGCGCTACAGGGGAAGTTCCCAACTAAGTGACAAGAGACAGCCTTGAAGCGGCACTTCAGTCTATTAGCAAGCGTTTGCTGCTAATTGTGTGAACAACAGATCTAGGTGACACGATAAGCCACACGTGTCGCTTTGTCGCTCAAACTGGGCCATTTCCTCAATAGCTTGCAACGTGTTGCCGTGGTTTGTTGTTCGCGCATGCGCGATGCAATGAGTGTCTTGCTCTAGGGAGATTGCGCACCAAAGCGGCACGCGACACTTATCGCTTGAGGATTTCACCAACCGAACGCTGGCCTGTGCTGCCCGTCATGCCTTTACAATGTGAAAGTCGCTCTTGATTGGCTCGTTTCCAAGCGACATGTGTCGCGTCTTGCTTCGGTATGAAAGTTGCCTTGGACCGAAGGACCCGTGTCGCTTTGGTGTGAAATCCTCGTATAGTTTCTTGCGTGTTGCTTTGGTCTAAAATCTCCTTGAGGAAACGGTGCAGTCAGAGCTTGTGTCACTAAGGTTCGAAAGGCTGCATTGATTACAGACTGCTCGCTTTCAAGCGACACTTGTGGTTTGTCGCCTCGGTATGAAAAATATCTCTCAGGATACTATTTATATTCTAATAACATAAAAAAATAAACTCTAATACACAGTCCAAGACCTGACGTCCGGAATCACATTGCGATGTTTCTTCTTGTGTTACGCACGCATGCTATTTATTTATTCATTTTATTTTACTTTTCTTTCCAAATTAATGTCGTTTCGTGACTGCAAATCACTCCACAAATATAACTGTTTCCATCAATTCACGTACAGCCTTTCAAGACAAACAAATCTACATAATATATTCCAAAAACTAACAAAGCCGCATTACTTTCATAAGAATTAGCACCGACTCTGATCGCACTGCCATCTATGTTCTCATCAGTCGCCGGAACCAGTTTCTTGGGGCGTTTTCCACACTACGTTATTCAAGGCGCTGTAGTTCCGATGTTCTCCACCCGCCTCAGTGCTGCCACCAAACAGTATATAAACTTTTGCACCGCTTATATTGAACTCTCCAGCCTAATTATTGAATATTTTTGTGGTAGCAGGAAAAGGTTTATTAACCATTTTGTCTTGACTCATCTCACTCAACAGGTCGCTAGGTGCCGTGGCATGCCGCGAGTTGATAGTTTCCTGGAGAAGAGGCCTTGCTCCAAAAGGTTTATTATCCATTATCCTGGTGTAGCGTGCAGTGCACCGGCACGAACGTTGCGTGGAATATGTTATTTATCTTCCTTCAGATGTAAGATGTTTAGTGTTTCAAAAAATTGTTTCTAAGCTTCGCTTCCTTTTGGTTGTTGAAATTGGTTCTTTATTGCACAATAGTCTTAGCTCACTATTTATTTGCCTGGTCAAACTTCAGTTTTCAAAATCATGATCGTCGGAAGCATTTGCCACAGAAGAGGTGAGAATACTAAACGCGCGGTCATGAAAATAGGCGGCTGGAGAGAATTGCGCTGTTGCCACATGTGGGAAAAGCAAAGCGAGAGCGGGACAAAAGTTTCTGGTTCCCGCGCACTGTGTGGCAACGTCAACCGGGCTGCGTTGCCTAGTTCGAGCGTGAGGCCGACCTCTCTCCGTGGCACTTTTGTGTAATCCCTAACCTTTCGAGCAAATGCTATCGGTTTGTATCACATGAATTACAAAGACCAACTCTACAACGAGATCCTTCATTCTCTTAAACCTCCTAACACACCGAGTTGTGCTCCGACGTGGCAACAGCGCGAACTTCTGCTACCGCCTAATGTCATGACACGAGCCCGGAAGTTCAGGCATTTATTTTTGTTAAAATAGGCAGGCAAAAAGGCATTTATAATGTGGAAAATAGGCACTAAAAATGAAAAAAAGGCAAAATAAAGCGAAGAAAGGCACATTTGGAAGTCACTTACTTTTATCTCTAATCTCTGGCAAAATGTTAAAATCTGCATTGGGAAGAGCATTTGAATTTTCTCCGTCTTGATTCCACATAACTACAAGCTGTTTTTTTAAGTTCTCAACATTCATTGATAGTCGTCTGTCAGAGAGAATGTTTTTCATAATAGAAAATGATCTTTCTACTTCGACAGAAGTTATTGGAGCATACATAAAACAAGCTAATGTAGCTGGACTCATTTTGGTAACAGCATTTTCACCTTTTAGAATATCACAAATTGTTTTGAATTGTTTCAAGTCCTTATTTGCACTCACTACACGTTTGCACTTTTCCGCAACAGCTGACCCCTTTTCTCCTGGCACTTCCATCATCTGCTGCATAGATTCCTCGAAGATTTTCATGGATGCTACAAGAGCCTCACCTCTTTTTTCTAGCTTTGGAATTGTCTCTGGCAATGCACCATAATGTGCAAAAATAAACGACAGTTCATTCTTCAGTTCTGAATAGCACAGGAGTTTTTCACTTCACGAATTGAAGCCGCTTCATTTTCTGGAAGAGCATCGATCACCTCACTGATTTTTTCAAGGTTGTTAGCATAATATATAGCTGCTGATATCCAGGTTCCCCATCTCGTGAAGACTGGTTGCGGAGGTAAACTAAGCTCAGGCGCAACTTCCTGAAATTTTCGGGTTCGAGAGGGAGATTTCAGAAATATCTTCTTTGTGTTCGAAATCAACCTCTCCACTTCAGCAGTCAATCATTCACAAGGAAATGTTAAAAGGAAATATCCTAACTGAGCATGAAATACTTTTTTCTCACACTTTTCTCCTTCAGCAATGTTGAAACATGCGTGAGTTCAATATTACTTAAATAAGGCGAAAATTATTCACATAATAAACGGAAGAAAAATAAATACCAACATATTGTTTTAAAAAATGGTCCAATTTCATTGAAAAAGGCAAAAAAAGGCATTATAATTAAAAATAAGCAGTGGGGTCCCAAATAGGCAAAATGAAAAGGCTTCTAAAACATTCGAAACAACATAAAAATCGTATATCCGGAAAATTTTTATCAATATATGCAGTAGATAAAAAGAGGCATTTTTCCAAATTTCCGGGCTCTAGTCATGACCGTGGCTATAGTCACTTTGTCCAGGCCATGAACTCCTAGCCAATCACAACGTTTTCTCCTAAACTACCCTGATATATTGTTCGTACACTGTTACTAGGAGACAAACACGGCCGAAAAAACAACATAACATTGATTTTAATATCTTGACTTTTAGGGAGAATTCAGAATTGAACCGCCTGGTGACGGAGAGGTTGGTCGCTTGGTCGCCCTTGTTTGACTCGTGCCTTTGTCAACCCTGGCGCTACGACGTCAGGGGTCCCTGGTTGGCATATTGCCCTGAGCATGGATCAGGGGCGCCGACTTGTCAAAACTATTGGGGGGCACTGATCACTGATATAAATTAATGAATGACTCAATCTCTTCCTTTCTTAACTTTTAGCCTCAGTGTTAGGAATCTCATAAAAGCCCATGAATTCCTCAAAAATATCAAAATTCTTATTCACAGTTCGAATGCAGAATATTAATTGTCCACGGATGGATATGTCACAAGTTTCGTCAACCATAATAGCAAAATATTCCCGACTTTTAATATCTGCTACCACGGAGAGCAAAACAGATCTCCCTAATATCAATGATCTCGTTCTGAATGTCATGTGAGAGCCATTTGTAGCCCGAACGTCCCATCCAGTACCCTAGTTCATGCACATCGTCTTTTGAAACTCTTTTTAGTAGAAATTTTAACAATACTACTAATTACATACTTAGTATATAGTAATAAGTCATGTGTTTTGCTGTCATAACCCCCCCCCCAAGTTGATGGTTTAAACATCTAAAACATTTCAAATGTGTATTCAAAGTTAAGTTCATTTCGGGAAATTCAGAGTAAACTTTACAAGTGAAGCAAAATAATACATTAGATCTTCTTAAGCAAAATTGAGGACTAAAAGTGGTAAACGTTGTAAGTGCCAAAAGCAAAAGTGTTGGGAAATCGCATCGTTCAGCACATCAGCCCGCAAGAACGTTCACACTAGTGACCTCTTTACACGCCCTTTGAACTACTTAGAGGGCTGGCTACCAGCCACATTTCACGTTTACCACATTATAAAGCATGGCACATTTCACAGTTTAACGTGGAAAATGGTGTTTGAATTATTGTGGTACTTACAGCGTTTACCAATTTCAGTCTTCAATTATTTGGGGGCTCTGCCCCCACATTGTTAACATTGGTGGGGTTCGAGTCCCCCAAACTCCATGGAGTCGGCGCCTATGGCATGGATGTTTCTTAGCGTTAATTCATCAATTTCTTCATAGTATCACTCATTCTCATCTTCGTACATTTAGCAAAAGTGGCACAAGAAGCGAATATAGCAAATATAGCAAATCAATCAATCAATCAATCAACCTTCCTAATCCAAAAGGCAAGCTTATTACATGTAGAAGAGGAAGTGTTTCCGTGTCGATAATTTCTCTTTTCCTCTCTCTCTCTCCGTTTCAGTACTATTCAGCCTAAAAAAATACGCTAAACTCTTGAAAATCGTTGTACGTTCACAGTTGCCATTCCAACATTGCCATGTAGTTTCCTAAAATATCAACTAGAAAAGTTTGGTTTGTGAGTATTAAAGACTACTTACCTTTTCAGTTTATGCAATCAGTGGCTTTCAGACGCCGTATTTACACAAACGCCCAAGGCCAAGTCTTATTACTTTATTTAAGCTTCCCATTCTTTTACCTTTACTATGGGAAAGATAATAATAATGCACCATATACCAAATTGCATAGCTATATCTTTTATTATCTTTTACAAGACTCGTTCAGGAAAATCTTTTCAAACTTAGTAATAAAGTTTTTATTGTATGACCTCTGACAAACAATCCTCTTCAGGGAGTTTTGAAACTCACGAAAACATAAATTGTGTGGATAGGATCCAGCACTCGAAATCCTTAAATTCTGACTCGGTTCTTTCATTATGCACCCAATTTGTCGATCTATTTATTGCATTTCTGTAGCGTTCTGTTACTTTGTCATGAAAGGACAGGGCGGACCTACGTAGCTCAGTGGTTAGCACGGCGCCCCACGTCGCCAGAGATCCCGGGTTCGAATCCCGAATCCATCAATTAAAAAAATCATCACTCATGCTCATCGTCACGATTAGCCAGAAATGGCGAAAAAGCGACGCTATACAACAAGACTGAAATCAATTCTAAACCAAGTTAAATATCCTATCCCTTCTCATTATTGCAGTTTTTCCCAGTAAAACTATGCATGCACAAGATTAAAAAAATAACAAAACATATTTCGTCTGACAAAATTTCTCTAATTCTCAAGTTATCAGGCAACGAAAGTAAAGTAAGGAAGTACTGTTACAATTACTCATATATTTTTGGTAACGTGTTACTACAGTAATTACCTAAAAATTAACGGCTTACGTTTCTCAATAGCTCTGCTGTTTTGCTTTTATCCCATTGTTTGAAATGGTCGATGGCAATTTCCAGGGGAGATCGACTGACAATTTCGACCACCGACAAGTTGGATCAATGTCAACTCTGCCCTCTTATCTAACTTCATGTATTCAAGTTCATAAAACCATTGCACTTTGTAACCATTCATTCAGTAATCGTTCTCTTCGTAATTACATCGTTAAGTGAACTAATTTTAGGATTCATAACGTTTTTGGCTGGATTTGACAATTTCAAAACTAGTACTCACCTTGTGGTGTGAACTTGTTTGAACATGATTGGTTGAAGGGCCTCCCGGATGGCGCAGTGGTAGCGTCGTCGCCTTATAATCAAGGTGTCCGGGGTTCGATACCCGGTGAGGCACATAGTGGTTCATATTCCACTTTAAACTGTAGGTCCAGTCCCGATTAACCATATTATGGACTTAAAACACCAAATCATTTGTCTAATTAGCACTCACTTTGGCAAAAACGAAGACCGCCCATATAGTAAATCTAAGAAAATTAAAACCAGAAAAAAGGACCTTCTCGCCCTTTGAAAGATATTTTGACATCGAGGTCCATTTCTTTTCTAGAGGGGAGTTTTTGCAAAATTTTACAAAGCCATTCTGCAATGCGCAAGAGACACACTACTCTTCTCTTTCACCTAAGTTAGATTTGATTGATTGATTGAGTTGGTGTTGTAAGTCCACTTTATGCACAGTAAGACTAATCGGGACTGGACCTACAGTTTAAAATGGGATCCGAACCACTATGTGCCTTCACCGGGTATCGAACCCGGGATCCCACCTAAGTTAGAAGTCGAGACAGAGATCCGCTCTGTCCTCACGGCCTCGAATTCCAGCCCATTCTTCGAAACCCATATTTCTTAGTCGGTTGCACCGAATAGTTATAACACTTTTATTTTTTCGCTACGTTTGGCTACTGTTCCAGACCCACTCGCGTCCTAATATCAAATGCTGGTCTTAAATTCCCAAACACATCGCCTAAATATGATGATTTCCTCAGCAGCCAAAGTGAAAGTTTCCATCCACCCTCGCGTCAACATTACATGTGACGAGGGAGGACTGGCACGTCTCCAAAAGATGTGCCAAAACATCAGGATTGGTCGCCGTAAAATTAGCTAAAACATTAAAATCTCCCCCAAAATAGCCCAAATATTAGAATCTTGCCATAAAACTTTTAAAGCCTCACCTGAAGATGTTTTTGAATCAGTCCTATTAAACTACTACTTTCAGGCATCAGATTTCGACCAGGTACTGAGCTTAGAGTAATCGAAATGTCTTCTCCTTTTCCAGAACCGCACGGATATCTTGAACAACCCTTCCAAGAATGAAGACTGGAGACTGGAGGACGGAAAATGATTGAAAGCTGACGACGAGCGACTGGAAATGAAGGGTCTCCATGAATATCCTGAACAATAGTGTTGACACCCTTCCTACTGGTGTCCTTGGATTATATTCCAGTATATAGCAGGAATCCACGCATTCTAAGAATTGAAACAGATCACCTAACAACACCACACCAGAATACGTTTGTTTTCAGAGACCTGCAGGAGGATAAAGAATACCTCACATCTTGTACCTTTAAAGCTCCTATGTACAGGGTGGCGCACTAACAGTTGACACATTTGAAATCTAAATTTTTATAAAAACAAACTGTGGTCGGAGCTGAACAATACACAAGCGCATTCGGTAGTCCTTGGAAATACCGGTAGGCGGCCTATCGCTGGGCTGGCTTGGCATGGTGTAGTAAACACATCCATTTCCCGCCAGTCAGTGCAGCGCGCCAAAACAGTCCTGTTGTATGCAGAAACGAAGTGCGTTACAGGTGCGCAACGGAAATTTCGAGCTCATTTCAAAACACGATGGGCTCCAGCAAGAAACACTATTCTTCGTTTGTACCGTACGTTTGAGGAAGAAGCCACCGTGAAAGAAGAAAGACGACCTCGGGTTGCTTCAGTTCGGACCCCTGAAAACATTGAGGCTGTTCGAGTTGCCATGACACGCAGCCCTCACACCTCACCTCCCCCCACCTACCCCTCACACCGCTAATGTTGTGTTGGACTTTTTGAACACAGTTTTTGGTGATAGAGTGATTTCCAATCGATATCCTGATCGACACAATGGAGATTTCTTCTGGCCGCCTTCAAGCCCAGATTTAAATCACTGTGACTTTTGTGTAGTTTTTTTTAAAGGAACAACTCTTCCCGTTAAAGCCAGCAAACATAATGGAAATGCGAGGTCGGATATTTAAGTTGTCTGGTGATATTCACGAAGACATGTGCCGTAGAGTGGTAAGAAATATGCGCACCCGCCTTGAAGAGGTTGTTCGGCAAAACGGGAGCCATACTGAACATGTGATACAGTGAGAAAACTTTCCACGGACAGACTATTCTGTATGTCATAATATGTACATGCAACCTTTATAAATAAATTCGCAATCTAAATTTCAAATGTGTCAACTATTCGTGCGCCACCCTCTAGATGTAAAAATAAACCCTTGTTGCAAAATCATACTTCGTATTTCTAATTACAGCATTGCATTTTTTGGAAAATTCTAATGTATCTTGATACCCCACATAGCCCCATTGCCAGTGATTAATCCAAACACCTCAAACACCCCCCCCCCCAACACCCTCCCAAATTTTGACGAACACATCCCTATCATCATCCTTTGCCGTTTCCTACCTATGGCTGGGTCGGCATAGAAGTGAAGCCTCTCCATTTTTTCCTGGTCTTCCACCACTCCTCTCTTTCCACGGTATTCCAATCTTGTCCTCTTCTCCTAACACACTCTGCTATCTGCTCTTTCCACCGACATCTTGGTCTCCACCTTGGCTTATGCCTTATTCCCATTCCTGGTAGTCTTTCTTCATCTCTTCATGTGTCCGAACCATCTCATCTGTGCCTGATCTATCCTGTCCTGAAGCTTCACCACATCCACTGTCTGTTGGATCTCCTCATTCCTTATTCTATCCCTTCTAGTCTTCCCCAGTCCTTAATTCATCTCCACTGCCTGCATCTTTCTTTTGTCTCTCTATGTCATTGTCTAAGTCCCTGCTCCGTACGTAACTATTGGCACATAGTATGTGTTATATATTACCTTGTTGCATTTCATAGGTACATCCCTGTTCCATATTAATCTCCAAACGCTTTGATATAGTCCACCACCCATTTGTCCTCTTCTGTTTACTTCCTCATCTATTCTTCCACTTCTCTCAATTATGTTTCCTAGATATTTGAATCTCTCCAATACCCTCAGCTCTTCCGTGTCAATCTATATTCTTGGTTCCTTTATGGCTCTGTTTCTTGTTGTTATTAGCATCTCGATCTTTTCTGCACTGAATTTCATTCCTGCTCTTCATTTCCTCATTCCAACTATCAAGCTGTCTCTGTACTTCTTCCCTGTTTCCCCATATTACTAAGTCAGCAGCGAACAACAGGGCCTTCATCTCTTCCTCTCCTATCTTCTTCCCCGCCTCTTCGTTAATTGCATCTATTGTAATTATGAATCCATGAAAATATAGATTTTTAAATCAACAATAGAATGATAATACTTCAACATTAACAGAAAGGAACGTAGTCCAATGGACCTTTCGATCAGCTAAAATCAATAGCTCAAAGAAGAGGGTGGAATGTGCAGCTTGGTCATTTTCTGGAAACACCAGCTTTCTTGACAAGGCTTCGGCCAGCTCTAGGGAAGGGACATTGCCATCTGGAAAATGTCAAACTGACCTCTCGCCCTCTTTACAGGAAGCACATACCGCACACAGTGTTGGCAGTTCAGAGTTTGAATACCTAAATAAATATTTCTTAAATACGTTACAGATTTGTAAATTCAACCCCTGAGTGAATTAAATTTACATTTTGTTGCATTCTCCTTTCGATTCCTTCATGTGAAAAATGTACCATAAAAGTAAGGGAAGAAATTCAAAGATACAGGTTTGACTTCCTGCAGTGAATTGTGTTACTGTGGTTAGCAACACTATTTCATTTTCTGTAATTTGTGTGACATGAATGATTTTGGAGTGGTTGAGAAGAGAACAGTCAAATGCCTTAGGTCTTAGGTCAGTGTAAGTGTGTTGTTCTGCTTAGTGTAACAATGTCTGAAACTTGACTGCAAAAGTGGTTGAAGAAGAAAAGAGATTTTGAAAACGAAAATGAAACCAGACAGAAAGAAACCGAAAGTGGTGAGTAGAAAAGCAATGACACTATATGTAGGTATAATTTCTTCCAACGGATATTCATAAAGTACCAATATAAGTTACTGACTGAGTATTCGAAGTAAAACGGCAAGTATTTAATGAAGAAGCTAAGTGATTCATTCACGTCTATAGTTGATGCATGTGACAATTGTTATGGCTCTAAGAGTTCTTACATTTGTAAAAGAAATTATATATTGGAAAGAGACTTGTAAGGGCAGAAGGGGGCAGGGGGCATGTGCTAAGGTAAAGAGGACGCCGAACGAGCAAAGCAAGATTATAAACAAGAGTAACCGTCGTGGGATACTGTGAAATGAAAGTATTGTCGCTATGTTTAATTAATAATAGCCATTATCAATTTCCAAAGAAATAGTTCTAAAAATTTTCATGCTCACTTCCTTCATATTATATTACTACTACTTCAAAATAGTTCTTGTTATTATGTGCCGTACTATCAACTCGCTGTATTCTGTAAAATTGGTGCTACATGTACTGAACACTAACATATTGTACTAAATTACCCAAGAAGACAACGAAATGAACAATTCCAAATGCACATTGGGAACCTTTTGTCAAAAAATATTTTTTATTAAAAAGTCTTCTTTGCTGCAGTTAAGGAAAAAAGTACTGTAGTTGAGGAATGAAAGGCAGTTGAGACAACAGGGTGCAGGGTGCGCCAAAACATATTCTAACCCCGAGGGACAAAAATTTCTAGATATGGATCTGAATGTACGTACATGTGTCAATTGCACTACAACGTTCCTGTCATACAAACACTTTTTTCAAAATTTGGAAATACCTTTCTGGTGTATATTATTGGGAGTCGAGATAGATATAAGCAATTCTACTGAAACAGGCAAGCACGCACGCACACGTGTAATGCAATCTCACTCATATTTCATTGATGAATTTGGTACCTCCCAATGATGAACTCCGAGTTACACCTACGACAAGAACCATACAAATACAGTTTAAATTATTGGGCAAGTATTCCTAATTTCTTTATAACTAGCTTAAGAATTGCATGAAATGATTCCTGGTAATAATATGTTTAAATTTTGTGATATTCAATACCACCTCTTGTGTTTTGTCTAAAGATTGATTACATCTAGTACTGAACATTATCGCAAAGCAATTCTCGAAATGTTAGACTGAAATATTAATATTATCACAAAAATAAATGTATATGCATAAGGTTGCAGAATAGCCGCAGAGTAAGCATCGCCCCTTAATAAAGAATTGAATTGTCAGTAGCGGCTCGTGCCTAAAATAGCAGGTGAAGAAGTACATTTATAGGCAATGAAAAACAAATAGTAAGTGTCAGTGGGCCCCCTCACAATTTAAAACGTCTTTTTTGTCTTCATCCGTCCATCTGGAAAAGGGTGTCTGCAACAAATTACACACTAAGTCATTTACTGGGTTGATTGTACAAACCACAGCTCAACACATGAACACAACACACGATAGGAAACGCGAAACACACACGCGGAACAAGATCTCGCGAGAACGCAACGATTTTACCACAACCACAGGATGCATTGTTTTCTGTCGACGAGAGAACTGCTGCACCTAGAAGGCGACACCCGTTCAAGGCCAACGCTAGTTGACGGTCACCGTTGCCATGAAAACCGGCTAAAGTCTTCCGCAACCTGGCGGCGTCTGCTCTTGGTTTGTTTATGCTGCGACGAACTCTTCACGTGCGTAGCGCCGAGCGGCGTATTATTTGAGTATTATCGTGTGCGTTCTGCTGGGAAATAGTTTAATTTAACAAGCAAATGAAAAATGTCAATATTAATTTGAAAATTAGGTGAAAACATCTGCACTTGTTGCACTTGGCCAGCCGCCACTGAATTGAATACAAATTCTTCATAACTATGTACTATATGTCCAGAATGCTCGGCGGCCGTGGCCAAATCTGGAACTAACGATGGTATGAGAAATTATTTGCAACATGTAACAATGCCCCTTAACATTTACAATACGTGAGTTTTGTCACAGTAATGTAGACGGGAGAGAATAAGTTGCCACAGAAGTCTAGTTCTGAGTTGCAGTCTTTAAGTCTATTCCTGCTTGTAAAAATAAACTAGTGTATGTTAACAAAGTTTGCAAGATTGCTGACGATCCTTAAGACAAAATTTCAAGTTAGTTTGTTGGAGTGGTAAGGTCTGGCCCAGTTGTCTGAAGATCGCAGGTTCGAATCTCTTTTAGAGCCGAATATTTTTTTATTAAGTAGAATTAGTGTATTGTCGACATTTATAAGAAGCAAAATACGATAAATCTAATTCCTCGTCGATGCCACTTAGGATGTGTTTTTCGCGTAGTTTCTCCAATACTAAATTACTTCTAACAGGAGGCAATAGGGTGGACAGAGAGATATTGGCGAAAATCTTAACCCTTTGAGGCCCATCCTGTGAGGTAAAATATGAGTTGATTGTTTTTACATAAAATAGAACAACAATGACAACCCATATACCCAGTGGCGTAGCAACATATCGCGAGGTCCTGGGCGAGATGAGAATAAGAGTCCCCAACCCGTTTTTAAATTTGAAATCTCATTGTGACTCGATACAAAATCTTCAGAGATACGTCAGCAAATTATCATATTTACCTATATAATAAATTATTGAAGGAAATTATATTTAATTTCACTCACTCTAATAATGTCTTTCTTTGTTTTCCGGAAGCTGAAATATGAAGCTGTAGGAAGGAAGTAAGAACTGCTTATACGTATTATCTATCCATTGCCTTCTTGAGTTGCAAACGAGCCAAGCATTTAAATGCCTCGCACTTGTTTCATGGCAGTTGGAGGTGCTTTATTGTTAACATATTCAAATCGGGAGTGCAAGGTCGAGAGAGAGAGAGGAAAAGACAAGACAAATTGCTTTTTATTCGAGAAATGAATAAATGGGTAAAAATGTCCATGCAAGATATCGAGAATTTTTGCGAAAATGTTACACATGAGAAATATGACAATAATTTTTAATTTTTCCGGCCCCCCTTAGTCTTACGCCCCTGAGTTTACGTATTATAACGTTCAACTAGAATTTAAAGCCAGAAAAAAACATAATGTTTTAATTTTATTGCCTACAAAAATTAGCCAGTTCCATCTTTTTTCCCCTCACTTCTATTTAATATATTTTTTGTATCAACCCCATGAGACGCGAGGCCCCGGGCGGTCGCCCACTTCGCCCACCCCTTGATACGCCACTGCATATACCTCCTTTACAAATTTTTGGGCACCCCGCTGCAAGACAACCGAGGATGACGTCATACTGCTGAGAGAACCTTCGCGTTCACTGATTGAATTCTGGTCTCAGACAGAGATCACGAAACTTGCCAATCGTGGAACTCCGCACGCTCAGCTCACAGTCTTCTTAGGTAGATTGGGCCATCCTATATGTGACCGAATTGTAAATGTCCTCAATTACAATATGTAGAGTTGACAAGAAGACATTATGTTTCGTAGTTTCGAGGAACATTAATATAATTGCAATATACTTTTTATGAATAGCAGATAGAATAGTGCAATATGGTTTCAACACATGGGTAGGAGCATATAAGCAATACATCAAGAAGAAGGGTGTCGTCTGGTCACTATGATACCTGCTCACAACACGAAGGGTCCCCGGTTCGATTTTCCCCATAGCACCCTTTTTTTCTAAGGATAGAATGCCAACTAATGCAAACCTGTAAACATTTATATTGCGTATTTGATGACAAATGTATTTTTTTAAATAGAAATTGCAAATATTTTAGAAACTGCTCAATACAAAACTACTTTAATAATTAAAACCATAAAATGAAACATGAATAAAGTCAATGTAATAATAAAAAAGGTAAATAGTGTATTATTTATATCTAGTGTTTGCATAGAATTGATGTAACTATATTTTTTGCTTGTGCATCATGGGTTTACTGATGAAGCTATGCTATTAAATCTTGCCTCAAAATCCATACACAGATGCAAACGTTAATGTTGTATTTGTTAGTAGCCTCGTGGGAAGCTGTCATTTCATAAAGTGATGTATCTTGCAATTTTCCTATTTATATTTCTTCAGTTTTTATTAAAATAATAAATGATTAATTTTGTTTTATACCTTGAAAAAATATGTGGTTTTAGGCGTTGTATACATGCAGTGAGCGAATAAGATATCAACTTTGTATCACTGCACTCGTCATTCCCTAACCACATACAAACGTTTCTTAAAAATTGAAAGACTATCATCACCCCCCCCCCGACAACCACATCCCTTGCATACAAAATTACTCGTCTCTCCACTGCATGGAGGTTTCGATTGTGGATCCACGTGATTAAACCAAGATGTGACGTCATAGAGTCATGTATCGTATCGTCGTGGATGCTACACGTTGAGGCAGCGGCCACTCTTCCACGACCCTTTGGGAAACGTCTTATTGCAGAGCAATCAAGGAACTAACTTCTTGTGTGTGAATTCCATCCCGGGCGAAACAGGTTTTCCTGTGCATGACCCCTACTTCCCTACACTTCCCTTAAATACCTAAACTTGCATTTGTTGTCGAATAACATATAAAGCCGTATAATATTTTTTCCACAGAAGCCTAAGTGGACAAATGAAATGCTTTGTGAGAGTGGCCTTGTGGTGAAGTCGGTTCGCCTCTCGTAAAACTCTGTTTTTTTTACAGTGCAGTGCCAACTTGCGTATACTCAGGATGGAATTAATTACACATATCGGCACGACTTTATTTTTTAATAAAAATGTTTGAGACTAACTACTCGATAATAAACTTCTTACAAAATGTGGAAAGGCATGTGAACAGTTCTTGCTTTCCATATCACGCAAGGTCAAGAAACAGTGGCCTAGAAGCCACGTAAAAATTCCAGCTTTTATTAACAAGACAATAATTGGTTGCGTTATGAACAGAATTTCGATTTTTGAAACGAAAAGTAGCTAAGAACATATTAGGTTATATGAGTCGACAGATTTAGTCCAGATCTTAACATTATAATTGTGTTGTAAAATCTGTAGCTGTAAGAATCCGACTGAGGAACGGATGGGTTCGAGTCCGCCTGAGTTCTCGGTCTGTGTATAGAACCGGTAGCAACCCACCATCGTGAGGAAATTGGGCAGCCACGAGTGAGTAGCGTAACCCGGTTTCGGAAATCTCCTATAACGGATGAGGGTTCGACGTGCTGACCCCACGTCACCCCATTACCGGTTGAAGTTCTCCACACCTCTATGTAGGATTGTGGGAAGGAGGCTGTCCTGCCATGGGTTATTTATTATATATTTATTTAAGAAGGAAACATCTAAGGCGCTTTTCGAAATTAGCAGGTGAAATCATGGATTAAAAATGCGTGTGCTGTGGTTACAGATTTTTAAAAAATGTCACTGTCTAAATGCGGATTCGAACACACACATGTTGGTGCCTCATTGGCAGCTTAAAAAGAAAAAAATCTGTTACCGCGTTCGAACACGCATCCTTCAGAGCGTGAAGCCGTAACACTAACCACTTATTTATTATTTAAAGGAAATACACCCTACACGGAGGTATCCTCCACCATTCACTTTTTTTCTCACTTTTACACTTTTTAATTGTTACAGTTTCTCAGGTTCGTATCATCGGGACAAAACACAAATACCCATGCCTTACCCGAGACTCGAACCCGGAACCCGCGACATCGTAGAGGACTGTGCTGACCAATCCACTACGGAGGTCAACAGCCACTCAACTACATCTTCTGTTGATAGGTATTTATTTACTTTAATCATGTAAGTTTTCCAATTGTTTCACTACTGGCGACGCGAATTTCCTCTCGCTTATTTTCTTTCAGATGTAGTTGTTTTTCCAGACCGATGCATTTCTTGTACCTTCTGCCACCCATGGAGATCCTTATGGAATTAATTTTTGGGATGCAACTCACAGAAAAGAGAATATTTTAGTTTTAAAAACTTGAGGTGGAATGATGTGTTCAGTCACACATTTGACCTCAAAATTTTTCATCTTTGAAGTTTTGCTTTCAACGCCACCATCAACCGAGCATTTATTTTCTGGACATATAGTACATGTCTGCGTCTGTTGACAAAATTTCGACCTGATAGTGTTGCCAGCTAAGATGATATGCCCCTAAAATGGGACATTTTCACTTAACACACAAACGTCAGTCCCAAACACATCAAATACTGCACAATGCACATGACTCATATCGGTCGCAAATGACAGACAGAAGTTTAATTATGACCCTTCAAAAATTGTTTGTACGGTTTTCTCCCTGAAAAGTGCATTTCTGGGGAAAAAAACATTAACGCTGACTTTTCGCAAGTTATTAATTTATAGAATTTATCTGTATGGATGACGCTTCATAATGCAGAAAACGCGGTGAAAGTATTTCTTAGGGTTTTCATGTTATACATAAGCCATCAGACTTTTGAAACACTCTGTATCATATCCATTGCCGTGAAATGATTTTCTCATAATGCAGGCGAAACCCAAGCGAAAGGCAATCTTTCCAGGTAGTTGCCAGCTTGGGCTGCAAGTCGCGTCATCATTTCGTCCCTGACTCGGTTGATTGAGTTGATGTTTTAAGTCCACTTTATGCACAGTAAGGCTAATCGGGTCTGGACCTACAATTTAAAGTGGTATCCGAACCACTATGTGCCTCTACCGGGTATCGAACCCAGGACCCCTTGATTACAAGTCAACGACGCTATCACTGCGCCATTGGGGAGGCCGGTGTGTCATTGCTGAAGGGGTGGCGACTCCTGGCTTAATGTTACTTTTAGGTGTAGGAAGTTATGTTAAACAAACCGAAGAAAGGCTTAGAAAGTGCGTTCAATCAAACAGGCCCACGGGTCACATGTACTATTCATTGCATTTATAATATTAGCTCTACAACCCTGTACTCAAGGCGACCATGCCCCTCTAACAATGACATATTTATATGCAATCCTAAAAATACACACGAAAATAACATTGACAATTTTTCTTTTTCTCTCAACATTTTCTTCTGATGATCTTTCTATTTCTCTCTACATTTTCTTCTGATGTTCTTTCTTTTTCTCTATACATTTTTTCTGATATTCTTTCTTTTTCACTACATTTTCTTCTGGTGTTCTTTCATTTTTTCTCCCTATATTTCCTTCTCATGTTCTTTATTTTTCTCCCAATATTTCCTTCTGTTGTTTTCTATTTTTCTCTATATATTTACTTCTACTGTTCTCTCTTTTTCTCTATATATATTTCCTTCTCGTGTTCTTTCTTTTTCTCTCTACATTTTCATCTGATATTCTTTCTTTTTCTCCCTATATTTCTTTCTGGTGTTCTCTTTTTTTCCTATATATTTCCTTCTAATGTTCTCGCTTTTTCTCTATATATTTCTTTCTCATGTTCTTTGTTTTTCTCCCTATATTTACTTCTCATGTTCTTTCTTTTCTCTCTATATTTCCTCTTTCTTCTTCCTTCCATTCTGCGTGGGTAGATCATTTCCTTTCCTTAAAAGCTCAACTAGCGCCATGAAATACGAGGAAACTGTTGTAAATTTCGCATTAATTCTGTAATGTCCACCACTTCCTGCGTATAAAGTTCAGCCGTCGGGAATTTTCCAATTAATTATTCGTTCTCTCGCATCCGAAGGTCTCGTCATTAACTGCCACCCAATGAAGCAGTTCCGGGGAACCGCAATTATCTTCATTATGCTCGCAATCGTCATGTTTATGTCTGCTACGGGTCGAAACATACCAAATTCCACCTGTGCTGGCCGTGAGGTAAGTATCAATGCCTGTTGAATTTCCACAAGAGAGAAAAATAGTAGTTATACTTATTTATTGTTAAGGATTCAACAATTAATCTCTTTACACTCGACACTCGAATCCAGGAACTTCGGTGAGGAGGTAGAAATTCGAACACCCAAGGCTCGGCTGTACCGAAATCTTTATCGAAAATTCATCTCCTTTCAAGAAACCGCTATGATATTTAAAATTTTGAAAGAAAAAAAAATATCTGCTGGCAATTCTCTCTAAAACATTCATGTGAATTTTCGTTTATCTTCCTTTCGTTGTTTCTAAGATATCTGTTACTTAAAATAGCCTTACGTGCGCACGAGACTATTGCGAATATCTAGACCAGGGGTTCCCAAACATTGTCGTTTCACCGCGGCTTTAGTGTTTCAAGAATTTTCGGCAGCGCCAAGTCAGAATGTAGGCCTATATAACACTTGAAACGCTCAGTTAGTGTGGTTAGGCTGCTTGCCTTGCCTTGCCTTAAGCACATATTTATAACAATCATATCATTTTCAGTGAAAATATTGGAACATTTCGCGGCGCCCCTGTAAGAAGACTATGGTTCACTCTTTGGGAATCACTGATCTAGACAACAGCGAAAACAAGCCACAGGGAGATTCACGCGAATGCTCTGAATGGAGTAGTGTAAAATACTATATTATAAAATCGAGAAAGTACGAGGTATTTTGACTAAATAGAAATACTTAAAACTAAGGCAAAATGTCTATAAAATCTTATTGCTACTGTGTATAACCTACGATTTTTGTAAAAAAAAGCTCCCGAGAAAGTACGAGCCCCCTCAGATTGATGTGGCTACACCTGAATCTGCTAAATTGTTGTTTATAAACTTGTTAAAAATATGGCTCATATGATATTTGTTTTGGCTATACTTAAAACTAAGTCAAGATGCTCATATGAGCCACACCCACCTATACCTATCTACACTTATACCCATACCTATTTATATTTACTTCCGGTCTACTTCCGGTTTATTTCCGGTTTAAGTTTAGAGTATTAATATGTTAACCCAAATATTTTAATTCAAGACCAGGCCCAACTTGTTTATCTAGTACTAAGACAATGTAATATGCAGAGGTCTTCTAGAATTGCTCTGTGACTGTCTCATTTTTTACATCATAAACATATGATTTTTCACCTATAAGAATAACACTACATATGGTGCCATCAGGGAATGTATCATGGAATTTACAGATAATTTTAATGTTTGTCCTGTCATTAACCACAACTAGTTTCCTTTTTGAGGTGTTGATGACAAACATGGGTCTCTGTGCTTTGAATTCATCTGGTGAGTAATACATGTCAGTATTCCCAATTGTGACTCTTTTGTATGCTGTAAATGCCTCATATAATTTAAGGAAATCATCCTTGGATATGTTTAAATTATAATTTTCTCTAGGAAACACCTCATTTCTGCCATTTTTAAGATATATGTTCTTGATGTTGCAGCTATCAAACTTACTTGAATTTTTTTCTTCGTTATTGTTTCTTCCAGTCTGAAACAGTACCACCACAAAATCTGGCATGTCATATTGTATACTGGAGAATGAGTTTGTAGCATCAAATTCATAATAGCTACCAGTGGCAGGCTTCTGGACACATTGATATGTATAAAATTGTAAAGGCACCTGTGGATTTTTTAGTATATCTGCTTTGTATTTAAGAGCATAACTGGCTTCATATTCAACAACCGGAATTCTTAGCTCCATAGTCTGAATAAGACATTTGCCTTCATCAGGCAGGGTATTAGGCAGAGCTGCCCCAGTAGAGTTTAATGTACTGTACCTTTTGTTTGAGTTGGTGTTTTAAGTCCACTTTATGCACAGTAAGGCTAATCGGGACTGGACCTACAGTTTAAAGTGGGATCCGAACCACTTGTGCCTCCACCGGGTATCGAACCCGGGACACCTTGATTACAAGGCAATGACGCTACCACTGCGCCATGGTGGAGGCCCCAATGTACTGTACCTCATCAAAGCATTATTATCATTAGCAGCTCTTCTAAATGTAATTCTTAAACCACCCTTCCACATAATATCTTTGTAATCTGAAAAGAATCCTGGCAACAGGCGCATAGGGAACAGCACTGTGTGGCCCTTGGTTAATATTTTATCACCAGCCTCAAATCCACCTATTTTGTAGTAAGAAGCCTCGGTTTTGGATAATTTTAGTGTGGCCAAAGCTGTAGAGGTAATACCAGGGTAGTCTACTCTGTTTATAACAACACCATGTTTTCTGATCTCGATTTCAGAGAACAGATGTGGCACAAAATTGTCTACCAGTCTTATATTTGAGTTAGCCGGATAATCTGTACCATCGAGCTTTACAACATCAAATTTGATGTAGAGGTCTGCTCTGTGAGGGTGTATAAAACCATCCCCCTACATCAAGGTCAACCTCAATCTCTGTGTTGGCTTGATTTAAATTTGCAAAGGTCCTCCGGTTTGGGGGGAATGATTGTAGCTCATAACTCTCAATATTTTCCATTTTATTTATTTATTTATTTATTTTTGTATGTATTTTTATTTAAATATTAATTTCTATGATAGCAGTTGTTGTGGCTCCAGCAAAATCAACAAATTCTTCTTTTTCATTAGTGACCATCAACTCAATGTAGTCTATTCTATTATGGCACACAGGAAAATATAATGTTGGTGATGGAGTGTAGATGATTGGCTCCATAAATTCAGAGTTAGGTTTGAATGTTGCAATGATACCAGTTTGTTTCTGAGTGCCTATGCCATCTGATTTGGTGATCATACCCTCGGCCACATTACAGTGAATATTAAGAGTCTCTATGGCTAAGAATTTAGGTATATTAATAGCAGTGTGTTTAATGGCTGGTTCAAGTTTTGTGTTGTTCTCGAATCCTAATAGTTCTCCTATAGTACCCAGATCTACAGTTTCTGTAGCAGACACAATCTCTACTCTGTGAGTGACAGAATTTTGAGTTAACACTATACCTCTGGGTAACTGAGCATTTAAAGTAGACAGATTATACTGCCCTGGAGTAATGACAATGTTTTGGTCACCAACTGTGATTGTGTTGTTGTGGTGTGTAATATTGGGGATCAAGTACATGCCATAGAATGCTCTAAGAGCTATTGTTTTGGGATATACTATATCATCATGTAATCTGAGTTTTAATATTGAATTTTGGCTGGTGAGATGGAATACTCCCACGATGTTTTAGATACCACAAAGCTTTTTGAAAATTTTCAATTGATGGTTTATTTAATTGAGACAGATATCTAAGAATAGATAAACACAGATGTCCACAATTAACATCTTTGAAGTTTTGAACACGTTCATTATTGTAATAAAGATTAGTTGATTTTAGATATTTTACTAAATTCTCAGGTGGAATACCTCCAAATGAATCGAACACAAATGCTTCATTGTTTGAATATTTAAGATAGCAGATCTAGTGAGTGCCCTGATTTTTGTACTTATCCAAATTAACTATGCCACACTCTTTTTTGAGTGGTTTATCTGGTAAAGAATCAGACATGTACACACCTCTAAAATTTTTGATGCCTAGTGGCTTAATTAAAGCTTCAATATCTTGGTTTGTAAGCGGTTCTTGTTTTTTTAAAACTTATTTATGGCTTTCTTAAGACCTTTGCCTTTTTTTTCCATAGCCAGATTATGGCGCTTTTGTTCATCTAATTCTGCCTTATTCTTCTTGGCATCTATTACTGTTTTTGCTATAGCAGCCGATCCCCCTGCTAAGCTGCCAACTGCACCAAGTGCTGCTAAAATAGCTGGGATACTAAATATAAAGCCCCCTGTAAGCAATTTTTTTCTGGAATGCTGTAATTTTTTTAATTGAGGGGTACTAAGTAACAACTTCATACCATGGCCCTTGGCAAGACAAGAACGTTTCTTCTTGCGCTGCTTTTTGGTTAGAAGACTATCAATAGTTTTAAGAGATTTAAGACCTGCATAAGGTGTCTGATACATAACACCCTTGGCCTTCATTGTTGGTTTATTATATACATATTCTGGGATTAACTAGTTCAATTAAGTTGTAGCCAATTTATTTAATCTATTACAACCCCCACCCCCAGTTTTTGTTTGGTGTTCATAGCTATGGTGGTCCCCAATGCTGCTATTCTCTCACCCAAAGAAGCATCTTTGCTTAGAAATCTACCAAATGCAGCCTCTTCTAATTTTTTGTCTGCCACATTTCGCTTGTCAAGATCGGTATGTGTGTTGTATGCTATGTCATGGTCTCTACAAGCAGCATCTAGGGGATTAACACCAGGGTCCCCTCTGTTTAGTCTATGGTCTAGTTTGGTACCGGGACCACAATACTGATAGCCTGGTATGTGTAGCTCAAATGGTAGCTTGTTTATGATGTTATTAACCAGCCCCCGACCCTCAGAGATATTCCAAAATTTAGGTGGTAGAGTATTAATAATTTTTTATAAGATATCCAATCCCCTTAGTGTCATTCACTATAAAATTAGACAATTTGGTGCCTACCATGTCCATAATTCCAACCTTTTCATTGTAAAAATTATGGTTACCTGCTTTTTCTTCCCCAGCTATGAACAGCAACCTATCTACAAGTTTCCTGACATCATCAACCCAGACAAATTCTTTAGGCAGGGTGTTGTACTGTTTAATCCCACTACCTGTCTTGATCTGTGACCATATGGGCTTGATTAAGTTGTTGTATTTTGCTCCACTGCTAGACTTGACTCTTTTTTGTGTGGGATCATTGTTCTGGTATAGAGCATCTGATTTTATTAATATTTCTTTGTAGTGCTCATAGTCTTGATCTGTATAGCTGCCAGGTCTTTTCCGAGTCATCAGTTCCCACAATCCAGGTGTGCCAGGATACTTAACAAAAGCACCTCTTTCTCCAAGATGAGATTCTGAATATACAATCAGATCATCTCCCATAAATGTTACTCTAAAATTGCCAATTCTATGTATGATGCTACCATCAAGCTCTGTGTCAGCATATAAACCAAAAACCTCATCTTTGTTGTCTTTAGGTGTGCTTAAATATTTTTGAGCAAGAAGACCCAATTCAATAGGATCTTGACTAGCTTCAATTCTTCGAGGAGGAACAGGACTAGGTGGGGTGATTGGATAATCTAATATGTTCCTAGCAGCTACTGGTACAAGCTCTGTGATCAAATTTTGATTCTGCTCTGTAACAGTTTTGATATTTTTACCTAGTTCACTAATAGCATCAATAATAGGCTGTTCTGTGCGCTTGTGTTGTTCATAAATACCTCGGTTCTCTGATTTCCATTCCTTAAATCTTTTTACAAGATAGTCTCTTAATTTAAGATCATCAACGATTGGTCTTTCATGGTTATTTATATATGTTTTAATATCTAGAAAATTGTTGATTTTATTTCTATATTGGGTTTCCTTGTCATATCAATTGTGACAAACCCATAGCTGTCCTGGTTCCAGCACCTACTGCAAAACTTAGAAAAATCATTGTAGCTCAAGTCCCCACCTACATATTCATCATGTATGTGTTTGAGGTTAGTATGGTCTTGATGAAACACACATATAAAATTGCTGTTGTCTCTTATCAGCTGTTTTGGTATTTTTGAAAAAGTCTGTGCCAGGTATAAGCAATCTCTGTTTTTCTGTCGCCCCTGTGTAAAAAAATGTCTAACCTTGTTTCGGTTATCCAGTATAATATCATCAAACACAACAACAGAGTTATCGAGACATTCATCAAGTGGCTTAACATCTGATTCAAAGTGGCCATATCCAGTCCATCATATAGCATAATCAGCTGCTGATAT
This sequence comes from Lepisma saccharinum, assembly GCF_977018435.1. Classification (NCBI taxonomy): domain Eukaryota; kingdom Metazoa; phylum Arthropoda; class Insecta; order Zygentoma; family Lepismatidae; genus Lepisma; species Lepisma saccharinum. The sequence goes on from NC_139255.1 coordinate 51,093,653, forward strand.
TTTAATTGTTCTAAGCTCTTAGAGAAGACATACAAGTGCCTGTTTTTCCAGTCTAACCAGTTGGGTGCCAATAAAAAATTATCAATCATTAGTGTAGTTTTACCACAAGCCGATGGCCCAACAATAAGACATCTGATATTATCAGGCAGCAGCTTGTCATTTCTCTTAGTCTGCTGGTCAGGCTCTGGTAGTCTTTTTATAACATCCCAGATGTTCATAGTATCACTTTGTCTGCCGCGATCCAGCTGTGTTCTGGGAGACCTAGCCATTTGACCAGTATCTTGTTGCCTTTTCTGCGGATGACTTTTTCTATAAGATATGTGTTGGGCTGTTTAGTTTTGCTGAGTTCTTCTTCATAGAATCGGCCTTTGAGAATTTCTCCTCGATGGTCTTTTATTATATATGTGTTACGGGTCCCAGGTTTAACTTGAACCACTGTAAATAATTCTGTGCTCCAGTTTCTGGTAAAGCCTCTTTTGAATATGTGCTTATATTTACTGATTCTTACTTGATCACCAACCTTATATTTAGCTATTTTGGTTGTTGGCTGATATCTAGGATAGTAAACAGTGCTGATCAATTGTTGCTCATCAGATGAAGTTACCTCAGAGGGCCTCATGTTGATTGTGGTGTGGATCGAGTTGTTATATCGATCTAGAAGTTCTGGTAGGATAGTAAGCCATTTATAATTACCTTGAAGTGTAAATTGTTTATACATATGATTTTTTAGAGTTCTGTTGAATCTTTCTACAATAGAGGCCTTGAGATCACTGTAACTCGAGTAATGTTTTATTGACTGGCTTTTAATAAATTGTTGGAACACCAAATTATAGAATTATTTGCCATTATCTGTTTGTAGATAGCGCGGTGATCTTCCACTCTGATTAATAATTGTCCTGAAGGCTTCTGTAACACATTTTCCAGTCTTGGATTTGAGCGCCACATCCCAGCCATATTTTGAAAATGTGTCTATGGCAGTGAGTAGATACTTGTAGCCTTTGTTGATCTTGTATTAGTTTTTTAGCTGTCCACTTGCCATCTCAACCAAGTCAGACTGGCATAAATCATCTATGCCTTTTGTGACTACTGGCAGTCGCTTATAGTTATGTCTGTCTGGTCTGTGTAATTCATCAACAATAGTTGTTTAGACATAGTATGTAGACAAGAATATTGCAACTATAGGGTGTTCAGCAGCTGATACTACAGGGTTTTCTAAATATAGTTTGTCTCCTATTTGTATATTAAATTCAAGAGAATCATCATCTTCAGCATAAGCTGTCTCTAATGTATTGGGGTCTGTAAAATCCTCTAACTCTACACTGGTGACCTTTGGTTTGTTGTCAGCATTGGTTATTGATAAAGTAGGATAGTGGTGAGCCTGTGGTTGTAACCAATATTTGATCTTGATTGGTCTGAGTGTACCCCCAACAAAAAAACTGGTAATAAAATTGTGCAGGGGACAGCATATATATTTTACCACCAAGTGTAAATGGTGAATCATATTCTTTGTTGGGGATACTGTACAATTCAAGGATTACTGTATGCTTAGGATTCTCAATTAGGCCAGTTATTTCTTTTTCTGCTGTAAGCTATCTACTCATTACAGATTCAAGATGCTCATTGATAGTTCTAACAATCTCATCGTGGTCTGGTTTGATTCTTATGTCCACAGCAAGTTTCTTGTATTGTTGTACAATCTCTTGAAGCTGCGTGGTAAAAACAGACAGAGCATTTGTTTGGTTGGATTCCATGGTCTCTAGCTGTTGCTTGATGTTGGCTACAATTTGCTGTAGATTTTCAACAACAGCCAATTTAGAATTTTGGGTTGTAAGATCATGGACTTGTTTTCTAATATCCTCAAACAGAGCATAAAGTTCATTAATATGTTGATTAGTTGGAAGAGTGGCCACTGTCTGAGTAAGCTGTTTGATCTCTGTCTGGATATTCTTGATATCTTCAGATTTCAATATGCGATTCACTGCTCTCTTAATATTTTTAAGTTCCTGTGATGTAGGCAGATTGGCTACAGTATTCTGCAAAGACTCCAGGGCCAATTTCACAGCATTTAATTCAGAAGCATCAGCCACACTACGCATAGCATCTTGAAGCAGGGTTATGTCTGCCTGAGTAGGTGTTGATTGTTGTAAAATTTTAGTTTTCTTTGGATATCATCGATCAAATGATGAAAATGAGATAGCTCAGATTCAGTGTTGAGGTTTTCAAGTTTGGTGATCTGTTGCTGGATACTGACAAGAGTGTCTACAATACCAGGTAAGCGGGATTCTAGAGTTTCTTGTACATTTGTCAGATCACTTTGTACTGCTGCTATGGTACCCTCAAGATGGCTTATGGTACTCAGAATTTTTCCAAAATCTTCGTATGTCTCAAGTTGCAGCTTGATGTTGGCAACACTTCGAGTTATATCACTCAGAGCATCAGAAGATAGTTGGTTGTTCATAAAATTCTCAAATGTCTCAATTTTTTCTTTAACCTCGGCTACGGCATTGTTCAAGGGGTCCAGATTAGGAATCTGTAGTGATTGAATCCGTTCTTTTAGATTGGAAATTACTAGATCAAAATCTTCTTGTGACTTTATGCTTTTGACAATTGTTTGGAGCTGTGTCTGGACATTATTAATCTGTTCTTCTAATTGTTGTTTCAATTGCTCAGAGTTGGTAGCCTGAGTCTTTAATTTGGCTTGAAGAGCTGCTATGGCCTCCTCTAAACTTTGAAAATTATCTAATGTAGCCAAGTCAGTATATTTTTGAAGCAGCAATTTGAGTTCTGAATCAATTTTAATAAGAGGGTCCATGCATTGTGATTGTAAATTGGTAATTTCTAGTTGAAGACTGGCATTGAGTGTGGTTTGTAAAGCTTGTAAATCACTTCTTAATTTTTTGACTCTGACATCAAGCATCAGAATCTCATCACTGTGATCTTCATGCCTTGTATGGCCAAATATATCATTAGGCATTTTTGTTTTTGCTTTAGTGGTTATTTATTATAGAATATCTAATTCTTAATTCTATAAAAAAAGGTATAAGCTTGCCATAATATCCCGGGACCTCAATATATAAACAGTCACCGGCAGAGACAGTATATACAGTACCAGAAACCATGTCCGAGTACTTAATTCTGTAAATATTTCTGCCTATTGAAACCTTAACATCGCCCTCGGGGGTTGTAATAAATTGTAATTGACCACCTACAGGTAATTGGTAGTGGTTTAAGTTATTGTTAAATATGTACAATGTTTTACCTGTTTTATCATCAACATCTGTAAGTATGTTGTTCAGATGAATAATTAACAAACCACTTAGTTTAGATATTATAGATTGAATATCAGGAGAGGGTGCTGGTGTTGGCAGGTCCATAATAGCTTGTTTTTTGAATCCAAATAAGTTCATGGACATGTTTATTTATTTCAAATCATGCTCTGTGATTAGGCATTGTTTGCCACTTCTCAAGGCACAATGACCCCATGGTAGAGTATGTATGCCACATGATAAAATGCATCTCTTATCGTCATGTGGGTCCAGAGCCACTTTTCTTACAACATTTGTAGTCAACAAGTGATCCACACTCTGAATTCTGCATTCTGATGTTCTAATTAAACTCTGTGATTTGAGGCAATTTTTATAATCTTTAAATTGGAGCTCTTTGTCCACAATTATTCTACCAATGCCCTTGGCTTTTTTGGCAACAACACCACTACATGTTTCAAAACTATACATTTTAGCTCTTAACCCAGCAAATGCCACAATAGCATCACCAAGTGTCTCATCTTTTAACTTGCCAGGCACCTTTTTGTTGTGGTGTTGAATTTTTGTATGTTCACTAGTATCAAAATATTTAAGCAATTCAGGCTGTGATATATCTTGATAAACATCTTTTGTTTGAATATCAAGGATAAAGCTATCTGTGTCCATGTACATCAGTTTTACACGATCACCATAAAAAGGCTTCAGCACATCATAATAGAGCTTTAGCATGTGTAATTTGGCCAATTCTAATATCACAGCCCCTACATAAATAGGTTTATCAAACTTAATCTTTGTTTTTTTCATATTAAAGAGTGTCATATTTTCATCATAAATTCTTCTATAATTAAAATTAGGATTTGCCACCAATTTTTTGCTCCGGCTGGGGTCAGTAACTAATTTAACATCAGTATGTTTTCTGACATTTTCTATGGTTTTGCCATACACTGAATTGACCATCAATTTAAACAAAGTTTTATCAAATTGGCTTACTGCAGATGTTCGAAGCTCGGTGTTCGTATCAATATATGGCTTCAACCATCTTGAGTGCCTAAACCTCAAGACTTTGCCAACATTGGTTACTTGAACACCGTGATGCATCAGGAACTGGAGGTTTTTGTAATATATGACATAACCCTGTTTTGGATCCAGAGTCATCATTAGCTTTTTCTGTTTAGAGCCAGGTGAACACTCAACATCAGGAATTGGGGGCAGATCAGAAAACTTGTTGTGTAAATCATCAGGAATTGTCAGATCAACCTCTAAGAATACACCATAGTGACTGTCATCAAAGTCCTGAAGATTTTCAATACTAAAATTTTCAACCCACTCAAGCCCTGCATATGGCAGCTTATCCATCATAGCATGACCATACAGGCTGTTGGCATCCACATAAAGTATATAGTTTGATGGCCGTGATGGATTATAATCAGGAATATATTTGTTGTTGGCTCTAGCATATCTTTGAGAGCATTGTACCATGCCTCCTCGTATACATTGTTCCATAAACAGATACATGTCCTGATCCTGAATCAGATCCAATTGCATTTTAGTGTTCAAAAACATAGCAGACCATGCTATGCCTGGAGCACTGTAGAAATAGATTGGATCCAGTTTATAATTTTTCATGGAAGATTTTCTAAATGCCTGAAGTATATCGGCTAAGAGAGTCACATCAAGTTTTAAGTATGCCTTATGATAATCACCAAGTGTCCGGCATTTTAAATTGGTCCACATCAACTGAGCATGGTGATAATCTTCATCAGTGATTCCGGATGCCCTGAGTTTACTGTAGAACTCTTGTTGTGGTGGCAGAGTACACTCATCAAATTTAGAAAAATCTGTAACATAGTCATATGGGTATACACCTTTTCGCCTAATTAATTTGAAGTCCTGATTTGGAAACTTGGCACATGTAATTTTAAATTGATCATCAGATAATTGACTGGCTAGAGTAGCCAAGCTAGCCGACAAACTTCTGTATGAATCAAGAAATCTTAAGTGAATAGGAACACCATTAACTTTAATTATCTTGCTAATAGCTATATATTTTTCATGATTTTCTGCTAAAATATTTAAATTCTGCTTGTCAAACCCCTTGTACCTGATCAGATGATGAAAATCATAATTGGATGCCCCGTGACAAAATATTGGGACAAATTTTGGTCTCTGGATCTTAATATTACAGCTATTACACAGAGCCATTTTGAATTTACCATCTGTATGGGAATGGTGTTTCACCTTGATATTTGTATCTGAAAATTTAAAATCACATACCGGGCATTTTTCTGCATTGTTGAAATTTTCAATCTGATTTTTTGTTAAAGGCATCATAGGTTTTGATTTTAATAAGATATTAGATGCTATGTAATGGCACTCATTTTCTATTCTATGTGCAAATTCTTTGATGGCATTTGGTTCCATGTATAAATATTCTTTACTAACAACACCATTCTGTACAACAACATAATAAAAACTAGAAGGTTCATGTAGCTGGTATGATGTACTTGAAGATTCATCAGGATCTGGGCTGCAGAATGCAAGGGGTTTGAGGTTTGATTCAAAATCACAGACTATATATGCTGGGTGTTCCAACAAGGCTTCAAACTTTTTAAATTTTACATTTTCATTTGGATTATGCATAACCATATGAACAGGTTTATGGTTGCCACAGTATTTTAAATGTTCAACTAACTTGTTTTTAGAAATTTCTGCATTTTTTTCACGAACCCCATTTACTATTTTTTGACCATTAAATACAGTTAAACATCTTCGGCACAACTTAAATATTGTATTAAATTTATTTATTTGTTTTCTGACTAAAGCTTCAAGACTGCGTATCAAAGTGTAATGATATGTGTCATCTCCTTCAATTAAAAGCAAATCAATCGTAACATGAGAATCATCATTAAGTGTACAAATTCTGAGAGGTTCTATCAAGCAATTCCCAGCACCAGTATAACAAATAAATACATTAATAGATAATGGTTTACCATTGATATCTCTGGCCTTTTTTTTTCAAATTTATCAATATTTTGAACATACATTGGATATTCTAAGCCCTCCATAGCATCATCAAAATCATGTTCATGTTGTTTATAATAACTTATTCTCTTTGGATTATTTAAAACTGGAAACAAAGCAGCTAAAATACACCACAAAAAGCATTTCTCATCATTATTTTCTATGTTAACCACGGCTTTTTTGTTTTTAATATTGGTAGGTAATGGCAGATATGTAGAACCTTGTAATGGGCTAAATTTAGAAATATTAATATATAACTTGTGTGGAGTTTCACATAGACTCCATCCTGATTCTTTAGCAGCAAACTCAGAGTGTTTAATAATTAATTCTCTATCAACCTGCTTAGTATTTTATCTAAATTTGTATTTGAATATATAGCTACAGTTTCTGTTATGTGAGGCTGTGTAAATTTTGTGCCATTTAATTTCTTATATTGTGTAAATAATTTGAAAGATGGTTTATAAGAGCCATTTTGTACATTTAGAATAGCTTGTATATCAGGATTTATATTGTTCAAAAAATTCTTAATATCACATTTTGACTCTGATACAAAACGGTAATCCTTTAGTTGGTTATTAAAACTGCTTTGGATAGGTGCATTGCAGAGCTGCTTTGCTGGTTTATGATTAACAGGTGTTTCAAGTTTTCTTTTTAGACCAGATGAAGATGTAGATGGTTGTGATAAAGTAGAAGACTGTACATAACAAGTATTTTTATGTTTATATATGAAATATTCCATATTATATTTTCTATGGCATTTTGGGCATATTTTTGTAAGAGTTCTATATTTTTCTGGATCACAATTCTTTTGGTGCCTAGCCCAATTAGAGCTAGATATATTTTTATTGCATTGATTACAATATTTCTGTTTTGGCATTTTTATTATTATTAATTTATTATATAAGATTTCTTGGGGTTCAAATTAAAACTTTTTACTTAATATAAAATATTAATTGTGTTTAATAATATGCTTTATATATTTTATATGTTAATATTTTTTTATTATTGGTCTATTATATAAGATTTTTCTGGAGATTAAATTAAAACTCTATACTTAATATAAAATATTAATTGTGTTTAGCAGTGTACTTTGTATATTTATTGTATATATTTAGTATGTTAATATTATTAGTTTTTGAAGTTGGTTTATTATATCAGATTTCTTGGGATTCAAATCAAAATTTTATACTTAATAAAACTATGACAAATTGTAAAACTATAAGCATACCTGCACGAAGGTAGAATAAGTATTGATCTACAGAAGCACTGACCTACAGAATCACTGACCTACTACACCATGTCGTGATGCGCATGTAAGGCAATGACCTAATGCCGGTATTGATTATGTATAACAAGCTGGGACAGACTGCATCAGCTGCAAGCCAGACTCTAAATATGAATAGATTACAACAAATACAAGGTGGATGTATAAAATATCATACTCTTTTATACAAAATATAAGATTCTTGTTCAGTATACCAGAAATATGTTTAATATAAATAATAAGAAACTCGGTATATCAAACCAAACAGAGCTATAATATAAGGAGCACTGGAACAACACCTCTATACTCTTCAACTATTCTCACAATATTAACTGATCTGTAATGCAAGAACTCTTTAAATAGCCTAAGCGCAGACCGCATCTGAAACAGTGAGCCAATCAGAAGACACCCATTACATCATAACCAACCAATCACATGCCTAATAATTTTGTTGGATAGTATTGAATAATAATTTGTTGCACAACATGATGCAATAGAAGTAGACTAGAAGTAGACTTGTATGTGTATGTGTGGGTGTGCGTGTGAGTGGGTGTGTGTGAGTGGGTGTGGCTCATATGAGCATCTTGGCTTAGTTTTAAGTATAGCCAAAACAAATATCATATCAGCCATATTTTTAACAAGTATATAAACAACAATTTAGCAGATTCAGGTGTAGCCACATCAATCTGAGGGGGGTCGTACTTTCTCGGGAGTTTTTTTTACAAAAATCGTAGGTTATACACAGTAGCAATAAGATTTTATAGACATTTTGCCCTAGTTTTAAGTATTTCTATTCAGTCAAAATACCTCGTACTTTCTCGATTTTATAATATAGTATTTTACACTACTGAATGGAATTCTAAGGAGATATAATTTTTCAGAATTTCGTTTTTCTAGAGGGGGAGAAATTTCGAAAACGGTTCGGCTGACATCGGCAATATGGGAGTCGAGAGCGGAGTCAAACGGGTCGGTGAACCCCCCCCTTGGAAATTGACATTTTTTATTTAAAGATACAACAAAGCCCCAAGTTTGTTACTCTTATTGTTAAGATCAGAAATAAAGTTAATTTAGTTAGTACTCAAACAGAATAATCAAAATAAAAATGCATTGGATGGAAAACATTGAGTGAAGAATAAAACAACAAGGTTATATTCTACCATATCATTCAAAGAACAAATGGTTCCACAGTTTTCAACATTCTAATAATAACAGTTATGTATAGGTGAAAGATCACACAGCACACTTTATAAAAGAAATAATCTCCCTAACATTTAAGGCCTTTTCTTGAACGAGACGTGCAAAGGTTAATATCAATATGCATTCAGATACTAACTGTATAAAATGCAAAATAAATAATGGAAAATAGTTGTGCTGGTATTCACTCTTTTGGTGGATCGAGTATCTCCATTTAAATAATAATAATTATTATTATTATAATTATTTCGAAATTTACTTTGTTAGTTTATAATATTTATTATTGTATAATATCGTGTATAACCGTGGTAGTAATACCTATTATTTATCTACTATTCAACTGTTATCATTTGCTCGACCCCCCCCCCCCACAAAAATTTCTGGCGACGCAACACAAAACTCGTCACGATTAGCCAAAAGAGGCAGAAATATGAAGAGCATGGACGCCCACAGGATATTTTCTCAGGAGGGCGCAAAGGAGACATATTTTCCCCATAACACTTATACCCCCTAAAAAAAGAAACACTGCTTCAGTTTGAAATTATCATGTTCCTTCAACACCCTCATAACGATGAACATAACCTAAATTACTCTGACTGAAATGAAATGATGTGTGAAATATATAGTAATTTTTAGGTAGACCTTCATTTTGGGAACAAATCGCTACATGGAAGTGATGTTGGTTTTGGATTCTTGTGCGCTTACATCCCATAGTAACACCCAGTATAAACAGCGAATTGATATGATTGAGAAAGCCATTATTATCTGAAGGTAACTACGCAAAACATCTATATTATCTTTCGTTTCAGTGCAGGGATGACACAGACTGCTGCGAACGTTGGCCAGCCTGCATTACAAGCCTCGAAGGAGTGAACGTGTGCTCCATATGAGAGCTATTTCTCTCTCCTGTCTAGAAACCAAGGGAAGTTGAATGGATCTGTCACATTATCAGACGTCTGAAACACTATTTTGTTATTATATCGACGTGTACAAATTAACACTGAATAAAGTGAATAAAATAATACTTTATGTTCAAGAAATAGTAGAGGAAAATAACCAAACCTGGACCCGACTCCCTAATACCGACCCCCTTCCTGTTTCCGTAAGTAGGTGCTGCCGCGTGGTGGCAATGGGCGAAACACGCCAAGAATAACGAAAATATTGTGTAAGGAAGGTATCAGCAGTAACGTTCAAGTATCAGGTGCTGTAGTCCGCCGACTTGCTTTTGTGTGAATGAAAGTTTGTACATCGGTGCACGACAGTGGGAATTTTGATAATTAAGAGAGAGGTAAGTAGCAATCTTGTTACAATTTAGACACTAGTAAGTATTGTACTTTGAAATGATGGTAATGGTTTGTTTAAAGATACTTGTGCTTTTATTGTATAAACAATAACACTGCACGAGTATAATGCCCTAAGCAGGACCCCTCAATGAATGCCTAACATTACAATTGTAATTGAAGCAAAGGTCGTTACTCGTTAGTAAAGCCCTTTTACATATTGTTTCAGATGTTCAAGTGAAAAGGCAGTGCAGGTGGGAGAAGGTGGGATGTCCAACAAATGGAAAGGGCGATTGACGCAGTTAGGATATTGGTAGTCTTATATTATATTACTTTTGTACACCTATATTCTTTATGCAAGCTCAATAAATGCAATTCATTTACTACATATCATATATTTACATTTCTTTGCGTCTTTTCCAATTTTTGGAACTTGTTAAAGGAGGGGTCCGACTTTGGCCACTTTTTCTCTGTTGTTACTTTTCGTCCCTTTTTACAGAAATGTTTACTGGCAAAGCATCATGCGCTTTAAGGTGGATTATGTTACTCAAAACGTTAGCAAACATATCAAGGAATCCATTTTATTAAATTTCTAATAGAAATAATGTTCCATAATGACACCAGGGATGAAAAACAAAACGGGGGTCCTACTTTGGACACTTTCCTCTACCTCCCACCATATTTGAAATTATTTTGGGGCTACTAATTTTGTTATTTTCAATATGACAATAAGTAAAAACTTTCAAATTAAGTTAATCTGTATTAGAACTTATTGATGTGAAGATTGTGTGGTTATGATTATGTATAATAATTACACCGTCAGTCTGAAAGTGGAAATTGTTAATCTGCGTCCTGGTTTGCATACATAATCAGTATAATGTCAAGCTTTCGAAGGCTCGTAGCGTCGAAAAGAGACGTCAAAAATATAAACTCATTTGTCTGAGAAACCTCTATACACTGTGAAAGTTTGTACGCATGGGTGTAGTTTGGTAGGGGCTTGAGGGGCTAGGCTCCCAGAAACTGACATTAGCTCCCTCCCCCAGAAGCATGAAAATTCATTATGAAACTTCATGTGTTACTCTTGTGAAGTGGTGGGTATTTTCGTTCAACCTCCCTCACCCTCAGGGGTCACCCTCACCCTCACAAGTCTTCTGAAGGAGAGGGAGAAGGTAAGGTCTGCCCTCATGAGGGTCGTCCTCTGCTCCTGCGGTGTGGAAGTCACACTTAAAGAAATAAGTTCAGATTATGTATCGATGCGGAATACAACAGAAATTACATAGGTGCAAGCATAGGTGCCCCTCCCCCCTGAGATTTCTGGAGAGAGTTAATGTAATTCAAATGTTGAAATTCTAGAGATATTTTATAACAAAAAATATTGTTTTCTATGTCTTACAGACCGTAAGTTACAGCAACTATGTGACGGTCCTGTGGATCCTCACAATATAATTAATTATATGTTTATTGAATTATTAATTTTATATTAACGGTTCAAAAAAAAGTATCATTATTACTTTGTACAACGTTAATTATGTTTTATGTTATTCATTGCACTATACGCTGTATAAACGAGATATTTGGAATTCTAACGTTGCTATAGCAACGAGAATCAATAGTCATTATGTGGTAATGTGTGTGACAAGAAATGGAAATATAGGTAATAGTGAACTCCTTCGCGTTTTTAGTTTCAAATATTTATGAACGAAATGTAATCGTGCTAATGATTGACTAGTGAACGTCACAGTATAATTGATGGTCCAGTATTGTGGAACGTTATCAGCACGATCTTGAGTGATGTGTTTTGCGTGTTAACTTCCACCATTGTTCTCGTGAATCTAGTTTGTACATAAAGTTATATTATGTACGCATCAAGTAATACTTATAATCTGAGATCCAAAACAAGCCTTACAGCTAGATCTATCAATTGTGGTGATGAACCTGATGAATCACAAAATAAGAATGGTGCCATGAATATGGTGAAGTGATGCAAAGATCCCGATAAGGAAAGGTTGGTAGCTTGTGAAAATTGTGGCCATTGGTATCATTTACAATGTTTGGGTTTGTCCGATAAGCATTGGGAATTATACCAGTTAAATGAAAATTATTTCTGTACAGATTGTGATCCATCTTATGATCTGTTCAGTATTGAAGCTTTCGTGAAATGGAAAAGAAGTCAAGAAAATGTTCATGAAATTGACATTCGTCCTTCTGTGTTGGCAGAGACGTCAACGGGGCAAAGTAATGTTCCTTTTCAAATGTTTGATCTGCTGGCAGAGTAAAGAAAAATCAGCGAGTCACAACAGATGGAATTTACAAAAATTAGGGAAACTCAAGATTCTATGAGGGAAACTCAACAGCTTGAGTTTACAAAAATGAGGCAAACTCAAGATTCTATGAGGCAAACTCAGGAGTCTCAACAGTTTGAGTTTACAAAAATTAGGCAAACCCAAGATTCTATGAGGCAAACTCAAGAGTCTCAACAGCTTGAGTTTACAAAAATGAGGCAAACTCAAGAGTCTCAACAGCTTGAGTTTACAAAAATGAGGCAAACTCAAGAGTCTCATCAGCTTGAGTTTACAAAAATCAGGGAATCTCAGCAGGAAATTCAAAATCCACAGCAACTACTCAAGCTTGACTTCCACGAATTGAGTACATCGTTACGAAAGGAATTAGCTGAAGTTGCCGAGTCCTGCAAATTAGCAACACGTTCATTACATCAGGAAATGGAAAGAGAAGTGCAAGGACTAACAGAGAAAATCGAGGAAGTCAAAACTACTTGTACAGAGAATTCTGGTAAACTTGCTGGATTGAATGATCAGATTACAGAATGCCAGAACAATGTTTCAGGGTTGTCTCGGCAATTTCAAAGACTTGAAGTCGTTGTGAGCAAGTACGAAATAACTAAGCGCGTGGAAATATTCTGGAGATCCTGAAAAATCAAGCCCACGTAAGTTTATTAAAACTTTAACGTCCTACTTAGACTTACTGCAAGTTCCTGACATGCAAAGGCTTGAATGTATTACTAATTGTTTTCAAGGACCTGCAGAAGGTTGGTATAATACTCATGTCGATTCGTTTACATCGTACAAACAGTTTGTTGACGAATTTCTGAATCACTACACGTCTTATTCGTTAACTCAAGCTCAATTATCTGAACTTAGAAGTCGTAAATATGATCCTAAATCGACGAGTAGTACGGAAGTTTTTTCTATTCGTACGCATTCAGCATATTATAATTTAGTTGATCGTCCGAATGATGCAGAAGTTATTGATATTTTAATCAATCAGTTGCCCACATCTATTGCACAAACAATATTAGCTGCAAGATTAGTTAAAATGGATGATGTAATTGCTTTACTAAAGAGGTTGGATTTAGTGAATTCAAGATCAAACAAGAGTTTTAATGTTCATGATAATGTACGTGTAAAAAATTTCCGACATTATGGGAATAATTCTAAAAGTTTTACCGACAATAATAGTGCAAGGGCAAAACTGAGAGATCAAAGTGTTGCTAAAAGTTCATCGTTTGTGAATGATGATGAACCTAATGGAAATCAAGGTTCAAGACGTAACGTAAGCCCTAATGATAGTGTTCATTTTGTTTCTTCTAGCGATGAAAATAAAAAAAATTAAGATTGCACGTACAGATTTTGTTGCTGAAAACCAACAATCAAACTCCAGCCAGAAGACGATGATATTTAGTAGAAATAATAATTTTGGGAAACCTAACCTAACTAACAGACCATATAATTCTTACAGACGTAATGGTGCAGGAACTCAAAATTTCCGGCAAAATAGAAGTCCACAAAGCTCACGATACTTCAACAATAATGGTAGATTTATGAGCAACAGTTTCAATGCCAGAAACGAGCAAGACCAACAGCAATTTACACTGCGTCCTAACTCTCAGTTCTCTAACAATAATTTCAACGCATTCCAACCATGCAGTGTATGTTCCAATTGCGGATATTCGTCTTCTCAGTTGTCAACGGGAAACAGTTGCAATGCAACTTCAGTGGCGAATACTCCATTAAATGAAAATGCTCCATCTTTCGATCCAAGAGAAACTTCTTGTAAACAGTTCATTTCTTCTGTCCCTGAAGCAACATTAAACGAAAGTCGCGGGTGAACGTGGACCAGTTTGCTCGCACTAACATAATGGAGGGTCCGTCTAAATCATATCGTAGTGATAATATAGACACAACTTGTCAGTATGCTGTATTAAGTAATTCCGTTTTATCTGAAGTTGATCAATGTTATCCACTTTCAATATTTTTTCAATTAGATTGGTACGAAGATGAACCTACTTGGATTTTAAATGATACTGGCATACCTACCTACTCCTATTACTGATCAACCTTTGATCACAGGAACAGTTTGCGGTATTACCATACAGTGTGTCATCGACAGTGGAAGCCAGTGTAATTTAGTCAGTTATAAATTATGGTGCAGTATAAAATCAATTATTCCGAGTGCCAAACTGGATACAGTGGATCAACTTAAGTTATTGCCGTTTGCAGGACATCAGAAGTTTCGTGTTGCTGGTCGGAAGATTATAAGTATTTCAATTAACTCGGAAGTTCTTTCATTGGAGATGTTTGTATTGAAGCAACTACATGCTGAATTAATTCTCGGAATATCATTTTTAAGGCAATACAAAGCTGTACTCCATTCTAGAAGAAACGAAATTAGTTTGATGGCGTATACTGGTTCCGAATTGGTTCAGCCATTTAACTCTAGCAAAACCAAAACTGATAGGGATCGCTGCCAGATGCAGGAAGTTACTATAGTCAAAGAAGCAGAAAATTTACTTGTCGTTTCTCTAGATCAGATCACAACGAAGGTGCGGTTGTGTGAATCACTCAACACGGAGCAGCAGTCTCAGCTTGAGAATCTATAAATAGAATATCATAGGTTGTTTTCTGATCGACCCCGATACGCATTCGTAGAACCTTATCAAATTGAACTATACACAAAGGAACCAATTAAGGCACCTATATATTCGTTACCGTTTGCCAAAAGAGCAGCGTTAGAAAAGGAACTAGAGAAATAGAAAGCCTGGGGAATAGTTAAAGAGATGTCTTCGCCTTATTTAAACCCAGTACATATCGTCCAAAAATCTAACGGTGAGTGGCTTCCAGTGGTGGATTTTCGTCGCCTAAACCAACATGTAATTTCACCACTTACCCATGTTGAACCGATAGACGAGCTACTTCAACATTTTAAGGGTGCAAGATATTTTTCTTCGATTGATCTCTCCTGTGGATATTTTCAAATACCACTTACGCCCGACTCATATAAGTACACAGCCTTCTCGTATCGAGGACGACAGCACGTGTTTTGTTACTAGCCATTTGGTATAAAATCAGCTGTTTCTGTTGAAAGAATGAATAAGGTGTTTGGACCAGAGACTCATTCATTTCTGATGATATATGTGGATGACATTTTAATATTTAGCCCAACAATAGAGAAACATTTTGAACATCTTGATTATGTTCTCCAGACATTGCGGAAGACGAACATGTCCATAAAATTTTCCAAATGCAAATTTTTTCAAACGGAAATTAAGTTTTTGGGTCATGTGGTGTCTTGTTCCGAGATTAAGATCGATCATGATAAAGACTTAGCTATTCTACAGTTTCCTGTTCCTCAAAACAAAAAGTCACTTCGCAAATTTTTAGGACT
The DNA here is from genome assembly GCF_977018435.1 of Lepisma saccharinum. Taxonomy (NCBI): domain Eukaryota; kingdom Metazoa; phylum Arthropoda; class Insecta; order Zygentoma; family Lepismatidae; genus Lepisma; species Lepisma saccharinum. The sequence goes on from NC_139255.1 coordinate 51,109,357, forward strand.
GGCAAATTGGAGGAATCGTTTTATACTGGGATTTTCAGATATCGCTAGTCCATTATATCACCTTTTTCGCAAGAATGTGCCATTTTATTGGACACCTCAGGGTCAAGAAGCTTTCTTGTTATTAAAGAATGCTATAATTTCAGCACCAGCATTGAGTCAACCCGACTTTGAGTTGAGGTTTTGTGTTTCTGTTGATGCAAGCCAGAAAGGATTGGGTTGTGTACTTTGGCAAATTGATAATGATGAAATTCATGTCATACAATACGGCAGTCTTGCTCTTAGGGGAGCAGAGATTACATATAGTACACACCAATTGGAATGTTTAGCTATATTATTTGCTCTGGAGGAATTTGCTATATATCTTAAAGGAACTGATTTCAACTTATATTCGGATCATAAGTCGTTGTCTTGGCTTAAAACTGCACAATCACTTAATTCTCGTCTTACGAGATGGGCTCTCAAACTGCAGTGTTTTGATTTCACGTTATATCATGTCCCAGGAGTTTCGAATAATATTGCTGATACGTTGAGCAGATTTCCGCCTTGTACTACTTATTCTGTACTTGATGATAAATTATATATCAATCAAGTAATTGTGGAAGATTCACAAGGTGATACTTCTTCTATTTGGTTAAAAGCTCAACGAGCAGATGAAAAATGCAATAATATAATTTCTCACCTGGAAGATAGTACAACTGATAAAGACTTTTCAAAGTATCTTCTTCACAACAAAATTATTTTTTATAAACGCAATTCAGATGAAATTTGTAAATTTGTAGTGCCACGTGAGCTTATACCTTAGGTATTGCACAAAATGCATGATTTAAATGGACATTTTGGTTATCAGAAGGTTTTAGCAGCTTGTAAAAGGGCATATTTTTGGCCGTACATGAGAAAATCAATTAGAAATTACCTGAAAGATTGCTTAGAATGTGCACGAACAAAGATTGTAGGTCGGCAGTTGCGGAGAGATGAATATAACGTCGTTTCTCACCAACCTCACGATTTCCTCTCTATTGATTTAATCGGAAAATTACCAAGATCACGTACATATGAATATCTCCTTACAATTGTAGACGTTATGTCAAAATTTGTTATGATTTATCCGTTAAGAAAAGCGACTGCCAGGGAAATTATCAATCGTTTTGAAGAACAATATTTTAAACATTACCCTGTATGTAATGTATTATTATCAGATTGTGGAAGCCAATTTACATCAAATGAGGGGAAAGCCTACATGGATTCAAGGAAAATTAAGCATATTACTACCACTACATACAATCCGAAAGCTAATCCTATTGAGAGGTACAATAAGGAGATTGTTAGGTTACTGCGATTATTCTGCAATGATAATCACACCAGTTGGTATCCAAAAATAAATTCTATTATTCAGTTGTTAAATCATTCATTCTCTTCAGTTACCGGATTATCTCCTAGTGAACTTTTCTTACATGAAGATATGAAGGACTCAATATTTGAAGTAATCGGCTGGCCAGAACAAATTAAATCTTTGCCATGGAAACGCAAATTGTTTTTATCAGAAATCAGGACTAGACAATCTAGAAGAAGTAGAAAGATTAAGAATGCATTGAACTCGATCAAACTTCAAACAGGAGATTTGGTTATGATAAAAAATAGGCAAGTTAGTTCTAAAATTAACAGCCAGATTCATAAATTGTTCAACTTGTATATTGGGCCATTCCTTGTCAAGGAAATTAAGGACAATAATGCAATTCTTTACACAATGAACCAGCAATATTATGACAAGGTGAACTTTTCAAATCTTCGAGTGTTTAACTGTTCGGAAGAAAAGAGGAATCAACTCTTGTCTGAAATTTAAGTTTATGAGAGTAGATACTGGAAAAATGAAACCATTCTGTTTATTATTTTGTACAATTGAATGTTATATTATGGTCTGATTTGTTATTACCTGTTAGGCACAAATCTGTTTATGTGCACATTGTTGTCGAATGTTAGATAATATTGTGCATTTGTAACTTTGTTTTAGTTATGTTGATAAACATCTGACTGATTTTTAAATGAAAACTCCTCCTTGATGTTTCGTAGTTTTCATTTTCCCGGAGGAGGGGAATGTTGTGACGGTCCTGTGGATCCACACAATATAATTAATTATATGTTTATTGAATTATTAATTTTATATTAACGGTTCAAAAAAAATGTATCATTATTACTTTGTACAACGTTAATTATGTTTTATGTTATTCATTGCACTATACGCTGTATAAACGAGATATTTGGAATTCTAACGTTGCTATAGCAACGAGAATCAATATTCATTATGTGGTAATGTGTGTGACAAGAAATGGAAATATAGGTAATAGTGAACTGCATATTGCTCAGTTGTTTCACTAATATATAGACCCATAGAAGTTGTATCTTCACCTTCGCGTTTTTAGTTTCAAATATTTATGAACGAAATGTAATCGTGCTAATGATTGACTAGTGAACGTCACAACTATTATTATTATTTTTAGGTAGGGTTACATTTAAGCTTACAGTTTATCTAACAATAAAAACAGTTTTTTTGTCCTACATGAATTAATGTTAAGTATACAATTATGCAAATTGTATATAGATATACATAATATACAAATTACAAAGTTTAAATATATATATTAGTATTAGTAGTAGTAATAGTAATGTAATAATAATAATAGTCTATTTTAAAGTGGTGAGAACAGTTTAAAAACCTTATACAGCACTATGTCACAAAGAGTAATATCACAGGATTAACTCACAAAGGTTTTTACAGTAAACCTCGTCTCATACCCAAAGACAATATTTGAAGGGAAGTCATAGTTAAAATCATCGATTAATATTTTTATAAATTCACCAACATTCTTCAAATTTACTGATAACAATGATTTTTTTTTCTTGTTTTGTATTTTGGAACTTTATATAATATTGTATTTATAAAGTATTCACTATCAATCCTATTTGACAAAATGTTTTGTATCAATAGATTAATTTTATATTTCATTCTTGAGCTCAACGTTGTTAAATTAAATATCTCCAACCACTCCTTATAATTTAGTGATATGTAACTTTCCTTCATTTTCATACAAAGCAATCTAATAAATAATTTCTGAATTGATTCAATTTCTCGATGAGACTACGTCGGTGGCTCAGTCGGTAACGCATATGACTACCATTATAAAGGTCCCGGGTTCGATCCCCGGCCGGTTCAAATCCGGGAACTTTTCTAACGATGGAAGCGGCCCCGGCGCCCACCCAGCGTCGAATAACATGGGTACCTGGGGCAAACCCTGGGGGGGTAAAGGCGGTCAGGGGCGTGATGCTGATCACATCACCCCCACTCATGACCGGATCAAGAAAGTGTGGGGCGTTACCCCCACACCCCCTATACGCCTTCATGGCGTGGTGCTAAGCACAGGGGAGCACTTTACCTTTTTTTATTCCACTATTGGGCGAACCAAAACTAGTATAAATAGAAATATAAAAGTTTTCATTCTATTAAGTGAAGTCCAATTAAAAAATATAAAACAAAACCTTTTTAGCTTTTTTACAAACTTCAAGTATATATCAATAATAATAATAATAATAATAATCAAAACATCAACAAAAATTAAAAATAGCAGTAATATTATTATTATTAACATTAATAATACCACTTTCTGTGCCTCTGCCCTCCCCCTGAGATAAAACCTTGAGAGCGCCCAATGGTGCAAGGTGCGATTTGTAGTAGGATTGTGGGTTTTTGTTGAACCATCCCACTCTTTGCTTTATTAAAGACACATCCCAAATAGAGATAATTATTTCCCACCCACTGAGTATGTAGCTATAATTAATATATCATTCTATCACCAACCACTTGAGCGACAGAGTATCAAGAGATAAACCTAATTACTTTCAATGGGTTCGTTAGAACCCAGAAGTGTCCGTGACTGTACAATACACTTGGATCGACAGATGTGTGAGAGAGACGTTTTGTATTAAAGCCGTGATTTTATGCGCTGCTTGCTTATCATGCTATTTATTATCTGCTGAAAATCTGTAATATATACATCCTGTGCTTCAATTGTTTTATTATAGTTATCACAACTCGTTACTGTACAATTAACAGTAGTTTGAACTGATAAAATAATCGATAGAAATATTTGGTTTGATTGTGTGGATGACATTAAGGAAGAAATTACAGAAAATTAAGATAATATTAAGATTATTGACAACAATTTGCGCAACGTGCACCAAAAGTATCACAACGATGACATTTGATACTACGTAGCCTCAACCTACACAAGGAGTTGGTGAGGTATCTATGGAATAGGTGTGATTTCAGGGTTGCCAGGTACGCAATGGATACATGTGAAATGAAGCACAGGGTGTCTGAAAAGTCACGCAAGCGAGATTTAAAGGTACTCAACTTCTGTACAAAAGCGATAGAGACGCGAACCTTGCATTGAGTATTAACTTTAGTTGCGTGGAAATTTTTTGAAACATTAATCAAGAAAATAACTGTCTACATGAACGTTCAGTATGGGGGAAAAGCTACTGAGGTGTTGAAAATGTACAAAGTAAAGAGAAATATGGATAAAGGACAGCTATTTTCAATGAGCTCTGTGGGTAGTTATTAAACTGATGAAAGAACGATAAACTCTTGCGTATGTTATGCATTACAGGCATTTTATTGGGCTAATTACGACATATTCATTGAAAAGTGTGTTTGTTTCGAAATTATGAGGTACTGTACTGGCAACATTGGACGTGTCACAATACAGTAGTAGGTGTGTCTGACATCTGACTAATTCATTGACTCAATGCCCAGATGAAAGAAAGGATTTGAAGTTTATAGTAAAGAAAGATAGCTAAATTAGGTAGATAGATGTTATCCTATAAACTCTCCTCGTTAATGTGAAAGATGTTAATTTAACCACAATGAATGGGAAATGATTCATGCTTGCGATGTCCAATATATTATATATATATATATATATATATATATATATATATATATATATATATATATATAGCCCTAATCCCATTGACGTAAATGTTCTCAATGAAGGAGGCAAGAAATAAATTTAAAAAATCGCTCAATTACCCCTTTCTTAAGGGTGAAAATGTCATTTTTTCATGTCCTTATCAACCAGTTTCCATGGCGCATCTTTTGTCAGCATTGTTTGTTTCATTCTTCATTGTCAAGCTACATTATTTCTCACAGATCAAGAACACACAGATGAATCAACTCCTGGTTAGAGAAGGTGTCTCAAACAAGGGTGACATCTACATAAGGAAATTCAGTCCAGTTCAGTGTACACAATGCCAAAATATCTACATCGTGTTTGTTTTAACTGAGAGCATAACACCAAACAATTCTTTAGAGTTTGCAGTGGTGTTGTTGTTGACCATGGAAACTGACGTTGCTAGGGAACTTGAAGAAAGTATATTTTCACCCCGAAAACTACTGTAAGTTAATTATGCTAGATTTTTCGAATTTCAAAATATGAGTTTCATAATTTAATACAGAGGAGAGGTATTAATTTGTGAGGAATGACGGAAAACAATTATTTTTCAAATACGTTTACAAATGTGTCAATGACAAAGACGTAAATATTGCTTTTCCAATTTAGTGTCGCTTTTGATTTTTTGTTTATATAAAATATCCACTTAATTATCTTGAAACGTATATTAATTACCCAGTTTATTATTATTAAGGAAATAGATAATTTTGAATATTTTGAATATTTTTACCATATTAGAGCCCGTACACACACAACATTACGTTAAAAACTTTTCAAATAAGCAAAACAAGTCGCAGAGTGAACGAGACGTCGGAATCCATGAATACAAGGTGCAGCAATGAATTGGTCGATTTTAAATACTCCACACTTAAGAAAAAATTACACATAAAAATTAACATATATAATTAAGACAAAAATGAACTACTTTTTCACTGAAGAAGAAATACCGAAATAAAATACAATCCTTCACATCTTACAATCGCCGAGTTGCCTAACCAATTAATAAACTCACAAAAGCATTGCTAGCAATTTCATTATTATTATACAGGATGTCATTTTAATGGCGCCCACGGACCACGGAAACGTATAGAGGACATCAAAACAAACAACTTTTCTCAGTAACATTTTTCTCGTTGGTGCATCATTTCGGCGCTACAGTCGTTCAAAAATGCCCGTTTTGCCGCCTGAATGCTGGCAACCACACACATTATTTGATTGCATTTGTGACGTCATATCCTGTCGTGAAGCGATGCGTTTCAGGGTTGCCAGGAACACCCATATTCTGTGAAAAATGATACAGCTACAATCAGCCACATTATGTATCGTAAAACAAAATGAGAAAACACGTTCTGTAACCTAACAGGAAGTAAACAAACGATAGAAAAAATAGTAGAAAGAAAATATAATTCAAATGGAAGTGGTCACATTGAGACAATTTGGTCTCAGCTTGCATGTCAATGTATTTGCAAATCTAGTTACAATTCAGTCTATCCACTTCGTCCTTCTGATGCTACTTGTCTGTGACATACTGAACAGATGACAAAATAGAAATGAAAGAACTCAAAATTCCAAAGGTAAGCAACACATAATATAATGTATATTCAGGGCATTATGAGGCAAGTGGAAAAAATGGTTGGGTACTAATTTACTATTCCACAAACAGATTTCTTCATTTTTACACAATAAACTACTTACGGTAATAAGTTCCTGTAGCATTGTCTAACATCTGGAAGGTGTTTTCTGTCATGTTGGAATGTATCATAGCGGAAATAGTGGATTTTGTAATTGGGTACTTAAAAAACGGGTAGTCCCACAAACCATTGACGGATAGCCCCAAAAACCATTCACGCATAGCCCCACGAACCATTTCCGGCAAGGTTACGTTAGGCAAGCATAGTTAAAATTTTGTTCGTAAAATAATGCGAAGAAACTTTAAAGAAAATCACTTGAGGAGTATTTTTTGGGTTACGAAGGTTGGAAACACTACATCGACAAAACACACGCACGAAGCGCGATGATCTGCGAAGGTGTACGCGCCATACTGTTTCTTACGGATACGAAACAACACAAATAAAGAAGTACTCGTAATGTGAAAAATTGACAATACTTTCGTAAAAAAAACATGAATACACCTACAAGAATGTTCCGCGAAGCAGATAGGTAAGTACGAATGTTAAAAGTGACGAAACGAAGAAGTTATATGTGTTTGTGGAATAGTAAATTTTTACCAATCATTGAAAATGCAGGGATATAAGTATTGGCAATACAAGCTCTCCGACGACTGTGTTCACAGGATATACTGTTAACAGAGCAGTATATTCGCTACTGATTCATAATTAGATTGTTACTGTGTTTGTAGAACTTTAGCCGTTATGTAACAATGTGAACCTCGGATACTTCCGTTATTCTTCGGTTATGTTCGGTGCTTGGCCGAAGCAAACGGCCGCTATCTATTTCTAATCTGTGGCTGCTATCATTTCTATGCGAGGTTCAGAGAGGGAAAGTGTTTTTACTTTGAGGGGGAAATATTAATTATCATACTTCCGGATGGTATTGAGGTATTCCTTTAATGATTAAAAGGGGGAAATTACACGTGCAAACGTATTGTAAAAATTCATGTTTCTGAAACCTGATCGATATATTACAAAGAAGGTTGTCCGTGTTCTCATTAGCATTTCAGATTTCTTCATTTCATAAATCGTGTTATGATTTTAATAAAAACGTTGCATGCTAAAGAAAAAATACATAGTGAAAGAGTTAAAAAGAAATAATTGATTGGCAGATTTTGTTTATTTTGGCTTTTCTGTCTCTTTTTGTATATGAAAGGAAAACCCATAAGTGGTAGTGCCTCCCCCCCCCCCCGTCGTTCTCTTTCTTTGTTTCAACAAGCCGGCCTTCGTGGCGTAGTGGTTAGCACATCGCGCTTCAACTCCAGTTGTCCGGGTTCGAATCCTGGCCTGGGGATGAATGTTTGTGAGTGTCCATTCATCAGTTTCTTCATTTATCCCTATCTTCGCAAATTAGCCAAAAGTGGCACAAGAAGCGAAGTAAAAATAAAGCAAATCAATCAATCAATCTTTGATTCCACATATATCACATTTACTAAATTCTCAATTTTCTCATTAAGGACAAATTAATGTCTTACCCTCGGGTTCGATACCAGGTGGAGGCACATATTGTTCGGATCCCACTTTAAACTGTAGGTCCAGTCCCAATTAGCCTTACTGTGCATAAAGTGAACTTAAAACACCAAACCAATCAATCAATCAATGTCTTACCCGATTGGATTCGAACCCGGGATCCCTGGCGCTGTGCTAACAACTGCTCCACGGAGATCAACAGAGGCCTGCGAGGTACTACGGGCCTCACAGAACGTCACAGGAGTACTATCGGATTATAAATTACGGATATTAGAGTTTGGATAATAAATAAATAAAATATATAATATATAATCTATATATAAAAAAATCACCCGTTCTTTATTTATAGAATTTCAAAGAGTGATAGTTTGCCAAACTGAAAAAAAATCCTATTTTGTTCCACGACGATAAAAATGGGAGGCATACTCGAAAAAAAAATGTTAACGATTGATTACACAGAATTGAATAAGCTGAATCTTGATGCAACTCGTTCTTATGTGGTTCTACTGGTTAACTTTTAATTGGAGTCCAAACTTGAATATCCGTACATTTTAATCCGATAGTAGTCCGGTATAATCTAATTACAACATTTAACACAACGCAGTACAAAAGCCTAATATTTAGTTTTCTGACTGAATCGTTCCTTCTTATTCATTCAGAACGTTGCCATCACTTCCACGAACATTTCAAATTTTTCATAACATCAGAAAGTACTGAAAAAATACTGATAAGCTTAAAATCCAATCATGACCGTTCTCCATAATCTAACTTTGTTTCACAAATTATCAAGGGAAAGAAGCAATATACAAGCTACATAAATTTTTACTCTGCATTTGAAACTTACTCTAATTTCGCAAATAATCCTCAACCTTCAATATTTATTTACTGTACAATAATTTACGGATCAAAGTTCCACATGCAGAAACATTTTGTAAAGTTTTATGTGGAGGAAGAATGAGGAAAAAAAATGTAAGATAGTAATTTCAGACTTTGAAAACGCAATTCCAATTTGTAATTTGCAGATATAAATTTCGCTGGTTCAAATTTGGCTGCAAGCTATCGTTGTCATAGTTCTAAAAATTATTTTTCAGTATTAAGAACTTTACATACACACGCGTGCAAAAGACGAGCCAAAGTGTACAAGTACTAATTTTACCTACTCGAAATACTTGATGGGTAAAATGTTGGGTTGGGTTGAGTTGGTGTTTTAAGTCCACTTTATGCACAGTATGGCTAATTGGGACTGGACCTACAGTTTAAAGTAGGATCCGAACCACTTGTGCCTCCACCGGGTATCGAACCCGGGACACCTTGATTACAAGGCAATGACGCTACCACTGCGCCATGGGGGAGGCCCTGATGGGTAAAATGTGTTAACCTACTAATTCAAGCCTATAGAAATAGATTTACGATCACACGTTAAATGAAACGCTTTGTATCTTAGTTTAATGAAACAATAAAGGAGAAAAGTTAAATGAACTCACAATGATTGACCGTGCAAGTATACGAATCATTCATTATTCGTTAAAGGACTTGGTCCGCAGATTTCCATGTACGTCCGAGTTGTATAACCGGAAAACCAAGGCTCATATGTGACACACATTTGTACATGTAGTTCATTAACGAAGTAACTTGCATTGAACTAATCATAAATCTATTTTTGACAGAGACATACTACAAAGAAATAATGTAGCATCCATTGGTTTATATTGAGTACAAGGGTACAAAATTATCCACAATGTACTTGTGAAATACCAAAATTGAACAGTTGCAAAAATTTCATTGATGAGTGTAATATTCACTCGTGCAATGTTTACCATCGTGTATACAACGCTATGTAACTGGAATTGAAGATGTAAGTGAGTTTCATTTCCAATAGCGTAAAAGTCAATACGCGATCTTTACACTTCGAAATGCACATTTCCGACAAAGTTTTTCACAATAATTTGAACATACAAATCACAATTAACATCTGTTTGTGTTAAATAAATGAATTTGTTAGTAATTACAAAATGCGACATACATGAAATCTACATAACAAATCAGTTAGGTTCACTACGTACTTCGCCCGAATCCACGACTTTTGCGACACCGTCGTATGCGACACTAGCATTTCTGCCGTCATATGTGACACTGTATGGAAAATATATTCCATGACAGTTGCGACACCGTCATCTGCGACACAAAGTGTAAATAGCTTCCTGTCACACTTTATCCAGGCTTAGGACTGGCAGCATCATGGAAGCTAAGTGTTTAAAAGCTGGATGTATTTATCCTTTGTCAATGGTGGATTTTTTAGATCCCTTGTCAGTATAGGAGCAGACTGTAATCCCTTGTCAATGTAGAAATGTAGAATGCATCGTTTCTCTTGTAGTTGAGCCAACATCTTACTATTTTCATTCTCATTTCTGAACGTATGCCATTCTCCTCAAAAAGCGCTTAAGATCTCTATGCATTTCATAGTCGGCAAACGCTATTTGTATGCTCTTATCTAATGTAATGTAATGTACTGACGTCGCCTACGTTTCCCTTAAGATTCAAGGCCCTCCTCTCACATAAATAGTCGTTTTATACAGCTTCTAATCTTAAAGTCTTCACTAGTTGGTACACGTTAGGACTTGACTTTTCCGTCAATACATTAACTGTATGGTTCCATGTTAGTCCTGTGCCGCTGTTGGGTGCAGTTCCACATGGAAATGTCGAAAACAGAGTTGTTCATCCACTGTTCAACAAAATAATCGAAACATTTTCTCAATATGTCGTGGTTTGGCGCATCTTCAATCACACATCCATCATCGACGTCAGCCACAGGGAGGTAAGCCAGAGATGAACACATTCTTATACACAGACGCACGTCTGGATCTGTTTTGTAATCGTTTGTCAGTCCCAACTCCTGCACCTTTCGCCACAAACATTGGTTAAAGTGATAATTACAACCACTGATCTGAGCCTCGGGAAATACTTTCTTCAGTGACGCTATTTCTGCTGGACGTACGCAAATGTCGCTAATTCTGGTAAACAAATTAGAAATCTTAGGGTAAAATTCAAGCAGTGTCGCTTATGACGGGAGAAAACCAGTTTTTGCCTTAGTGTCGCAAATGACGGTGTCGGAAATGTCGGAACTCCCTTCGCCCTAGTTGAACACATTTTCAAGATATTGGTGACTTTCCTTGTACTGTCGGTTAGGTTACGTTCCAGATTTTGAACTTTCTTATTTGGTTAAAGAAGATTGATAGAGGTTGTTTGTAATCTTTAATTTATTTGCTTCATTATGCAGACGTGTGTTTCTCCTTTGTAAACGATCTAATATGTTTTCCAACAACAAAACATTGCTTGCAGTTTGTGTATAATCCTACGTCTATATATTTTTCTCATTTTTGGCAGCAAAGTCTTTAGCCTGTTTAGGGCACGTATCCTTATTGCATGTCTTTCGTAGCGTACATCTCTGCAAACCTTATCACCACGTCCTACAAGCGAATCATATTATGAAGATAAGTGTTTAGGAGAACTACCCCATTTCCTCGATTATTTGGTACTAAAGTAATTGGGTGTAATTTTTGCGATGACACTGCAGTTAACTTCAGCACGTTCTTTGGTGGAAAATACAGAAGTTCTGCTTTTGGATCTCGCACAGTCTTCTTCACAATAATTGGCACTGCACACTTGCATCTTTTACATTTCGTCTACAAGCATTAATCCACTGTTTACTTACGCATTTATCGGCTTATCGGCTGAAAATCTATGATATTATATGTCAGTTCCTTTAGTTTTCTGGTTATAGTTTTCATAGCTTGCTACAGCCCAATTGGTAACAGTTTCATAGATCGGAGACACATTAAAATCGCATATTTTGTGTTTCGTATGGTTCGTACTTACCAATTATGTATTGCGGAACATAGTTCGAGGTGCCATTATGCTTTTTACACGAAAACAAACGCAATTTTTCACATTCCGAGTGCTTTTTTTTATTCCTTTCTTCGCTTCCGGAACACACAGTATGGCGGGCACATCTTGACTCACGTTGTGGTTATGCAGTGTTTCAACCTTCTTCACCGAAAAATACCTACTATCATGTTCGTCACCGGTGGAAATTATACATTATGTACGGGTAGCTGATGGGATAGCCCCACGAACCATACACGGATAGCCCCACAAACAATTTCCGATAAGGTTAGGTTAGGTTTGGTTGGGTTAGGCAAGCATATTAAAAAAAACTGGGGTTGAAATACTGACAGGGGCTGACGTCATCAAACGTGCGCAGCATCCGGTTGTCGTAGGGCAAGCAAATGAAAGCAACGTCAATTGTGCGTCGCTGAGATATTTCTCTTGAAAAATACATGATTTCCCGGTCAAATATATTCCAGATGAAAGAAAATACCTCGATGAACGTTGTAAACCTTTAAAAAACTAATTTCCGTAAGTAGTTTCTTGTGTAAAATTGAAGAAATGTGTCTCCGATGTATGAAACTGTTACCGCACAATTAGACATGATTGCAGTCTAGAAGTACAAAAATACAATAAAAATAAATCGAACGCTACAAAATAAACAACTTGCTTGTTGCGATTTTCGCGACGCGTTAGCAGCTGAACGTGCCCCGCACAAACCCGATCCTCCCACATGACGTAATGCATCCACGAACGACTGCGCACACGTATTGCACATAGCAACGAGCATCCCCTGCTTCAACCGTCTGTTCATACGTCGGAAAAGAACATGTCAAAATACAAAAAAGTCCAGTCAAGTTATCTTTAATAATTTCTGTGTTATTTACGTTCAAAAAGTGTAAACATTATTCAAGGACACCGTGTACTTTCAACTCAATTCTCTTTTGCGGGGTAAAAACATTCCTGGCATAGAATTCAAAATTTTTCTTCCGCCAAGGATAAAAATTCTTGTGGGTGAGGATCCCGACACCTTCCCCCTCGTTAATTCGCACACTGGTAAGAATGTATTTCAGAGTTTTCTAAGTGGAAGTGAGGTTGACACTTGCGTGCATTCCTTACACCTCTTGACGTTTTACAATTCTATTTCAGAAAGTACTTCTGTAAAAGAGTAAGTCTGTGCGAGGGACAAAGAATGTTAGTGGCACTTCCATATCTGATATACCACTTATACAGCTACATTCCTCACATTATATAAAAAAATAGATGCTTATCAGTGTAATTGTTTATTCGAAGGAAAAAATGCTCAAATTTTTATTGAGGCTTGATTGCTAAAAAAATTTTCTGTGGATCAGTGAACCAAGATACTGATCACTCATATATGATATCTCTGATATTTCCATTGCTTGTTTTCCTTGGAGGAAAATAATCGCAGCGTTTCACTCTGTAGAACGTGGGAATCGAACCAAGGGATGTTGCTCGCCTCCACCAATTGTAGCACTTAGTAATAAATGTAAAAAACCACATTTAGATTTAAACACTTCCGACTGAGCAATGAGAATGGCAGATTATGGTTAAAGAGTAACATACCTTGCTCGGTAACGAATAAATCTATAGCTCCAGCTCTTTTCTCCTATCAATGATTCCCAACGAAAGACCACACCTGGTTTTATTCCATTCCCTCGGCCTTCGCTTACTTCGCTAAAGGTAAACGTCCATGCAATTTCCTGTGTAAACTCATTCTACAATATTCTAGGAATAAGTCCTGGCAAGTTTCGTTACCGGGCGGGGAATGTTATGCGATACTATAAGAAGTGACTTGTGAAGTTCAAGTGTCATGTTACAGTCAACGGCAGCACCAAGTGGGAGCCAGAGGTTGCATCACCCTGCCAAAAAAAGCAACAGGCAATATTGTGATGGAAACAGGGTGCGAAATCCCCACTAACCATCTTTTATACAGCGTATAGCGCAATAAATAACATAAAACATAATTAACGTTGTACAAAGTAGTTATTATACATTTTTAATTGTTATTTGAAAGTGACTTGTATAACATGAAATTAATAATTTCAATAAACATATAATTATATTGTGCGGATTCACAGGACCGTCACAACATTCCCCTCCATACTGAAAAGGAAAACTACAAAACACAGAGGAGGAGTTTTCATTTACAAATCATTCATATGTTTATGAACATAAGTAAAACAAAGTTACAAATATACAATATTATCTGACATTCGACAACAACGTGCACATAAACAGATTTGTGCCTAACAGGTAATAACAAATCAGAACATAATACTCTCATAGATTTAATTCTTAGAAAAGAGTTGATTCCTCTTTCCTTCCGAACAGTTAAACACTGGAATATTTGAAAAGTTAACCTTGTCATAATATTGCTGGTTCATTGTGTAAAGAATTGCATTATTGTCCTTAATTTCCTTGACAAGGAATGGAACAATATATAAGTTGAACAAAAGAAAATGCATTGAAAAGCCATTATTAAGTGTACTATCTCCCAGGCTAGAAATTCTTTTATTACATTTTCCATCTGCTCGTTGAGCTTTGAACCAAATAGAAGAAGTATTATCTTGTAAATCTTCCACAATTACTTGATTGATATATAATTTATCATCAAGTGCACAATAAGTAGTTCAAGGCGGAAATCTGCTCAACGTATCAGCAATATTATTCGGAACTCCTGGGACATGATATAACGTGAAATCAAAACACTGCAGTTTGAGAGCTCATCTCGTAAGACGAGAAATAAGTGATTGTGCAGTTTTAAGCCAAGACAACGACTTATGATCCGAATATAAGTTGAAATCAGTCCCTTTAAGATATATAGCAAATTTCTTCAGAGCAAATAATATAGCTAAACATTCCAATTAGTGTGTACTATATGTAATCTCTGCTCCTCTAAGAGCATGACACAAATTTCATCATTCTCAACTTGCCAAAGTACACAACCCAATCCTTTCTGGCTTGGATCAACAGAAACACAAAACCGCAACTCAAAGTCGAGTTGACTAATTGCTGATGCTGAAATTATAGCATTCTTTAGTAACAAGAAAGCTTCTTGACACTGAGGTGTCCAATAAAATGGCACATTCTTGCGAAAAAGATGATATAATGGACTAGCGATATCTGAAAATCCCTGTATAAAACGATTCCTCCAACTTGCCAGTCCTAAAAATCTGCGAAGTGACTTCTTGTTTTGAGGAACAGGAAACTGTAGAATAGCTGAGTCTTTATCATGATCGACCTTAATCTCGGAACCAAACACCATATGACCCAAAAACTTAATTTCGGTTTGGAAAAATTTGCATTTGGAAAATTTTATGGACATGTTCGTCTTCGGCAATGTCTGTAAAACATAATCAAGATGTTCAAAATGTTTCTCTATTGTTGGGCTAAATATTAAAATGTCATCCACATATATCATCAGAAATGAATGAGTCTCTGGTCCAAACACCGTATTCATTCTTTCAACAGAAACAGCTGATTTTATACCAAATGGCTAGTAACAAAACACGTGCTGTCGTCCTCGATACGAAAAGGCTGTGTACTTATATGAGTCGGGCGTAAGTGGTATTTGAAAATATCCACAGGAGAGATCAATCGAAGAAAAATATCTTGCACCCTTAAAATGTTGAAGTAGCTCGTTTATCGGTTCAACATGGGTAAGTGGTGAAATTACATGTTGGTTTAGGCGACGAAAATCCACCACTGGAAGCCACTCACCGTTAGATTTTTGGACGATATGTACTGGGTTTAAATAAGGCGAAGACATCTCTTTAACTATTCCCCAGGCTTTCTATTTCTCTAGTTCCTTTTCTAACGCTGCTCTTTTGGCAAACGGTAACGAATATATAGGTGCCTTAATTGGTTCCTTTGTGTATAGTTCAATTTGATAAGGTTCTACGAATGCGTATCGGGGTCGATCAGAAAACAACCTATGATATTCTATTTATAGATTCTCAAGCTGAGACTGCTGCTCCGTGTTGAGTGATTCACACAACCGCACCTTCGTTGTGATCTGATCTAGAGAAACGACAAGTAAATTTTCTGCTTCTTTGACTATAGTAACTTCCTGCATCTGGCAGCGATCCCTATCAGTTTTGGTTTTGCTAGAGTTAAATGGCTGAACCAATTCGGAACCAGTAGACGCCATCAAACTAATTTCGTTTCTTCTAGAATGGAGTACAGCTTTGTATTGCATTTAAAAATGGTATTCCGAGAATTAATTCAGCATGTAGTTGCTTCAATACAAACATCTCCAATGAAAGAACTTCCGAGTTAATTGAAATACTTATAATCTTCCGACCAGCAACACGAAACTTCTGATGTCCTGCAAACGGCAATAACTTAAGTTGATCCACTGTATCCAGTTTGGCACTCGGAATAGTTGATTTTATACTGCACCATAATTCATAACTGACTAAATTACACTGGCTTCCACTGTCGATGACACACTGTATGGTAATACCGCAAACTGTTCCTGTGATCAAAGGTTGATCAGTAATAGGAGTAGGTAGGTATGCCAGTATCATTTAAAATCCAAGTAGGTTCATCTTCGTACCAATCTAATTGAAAAATATTGAAAGTGGATAACATTGATCAACTTCAGATAAAGCGGAATTACTTAATACAGCATACTGACAAGTTGTGCCTATATTATCACTACGATATGATTTAGACGGACCCTCCATTATGTTAGTGCGAGCAAACTGGTCCACGTTCACCCGCGACTTTCGTTTAATGTTGCTTCAGGGACAGAAGAAATGAACTGTTTACAAGAAGTTTCTCTTGGATCGAAAGATGGAGCATTTTCATTTAATGGAGTATTCGCCACTGAAGTTATATTGCAACAGTTTCCCGTTGACAACTGATAAGACGAATATCCGCAATTGGAACATACACTGCATGGTTGGAATGCGTTGAAATTATTGTTAGAGATCTGAGAGTTAGGACGTAGTGTAAATTGCTGTTGTTCTTGCTCATTTCTGGCATTGAAACTGTTGCCCATAAATCTATCATTATTGTTGAAGTATCGAGAGCCTTGTGGACTTCTCTTTTGCCGGAAATTTTGAGTTCCTGCACCATTACGTCTGTAACGATTATATGGTCTGTTAGTTAGGTTAGGTTTCCCAAAGTTATTAATTCTATTAAATATCATCGTCTTCTGGCTGGAGTTTGATTGTTGGTTTTCAGCAACAAATGGAACATCTGTACGTGGAATGTTAATTCCTTTATTCTCATCGCTAGAAGATACAAAATGAACACTATCATTAGGTCTTACGTTACGTCTTGAACCTTGATTTCCATTAGGTTCATCATCGTTCACAAACAATGAACTTCTAGCAACACTTTGAATTCTCAGTTTTGCCCTTGCACTATTATTGTCGGTAAAACGTTTAGAATTATTCCCATCATGTCGGAAATCTTTTCCACGTACATTATCATGAACATTAAAACTCTTCTTCGATCTTGAATTCACTAAATCCAACCTTTTTAGTATCCAAAATGTCCTTTCAAATCATTCAGTTTATGTAAGATTTTCGGTATTAATGAAACTGGCACAACTAATCTCCAATTATCTTCAGAAACACATTTTAAAAATAAAATGCTATTTTGGAAAGCACACCGAGTCTTACAAGACTTGGAAAGATTTCCGTTCTCAATCTTCTGAATTAAAACACTACAATATGCGTCACGATTTTGACACTTCTTCCAGAACTCCAAAGTATCTTCTTCATTAATATCCATTTTTAAGTTATTAATAAACAACTCGGATAAAGAAATATTTCCTGTAGTAGTATCGGGATATCGACTTAATGTGTCGGCCGCTTGATTGTTTACATGGTGGATAAATTTCTCAAAAGCAAAAATAATTGCTAAACATTCGATTTCATGTGTACTGTAAGATAACTCATTACCACGAAGAACTCTACTTTGAAGCAAGTCTTTCGCACACACTTCAACGAAACATCCTAGTATTTATCTTTATCCAAATCTACTTACAGTTTGTTAAATTCAAAGAAAACTCGGACGTCACTATATAAAATTTCAATATATTTTTCACTTAATGATCTACTGTGTTTTGTTTCATTATCGTTGCTATGGTCAAAAAATGTATATAGAAATGTATACATCGTAATTTTACATTATCAAGAATGCGATAATAATTAATTATACATCATATTAATGCAACAACGTTTTCCAAAATATAACAAAACAGAAATTGATAACATAGATATATCATCTTGCATATTAAACACAACATTAAACAAAAGATAATAAATGTGAATCTTTGGGTCAGTCACAATACGCACCCCTTCCGGGCGAAAAATGTCGACTTATTTCAAATATGCAAATATCGAAAATTTTACCAGATTTAATTACAAACTTATGAACATTGCATTTTAAAGTTACAACTTGTAATCAACTCTTCTTTTTATTAAACAATATTATTTCAGTTCATTATGAATTCCGTGAATCAAACTTGACTGACACATTTCGTATCGCACTTTGTTGTAATTCCATTCATTCAGTACACTAAACTAAAAAACAATATTCTTGAATGGAAACAATTATTAACATAAATTATTACATCTCAAATTGTATTTATAGCTTCTCATTGTCCGATGTAATTCTCAAAATCTTCAAACCTTCTTACTTGACTTCTTCACTAAATCTTGGATAATTTCTTCAGCAATATTAATTTGTAGATGTAACTAATACACGACAATCAAGAAATGCAAGACACACACTTAGTTCATTTATTCTCCTATATCTTCTAAATCACTATCTTAGTTGAAAACTCCGTAATTATTCATATATAGCTAGATGATTACTTATTTCCTTGAACGAATACATCAAGTTGTCAATTGAGGTGCAAGTAATAATATAATGCTGCGACTGTTTCTTCAAATATCATACTTAATTGCGCACACATAAACTTGTTAGACGAAGATAATCATCACATCGTCAGGGCATCCATGGCCTTTCATAAAAATATTGTCTACATTTATTCATGTACTTTGTAGACACATCAATTCTCAAATAAAATAATAACCATATGTTTAATCTAGTGGACAATTCTATTTTTATGTCCTACTAAACACAATACATTGGCATAAATCCATCATTTACGTATATTGAGCGTATATTATTATCTGAACAAATTCTTAAACAATATCGTGCAGAAACAGAATGTATATTCACATTCTTACTTGCATGGAGCAACAATTCTCGTATTTTAACACATCAGTAGCAATAGGAACAAGTTCCAACATCATCAGTTACATTGAATATGTATAGATTAAAATATTCCACCTTTCTTTTAATTAAAGTGCAAATAATTAATAAATACATTTCTTGATGTCGTTTTAAGCAAAACTTTGCCCTTGTACAAAAAAACTTGCTTGAAGTAAATCATCTTGACCTTTTAATTTAACATCTCACGGGAACTTGTGTTAAAGGTAAAGAACCTTGTACTTGATTCATTTGCGAAGTATTTTGTTCACGATTTGCCATTCTTGTAGAATCAGAATTAGTTTGTGATACTAAACATGCCGCTTCAGGTTGAAAATTTAATGGATTTGAATTTGCAGGAAAACGCTGATATGGCATTGTATTATTATTAGCACTGCGATTTTCATTCATGTAATAGAATCGCGATTGATTGAGCAAATTTTCGTCATTACATTGTCCTGTAGGTGAACGATAATTATGTTGCCTGTAATTATTTCGGAATTGTTTTCCGTTTCTAGATCTGAAGCCATTATAATTGTTTCGTGCAGTAAGATTTCCACGATATCCATAATTATTAGAGGTTCTCCTAAAATTGTTGAAATATCGACCTCGAAGATTGTTCCCCTGCCGATTTTCGTAACCTTGATTGATAACAGCATTAGCATCTACCTCACTACTAGTTGGAGTCTAAGTACAAACACTAGTGGTCTTCGAGCGTCGAACATTAACTTGCCGCACATTTAACTTATCTCTATTTTGTTCCGAGTTCTTAAAAACCTTTGGAACATTTTCACGTTCGTTGCCTTCATTAGGAAGAACAACAAGCCCCTTTCTACTAAATTTTATTACATCTAATCTTCTTAACATGCTAGTTAGTTGATCTACTGAACGAATTTCGTGACAAGTAACGTGATTGGCAATATTATCAGGTAATTGGCTAAGTATTAACTGCACAACATCTATATCTTGAGGATTTTCAACCAAATTGCAATAACTGGAGTGAGTTTTTAAAGCAAAAGTCTCTAAACTGCCATGTACACTGGGATCGTATTTGCGATTCCTCAATACGGAGAGTTGTGATTGGATAACTTCCGAGAAGCAAACTGATTAATGAATTCTTGTACAAACTGATCATAAGAATTAAAGTAATATTTATGAGTCCGAAACCAATAACCAGCTCTCCCAATGAAGCATTGTTGAATACTTTGCAGTTTCATTTCTGTTGGCACTCCTACAACATTTAATATGTTATCCAGCTGTTCAATATATTCTCTCGCTGATTGTTGCTCTATTTTGCCCGAGAACTTAGGCAATTGAGATAATTCACTTAATTTTAAACGTCCACTTCTTACATTTCCTTCTCCATTGCATGTATTTCTAGTTATAGGATGATCATTTCTTCCTCTCAAATTATACGGTCGATTACAGCAAATATGATTTGCTCCATTTAACCCTGTGTTACTACAGTTATGCAATCTTGAACCATTTACAGAAGAATGAGGATCATCGTGATTGTTCGAAACTGAACATGGTACACTTGCATCACGATAGATATTATTAACACAATCATTTTGAGGGTTAGGTTCCGATATTTGTGGGTTAAAATTACACCACATACAAGGAGAATTAAAGTTTTTGATCCAGATGACAATGTGGATATTAAGTACATTACTAACTTTGTCAGTATTCGTAGTAAACACAGAACTAGAAGTAGGATGTGCATTTGTACCAAACAGTTGATAGCAAGCATCAGTGTAGTTATATTTCTCAGCACCTAACTCTCGTTTTTGGACTGGACCTTCTGTGTCGTCACTTCGGAATTTCTTTACGGAAGTTTCTTCAGAGCTAGGTCTTAACTAACTAACTTCCTACCCTTCTTAAACCCGAAGGTTCATGGCTGCAGCAACACAGACCTTCCATCTTTCCCTATCTTGAGCAAGTTCTATATACTCTTTTCCATCCCTACCGATTTCCCTTAGGTCCATCTCAACGTTGTCCCTCCACCTTCGTCTTGGCCTTCCTACAGGTCTCTTACCATCAGGTTTCCCAACAAGAATTCTGTAAACTCCTCTTTTCTCTCCCATTCGTGCCACATGGCCTGCCCACCTAAGTCTTCTTGATTTAATTATTCTAATAATATCAGAACATGAATACAAATTATGTAGTTCTAATTATGTAACCTTCTCCACTCACCTGTCTCCTCATCCCTTTTAGGTCCAAATATTTTCCTAAGGATCTTATTTTCAAATACTTTCAATTTATGTTCCTCTTTCAATGTAAGGGACCAAGTTCCACATCCATATAATACTACAGGAAAAATTACTGTTTTGTATATTTTAACTTTTAGTTTCTTAGATATTAAACGAGAAGACAAAAGTTTATGAAGAGAGAAGTAACATGCATTTCTTGAATTAAGCCTAATTTTTATTTCCTCTTTAATATAATTTTCATTTGTTAATATTACTCCTAAGTATTTGAATTTGGAAACTGGTTCAAACGAGTTGTTATCAATAATTAGATTTTGATTATTACTTAACACTTGGTTTCGGCCTGTAAGCATATATTTAGTTTTCTCTTTGTTAACTTCCAAACCTATCTCTTTAGCAGTTTTGAAAAATATTTTAGCATTATTCTTAATTGTATTCACATCATCCCCCAGTAAGTCTACATCATCTGCATATGCTAACAACTGAGTCACATCATTTAATTTTAGTCCTTCTTTAGTTTCTCTTACCTTCCTTACAGCATATTCTAAGGCAAAATTAAAGAGCAATGGAGATAATGCATCTCCTTGTTTTAACCCATCATGAATTGTAAAATTGTCAGACATATTAATACCCACACGAATTTTACTTTCTGTTTCACTGGTGCATATTTTTATCATACTAACAAGCTTCTTAGGTATTCCAAACTCTACTAATATATTATATAATTTCTCTCTTTTGACCGAATCATATGCTTTTTTGAAATCAATGAATAACTGATGAACATTTTGATTATATCCCACTTTTTTTCAAGTGTCTGTCTGATGTGAAAAATTTGATCTGTAGTTGATCTGTTACGTTTAAATCCACATTGATAATCACCTATAATTTCATTAGCATATGGGGTTAGTCTTGTTAAAAGAATGTTAGATAATATTTTATATGTTGTTGAGGAGCTAGGTCTTGCAGCTTTATTATACTTGTGCTTCCAACGGACATGTTTACGAGCACGAGTGTTAGTAATATTCTTCTTACCGGAAACGGTCCTTGAAGAATCATCTGATACATCACTAGACGAAATACTGAGTACAATATGAGACTGGGTTCTTCCATTCCGACATGTATTAGATTCTGTATTATCCACAACAATTGATTTTGTTCTACTCTTACTATTTGTAACAACAGAATTACGAGCATTAGAATTAACTTCGGCTGTTAAATATTTGCCATCAAATTGAAGGTTTTTGTTACCTTGTTCCATACATTCAATTCGGGAATTAAACTGTTGGAACTTTTCTATACAATCAGAAATATGCTTATGTACATCAGCATTAACATTGCTTTTACTTTCTAAAATAGTGACTCTAGACATAAGATCAACAATGTTAGAATTATAATTTGATTTGATATTATCTAAACTTTGATCATAATCATTAAATTTGTTATTAACATCCTTTAGACGTTTGTCACAATCAAGAACGTGTTCTTTCAATGATCCTTGCACATTTTCAAATTCAGATAGTTTGTCATCAACATTACGACATTTATTATCAAATACAGATTCAAGACGTGTAGTTGATTGTAAACACGCTGTACTAACGTCATCTATTTTGTCCTTAAATTCAGACATTAAAATATTGAGCCGATTGTTAACATGACTAATATCATGATTAACAGCTTCAAATTTAACATTAAGCTGTGAAGATAACTGTGTATGTGCACTAGATAATTCAGCTTGTTTTAAAGATATAACGTCAAGTTTAACCTGAATATCTTCATTAGACAGATTTAATTCTGATCTAAGTTCCTGATTAGACTGTTTGAGTTCTTGATTAGACTGTTTAAATTCCTGATTAGACTGTTCAAACTGAGTCTTAAGTTCCTGATTAGACTGTTCAAACTGAGTCTTAAGTTCCTGATTAGACTTTTCAAACTGAGTCTTAAGTTTCTGATTAGAACTTACAACAGCTAATTGTATGCTTCTAATGCTGTTTAGTATGTCATATAAATTAGGATTTATACTTTCCAAATACACCGGCAATTGGTAAGGATCGTAACTGGAATCACATTTGTTACAACAGTATTTTTCTTTAGTGGTAGAATAAATTGTCCAATGTGTGACGGAAAGCTTCAAACATGAAACATGATATCACGAACGGCAATCAAAACATTGCACATACCTCAGGTTATTATCGAGCTTATCACAACACGTCACTCCTTCAATCTTACCTGACTGTACATCACAAATGTCACCATCGTGAGAATTACTACTATTTAAGTAGGTTCCTTCATATGCAACATTAGATTTTAGCCTACGTGAAAGTCTAGGCTTCGTTTCTTTAGATTTATCTGCCATAATTGCACAGAATAATAATACACTTAAGAAATAAAATATTTAGGGTCGCCAATTTTGTCTTCGCAACATGTTCAACAAATTGCAAATCGAAGACAAAATAAAATTTAAAAGTCTATAACTACCATTGCGCAAACTTCAAACCACGCATTAGAAGATTGTCCTTTTATCTTGAATCCTGGTTGTAGGCGCCTAATTATTCAAGCAAGTCTTTCGCACACATTTCAACGAAACATCCTAGTATTTATCTTTATCCAAATCTACTTACAGTTTGTTAAATTCAAAGAAAACTCGGACGTCACTATATAAAATTTCAATATATTTTTCACTTATTGATCTACTGTGTTTTGTTTCATTATCGTTGCTATGGTCAAAAAATGTATATAGAAATGTATACATCGTAATTTTACATTATCAACAATTCGATAATAATTAATTATACATCATATTAATGCAACAACGTTTTCCAAACTATAACAAAACAGAAATTGATAACATAGATATATCATCTTGCATATTAAACACAAAATTAAACAAATCATAATAAATGTGAATCTTTGGGTCAGTCACAACTTGCATATTGAATAATCGTGAGATTATCTTCTGGTGTGTCTCCATTTTGCCATAAAACACCTCCAAAACCTATCTTTGAACCATCTACATTTATATTAAAAGGTTTAGAAAAATTAGACTGTGCTAATGCTTCTGGAGATATAACCAAATCACGTAACCTTTCAAAAGCTTCTACATGCACTTCCTTCCACGTCCAGAGAATATTTGACTTTAGAAGTTCATAAAGTGGATGGGCAACTTCTGCAAATTTATTAACGAATTTTCTTCTCAAGTTGACTAAACCCAAGAATTTTCGAAGTGACCTTTGTTATTTGGTGTTGGAAAATTTATTATAGCAGAATTCTTGCTACTATCTACCTTAATTTCATTTCCAGAAACAATATGTCCAAGAAAAGCAATTTCTTTAGGAGCAAATTTGCACTTTGAAAACTTGATGGACATATTAACATCATTCAATTTTTGCAGAACAGCTTCCAGGTGTGTTAAATGCTCCTGCCAAGTTTTACTAAAGATCAAGATATCGTCGAAATAGCAAACAACAAAGTCGTTCAATTCTCTCGTGAAAATTTTGTTTATCCTGTCTTGAAAAATGGACACAGCAGATCGTATGCCGAAGGGAAGATATCGAAATAAATAGTCTACCACGATATGAGAAAGCAGTATGAAGATGTGATTCTGGAGTTAATGGGATCTGGAAATAGCCACACGATAAATCAATAGAAGAGAAATATTTTGATCCCAAAAATAGTTGTAACATTTCATGAATTGGTTCAGCTATAACTTGAGGACTGATGACATGCTTATTTAAATTTTTAAAATCCACTACTGGTCTTCATAAACCAGCTTGTTTTGGCACAATGTGTAGAGGATTTAAATATGGGGAAGATTCTTGATATATGAAACCCCACCTTTCCCATTTGGCGAGTTCATCTCCTAAATTCTTTCTTCTAGAAATTGGTATAGGATAAGGTGTGCCGTGGCAATAGTAGATATGTCACTGTCTAACTGTATCTTATATGGTTCTACCTTGGCATGTCTTGGTTTGTCAGAAAATTGTTCGTGATAATTCCATAAGAGTGAAAATAAATCACGTTTCTGTGAATCACCGATATCATCAATTGAAAATACTTTCTCGTGAATATTCCTCTGGGAAGGCATATAATTTGCTTCAATATCTAACATATGTACATATTTTAACATCCTACATGACTGGAATTCATTCTCCGTTATGTCAGTATCATGCTCCACACCAGATACAAGCTTGTCAGATTCAACACTTATCGTACTAGAATCCTTATTATCTAATGTTGTACACACTTTCTTTCCTGATGAAGTTATTAAGCTTATATTCTGATTTCTAAAATCCACAATTCCTTTGTACCTTCTTAAGAAAGGAACCCCTAAAATAATGTCTGCATTAAGTTCTTTTAAAATGAAAAATTCCATTGGAAAGTATTTGCTGTCAATCTGAATGTTTATCGTCTTACAACCGACAATTTTGCACTTTTTATTTCCAACAAATCCACATAATCTAATGTCATCCACCTTGTCCAACGTAAGATTACCAATACATGATGATATCTTACACCAAAGCTCATAATTCATAACATTTGCTGGGCTACCACAATCTATTATACAAATTATAGGCAATTGACATATAATTCCATGTACAATTGGAACTTCTGTTAAAGGTACAGGAATATCTACATCGTTAATAACCCAGTCAGGTTCTTCCTCAAACCATTCTAACAAAAAAATAATTTTCAAGTTTCTTAATGCATTTTCATTCGAAAGTTACATAGCATCACAAACATTAAATAAATCATTTGACTCTTCCTTGTGCCTCTTGTAGGTAGTGCAGAGGGAAAGAGGCTCTTCCGACTGTCACTTCCAACTTCCAACTGCTGTTGCCTAGCATCATTGTCTTGTCTGGAATTCTCATTCGAGATATTTCTATTATTATTACAGTAAAACCTGCCAGTATTGTAAAAATTCCTAGGAAACATTTGATTTCTATTTCGTCGGAAATTTCCAAAATTAGAAGCATTACTTGCATTATATCTTGAACTCATAGATTGGTTTACATTGTCTGAACTATTTCCAACACAGGCACCCAAATTATCAGAAGGCAGAGTTTGAGTAGAAGAAGTACTAACACTTCTTGTTTTTCGAATATTTACTTGTCGTACATTTAATCTTTGATGTTCATTCTTCTTAAGACCTTTGTTAGACTTGTCGCAATCTAAATCTTCAGGTAAATAAATAAGTCCTTTCCTACTAGTTCTAATAACATCTAACTTACGAAGCAGATTTGTAAGCTTATCAATCGTCTGAGCACTATGAAAAGCTATATTGTTAGCAACATTATCAGGAAACTGGATCATTATCAATTCTATAACATCAACATCATTCGGATTGTTCACTAAATTACAATATGTGGAATGTGTTTTTAATGCAAAAGTTTCTAAACTTCCATGCGCATCTTGGTCGTATTTTTGATTCCTTAAAACAGCTAACTGTGACTAACATTTCAGGCGAAGCAAACTGTTGAATAAATTTGTTTTCAAAATCAGAATAACAAAAGAAATATATTTTGTGTGTTCTAAACCAATAAGCTGCTCGATTTGTAAAACAATTCTGAATGCTCTGCAGTCGTTTATCAGCAGGCACTCCTATCAGATCTAACGTTGAGTTTAATTCTTTCAAGTATTCCCTTGCAGATTGCGTTTCACCTCGACCTGAGAATTTTGGTAATAAAAACAATTAATTTAACTTCAAATGTTTATCTTTCCTCATGTACAAGGGCAAAGAATCAGAGTCCGGTCTTGCATTACAATCTTCTTACAATTTTCTAATCCATTCACAAATGCACTATCATGAATGTTTTGGGTGACTGTTGATTACCAGCAAAATATGTGCAGGGTAAGAACGATTACAGAGTTTCCTTCTAGACTCATCGTTATCATTATGAGAATTAAATGCTCTCTGTGTATTATTCATTCTTGAAGCTGTGTTATCAGACCTGTCTGGATGAATTTGAGTATAATCAGTAGAACCAGAACACCAAGTGCAAGGATAGTTTGTGTAATTCAAATTACAATATCCTCCATAACTGCGGAAGTCCTCTGGCCTACCTAACATATTTGATGTTGTTTCAGGAAATGCGTTATTCGAGGAAACATCAATGTTATTCTCAGTTTGTACTCTGTTTTCGTTTAAAATACAACTAGATCTATTCATACAAGAGCAATTAGAATTTACTTGCGTCTTTCTAGCATTATGTAAACTAGATTGTTTGCGATTTTGCTTCCAACTTACATGCTTAAGATGCGGTTCCCTTGCATAAAACGTCTTTACTTTAGTAGTATCCGTAGAGTTAATAGAACTTCCATCTGAATCACTCAAACAAGAATCATGCTTATGACCAGTTCCAGAATCAAGCCTTACATTTAACCTTCTCGATTGGCGATTTGCAACATTATCAATACCATGAACTTGAGTGTTCGTATTAGAATATTTGTTATGAGAGGTACCTGTAACATTACAATCAGCACCATCATAATTTGCATTAACTGGTTTCTGCATATT
Source organism: Lepisma saccharinum (assembly GCF_977018435.1). NCBI lineage: Eukaryota > Metazoa > Arthropoda > Insecta > Zygentoma > Lepismatidae > Lepisma > Lepisma saccharinum. The sequence goes on from NC_139255.1 coordinate 51,137,360, forward strand.
ATTATCAATGACATCAACACGCAATGCAAGCTGTTTCAAATTATTATCGTACTGATTAACAATTTCGAAACACTGTGAAACCTTAGAATCGGATGTTTCAACTTGCGAACAACAATCATCAAATCCACATTTGAGTTTACCTATATCGTCTTTTGCATCTTGCAAAGAACCTTCAATTTCATTTATTTGTTTCTCACGAAGATCTTGTGTACTAAGAATGTCTGATATTTTACAGTCATAATTCCGCATGCTTTCTTGCAACTTCTGGTTTAATTCTTCATTTAAACTTACACACGTTTCTGCTAAAGATTTGATTTTTATTGCTACATCAGAAGCCAACATGTCTATACGGTTATTAACCCGCTTTACATCAAAATTCATAGATTCAATTTTAGACTGTAATTCGACATTGGAAGCTTCAATTTTGGATTTCAACTCTTCGTTGGAAGCTTCAACCTGAGATTTTTTTTCCTCGCTGGAAGATTTAAATTCTCTATTGGAAGCTTCAAGCTGAGATTTTAATTCTTTGTTGGAATCTTCAAGATGAGATTTTAATTCTTTGTTTTAATCTTCAAGCTGAGATTTTAATTCTTTGTTGCAATCTTCAAGCTGAGATTTTAATTCTTTGTTGGAATCTTCAAGCTGACATTTTAATTCTTTACTAGAATGAACTACAACGAACTGAATGCTCTTGATTGTTTCTAACAGATCATTAAAATTAGGACTAATACTCTTTTTGTAAGCTGACAATTCATATGGATTATAACTAGTTTCACAAGATTTACAAAAGTAATTCTCTACCGTAGTAGAATAAATAGACCAATGAACCACTGACAACTTAAGACAAGAAAAGTGAAACCATGAAAGACATTTATAACACTGAACAAATCTGATGTCAGCTTATGTATCACCACAACATTCCACCTTGCGAGTACTGGTATCAGTCTTATCATCAGAATTAATTTCTTGACCTTGAATGTTTGTAAACGTTGCTAGATATGTACCATCGTATCGCATAGCAGTCTTCTTTCTGCTACGAGATTTAGATGAATCTCTGGAAGATATTTTTCATTAACAAAAAAAAAAAAAAAAAAAAAAAAGACTTACAAACACTTAAATACTTGAATATCAATCAAATGCAGTTAGAATCCGCTTCAATCCCAGACATACTGAGATTATATTTCACATCATTTATCCGAAGAACTACTTTACTTCAGAGTCCTGTCACACGGTCGCCACTTATTGCTAGTGTCGTAGAGGCTTGAGCATTTTACTTTATGCTCAGGAAACCACTATTCTACTTCACAGAAAATTATGAAATAAGAGTAATGTAAATAGTTCAAAATCACAACACCGTTCTCTGGTGAATATACTTGTTATTTTCACTAAATGAATACATTAGTTTATGCTCGATATGAAGTGATTCGAACCAAGGTTATTAGAAGTATAGGTTGGGCCAATCCGTTGTTTACTCGTGATGACGAAACGACGGTAAGAGGTGAATTTATCCATGAAATGAATTCCAAATCTATGCGCTAGTGTTGCACTATGCAGAATGGAAACCATGCCAGAAACTGAAGACAAAAAATCTAGTACACAATTGAGCATTTCCACCCATTTACATTTTGTGGCTTCAGACAAATTGAAAATAAATATAAATAGGTACTTATTGTTATGCGGGACAGAATATTATTGATCGGAACGGGAATTTTTTTTTAAATCCCGACATTCGGGACGGGAAATATTCGCAATTTCTCGACTAGTCGGGAAATCTCAAATTCTCATTTTCACCTAAGTGATTTTCTTTGCATTTCTGGAATGAAAACAAACAATTTCCGATAAGTTCCAGACACTGGCAATGTAGAAAACGTCAAGAATTAATACCGTTTTAAAATGACCTTTCGGTATTTCCCGACTGCTCGGGATCCAGAAATTTAGGGAAGGCATTTGCTGAAGTCGTGATAGGGACGGAATTTTTCTTTCCGATCCCGGTCCCAACTTTTCGAGATACCGCACACCACTTGTTATTATTTTTTATTTCAGTTCAGCACAAGATACATTTTCCAAGTACGTTGAACATAATATATACGTTATATACGTTTTTCAAAAGGATTCTTCGGTCACCGAGCTTTGGATTCGTGTGGAAACGCTAACGTGAATCATGCTAATGCTAGAATCTGCAGTGCGCATTTCTGCCCAGAAGATTATGTACGTAATCTGAAAAGTCAACTTTTAGGTTTACATCGAAGAAAGATCCTCAAGCAAGGTACCTTCGACTCCTTATTATGAGCAGGAATGTAGGGAGTATAATCCTGATAAGTACTTCGCCTACCATTTCTTTGCCATTAGTCTACAATTCTCTCTCGCTTTTTCCCTACATATTCACATAAAGCAATAAAAATACAAACTGCTAACTTTTCATTCCATTTTGGTTATTTATTAAACGATACGTGTTTCTATATATATTTATAAATTTACTTTGCTCTTCCGGCCATTTAAGTCAATTGTGATGATGAAGAAGTGATAAAATAGATGAATGGCCAATCACAGTTCCCCTTACTTACAAGAGCGACCACAAGAAAAAGAACCTTCCTCCTCTTCCGTTCAACTCGGACTATAAGAGAGCATGCTCCACTCTCCCCCTCCCCTCCACACTGGAGTACGGTGCACAGGAGTCGCGAGTCTGCGCAGGTTTCTTTGCTTGTGGTTCCACTATAATAGTAATATAAAATTGTACACTCACCTCACTTAGTTCTCCGGCAGTTTGTTTCTTTATACATCATATTTGGAGAAGATACAATTCAATCTATAGTTGTACGTACACTGTACACACCTTATTACTGACTTCCTTGACCCTGGATGTACAGGGACAAGGAAAACAAAGAAATAAGCATAATTTTCTCTTCGGTGAAGATGTTGAACCTAAACAAAAAAAAAACTCAAATAATGAATTCGACAATGTAAATTGATGAGATTTAGTAAATCATTTGATGAAGTGAACTAATTCTGAGTGGACTAATCGCAAAGGACATAATCAGCTCAGATCCTATTACTTCTTCATGGTATGTGACGTAAAGTTTCCGCCCAACCGTTTGACGGCGTTAGTGGTTATCGCATCTCCTTTTCCAAAGCCTGTAGTACACATCCTCATCTAGACATTGTTCTTGTTCTGAAGTTTAATATTTGCATACTGCAACACTGTCGTTTTGTCATTTCACGTGACTTCACATTGAAGTGATGCATTCACTTGGCCGGTTACACGTCATCGCACGCAAAAACTTCAACCGTTACCATGGTTTTGGGCCAGGGCTGATTCGAACTACTCACACACTTTCTTGTTATATCTTTTCACTTGTTTCTTACAACTGGTTGCTACGCAACAAAAGAGTATGCTATAACATTTTTTCTCTTTTCTTTTACACAGGAAGTGATTATACATTTTACAATTTGGAAACAGTCGCAAGATGTCGTGGCTTAGCTGCCCGTTTCTCCGCTAGGAGGCAGTAGTATGCAAACATGGTGGTGTCCATTGTGTCCTGCAATTTGCTAGAACTGATTCAACGTGGGTTTTGAACCAAGTATCGTACAGAACCACCAACGGATCAAAACAATAAGAGACTCGCAGTGGTGGCGATTGGGAGTCAAAACTGGGGGGGGGGGGAGGAGAACAGTTTACTTTCTCTTGGTAAACAAGGCTTAGCATTAACTGGCCATAGTAAGGGGGCAAAAAGTAAGGGTGTGCAACTGCCCCGCACGCCACCCAAATCGCCGCCACTAAAGACTGATATAGAAAATTAAAGGAAACTGTTTTTTTGTACATCGCAAATCGAACTGGTAGTCAGGTGCCATCGTATGCAACCCGACCACATACGGGTTAGATTACAGAATTAACTTCTGTCGAGTCACCAAGGGAGGACAGACATATGAAGCATTTGTAAGGTGGGTTAAACACTTGGATATTTACTCTCTTCACTGACATGCTCTCATTTCCGTGGGTGAATTGACCTCTGAGATAAGGTTAATATAAATATAAACGTTGGGCCAATCGCTTGCTGTTCTCTTGATGACGATACAACGGTAAAAGGTGACTTTAGCCATTGAAAAGAAATCCAGATCTATGCGCTAGTGTTGTAATATGCAGATAGGAACAATGTCAGAAACTGAATACGCGAAATCGAGTACACAAATGCGCATTTCCTGATGTGAGATGCTTTCCCTATAAGCATTTAACGCATAAACTAAGGTCCGATGGTTAAAACGATCAAGAAGATTCTTGTGTTTGAATATTGATTGACTGAATTGGAGTTTTAAGTCCAATTTATGCACATTTAGGATAATTGGGACTGGACCTACAGTTTAAAGTGGGGTCCGAACCACTATGTGCCTGTACCGGGTATCGAACCCGGAACCCTTTGATTACAAGGCTACGACGCGCTACCTCTGCGCCATAGGGGAGGCATTTTGTTTGAATATGTTACAATATGAACTCAAAGTGTAATACAACTAATACATCCTACAATGTAATTTGATGAAGTTTTGTAAATCACTCTGTGTTTCTAGAACCACGATCCATATTTCCTCTGTGGTCCACGCATTCGTAACTTCAAGTTCCCGGCCAACCGTTTGGCGGCGCTAGTTGCTCCTTTTCCACAGGCTCTGGTAAACATTCTTACCTAGAGTTTGTTCTTGTTCTGGTGTTTAATATCTGCATATTGCAACACTATCGTTCCGTCGCTTCACATTCAATCGATGCATTCACTTTACCGCTAACACGTCATTGCACACAAAAAAGGTGAAGCGTAACCTACAGAAAATTAGCAAACACTTCTGTTGTTACATCCTATCTTGATTGATTGATTGATTTGGTTTATTTTACTTCGCTTTTTGTGCCACTTTTGGCTAATTTGCAAAGATGGAGATGAAATTGATGAATGGACACTCACAAACATCCATGCCCAGGCCGGGATTCGAACTCAGGACCTCGGGCGTCGTACCGCGATGTGCAAACCACTCTGCCGCGGAGGCCGGCTACATCATATGCTTACATATGCTGAAGCCCCCTCGAAATCCTACACACATATCTAATTTAAATAGTGTATAGTGGTAATTAATTATACTTCCTTATGCATCAGCATATGCTCAAACACAGAATAGATAATAATGATAAGGAAAATTATCAGAAGTCTATATAAGTCATTCTTATCAAGATATCGTATCTTTCAAACGAAATCATGGAACCGCAAGGAGCTCCCCATGACAAAGAAAAAGCATATTTGACTTCAGTCTTGTGCGTGATTTGGAATTCTGTTTGCATCGTGCTTGCGGTTGCAGACACAGTGAGTGACTGCTATCTAGCGTACAGCTATTATGCAGAGGGCCAGATAGCGTATTGTTGGTTAACAATGGGTTTCTGTTTGCTGTCAACAATTGTTGTGGGAGGAGTGAGCATCCAATGGTGAGTTGTAGTGTGAAGGCTTGGGATGAAAGTTCGCATTTTTCTGTTGCATTTGTTCTGTTAGGCTTAAGGGCATGCGATACATTCTCCACGGGACTCTTCCCAAACTCTTCCACCCGTGACAGTGTGCCAATTTAGCTCTCTTGGAGCCAAATCTGGCTCTTTGTTGCCCTCGTTCGGCTGTGAACTGGGACGCCCACCCCCGTGCACCTCTATGATGCCATCACTGGTTCCGGCCCACGTAGGACAACTGTTGTCATAATTATACATTTTGCACGTGACGTGATATTGTTATATTGGCTGCGTCGCTCCCCCCCCCCCCCCGCAGCTACTTTTTTATAGTGCCGTGTTTGACGTTAAAATTGATATAATATTGTTGTCAGGGAATTATTTTATTTAGATTTCATAACCATCAATGGATTATTGAGATGGGCGATGCTGCCGGATCTAGATGTTGAAAACTAAGAATAAATTGTTAGAAATTTAGAGTTAAGGATAATAGCAGTGCCCCTAACCCTTTGACAACTAAGATTACCTAGAGAGCACTTTATCCAGACTTCGTACATCTAGCACCTTGAAAGTCAGTTTTAAATCCATTTAATTGATTGATTGATTTAGTTTATTTTTACTTCGCGTTTTGTGCCTCTTGGCTAATTTGCGAAGATGGGGATGAGTGATGAAATGATGAAATTGATGAATGGACATTCACAAACAACCAAGCCCGAGCAGGATTCGAACCCGGACCCTTGGCGTCGCAGCACGATATGCTAACCACTCAGCCACAGGCTTAACTCCATTTAAGTTGATATTAAGTTATTTTATGCGCATCAGTTTTGGCAACACTGCCAGGAGGCAAGGAGAAAAGTATTGATCATATGGAAGTATGATTTGATTCGTTCGCTTTGGAATATAAAACTTTCGATGGAATAGAAAAATATATCAACGGGAATAAGACAGTTTGAAGATGCATTTCACAAGCGGAAAAGTCGAAACTTCCATTTGATTAGCCGTAACTTGATGTTGAAGTTGATTCCCCATAAGGAATACATGGGATTCCGAAAATTCTTTTTCATCATATTTTTCAAACATCGTGTCCAGCTTAATAATCAACATAGAAAAACGCTTCCACTTTCAACATGGAGAGAAATTCCTGCTCTTGGAAACACTCAGGGGTTATCTTTAGTAGCAGTGCCCATTTGGATGATATTTAAATAAATGCACAATTGGTGCGTAACTGTATCTCTTCCCCTTAAGTTCCTATTCGCTCTACACTATGGTAACTGTACTTGTCATTTCATTCTCTTCGTTTATTCCTGCTCGAAGGTTTTGCTCAAATTTCTCATATTTGTTGCTTCGTTTACATTTTGCTTCGTTGTTGCATCAACTTCTTGCGCAACTATTCATATTTGTCCTTAAGCACTGTGAAGTATATTCCTCTTCGGTCTTTAGACCATCATTTCCTTTAGATCTTATTTGATCTTACATTCTTATTATGTCTGTATTTCTTCTCTGTCTTTTCTCTACGGTCTCCTCATTAAAGTAGTGGAAAGGCTATCGCCTTGTAATCACAGGGTACCGGATTCGACCCCACTTAAAACTGTCGGTTCATTCGAATGCCGGTGTGGGCATGGGTGTTTGTGAGTGTTCCTTCATCAATTTAATCATATAATCACTCATCCTCATATTAGCGATCCTAAAGGTGGCAGAAGAGCGAAGTAAAATTTAAAAGAAATCAATCCATCATTGAAACAGACTCTGATAAACTTATATAAATTCCTCTAACTGCACACTACTTCCTACTATATCCGGCTCTGTGGTGAGCACGTTAAGTTAATAATTGTCATTTTTCTTATTTAGCATAGCTCTTCTGCAACTTTTGGATAACGAGGATGAAATTGGCGAAGGGACACTCACAGGAAACACCCATGCCCAGGCAGGGATTTGAACCTGCGACTCCTGGAATCGTAACTCCTTGTTCTAACCACTCCGCCACAGAGATCCGCTTGAGGATATTGCCACCGAAGTTCCCGGGATCCTGACCGTCGTGATTACCCAAAAGTGACAGAAAAGCGACGATAAACAACAGAAATACAATGCAAATATTTCCTCTTACTTAATTCGGTAACAGTATGGTATAGTGAAAACACATTTCACTCGTTTATTTCCAAATTATTTACATTTGTACTTACCTGTTATGCATAGCGGAACATTTTTGCACGTGGGATTTTTTTTTTTCACTGAAAAAAGCGTAATTTTTCACATTACAAGTATTTATTGTTCGTTGCTAATTCGCGGGCAAATCTTGACTCACGTTGTCTATCCTCAGCTGATACGCAGTGTTACCAAACTTATTAACCGAAAAATGCCGCACAAACTATTCACAGAAGGTTTCTAAGCGAAAATTGATCCACAAACTATTCACGGAAGGTTAAGTTAGGTTCAGTTAGGTTAGGCAAACAGAAAATTAAATTGAAAAAAAAAAAACGCTCGCTCGCTCATCTTGTAAAACTACCGCGTGGTTGCTACACTAACAGAGGGGGTTACATAATCGAACGCACGGAACATTTGATTCACGTAGTCGACGGTAATGGTGGCAAGAGCTGTCGTGCATCGGAGATACATTAATGCCGAAAAATACATGATTTACCGGCCGAATAAGTTGAACGAAGGGAGAAAACACTTCCACGAGCTTCCAAAAGTCTACAGAAACTCAGTTGCGTAAGTAGTTTCTCCTGTAAATTTGAAGAAATGTTTTCACTTTACCATACTGTTACCCTTAATTCCTGTCTGTCCTTGCTTCTTGTAGCTAGTTCCAGTAACCCGCTGGTTACTAATAGAGAGAAGATAGGACAGATAGACTTGGAGATGAAAGAGAAAATAGTAGTGGAATTGATAGAAATGCAGGGAGAAAACTGGAGGAATATAGACCGAGAGAAAGAGATATAGACTAGCAGAGAAAGGGTGGCATAGTAAGAGAGAAACATATACTGCATAAACAGTGAGGACGCCAAAGCGGGGGGGGGGGGGGGTGCCGTTGTCGAACGCCCACCGTACAAAAACAAGCCTGTTTCTCAGCAAACATGAAAAGCTAACTAAATAAAGGTTGTTTCAGCGAGATATGGTATTTAGGTGCATATTCAATTACTGCTTTCCTAAAATAATATTCTCGTCCCCAGCTGACATCTCAATCATTTTACTTCTTGCCCCGTCACTGTAGGAACTGGAGGATTGGACTGGAATGAATTCCATTCATAATGTAGTCGAACTTAGAAAGATTGGTAGAACGAGATAAATAGCATTGCAGAGGGATTGAGCGGAATTTTCAGATTCTTTCTGTCGCATCCCTTCAATCCCTCTTGGGAGAGCTTCGAGAGAAGTTGTTGGAATATTCCTGAACTGGAAGCTTTAGAGGGTAAAAGGTGAGAAGAAGATAGGGAGATGAGGGAGAAAGAGCGATGGAGGGAGTGATAGAGAAAGATAGATGGAGAAAGAGGAAGAGATAGATACATAGGATAGTGAGGAAAGCAGAGAGATAAAGAAAGATGTGGAGAGAGAGAGAGAGAGAGAGAGAGAGAGAGAGAGAGAGAGAGAGAGAGAGAGAGATATTGAGGAAGATTGGAATGGATATAGAGGGTAGATAATAAGGAAAAGAGAGAGACAGCTTAAGACAGTGATAGAGTAAGACAGATGAAATGAGATACAGAAAGATAGAGAGATAAAGAAAGATTTTCAGAGAGATAGAGACATGTGGAGGGAGAGATAAATAGATAATAGAGATAGATGTATAGATAGTAAGTCTACCTTTGTTCCTGACCACAGTAAATAATCATCTTTTGGGTCCTTCGATGTAGATACTTAAACATTGTTTGGTTTCATTCCTAATAAGATGTCAGAGAATTCCAAGCACATATTCAGTGAGGAATTCTTATTCAACAATATTGATTTGGCCATGGTGAAGATAACAATGCATTTCCCGAACGATAAGATAAGATCTTGTCGATATCAAAAGTTATTGATCAGAATGATTACACTTGAATTGCACTCGATTACGTCATATTTGGATCTTCGATATTCTAATCTCGAATCCTAGGGCTCAAGGGTATCATTCTACACCCTCGATTTTCCGCACATTTTAAATATTTTCGTGAAAATATTTAGTCCCTTATAACAAACAGTGTTTGTAAATAGCGCGGAAGGTAATTTCTTAGATCTACGTGCTACGAAACTTACGTTTTCCTTAAAATTAAAATTCCTTGCGTAACGTCAAAGAGGTTTTTGAGAGCTTCTATGATAGCGGATCATGGATTCATGTCACAGGTGCACGTCTGATTTTTTCTTTTTCTTCTTATGATTGACTTGTGCAATGGGAACATTTGCGATTGCGATATGATATTTGTGTGATATATTGGCGGATTGGACATTTCAGACATTGGATTTCATTTATGCGACTTCAGAAATTGGAATTAATTATTTCTTTTTGGCAACTGCAGGCCGTAAAGGGGAGGGTTGTTTTTTCTAAATGACTTGTGGGATGGGATAATTTGCGACTTCTTATTTTTATGATGGGAAGGGAGTGGAGGGTGGTATTCTGTGGAAAAGGACAACAAGGACTTCCAACGTAGAAGTTACTTAATTTTTGGACTTTGAAATTTAACTTCGTCCCGCAATTCAGTGCCTGGCCTTGGTAAAAAGAGTAAGTTACCTTCTTAGGTTTAATTTTAGCCTTCATTTTTGGTATCTTCATGTGATAATGCGGAAAAAGTGAGAAATAGTGTTGGGGGCAGGTGACTCCGTCCAATTTCTAACATACCTTTAAAAGAGACTCTATAGATAAAGGCGGGTCCGCGGTAGCGGTAGGGGTCGGTAAGTCAATTACCCCAGGGGCGGAGCCCAAAACAGGTGGGAAATTTGGACTCGACAATTTCAAACGACAATATCTCAACTTCAAACGGCTGTACATTCGTAAATACTTGTTTCCGCGCTCCAAATTTTTGTTCTTCATAATTAGCATCACATAATCTTCATAAAAAAAAACTTCCGAAATCGAGGGTGTAGAATGGGACACCGAACCCGATCTATCATCCCAAGAAGTGCACATTGATGTGGCATAGGGAATTCAGCTGCGATCGTGAGTCATGTGAAGATGAACAACGTAACGGAATACCGCCGTTGTTCAGGAAACTATCAATCGTGTGAAACAACTAGTCAACATTGATAGCACATTCAACACTAGGACACTTTCTGATATTGTTGGCATATAAAATGGTAGCATTCGTACCATTTTAACTGTCCACTTGGGATTAAAAAGAGTAAGCTGTCGTTGGGTGCCTCGATGTTCAAAAACACGACAGGCTATCCAGTCCTGTAGCTTCAAAAGCTTGCGACATCCACCTTATTCCCCAGATCTGGCCCCGATAGACTACTACCTGTTTCCTAAACTAAAGGAAGAGCTGCGTGGTAATAAATTTCACAATGATTCTGATGGCATGGACGCTGTGGTTGGGTAGCTACCGGAGCAAGACAGAACATTTTAATCTACTGGATTTGAGACGCTATTAAAACGATGGAACTCGGATTGGACTATATCGAAAAGTGATGGAAGAAATTTCGGGTCGGGTACCCTATTCTACACCCTCGAATTTTAATTTGTTTTTCTTTCATTATGAAGATTATGTGATCCTAATTGTGAATAAAAAAAAATGGATCGCGGAAAGAAGTATTTACGACTGTACAGCCGTTTAAAGTTGAGATTTTGTCGTTTGAAATTGTTGAGTCCAAATTTCCCACCGATTCCGGGCTCCGCCCCTGGGGTAATTGACGTACCGACCCCTACCGCTACCGCGGACCCGCCTTTATCTATAGAGTCCCTTTTTAAGGCTTGTTAGAAATTGGCCGGAGTCTCCTGCCCCAACACTATTTCTCACGTTTTCCGCATTGACACATGAAGATACCAAAAATTAAGGCTGAACCTAAGATGGGAACTTACCTCTATTTACCAAGGCCAGGTATTGAATTGTGGGTCGAAGTTTAATTTGTAAGTCCAAAAATGAAGTAACTCTTACGTTGGAAGTCCTTGTTGTCCGTTTCTACAGAATACCACCCTCCACTACCTTCCCATCATAAAAATAAAAAGTCGCAAATTATCCCATCCCACAAGTCATTTAGAAAAAACAACCCTCCCCTTTACGGCCTGCAGTTGCCAAAAGGAAATAATTAATTCCAATTTCTAAAGTCGCATAAATGAAATCCAATGTCTGAAATGTCCAATCCGCCAATATATCACACAAATAACATATCGCAATAGCAAATGTTCCCATTGCACAAGTCAATCATAAGAAGAAAAAGAAAAAATCAGACTTGCGCCTGTGACATCGAATCCATCATTCGCCATCATAGAAGTTCTGATAAACATTTTTGACGTTACGCAAGGAATTTTAATTTCATAAAAAACGTAAGTTTCGTAGCACGTAGATCTAAAAAATTACCTTCCGCGCTATTTGCAAACACTCTTTATTATGAGGAACTAAATATTTACAAGAAAATGTTTGAAATGTGCCTGAAATCGAGAGTGTAGAAAGGGGTACCGGAGCCGAAATTTCTCGATACCACTACCGGAAGTGGGTCAGAGCACGAACTTATTGTATGCCCCTCGTAAGTACAATATTAACAATAATTGTAGGCCTAGTACCAAGTCTAATATTAGTTTAGTTTGTTATCATTACTTAAACAATTGGGGAAATTGTTATACAGATTGCAATCAAAACATTCCTTTTTGCATTTTGAATGTATTATCTTCTATGCTGTTATCTGAGAAGGAAAAATGCATATAGATTCCAAAGAGATTTCATCTGTGTTTTGTAAGTGTATCTATTAAGTTTATCTTTCGTAAGAATGTACACATTTATACCAAATGTTTCTTCACAATTTGTATCCAATCAGCTTTTGTGTCTAACCAACCTCTTACGATATGAACAGGAGACTTTTGGTGTGTGTGTGTTACAAAAATTCATATGCAGTACGCTTGGCAAATAAACCAATTTTAATTACACTGGTCGAAATTTGAGAAAAAAACGTTCGGATGTTTTCAAATCAATTGGTGTTTCTGGAACTACTTTGAATGCTGATCACAGAAATAACATCCATTTGTTCCCATCATGTCAGAATTATTCACAATTTTACAATCAAGATTCTCATATTCGCTATTACATTGCATTTATTACATAACGCAACAAAAAAAATTCGGATGTTTCCAAAAAAGTAAATGATTCTGGAAGTATTTTCAATGCTGTTCACGGAAATAACATCCATTTTTTTTTGCATGAGGACAGGATATTTCACAATTTCACAATCAAAATTCTATTCGCCATTACATCACATTTATTAAATAACGAAACAAAATAAATTTATACAAGGGGAAATTTCTGTTGTTTCCAAATCAATAAGTGATTCTGGAAGTATTTTGAATGCTGATCACGGAAATTATATCAATTTCCACTCATTACGTAAGGATTTTTCCCTAAGTGAAGATTTTTCTCCACGTCATTAAGTTCGATCAACCCACCATATCATCATCATCATATGGTCATCATCATTCTTATTGGGTAGGGTGGGGTGTAAGTAACGTCCCGTAGGATTCGGCTATTCTATTGAAGGGTGGTGCGTGCGTTGTTTGGTTATTTGGGATGAATTGTTTATTGTACTTACCTCGTATGTACCATTAATTTCATTGTATTTATCCTTGCCCATCTCATTCATGTATTTCATGTAATTTCTTGAACCCACCATATTATAACATTGTGGATTAAACATCTTGTGGCGGATTTCGAAAATATATTATGTAAATAAAGTCAATATAATGTTCATTTTAATGTATGATGTGAAGATGAAAGGTCTATTAAATGCACACAATTTTTACATGCATTCATGGTACAAAATTGGGAGGGTTTGTATTGTAGAAAATCAAAATTTTATTACCATCAAAACAGAGCCATCTAGGGGAAAATGGGGTAGCCCCGGACATGTTCACACAGTGATGTGCTTCTTGGTAAGAAGATGCAAAATTGTTTTAAAACAAGCCTGAAATATTTATTTGGAATGTGATCTTTATTGACAAAGCAAAGTTATCGAAAGAAATGCAAAAAGAAGTACATAAACAAATGACAATACAGATCGCTACATTTTACATATTTTCAGATATTGGCGTGTACCACCGGACACTTAAGATAATTGAAAAAAATCATATTCTACACTTGGAAGGAACAATAAGAACACCTACCCAGGAAGTTTACAGTGATCACATGTGTAATGGATATCAGTTGATTCGATATCGGTGCAGTTGTCATGGGCCCAGCCATCGCAGGATTGACACTGAATCCAGCCTTCATTGAACGTTTCACCGCAAATGATGCATTCAGTTGTGCTATCCTGTTCGTCTGGTCGTATGTCCTCTTTGTTATTGTCACAAGCAAGCTGATCGTGGCCCATTAGCTTCTTGCGTCCTTTCTTTGCTAGTACATGTGTTGAGGTCTCCTTTCTTTCAAGTTGCTTCTTATATGGTGAAGATAGTATCTCACTCACTGCAGTTCTTCTTGTTCGTGACGCTAAACGTCCCTTACGATTTTCTGGTAATGGTGATAACTTTTCAATGATGGAGAGCCCTTTGCTAGTTGATGGACGAGGAGATTCAGGTTCCTCGGTGACATGTAGAGAACGTGGATCCACTGCAGACGACGGAGAAGAAGCAGCCCCCGTTGCCTCCACCGCTGCTGAAGTTGAAGGTTCTGGGTCTTCACAGGTTTGCGGAGTGTAACATCTTTCAACGCGAGTCACGTTTGCGGGCAGGTAGTCAATGTCTGTGAATATATTACGGTTGAATGGATATATTCCAGTGCACGAAAATCCATTGAGAGCAATGTCCATGCGACACACCTTACGGTATGCCTCTGCAACAAGGTGTGCTACATCATAAACGGTTATCTTTACTCCAGCATTCTTGCGCATCCACATCGAACAAACTTCATTGTATGCTCCTTTAAACGGTTTCATAAAGACCTGTCAAGGGGCTGAGTCTTGTGCGTGGTATGTGGAGGAGTACTGAGCATATGAATACTGTGATCCCTCGCATATTGGATCACTTTCCAATCCTTATGACTGCAATGTCCGTCAACAAGTAGCAGAACTGGAACGCTATCACACAGTTTCAAGAACGCCTACATTTTGTCCGGTGTTACCCTCCAATTGACTGTCCGGCGCTACCCGACACGTACCATTCGACAATAACATGCCTCATACTATCACACAGTCAAATATATAATTGCGGTTTCACACACGATTTGTTCAAACCGTAACCAGTACACTGACAACCATTTGTGTTTCGTTTACTTACCTTTATAATAGCAATGACCTGCCTTAAGTTACTTCGGGACGAACATCGCATACGCAGAAACAGAGCGGCTTGCAGTACGTCCGCTATTCTTCACCGACCAACTCCTACCATAATATAATAATAATAATAATAATAATATCGTCTTTATGCACGTGCAGGGTAGAACAAAGTCCTTTCTTTTTCTGCTGATACAGTATTGCTAGCTCATACCGCAGTTTCGGAACTCACACTGTCCGATGGTACCCGATGTCCGGGGCTACCCGATTTTACCCTATTGAGAAAATAATGGAAATACACATTTTATTGTGAACAATCCTGACGTGATGGGAAAAAATGGATTTCATTTATGAACTCGGCATGCTGAAATTATTCAAAGACAACAAACATCTGCAAGACATCGAAACCCACGTCGACCACTGTTAATTTTGCATCACATGATAAAGTTGTTTTTATCCTTATGCGAAGTTACGGCGAAAGAGAATAGATTTGCTAGAAACAACTGGTAAATTTCCACGTAGTTGTAGCTAATATTGCACGAAACTAAAATTTTCTAAAATATATTCACGTGTGAATGTATTATCTGTTTATCTAAAAGTGAGGTTATTAGTATTAATGAAATATTACTAAAATGTTTTTTTCTTATTCCTTCAGGTATATTCGTGACGAGAAAGATGACTGCACGTGTACTAGAGTTTTAACGTGGATTGTTCGAGTCGTGGGTCTGGTTTTCAACCTTCATCCATCCTTCAGGTAAAGAAACAATGAAAATTAATGGAGATTTTTCAGGGTTTGGAAATAACTTGTTACCGTCTCTATCTAACCTTTATACTCTCCTCCGTTCTTCGTTTGTTTTTTGTGTCTTTCTTTGCTCGCCCCTGTTGTCTATCTTACTACCTCTTCTCTCTTTTACTTCGTTTATCTTTTTGTATCTTTATTCCATCATTTCTCTCCTTCTCGAGCTCCCAATGTGTTTCTCCCTATCTCTCTTTCTACAGACATGAACGTATCATAAGCAGATATTGAGCACAGGTAGCAAACCACTTTCAAGAAGTTCTTTCACTCAACGCTGAGAGGCGCCACTCGCACGTTTGCTTCTAGCTGCTGAAGAAATGGTTTGCAAGTTTCAACCCAAGATATCCATTTCAACTCACTGGCGAAGCTTGATGTCACCAGAGCCAGTGTCCCGGATCAAGATTCGTCGAATCGTAGTCTTCCTCGCTTGGGGGAAGAAACTCTTCACAGACCTTGGCCGCGATGTACCTAGTATGTTTGCGAACAAACTGACACGAGGGCTTGGGAATTGAAAAAAATCATAGCTAAGGGTTGAGGGATCTGCTTCTATATCTTTTTCGTCTCCTTATGTATCTCTGCCTCTGTCTTTCTCTCTTTCTTCCCCTGTGTATCTTTTTGTCCATTTCTTCTTTTTCTTCTGCCTCTCCCTCTCTCTGTGTATTTTTTTCTCTCTCTCACTTTTTGACTGTCTCTATCTATCTCTCTGCCTCTCTTTGCACATGAAGAACCATGCCCAGGCCGGAATTTGAACCCGGAACCCCTGGGGTCACAGCGCGTTGTGATAATCACTCCGCTACGGAGGGCGGCTACATCCAGAGAGTCACGCTGAGATGTACCGAATGAAAACAAAAAGGTTCATGGTATTGACAGCACTGCGGTAACTTGTACGGTTGGAACGTCATGATTCACTGAATTGGAAGCGGGTCTTTATGCACATCCTATACTTTCTTTATTTTCAGGAAAGGAAGAATCATCATGGATACCCTGAAATTCATGAATTCTAAGAGTGACAATGCCCAGGAACAAAAGGAATTGCTCCGTAAGATTGAAAACGATAAGGCGAACACAAGCTACCTAGGTCTCATAGAGAGTTTCACGGAATCAGCCCCACAGCTCATTCTTCAGTTGACCATCAAAGGAATCGCAGGTAGCGCCACGAATGGAGACACAGATGGCGCCACGAATGGAGCCACAGATGGAGTCACATATGGAATCATAGGTGGAGCCACGAATGCAGATACTACATGTAATTATTATGTTTACATTTAACCTTTATGGGATGATTTTTTACGCTGTCAACACTGCCCGGAAGGAAAATTTTATCGTCGGGACCTGAAGCTGAATTTCCTTCTCTGGTAAAAGAGTACGCTGTTGTGAAGTGGCTTTGATGGGGGGAAATAGGGGGGGAATGAGGGGAAGAGTGGAGAGCGCCACTATTGCCCCCGCTCTATGATAAACCTTATCTACAAAAGAGCAGGCAATACACTGTCCTTGTCCCTAGTTTTGGAACCTTGGCCCCCCGGGTTTTGGAACTCAATCGCCGCCACAGTATAAAATTTATGAATACATAAAGAATAACGACAACCTGAGTCTCCACCTTGTGTGTAAACATTTAAGGTCAAATCAAAACAGTAGAATTGGAAATACTTCCCGGCTGTTTTCATCGATTTTCTGTCATTTTTAATTATGATTAATGGCTTTCTTTTTCATTATCGAGGGTGACGCTATTGTTAATTAATCAAGCGCCACGTATCGGGGGTGGAGGAGGAGATGAGTCATCGATGACTCATGCACACGTGTGAGTTTGGATTTAATGGTTTTCCATTAATGTACAAAAGACACTATTACGGAGTTCGTCTTTTACTCTAACCTAACCCTATTGTAGTACTTTATATATGTGTTTCAGCCGGATATGAGTCACGGATGATTTATACAGACGTGGAGCTTGGTTTTAATGGTTTTCCATTAGTGCATAATAGATACTATTATGGTACCCGGTGCCGCCCCATACTAACCCAAGGAACTCAGTTCCGGCCTATTCTAAGCCAGTTTATTCTTTTCTTATAAGCGTTACGCCCGGATATGAGACAAGGCTGATTCAGGCACTCGTGGGAACTTGAAGTTAATGCGTTTTCAGGACACGTTTTTCGCTATTCTAATCCAATTTTTGCCTATTTATGTGTGGTTTGCAGACGCCGTTGACGTCAAGACCGGCCATTTTGACATCGGTGCTGGAATATTAGGTATAATTAAGGATCTTGATTTATCCGGATTCAACCGGCCCCGATGCGATCTGGGGTAGAAGATATTATAACACAATGTTTGGCGTTAGCCTATGTTCGCTTTAAAGGCGAAGAAATTGAACGATGTAGCCTATATGAAAACGAAGTATACGGGCAGAATGCATGTTATTAATAGTAATTGCTCTTAAGAAAAGGGAAGAATACCTTGACCGCAAGAACCTGCTACAAGGTGGCGGACGAAATTCGCACCAGAAAAGAAGAATATTTCATCGCTTCCCCGAACGGCGAGCTATTATTGCCGGGAGAGGGTGAGAAAGGATCTCTATTGTTAGCGGCCCCCCTACGGAAACTGTATGGGATAAGGTCGCGTATCGCCAATATTTTGCGGAAGTAATTTACGCGGCTTTTTTCTTCCGCCTTTTGTAACATTGCAAAGACTATTTAACCTAAAGCGTAAGGAATTTGGCTGAACTAGTAACAATCAGTCCCAGGATCTACAGGTTAAAGTGGATGCGATCCACTATTTGCCCTTATTTCTAGGTTGCGAACCACGGACCCTTTGATTATTGCCTTATAAACAGCAGGATTCACTTAAAATTGACGAGATTTTTTACTGTTAGGGCCAATATTTCGCATTTCTCGCGTATTTTTACTCAGATAACGTTATTTGAACGATTCAAGCAAGAGTTTGCATGGCAATTTAGACACACAAACTGTGTTTCTTCAACTTTAGAAGAAAATGCAAAATATTCTACAACAATCTGCTTCATAACATAAAAAACTTCTAAGTTCCCAAAAAGTATCCAATCAATGAAAGAAAAGTGCTTGAAAAGGGAGAACTCTCTACAGTCTCGCAGAATTATAGGAAAGTAACAGCAAAACTTGGAAGATTACACCATCAATAATGCTCAATATGCATACACTTTACATGCAATCCCATGAAAAAGGCACATAGCAGACACTCATCTGAACTTGGACTCCAAAAAACAGCACTTTGGGATTACTAATACTCATAAATACTACATTGCCTGGCCTTGTTTGAATAGCGACGGTGCACACTTCATAGCAAAATATTGAAAACGTCAGATGTATGTTCGTATGAATGTGTAAAAGTGTGTGTGTGTATAAACGAGAATATATGTGTATTTAGCAGAGTGTGCTCTTACATAAATTGATAAAAAACAGCAATATAGAACCTGATAGGAAATAGTAAAAAATTAGGTTTTTAACATGACAAAGTAATTAGTTTAGTTTGTTAAAGATAAGAAACATAAGTTAATTACAAGAAATATAAATGAAATGCAATAAATATGTACAATTGTTTGGTTTGAATGTAGAGAAAATATCGAAAATTGTGCAAAACTTTGCATTATAACCAGTAAATTAAACAACGTTTGCCTTAGAATAGCACAAAATAGCATACTTATTAGATTAATAACAAACTTTCTGATGCAGTAAAGTATGGACTAGGGCTGAATGATTCAATTACTGTAAAATATTAGTCACTGATTGAAGTAAATAAAGTGCAAACAATACCATTTGTTTGTAAAATAGGGTTGTTAATTCCTCTGATAGCCGAAATATCAACTTGTACACAGTAAATTTGAGAGTTTTAGCAATATTTGTCATGAAATTGATATAAGTGTAACTTGCTAAGCGTGCCAAACACAAAATATTTAAGAAACAGTACAGTATAACCACAATTTTGAAAGCTAACAGTCCTCTAGTGTTTCTACCTAGCGTCTGTAGTGGTAAAATATATCCAGTCCTTAGGATTTTTGTCCTTCCATTCATCCCCAGCGTCGCGATTAGCCACTAAAGCAAAAAGCGAATTATTTTGCTTATTATAATTTCTACCTTTCATGCAATCACTTACACTGTAGTACTAAGTTTAGTGAATTTTGTCGTCTTCCTGATTGGTCTGTTAAAGTTAGTAATCCAATAAATATATAGCCCCAATCCCACCACTCACTGACATAAATGTTCTCCAAAAAGGAAGCTCCGGAGGCGAAAAATGACCGATTACGACCCCCCATGAAATTGTCCCAAAAAGCCGAGAAAATTAAGAAATCGCTCAATTGGCCCTTCCTTAAGGGTGAAAATACCCTTTTTTCAAGTCCTTAGCAACCGTTGCCACGGACATTTTTTTGCAGCACACATTGTTTCCTTCAATTCTTAATTGTCTAGCGAAATACATTATATTTCTCACAGATCAATAGCACACTGAAGAATGAACTCATGGTTTTGAAAAGGTGGCAGAACAAGGGTGACATCTACATAATAAGGAGTTTCAGCCCAGATACAATTACGTATATATTGTTATACTCAATGCATAAATATCTACATCGTGCTTGTTTTAACTAAATGTTTATGGGGTATAATGATATGCAATTCCTTAGAGCTTGCCGTGCCTGTTGTTGTCCATGGAAACGGACGTTGCTAGGGAACTTAAAGAAAGTTTATTTTCACCCCGGAAACTACTGTAAGGCAATTATGCTAGACTTTTCCATTTTCAAAATACGAGCATCAGAATTTATTACAGAGGCAAGGTAGGAATTTGAGGGGAATGACGGAAAACAGTTATTATCCAATTACGTTCAAAAATGTGAAAATAACAAAATACGTAAATATTGCATTTTCAATTTAGTCGCTTTTCAATTCGTTTAAGCAAAACATCCAACTACTTATCTTGAAACGGTTATTACTTACTCAGTTCATTATTAAGAAAATAGACAATAATAGTTTGAATATTTGTACCTTATTAGAGCCCATACACATAGAAAGTTACTTTCTAAACTTTTCAAACTTATACATATGTTCCCCATCATCCACTACAACATGCAGACATGTTCAAAGTCATTAAGATCTATGAAGAACCCCATCTATAACATGATTGCGCCCACAACGTGGCCGAAGCTCAGGCATGCGAGCGTACAAGACGTGGCCTTTGGCCACGTCGAAAGTACGCGAGTCCAATATATATAAAGCCTCAATCCCACCACTCACTGACATAAATGTTCTCCATGAAGGAAGCCCCGGAGGCGAAAAATGCCCGATTACGACCCCCCGTGAAATCGTCCCAAAAGGCCGAGAAAATTAAGAAATCGCTCAATCTGCCCTTCCTTAAGGGTGAAGATGCCCTTTCCTCAAGTCCTTAGCAACCGTTTCCAAGGCTTTTCTTTTTCGCTCACATTGTTTCCTTCAATTCTTAATTGTCGAGATACATTATATTTCTCACAGATCAATAGCACACAGATGAATTAACTCATGGTTTTGAAAAGGTACCTCAAACAATGGTGACATCTACATGATAAGGAGTTTCAGCCCAGATACAATTACGTATATATTGGTAAACTCAATGCGAAAATATTATCTACATCGTCGTTGTTTTAACTAAATGTTTAGAGGTATAATAACAAACAATTATTTAGAGAGTTTGCCGTGCTTGTTGTTCACAATGGAAACGGATGTTGCTAGGGAACTTACAGAAAGTTTATTTTTACCCCAAGAACTACTGTAAGGGAATTATGCTAGACTTTTCGAATTTCAACATACAAGCGTCAGAATATATTACAGAGGCAAGGTAGGAATTTTAGGGGAATGACGAAAAATTTTCTAATTACGTTTAAAAGTGTGAAAATGGCAAAAGACGTAAATATTGTTTTCTCAATTTAATGTCGCTCTTGAATTCGTTTATACAAGAACTCTAACTAACTATCTTGAAACAGTTATTGCTTACTCACTTTATTATTAAGAAAATAGACAATTTTGAATATTTTGTATATTTGTACCATATTAGAGCCCGTACACACACAGAGTTACGTTCAAAACTTTCCAAATAAGCGAAACGTATATATTGGTAAACTCAATGCGAATACATTTACATCGTGGTTGTTTTAATTAAATGTTTAGAGGTATAATAACAAACAATTATTTAGAGAGTTTGCCGTGCTTGTTGTTCACCATGGAAATGGATGTTGCTAGGGAACTTACAGAAAGTTTATTTTTACCCCAAGAACTACTGTAAGGGAATTATGCTAGACTTTTCGAATTTCAAAATACGAGAGTCAGAATTTATTACAGAGGCATGGTAGGAATTCGAGAAGAATGACAGAAAGATTGTATTTCCAATTTAGTGTCGCTATTGAATTCGTTTATGCAAAACATCCAACTAATTATCTTGATACCGTTATTACTTACTCAGTTTATTATTACGAAAATAGACAATAATATTTTGAATATTTGTACCTTATTACAGCCCATACAGACATAACGTTACTTTCTAAACTTTTCAAATTAGCAAACTTATACACTTTTTTGGCTTCATACAATAAAACATGCAGACATTTTACCCCATCTATAACATGATTACGCCCACAACGTGGCCGAAGATCACGCATGCGAGCGTACAAGACGTGGCCAAAGGCCACGTCGAAAGTACGCGAGTCCAATATATATAAAGCCCCAATCCCACCACTCACTGACATAAATGTTCTCCATGAAGGAAGCCCCGGAGGCGAAAAATGACCGATTACGACCCCCCATGAAATCGTCCCAAAAGGCCGAGAAAATTAAGAAATCGCTCAATCGGCCCTTCCTTAAGGGTGAAAATGCCCTTTCCTCAAGTCCTTAGCAACCGTTTCCAAGGCTTTTCTTTTTCGCTCACATTGTTTCCTTCAATTCTTAATTGTCGAGATACATTATATTTCTCACAGATCAATAGCACACAGATGAATGAACTCATGGTTTTGAAAAGGTGCCTGAAAGAAGGGTGACATCTTCATGATAAGGAGTTTCAGCCCAGATACAATTACGTCTATATTGTTATACTCAATGCGTAAATATCTACATCGTGCTTGTTTTAACTAAATATTTAAGGGGTATAATGACATGCAATTCCTTAGAGCTTGCCGTGCCTGTTGTTGTCCATGGAAACGGACGTTGCTAGGGAACTTAAAGAAAGTTTATTTTCACCTCGAAAACTACTGTAAGGGAATTATGCTAGACTTTTCGAATTTCAAAATACGAGCATCAGAATTTTATTACAGAGGCAAGGTAGGAATTTGAGGGGAATGACGGAAAACAGTTATTATCCAATTACGTTCAAAAATGTGAAAATAACAAAATACGTAAATATTGCATTTTCAATTTAGTCGCTATTCAATTCGTTTATGCAAAACATCCAACTACTTATCTTGAAACGGTTATTACTTACTCAGTTAATTATTAAGAAAATAGACAATAATAGTTTGAGTATTTGTACCTTATTAGAGCCCATACACACATAAAGTTACTTTCTAAACTTTTCAAATTAGCGAACTTGTACACATGTTCCCCATCATCTAATACAACATGCAGACATTTTCAAAGTCATTAAGATCATTGAGGAACCCCATTTAAAACATGATTGCGATCACAACGTGGCCGAAGGTCACGCATGCGATCGTACAAGGCGTGGCCAAAGGCCACGTCGACAATAAAGTAAAAAGTAAAGTGTTCCCCTGTGCATAGCACCATGCCATGAAGGCGTATAGGGGGTGTGGGGTTAACGCCCCACACTTTCTTGATCCGGTCGTGAGTGGGGGTGATGTGATCAACATCGCGCCCCTGACCGCCTTTACCCCCCAGGGTTTCCCCCAGGTACCCATGTTATTCGACGCTGGGCGGGCGCCGGGGCCGCTTCCACCGTTAGAAAAGTTCCCGGATTTGAACCGGCCGGGGATCGAACCCGGAACCTTTACCATGGTAGTCAGACGCGTTACCGACTGAGCCACCGCGGCCACCACGTCGACACTACGCGAGTCAATAAATATATACTTACACAGAAAAATCCTGATATAGTTGGATTCTCAAAAGTATGTACAATCAGTGTTCTTGGTACATTTAGCACCTAATATAGTATAAATTGAAGTCTAGTTAGTGTTGGGCTGTAAGATGTTCTGGTACATGTAGTTACTTAAAATAGCAAATATTTACTGTGTAACTGGTAAAGCACTCAAAAAAATCAACTTCGATTCCTCGTAGTAGTCCCTGAAAGTGATTCTTGCACGCTAATAAGGCCTTGGCGTGTGTTCCTATGTCTTCTACAAGTCTTTGTAAAGTTCATATTGGCCTGTGATTAACCATTCAACAAGCTTTAGAGCCTAAGCTTTAAGCTTCATTCAGTGGAATTTAGTAAAACATAAAAATAAACAATATTAATAAACATCCAGTTATAGTACTCTTGGTAAAGGGGTTTCAGTTCTCAGGCATATAATAATTTGAGTAACAGTAAAAGCTTGGCCTCTTATAAGTGCAAAAAGTACAAATATTAAACATTTCGTACAGTTTATCTAGTAAGCAAAAGCAAAAAATACATTAACTGCGCAACATACTTAAAAATTAAGCAAGCCGTGATATTCTCGTGGCACATAATAAGTCTCAAATATACTCAAAAATACTCTGACGTAAGGTTGACGGTTATCTGAGATCAAAATTTTCAAGCTTTCTCTCATGCATAAAGTGGCTCTAGGAAACACTAGGCCTTAATGAAATGGAAAAATAGAGTAAAAAACACTTGGAGAGTCGTGCTGAACACATCATATGAGAACAAAATATATGGAACCCTACTCATATATTTAGGAAACAATACCAACCCTAACAGTAAAAATATACCGATGAAACTCTAAAATAAACAAACTTTCCTCCGAAGCAAACCAAAAATAGCTTAGTGTAAGTCAATAAACCCTAACAAAAACAACATTCAACAACTACATAGAAAACAATAATAATAATAAAAGTAATAATAAAGGTTGTGGCTAAAGTTTTACTTAAAAGTACTTCTTCCTTAGTGATTAGAGAATTTTTTAAAATAAAGAACAAAACTCAAAGTTAAAAATTAATAAATATAAGATACAAAAGGTAATAAATAGAAAAATTAATAAAAGAAGCTGAAAAAATACCTTTGCGAGTATAAACTGCAATAAAAAAATGTAGCCTGAATAGATGAAATTGTGATATTAGAGTAAAAAATAAGCCTAACTTGTAAATAATAAGTTAAAGGTTGAAAAAAATCTCTTTGTAAGTGCAAAATGTTATAAACACTCCTGCCAGAATAGCTTAAAATGTATTATTTGAGTAAAAAATGGAAATAAACTTTTAAAATAACAAGTTAAAAGTTGAAAAAATGTCTTTGTGACTCCAAAATTTAATAAAAAATGTAGCCTGAATAGATGAAATTGACACATTAGAGTAAAAAATAAACCTAAACTTCAGCTTAAGTTGAAGAAACACAGTTTGTGTGTCTAAATTGCCATGCAAACTCTTGCTTGAATCGTTCAAATAACGTTTTCTGAGTAAAAATACGCGAGAAATGCGAAATATTGGCCCTAACAGTAAAACATCTCGTCAATTTTAAGTGAATCCTGCTGTTTATAAGGCAATAATCAAAGGGTCCGTGGTTCGCAACCTAGAAATAAGGGCAAATAGTGGATCGCATCCACTTTAACCTGTAGATCCTGGGACTGATTGTTACTAGTTCAGCCAAATTCCTTACGCTTTAGGTCAAATAGTCTTTGCAATGTTACAAAAGGCGGAAGAAAAAAGCCACGTAAATTACTTCCGCAAAATAAAATTGGAACCTCAAAAAAATCAATACAAACGTGTTAAAATATTGGCGATACGCGACCTTATCCCATACAGTTCCCGAAGGGGGGCCGCTAACACCCTCTCCCGGCAATAATAGCTCGCCGTTCGGGGAGGCGGTGAAATATTCTTCTTTTCTGGTGCGAATTTCGTCCGCCACCTTGTAGCAGGTTCTTGCGGTCAAGGAATTCTTTCCTTTTTTTAAGAGCAATTATTTTTAATAACATGCATTCTGGCCGTATACTTCGTTTTCATATAGGCTACATCGTTCAATTTCTTCGCCTTTAAAGCGAACATAGGCTAAAGCCAAACATTGTGTTATAATATCTTCTACCCCAGATCGCATTGAGGTCGGTTGAATCCGGATAAATCCAGATCCTTAATTATACCTAATAATCCAGCACCAATGTCAAAATGGCCGGTCTTGACGTCAACGGCGTCTGCAAACCACACATAAATAGGCAAAAATTGGATTAGAATAGCGAAAAACGTGTCCTGAAAACGCATTAACTTCAAGATCCCACGAGTGCCTGAATCAGCCTTGAATCATATCCGGGCGTAACGGGTATAAGAAAAGAATAAACTGGCTTAGAATAGGCCGGAACTGAGTTCCTTGGGTTAGAATAGAGCGACACCGGGTACCATAATAGTATCTATTATGCACTAATGGAAAACCATTAAAACTAAGCTCCACGTCTGTATAAATCATCCGTGACTCATATCTGGCTGAAACACATATATAAAGTACAACAATAGGGTTAGGTTAGAGTAAAAGACGAACTCCATAATAGTGTCTTTTGTACATTAATGGAAAACCATTAAATCCAAACTCCCACGTGGGCATGAGGCATCCATGACTCATATCCGGCAGTAACGCCTATATAAAGTACAACAATAGGGTTAGGTTAGGGTAAAAACGGATTACATAATAGTATTTTTTGTGCACTATTGGAAAACTATTAATTCCAAACTCACACGTGTGCATGAGTCATCGATGACTCATCTCCTCCTCCACCCCCGACACGTGGCGCTTGATTAATTAACAATAGCGTCACCCTTGATAATGAATAAAAAAGCCATTAATCATAATTAAAAATGACAGAAAACCGATGAAAACAGCCGGGAAGTATTTCCAATTCTACTCAAAACTTTCATATGATTCGTTTAGAGAATACATAAGGTTAGAGTTTGAAAATGTTGCTCCCGTAACTATGCATCTGTCCGGCAACGAGTTTCATATGTGTTTGTAACCAGCTTTCTCCTTGTGCTGCAGTGATTCTACAATGGATCAAGATATCCATCGCAATTATCAAGTTGGCCTGGAACGTCACTTCGTATCACGGTAGCACTAGGAGTGCTCGTGCCTTCCCACAGATGTCATCAGCTGGAAAAGTTCTTCACTTCTTGTGGCACGCTATGGAAATTGGTAAGTCGAATGGGCGAGAGAGGATGTCCAGAACAAATGGTTTTAAAACTTGTTTATAATAATTATTAATAATAATAATAAAGAGGCAAACAATGAGAGAGATAATTACGAAAAGGAACAGGGAAATAAAAAAGTTAAGAGACAGAAACATAGGGAAATTGAAAAGGTAAGAGACAGAGGAATACGGAAATAAAAAAGTCAAGAGACAGATAAATAGGGAAATAGAAAATGTAAGATACAGAGAAATAGGGAAATAGAAAAGCTAAGAGACAGAGTAATAAAAAGACGGAGAAGAAGATAAAAACAAACAGAGAAAGAATGAATCAGAAACAGTGGAAGATAGAGAAAAAGAAAGGTAGAAGGATATAGGTATATAAAGAAAAGGGGAAGATACAAAAACATAGAAACACAGAAGAAGAGAGAGAAAGAGATAGAAAGAAGGAATGAGAAACAGAAAGAGGAGGTTAGGAAAGATGAATAAATAGATAGAAAGCGGTGGAAAGAAAATGCACAGCACTTTTACATTCATAAACTGTTATCCTGTTCAATGTTCAGTTACACTTTCTGTTAACTCTGTCAGTTGGAGAAAATCGCCAGTCTTAACCAGCACCGGGTAGTTCAATGTGAAAGTAAGAAGCAGTTGACTAACCCCAACATCGCATTTCAAAATAGCGAGTTGGCAATGGTGAAGAACGGGAATGCTAGGAAATCGATCTGCGCGCAATCTCTTAGTAGTTTCATACCAAATCGATTGGCACACAGTCTGGTGTTTAAATGTAGAACTGCAAGCACACATGCAGCTTGTAGATTGACATATCGTCCATTGAGAATGCAAATGTTGTATCTCCAAATTGTACACAAATAGATATATTTTGACTGTGGTGTATTTAGAATGGAATTGTTTCATTTCTGGTATCGTCTGATGCCTACATACAACCAATATTGATATATTGAGCATACTTTTGGTTAATTTGCAGAATTTGGAAACACCACGAGAGTGCAAACGCCAACAGCCAATGAAACCTTACGACACAACCGCCATCCGAGTATGAGAGAAACCACTTATATTCTAACCTCAGTCACTTGTGGGAGCTGCTTAGCAGTAGTAAGGGTCTTCGGTTCTTACTTGTGTTGTTAACAGACACAAATTTTGAATAATAGTGGAATCCAAGTAGTTGATTAATTTCCCAAAATATGAATTATCTATTTTACTTTACTACGAAATGAGAAATTCATAATGAAATTGTTTCATCTCCATCTCGGTTGCAGAATGTAGTGTCCTATGTAGAAATCTCAAATCAAAGCTAGTGTTGCGTACAATTGTTCTATCTGAAATTTCAATACTTCATTGAAATGCAAACTTTCAGCGTAATGGTGACAAACGTTCAACAAATATACGCGGGGGTATCAAAAAGTTCGTGCAATCACCTGGAAGGAAACGACTTTGGACAAGTACAAAATCATGGTGGTATTAGTCCTTCTCGCCATGGTTGGTGACACATTTCTGCCAGCGGCCTTTCACCTTGCGTAAGCCGTTTTTATAGAACACTGCATTTTAGGCCTGAATCCACGGTTCCACCTCAGAAATGACACCATCCCTCGTGTCAAAGTGACTTCCTTTTAGTGGACGCTTCTTTTCCGGAAAGAGGAAAAAGTCAGTCGGTGCCAGGTCTAGGGAATATGGAGGGTAGGGCAAAATTTCGTATCCTAATTGAACTGTTTTCGAAATGGATGTATGAGCAGAATGGGCTGGTGCGTTGTCTGCCAATAGCAGCAATCCTTTTGTGAGCTTTCCTAGCCTTTTCAGCTTCAAGTTTTGACGGAACCGAGCTAGGAGATCACAATAATAGTCACTTGTGATTGTATGAGCCTGTGGCAGGTAGTCCTTCAGGATGACTCCCTCACAGTCCCAGACAACGGACAGCATCACCTTAGCGGCTGACGTTTGCACTCTTGCCTTTTTGGGGGGCGGTGGGGGCTGAGTTTCCACTGCTTACTCATCTCCTTTGTTTCTGGGTCATAAAGGTAGATCCAGCTTTCGTCCATTGTAACCAGTCTGCAAAAATCCTCTTCATCCAGCTTACAGCGGCCTAACATCTCTACTGCTTCCTCTCTAGTCCCCTTCTGGAAAGGGGTGAGCAATCGTGGCACCCACCGTGCCGACACTTTATGAAGGTGCAGCTGGTGATTGATGATTTTCCAGATGTTCCCATAACTAACACCGATTACAGCCATCACACTTTCAATGGTGATCCTCCTGTCTCCCATTATCATCTTCTCCACTTTCTCCATCAATGTGGCATCATTTATGAAGGACGGTCTCCCTGTCCTAGGGGCATCGGAAATTACCATGTGACAGGTTTGGAACTACCGTTTCCACTTGAAAACCATCTAATCTCATAGGATAGGATTTCCTCCCCATACACGCTTTAATCTCATCGTGAATTTACTTCGTTGCTTTCAACTGGAGATGCAGGAATTTGATGACGCTCTGTGCCTCAATTTTGTCAATCATGACACCTTCCTTTATTCACCTGTTAAAAAAGGATAGCAATAAACATCCAAAACAGACAAAAATTTGTGTGCTTAACCTAGAGGGGCCATTGTACAATACACATATCCGAGCGGGTTTCTAGTTTGTTTCCTTCCAGGAGATTGACGAACTTTTTGATACCCCCTCGTATCATGTCAAATTTTAAAGGCTTCTCATCAAAAAATGAAAAATTGGTCATAGACCATTTACAGTCTCAGTGGACGATATCTCATAAACCTTTCCTCTTCTGTTGTAGTTTCGCGCATCACCATCTTATGGATGTTCGCGGAGAAATTCCAGACCTACGTTCTCGTTCTGATCGTCGTCCATTGGTGCGTCATGATGATCTGGCTGTTCGGACTGAACGAGCCACTCGAGAAGGAAACGGAGGACACGGACTGGTGCAAAGTAGCGGAGGACATCGTCACCAAGTTATCAGCCTCTTTCATCTACAACTTCACCTTAGTAATACTCACAGACGGTCCTACCAAGAGACACTACGTACCTTACTACATCTTAGTGATCTTCGAGAACGCTGGAATCCTGTCCGTAATCTGGGCAATGAACATTGACTCCGCGCCCGTCGAGTTGTACGTCAAGACGGTTATCCAACTGTCCTCCTTCCTTCTGAGTCTACTCTTTATGGTAATATACTACGGTTTCTTCCACCACAAAACTAGTATTTTCAAGATTCTTGGACTGACAAAAACAGAATCTAGAGCCTGATGTTTTGCTTTTTTTACATTTTAATAAATTACAACGTAAAGCTTTATTTCCTTCTCTTCAGATGTGATATTTTTTACTCCTTTTTTTAGTACAGTGTGTTCGAAAAGTAACCATTCATTTTTCTTCATCACAAAATATATTGAAGTTTTAAGGGGTAAATTTCTCAATAAGCACCAACCTGGAAAGCTTCATTATGTCACTTTTCTGCCATTTTGACTAAC
The DNA here is from genome assembly GCF_977018435.1 of Lepisma saccharinum. Lineage (NCBI taxonomy): Eukaryota > Metazoa > Arthropoda > Insecta > Zygentoma > Lepismatidae > Lepisma > Lepisma saccharinum. The sequence continues at coordinate 51,167,764 of NC_139255.1, forward strand.
AGCGATGATGATAATGTCACTTACGAAGGGGCACTCAAAGAGCACCCAGCATGGGGTTCGCACTCTTGACCCCTGGCGTCGTAGCGTGCTGTGCTAACCACTCTGCCACGGAGGTCTTATACCGTGGACAGAATTGTTACATTGAATAATGTGATTCTGGCTCTTGGAACCAGATATAATCTGTAGGGTTTGTTGTACGCTGTTCATGTGTGTTGTTTTTCCATCAATTTCATCTCATGATCTCCAAAAGTGACAGAAAACCGAAGAAAAATAATACAAATCAGCAACAAAAACTACAACAAAAACAAGAAACAACAAATATATTTGAAGTGATGCCTGTAAGCATCCCGAGAGAGAGAGAGAAAGTGAGAGAAAACACACACAGAGGGAGAGAGAGATATATAGACAGACAGAGAGAAAGAGGAAGAGAGGCAAACAGAGAGGGAGTGAGAGAGACAGAGGGGGAGTGACAGACAGACAGAGAGTGACAGACAGACAGACAAGGAGAAACACACAGACAGAGACAGACAGACACGAATAGATAGAGAGACAGACAGACAGAGAGAGATAGACAGACAGGGAGAGACAGACAGAGAGTGAGAGACAGACAGACAGACAGACAGAGACAGACATGGAGAGACAGGCAGACTCAGGGAGAGACAGGCAGACGGAGAGAGAGACAGACAGACAGAGAGTGAGAGGCAGACGGGCAGGGAGAGACAGATAGATAGACAGAGACAGGCAGACAGGGAGAGACAGACAGACAGATAGAGGCAGGCAGACAGAGAGAATGAGAGAGATAGTGAGAAGGAAAGAGAAAGGAAAGGAGAGAGGCAAGGGAGGTAGAGAGAGAGGAGATAGAGAGTGAGAGATACACAGACGGAGTGAGAGAAAGATAGAGACAGACAGACAGAGAGTGTGAGAGAGTGTGAAACTTTTAATGCCTTCACTTACACCTGCCCTCTCTCTCCAATGCAAAATTATCCTTTATTAACTTATGAGGCTCTTTTGACAAGACCATCTTTAATGCAATTTCCTAATACTATATTCTCCAATCTGCATTACTGAAACAAATGCGGGAGGAAAACATAAAAATTCATATCACGATTCTTAAGAAAAATATATTATAATGGAAGAGAAGACGTTATTATCGGAGATGCTACAACTATTGACATACTCACAGAAAAGCAATTTCCTTATTGCACAAGATACATTCCCAAAGTGCCAAGAGAAGGAAGACATTCTTTCGATCCTATCATGGTTGCCAGTACCTCTCAAATCATCTAAAAACTCATTCAGATAAAACGTCCCATATTTTTTTTTCCGTACGATATATTAATGATAAACGATGATCTTAAATGCGAAATTAATCACTCTCGATTTCATTTTTATAGCGGATCTACAAATCCTTTAAGCGTTCCGTCAGGGCTGTTCTTGCGCGAGATCTTCCAAGGTTTTGAGCTCGTAATTTATCAGCCTTGATTCTGCCTTGTGTCGCGAGGCTATTAATTTCCTCATTGTGCTTGACGTTTTATCGACTCCTTGTCTCTTGTAGTAAATGGTGGCTTATTGAGAGAACGACACACAGGTGGGACGTGATGAAAGATAATTATGTATTTCAGATCTAGCCTAGTATTGCAAACCGAGTGACACGTTCCTTTAGTCAAAAGAACATGATTTAAATCAAACAGCAAGTAATACGTTCACATGAAGACTCTCAGCATTCACGTGATCCTCAAAGTCAAGTTTTAGCAAAGAAATATAAATATATTTTACTTCTTAGTAAAATAAATACTTATATGCGTAAATCCATTGCAGTCAATGAAATAATAGCTTCTTACAATTCAACTTTTTTTTTATATAAATGTATATTTGGTTGGAGCTTTGCTGCTATGCACCAGTTACATTTGTTTTACATTTTATAATTTTACAATTTCATAATTTTACAATTTTACAATTTTATAATTTTATAATATAATATTTTCTCTCACAATATAGTTGTTAAGTATAATAATATGATCAGGTGTTCCTTCAGTTGAACCACACTGACAGATTGGGGATTGAACAATCTTCCTAGTATACAGGTCTTTAGGGGCTAGGGTGTAATTTAGCCGACATATAAGAAGACTTGTTAAAGAGTTTCTTGAAAGGTTAATGTCTTGATACCAAGGTTCTTTAGGTTTAATTGGTTGAATTGAATAATATTTTTTCCCATTAGTCTTCCCTGTAATTGTCCATTGTTTCTACCAACTTTTCAACAATTCTGTTTTAGCATGCGACTCAAGCGCTTTTGCAGAAAATTTAATCCGAAGCGATCGATGACTTGATTCTTCAGCCGCGTACTTGGCTAATGCGTCTGCTATGTGGTTCCCTTCTATGGATGTATGCCCAGGAGTCCAGACAAAAGAAATACTGTATCCTGAGTTGGTTAGTTTGTGATACAAAATTTTTATGTTAACAATGTACCAGTCTACATAGTAATCAGCTGTTATCGATCCCAGGGAGTGTAAGACTGACGCTGAATCAGTGGCGATCACTAATCTCTTGAGGTATATACAACAATGCTTGACGAATAGCAAACGCTTCCGCCTTGAATATTGAAAATTCTGCTGGTAATGGGTAGATTTTGTATTCCATTAGATTATTGCAATATATTGCAGCTCCAGTGTTACCAGCTGCGGATTTTGATGCGTCTGTATATATATAAAAATCTTCATACACTACAGAGTGTACATATTCCATGAATATGTTATTCACCAATTCACCATACTTGGCATTGACGTTCGTGTATCTTTATCTGGATATGGAGGAAAGTGAACGGGAAGTATTGTTGCTAATTTAAAATAGTCTGTCGTAAAGCACGGAGACGTTGAAAATCTAATAACTTTCGGTATGTAATCCTTAATCGACTTGTATGCTGTGAATACGATTGGAAGATTTAATTTATATTTAGCTGTACGGTTTGATGACATTAAAAGTGTAAAAGTGATAATTTTGGTATTATCGGACTGGATATGGAAGACATCTTTTTCATTAAGAATTTTCTCGAAAGATATTGCGCCCGTAAATGAAATGGTGGTTCTCCTACTTCAACAAACGTAGCATGTTTCGGTGTTCCTTCCCATAGACCAAAGATTCTGCATAGACTATGATATTGTATTGAAGATATTTTCCCAAATGCCCAATTTAGATTATTGTTAATCAAGAGAGCCATATTCTAATCTTGAGTTTAGCATTTGCTTGTGAACATTGTGGAGTAGTCTAGGATCTGCTCCCCACTTTTTCTTGACTGCGAGACATTTTATAATGTTAAACGCCTTAAGCGCCTTTTCTTCCATGTGTTCTACTTGGGCTTTCCATTTCAATTTATCATCCAACATAATGCCAAGAAATTTGTATGTCCTAGTTTGTTTTATGTGTGATCCATTAATGTATAACACAACTGGAGTATGTAATCTTCTGCTAGGGAACACAATTACAGATGATTTTTCTACGTTAATGTTTATGCCATTGTTATCACACCATGTGCATAATTCGTTTAAAGCCAGTTGTGTTTTCTCTATACCATCAGATACATTGTTGCTGCTTTTGTATATAACAATATCATCTGCATATTGCAATAATCTAGCATACTTCAATACTTTTTAAAAAAGATCATAAGTATAAGTATTAAATAATGTTGGACTTAACACCGCACCTTGGGGAAGTCCTTGACTAGTTGTGCGAACATTCGAAAGTTGATGACCGTAACGAACATAAATTTTTCTCTGTAGTAATAATCCAACTATACTTTTAATAAATTGCTTAGCAAGATTGAGATTTTTTAGTTTTTTAACAAGCAAATCTATAAGGACTGCATCATATGCACTAGAAAGATCCAGCAAAACAACTATACAAAATTCGCGACGATCAATTGACAACCATATGTCTAAAATAAGTGTAGTCAAAACATCTATTGTCCCCATTCCTCTTCTGAATCCCATTTGATATTTTGGTCATATATTGTTATATTCAATCCACCAAGTAATTCTATTAAGTATAAGATGTTCATAATTTTTTGATAAGCATGACGCTAGTGCTATTGGCCGATAATTTTTAGAACATTCTGGTGTTTTTCCTGGTTTAAGGATTGGAATTATAACAATTTCCTTCCATTGAAGGGGAACTTGTCCACTAATCCATATCACGTTATAAAGTTCTAATAATTTATCTATCCCCAGTTCATATGATATGCCATCCATTCCTGGTGACGACGAAGGTTTCCTTTCACTTATAACTTTTCTTAATTCTGCACTGGTATATGGACATTCGAATGTTGATGGTGTGAATTCATTCATTGAATTTAATATGGCATTAAAATCACAGTCGCTGGAGTCTGGTGTTATGGTTTGATGAAATTCTGTTATCCATTTACTGCTTATGTCGCCTCCATGATATCTACTAATATTATTGGCATTAGACATTCTGTTAATAACTTTCCACGTTGTGGTTAAGGATGATTCATTTGTTAATGAGGAACAAAACTTTTTCCAAAACTCTGCCTTAATTTACCTTAAGTACCTTTGAGTTTTGGCTGCTGTTTCTTTGTACTTCAAGAAATGGTTCATTGTTGGGTTTTCTTTATATTTGATGAATGCATTTTGTCTAGCGTTTATCAATTTCTGGCAGTTTGTCGTCCACCACGGAGCAATCTTTCTTTTCGAGTCACGTTGACGGAGACTTGTAGATCAGTTCAAATTCTCTCTAATTAGTGATGTATAGTTTTCGTAATCTTTCTCTAAAGTTTGTTGTTGGTAATTTTCAGTAGAGAGATTGATTTGTCTTGATAATTCGTTCCAGTTAATATTTTTAGAATAGTATGGACGTGTTGGTCTTTTCGGAAGATTACTAGATATAAGTGTTGTATCTATATTTGAATCAAATGATATCAAAATTGGAAGATGATTACTATTATATGGATTTTGTAAATGAGGTATCTATTCCCTTAATTACACCCATTCTCCTCACTTTATGTGCTGGCACATAAGCAAACCAGTTATTGTTCATTAGAACTGGATGAGAGAGAAAGTTGTTAGCATTTTTCGCAGATTTGAATTCCAATTTCGCCAGAATTTTCCCCATGGTCTCAATTGTCTTTAGACCTTCGATTTTGATTTCATGAAGTTTTTTCCCTAATTTTAGTATATGTAGCTGACCAATATTTCTTCTATTTGTTCCATTAATTTCATTTGCACTTCTTACAAATACATCATAAGGCCCCAATTGGGTATTTTTGTATGTAATTGTTTCATGATCTTTAGATATTTTAAGTAGTTGTATTTGTGATATTATTGGCACAAAAATCATACAAATGAAGAGCTTTTTGATTAACAGACCCGATTTGGCTACACTTAAAACTATGCCAAGATGCCCATATGCCCCAATTGCCCAAGTGTGATATGCTCTCAATCCCAAGAACCCTGAATTCTAGTGTACAAATGAAGAGCCTATTTGATTAACAGACCCGATTTGGCTATACTTAAAACAATGTCAAGATGTCTATATGAATCAATTGGCCAAGTGTGGACACAGTTGAATCTAAAGAATCTTGAGCCCTAGTGTACATATGAAGAATCACACAATGTACAAATGAAGAAACCTCAACAGATTGATTTGACCATGTATGCAAAAGCTGAATCTGTGAGATTGTTGTTTGTAAGCCTGCTAAAGATATCTAATACAATACAGGATTACCTTGGACAAAGGCAGGCTGCAAATTGAACTGTTACCTGTTTTCTTCCTAATCTTTGATCAGTTTTATGCCCGGGGCAGTAATTACTTAGCTCAGAAATGCATTAGTCTGTCAGACAGTTATGATCGGGAAGATTGATGCATTGCTTGACCTGGTAATAAATTATGCACGCTTGGGGGCTTTTATATTCCATTATTGCTGGCACGCTTGGGGGCTTTCATATGCTGGCACGCATATAAGCTGAAAGGGGGCATTATTGATATTTCTGTATAATTCTAGGGAAAATTCCTTTTGCATGATAGCATGTGTCAGGCCTGCATGCTATTGACTCCAATTCACTGGAAGGGCATGAAACTTCAATTAATATTTCTGTGTAATAGGGGGAAATTCTTACTAAAAGGACATCACCCCCTGAGTCCAATTCCAAAAGGCTATGCTCTGAAATAATATATACACACGTGAGACTTTGAGAATATTCACTGCACAACTGTATTAGCTGATATCCAGCTCATAGCTCCCAGGTCTGATACCTGGTAGAGTGTGTGGGCATAGCCCCATGGCTTATATGCCTTGTAATCAAAGGCTCCTGGGTTTGAGGCCTCCCCATGGAGAAGTGTTAATATTGCTGCCTTGTAATCAAGAGCTCCCGGGTTTGATACCAGGTAGAGTGTGTAGGCCTCCCTGATGGCAAAGTGTTGGTATTATTGCCTTGTAATAAAGAGACTCCCGGGTTTGAGGCCTGGTAAAGTGTGTGAGATTGAAATACATGTGGCAGAATAATATCCCCACACGTAAGACTTTGAGAATATTCACTGCAGATTTAAAATCCAATTTTGACTGTATTTAGCTGATATCCAGCTGATAGCTCCCGGGTTTGATACCTGGTAAAGTGTGTTATACAACAGCATAATAGAGCAAAACTACTCTATATTGGGGATCACCAGAGCCTAGTTATTGCTGTTGTTTGGGTATAAAAGCACCAGCTCAGCCACTAACTGCTGTTATAATTGTTTTGGCATACTATCCATAGTTCTGTTTTTTTGGAGCAAGAAATTTTATATAAATAAACAATAAAAATGCCAAACTTGAAATATTGCAATCAGTGTAAAAAAAATATTTCAAGTTCTAATTGGGCTAGGCACCGGCATAATTGTGATCCAGAAAAATGCAGAAAAGCTACTAAATTGTGCCCAAGATGCCATAAAATATTAAGCAAAGCATATTACAATAGGCATAAGTGTACTTGTTATGTACAGTCATCAACATTGCCCTCACAACCATCTACATCTGGTCTGAAAAGGAAGCTTGAAACACCTGTTAATGCTAGACCGGCAAAGCAGCCACGCTATGCACCACCTATCCATAGCAGTTTTAATGGCCAACTTAGGGATCACTGTTTTGAATCAGAGCCAAGATGTGACATTAAGAATTTTTTGAACAGTATAAATCCTGATGTGCAGGCAATTCTAAATGCACAAAATGGCTCTTATAAGCTGTCCCTCAAATTGTTTACACAATATAAGAAACCAAATGGCACAAAATTTACACAGCCCCACATAACAGAAACTGTAGCTGTATATTCAAATGCAAATTTAGACAAAATAATAAGCAGTTTGATAGAGCAATTGAATATTAAACACTCTGAATTTGCAGCAAAAGAATCAGGATGGAGCCTATGCGGAACTCCACACAAGCTCTATGTTAATATTTCTGAATTCAGCCCATTACAAGGATCTACATATCTGCCATTACCTGCCAATATTAAAAACAAAAAAAGCCGTGGTTAACATAGAAAATAATGATGAGAAATGTTTTTTGTGGTGTATTTTATCTGCTTTGTATCCAGTTTTAAGGAATCCTCAGAGAATAACTTATTATAAACAACATGAGCACGATTTTGATGATGCTATGGAGGGCTTAGAATATCCAATGTCTGTTCAGAATATTGATAAATTTGAAAAAAAAAGGCCAGGGATATCAATGGTAAACAATTATCTATTAATGTATTTATTTGTTCTACTGGCCGTGGCAATTGCTTGATAGCACCTCTCAGAATCAGTACAGTTGATGATGATTCTGCTGTTCCGATTGATCTGCTCTTAATTGAAGGGGATGACACACACCATTACACTCTGATACACAGTCTTGAAGCTTTAGTCAGAAAACAACTAGACAAATCCAATACAATATTCAAATTGTGCAGAAGATGTTTGACTGTATTTGATGGTAGAAAAATAATAAATGGGGTTCGGGAACAAAATGCAGAAATTGCTAAAAACAAGTTAATTGAACATTTAAAATACTGTAGCAACCATAAACCTGTTCATATGGTGATGCCTAAGCCAAATGAAAATGCCAAATTCAAAAAAATTGAAGCCTTGTTGGAACACCCAGCTTATATAGTCTGTGATTTTGAATCAAACCTCAAACCCCTTGCATTATGCAGCCCAGATCCTGATGAATCTTCAATTACATCATACCAGTTACATGAGCCTTCTAGTTTTTATTATGTTGTTGTACAGGATGGTGTTGTTAGTGAAGAATATTTATATATGGGACCAGATGCCATCAAAGAATTTGCACATAGAATAGAAAATGAATGCCATGACAAAGCATCTAATGTCTTATTAAAATCAAAACCTATGTTGCCTTTAACAGAGGATCAGATTGAAGATTTCAACAATGCAGAAAAATGCCCGGTATGTGATTCTGAATTTTCAGATACAAATATCAAGGTGCATCACCATTCTCATACAGATGGTAAATTCAAAATGGCCCTGTGTAAAAGCTGTAATATTAAGATCCAGAGACCAAAATTTGTCCCAATATTTTGCCATGGTGCATCTAATTATGATTTTCATCATTTGATAAGGTACGAGGGGTTTGACAAGCAGAATTTAAATATTTTAGCAGAAAATAATGAGAAATATATTGCTATTAGCAAGATAATTAAAGTTAATGGTGTTCCCATTCACTTAAGATTTCTTGATTCCTACAGAATTCTGTCAGCTAGCCTTGCCACTCTGGCCAGTCAATTATCTGATGATCAATTCAAAATCACATGTGTTACGTTTCCAAATCAGGACCTGAAATTAATTAGGCGGAAGGGTGTATATCCATATGACTATGTTACAGATTTTTCTAAATTTGATGAGTGTGCTCTGCCACCAAAAGAAGCATTCTACAGCAAACTCAGAGCATCTGGAATCACTGATGAAGATTATCACCATGCCCAGTTGATGTGGAACAATTTAAAATGCCAGACATTTGGTGATTATCATAAGGCATATTTAACACTTGATGTGACTCTCTTAGCTGATATACTACAGGCATTTAGAAAATCATCGATGGAAAATTATAAGCTGGATCCAATGTATTTCTACAGTGCTCCAGGCCTAGCATGGTCTGCAATGTTTTTAAACACTAAAATGCAGTTGGATCTAATCCAAGATCAAGATATGTATCTGTTTATGGAACAATGTATACGAGGAGGCATGGTGCAATGTTCTCAGAGATATGCCAGAGCAAATAACAAATATATTCCTGATTATGATCCAGCACTGCCATCAAATTATATACTGTATGTAGATGCCAATAGCCTGTATGGTTATGCTATGATGGATAAATTGCCATATGCAGGGCATGAGTGGGTTGAAGATTTCAATATTGAAGTTCTTCAGGATTTTGATGACAGTGACTATGGCCTGTTCTTAGAAGTTGATCTGACAATTCCTGATGATTTACACAACAAATTTTCTGATCTGCCCCCAATTCCTGAGGCTAAATGTTCACCTGGCTCTAAACAGAAGAAGCTCATGATGACTCTAGAGCCAAAACAGGGTTATGTCATGTATTACAAAAACCTCCAGTTCCTAATGAATCATGGTGTTCAAGTGACCAAAGTTGGCAAAGTCTTAAGGTTCAGGCACTCAAGATGGTTGAAGCCATATATTGATACAAACACAGAGCTTCGAACATCTGCAATGAGCCAATTTGATAAAACTTTGTTTAAATTGATGGTAAATTCAGTGTATGGCAAAACCATAGAAAATGTCAGAAAACATACTGATGTTAAATTAATTACTGACCCCAGCCTGAGCAAAAAATTGATTGCAAAGCCTAATTTCAATTATAGAAGAATTTATGATGAAAATATGGCACTTTTCAACATGAAAAAAACAAAGATTAAGTTTGATAAGCCTATTTATGTAGGGGCTGTGATATTGGAATTGGCCAAATTACACATGTTAAAATTGTATTATGATGTGTTGAAGCCTATTTATGATGATCGTGTAAAACTGATGTACATGGATACAGATAGCTTTATTCTTGATATTCAGACAGAAGATGTCTATCAAGATATGTCCCAGCCTGCATTGCTTGAATATTTTGATACCAGTGAACATACAAAGATTCAACCCCACAACAAAAAGGTGCCTGGCAAGTTAAAAGATGAGACACTTGGTGATATTATTGTGGCATTTGCTGGGTTAAGGGCCAAGATGTACAGCTTTGAAACATGTAGTGGTGCTGTTGCCAAAAAGGCCAAGGGCATTGGTAGAGATACTGTAGACAAAGAGCTCCAATTTGAAGATTACAAAAATTGTCTCAAAACCCAGAGTTTAATCAGAACATCAGAATGCAGAATTCAGAGTGAGGATCACTTGTTGACTACAAATGTTGTAAGAAAAGTGGCTCTGGACCCACATGATGATAAGAGATGCATTTTATCATGTGGCATACATACTCTACCATGAGGTCATTGTGATTTGAGAAGTGGTAATCAATGCCCAATTACAGAGCATGATTTGAAATAAATAAACATGCCTATGAACTTATTTGGGTTCAAAAAACAGGCTATTATGGACCTGCCAACACCAGCACCCTCTTCTGATATACAATCTATGATATCTAAACTAAGTGGTTTGTTAATTATTAATCTGAACAGCATACTTACAGATGTTGATGATGAAACAGGTAAAACATTATACATATTTAACAATAATTTAAATCATTACCAATTACCTGTAGGTGGTCAATTACAATTTATTACAACTCCCGAGGGTAATGTCAAGGTTTCAATAGGGAGAAATATTTATAGAATTAAGCACTCAAACATGATTTCTGGCACTGTATATACTGTTTCTGCTGGTGACTGCTTATATATTGAGGTCCCGGGATCCTATGACAAGCTTATACCTTTTTTATAGAATTAAGAATTAGATATTTTATAATAAATAACCACTAAAACAAAAATGCCTAATGATATATTTGGCCATACAAGGCATGAAGATCACAGTGATGAGATTCTGATGCTTGATGTCAGAGTCAAAAGATTAAGAAGTGATTTACAAGCTTTACAAATCACACTCAATGCCAGTCTTCAACTAGAAATTACAAATTTACAACCACAATGCATGGACCCTCTTCTTAAAATTGATTCAGAACTCAAATTGCTGCTTCAAAAATATACTGACTTGGCCAAAATTTAGAGGAAGCTGTGGCAGCTCTTCAAGCCAAATTTAAGACTCAGGCTACCAACTCTGAGCAATTGAAACAACAATTGGAAGAGCAGATAAATAATGTCCAGGCACAGCTCCAAACAATTGTCAAAAGCATAAAATCACAAGAAGATTTTGATCTAGTGATTTCCACTCTAAAGGAACAGATTCAATCACTACAGATACCTAATCTGGACCCCTTGAACAATGCCATAGCTGAGGTTAAAGAAATAATTGAGACACTTGAAAATTTTATGAACAACTTGCCATCTTCTGATGCTCTGAGTGCTATAACTCGTAGTGTTGCCAACATCAAGCTGCAACTTGAAACATATGAAGATTTTGGAAAAATTCAGAGTACCATAAGCCATCTTGAGGGTACAATAGCAGCAGTGCAAAGTGATCTGACAAATGTACAAGAAACTCTAGAATCTCGCCTGCCTGGTATTGTAGACACCCTTGTCAGTGTCCAGCAACAGATCACAAAACTTGAAAACCTCAACACTGAATCTGAGCTATCTCATTTTCATCACTTGATCGATGATATCCAAACAAAACTTGAAATTTTACAACAATCAACACCTACTCAGGCAGACATAACCCTGCTTCAAGATGCTATGCGAAGTGTGGCTGATGCTTCTGAATTAAATGATGTGAAATTGGCACTTGAATCTTTGCAAAATACTGTATCAAATCTGCCTACATCACAGGAACTTAAAAATATTAAGAGAGCAGTGAATCGCATATTGAAATCAGAAGATATCAAGAATATCCAGACAGAGATCAAACAACTTACTCAGACAGTGGCCACTCTACCAACTAATCAACATATTAATGAATTGCATGCCTTGTTTAGGATATTAGAAGACAAGTCCATGATCTTACTGCTCAAAATTCAAAATTGGCAGTTGTTGAAAATCTACAGCAAATTGTGGCCAACATCAAGCAACAGCTAGGAAGCATGGAATCCAACCAAGCAAATGCTTTGTCTGCTTTTGCCACCCAGCTTCAAGAGATTGTGCAACAATACAAAAAACTTGTTGTGGACATAAAAATCAACCAAAGAATATGATTCACCATTTACACCAGGTGGCAAAATATATATGCTGTCCCCTGCACAATTTTATTACCAGTTTTTTGTTGGGGGCACACTTAGACCAATCAAGATCAAATATTGGCTACAACCACAGGCACACCACTACCCTACCTTATCAATAACAAATGCTGACAACACACCAAAAGTCACCAGTGTTGAGTTAGAGGATTTTACAGACCCCGATACATTAGAGACATCTTATGCTGAAGATGATGGTTCTCTGGAATTTAATATACAAATAGGAGACAAATTATATTTAGAAAATCCTGTAGTATCAGCTGCTGAACATCCCATAGTTGCAATATTTTTGTTTACATACTATGTCTAGACAAATTATTGTTGATGAATTACACAGACAAGCCAAGCCAGACATAATTATAAGAGACTGCCAGTGGTTACAAAAGGCATAGATGATTTATGGCAGTGTGACTTGGTTGAGATGGCAAGTGGACAGCTGAAAAACTTAGACAAGATCAACAAGGGCTACAAGTATCTACTCACTGTCATAGACACATTTTCAAAATATGCCTGGGCTGTGCCACTCAAATCCAAGACTGGAGCATGTGTTACAGAAGCCTTCAGGACAATCATCAATCAGAGTGGAAGATCACCGCGCTATTTGCAAACAGATAATAGCAAAGAATTCTATAATTCTGTGTTCCAACAATTTATTAAAAGCCAGTGAACACAACATTACTCGAGTTACAGTGATCTCAAGGCCTCTATTGTAGAAAGATTCAACAAAACAATAAAAAATCATATGTATAAACAATTTACACTTCAAGGTAATTATAAATGGCTCAGTATCCTACCAGAACTTTTAGATAGATATAACAACTCGGTCCATTCCACATTCAACATGAAACCCTCTGAGGTAACTTCATCTGATGAGCAAAAATTGATCAGTACTGTTTATTATCCTAGATACCAGCCAACAACAAGAAAAGCCAAATACAAGGTAGGTGATCAAGTAAGAATCATCAAATATAAGCACTTATTCAAAAGAGGCTTTACCAGAAACTGGAGCACTGAATTATTTACAGTGGTTCAAGTTAAACCTGGGACCCGATACACATATATATTAAAAGACCACCGAGGAGAAATTCTCAAAGGCAGGTTTTATGAAGAAGAACTCAGCAAAACTAAGCAGCCTGACACATATCTCATAGAAAAAATCATCCGCAGAAAAGGCAACAAGATACTGGTGAAATGGCTAGGACTCCCAGAACACAGCTGGATCGAGGCATACAAAGTGATACTATGAACACCTGGTATGTTATAAAGAGACTGCCAGAGATTGAACAGCAGATTAAGAGAAATGGCAAGCTGCTGTCTGATAATATTAGATGTCTTATTGTTGGGCCATCGGCTAGTGGTAAAACTACACTAATGATTGATAATTTTTTATTGGCACCCAACTGGTTAGACTGGAAAAACAGGCACTTGTATGTTTTCTCTAAGAGCTTGGAACAATTAAAATATCAGCAGCTGATGAAGCTATATGATGGACTGGATATAGCTACTTTTGAATCAGATGTTAAGCCACTTCATGAATGTCTCGATAATTCTGTTGTTATGTTTGATGACATTATACTGGATAATCAAAACAAGGTTAGAATTTTTTTTACACAGGGGCGGCACAAAAACATAGATTGCTTCTACCTGGCACAGACCTTTTCTAAAATACCGAAGCAGCTGATCCGAGACAACAGCAATTTTATATGTGTGTTTCATCAAGATCATACCAACCTCAAACACATACATGATGAATATGTAGGTGGGGACTTGAGCTACAATGATTTTTCTAAGTTTTGCAGTAGGTGCTGGAACCAGGACAGCTATGGGTTTGTCACAATTGATATGACAAGGAAACCCAATAGTGGTAAATACAGAAATAAAATCAACAATTTTCTAGACATTGAAACATATATAAATAACCATGAAAAGGCCAATCATTGATGATCTTAAATTAAGAGATTATCTTGTAAAAAGATTTAAGGGATGGAAATCAGAGAACCGAGGAATCTATGAACAACACAAGCAAACAGAACAACCTATTATTGATGCTATTAGTGAATTAGGTAAAAATATCAAAACTGTTACAGAGCAAAATCAAAATTTGATCACAGAGCTTGTACCTGTAGCTGCTAGGAACATATTAGATTATCCAATCTCCCCACTTTCTAGTATTCATACACCTAGTCCTGTTGCTCCTCGAAGAATTGAAGCTACTCAGGATCCTATTGAATTGGGTCTTCTTGCTCAAAAATATTTAAGCACACCTAAAGACAACAAAGATGAGGTCTTTGGCTTATATGCTGACACAGAGCGTGATGGTAGCATCATACATAGAAATGGCAATTTTAGAGTAACATTTATGGGAGATGATCTAATTGTATATTCAGAATCTCATCTTGGAGAAAGAGGTGGTTTTGTTAAGTACCCTGGCACACCTGGATTGTGGGAACTGATGACTAGGAAAAGGCCTGGCAGCTATACAGATCAAGATTATGAGCATTACAAAGAAATATTAATAAAATCAGATGCTCTATACCAGAACAATGATCCCACACAAAAAGAGTCAAGTCTAGCAGTGGAGCAAAATACAACAACTTAATCAAGCCCATATGGTCACAGATCAAGACTGGTAGTGGAATCAAACATTACAACACCCTGCCTAAAGAATTTGTCTGGGTTGATGATGTCAGGAAACTTGTAGATAGGTTGTTGGTGATAGCTGGGGAGGAAAATGCTGGCAACCACAATTTTTACAATGAAAAGGTTGGAATTATGGACATGATAAGCACCAAATTGTCTAATTTTATAGTGACTGACACTAAGGGCATTGGATATCTCATAAAAATTATTAATACTCTACCCCCCAAATTTTGGAATATCTCTGAGGCTCGGGGGCTGGTTAATGACATCATAAACAAGCTGCCATTTGAACTACACATACCAGGCTATCAGTATTGTGGTCCCGGTACAAAATTGGACCATAGATTAAACAGAGGTGACCCTGGTGTTAATCCCCTAGATGCTGCTTGTAGAGACCATGACATAGCATACAACACACATTCTGATCTTGATAGGCGACATGTTGCAGACAAGAAATTAGAAGAGGCTGCATTTGGTAGATTTGTAAGCAAAGATGCTTCTTTAAGTGAGAGAATAGCAGCATTGGGGACCACCATAGCTATGAACACCAAACAAAAACTGGGGTGGGGGTTGTGATAAATTAAATAAATTTAAGCCACTTAATTAAGCTATGTAAACCCAGAATATATATATAATAAACCTACAATGAAGGCCAAGGGTGTTATGTATCAGATACCTTATGCAGGTCTTAAATATCTTAAAACTATTGATTGCCTTTTAACCAAAAAGCAGCGCAAGAAAAAAAGCTCTTGTCTTGCCAAGGGCCATGGTATGAAATTATTACTTAGTACCCCCCAATTAAAAAAATTACAGCAATCCAGGAAAAAATCACATGTAGGGGGCTTCATATTTAGTATCCCGGCCATCCTAGCAGCTTTGGGGGCTGTGGGGAGCTTGGCTGGGGGATCAGCTGCCATAGCAAAAACAGTAATAGATGCGAAGAAGAATAAGGCAGAATTAGATGAATTGAAGCGCCATAATCTGGCCATAGAGAAACAAGGCAAAGGTGTTAAGAGAGCCATGAATAAGTTTAAAAAACAAGAGCCGCTTACAAACCAAGATATTGAAGGTTTAATCAAGCCACTGGGCATCAAAAATTTTAGAGGTGTGTACATGTCTGATTCCTTGCCAGAACAACCACTCAACAAAGAGTGTGGCATTGTTAATTTGGATAAGTACAAAAATCAGGGCACTCACTGGATCTGTTATCTTAAATATTTAAAAGATGAGGCATTTGTTTTTGATTCATTTGGAGGTGTTCCACCTGAAAATTTAGTAAAATATCTAAAATCAACTAATCTTTATTACAATAATGCCCGTGTTCAAAATTTCAAAGATGTTAATTGTGGACATCTGTGTTTATCTGTTCTTAGATATCTGTTCAAATAAATAAACCATCAATTGAAGATTTTCAAAGGGCCCTGTGGTATCTGAAGCATCATGGGAGTATTCCATCTCACCAGCCAAAATTCAATATTGAAGCTCAGATTACATGATGACATAGTGTATCCCAAAACAATAGCTCTCAGAGCATTTTATGGCATGTACTTGATCCCTAATATTACACACCTCAACAACAAGATTGCAGTTGGTGACCAAAACATTGTCATCACTCCAGGGCAATATAATCTATCGACTCTAAATGCTCAGTTACCCAGAGGTATAGTGTTAACTCAAAATTCTGTCACTCACAGACTAGAGATTGTGTCTGCTACAGAAACAGTGGATCTGGGTACTATAGGAGAGCTGTTAGGCTTTGAGAACAACACAAAACTTGAACCAGCCATTAAACACACTGCTATTAATATACCTAAATTCTTAGCCATAGAAACTCTGAATATTCACTGTAATGTGGCCGAGGGTATGATCACCAAATCAAATGGCATAGGCACTCACAAACAAACTGGCATCATTGCAACATTCAAACCTAACTCTGAATTCATGGAGCCGATCATCTACACTCCATCACCAACATTATATTTTCCTGTGTGCCATAATAGAATAGATAACATTGAGTTGATGGTCACTAATGAAAAAGAAGAATTAGTTGATTTTGCTGGAGCCACAACAACTGCAATCATAGAAATTAATATTTAAATAAAAATAGATACAAAAAAAATGGAAAATATTGAGAGTTATGAGCTACAATCATTCCCCCCAAACAGGAGGACCTTTGCAAATTTAAATCAACCCAACACAGAGATTGAGGTTGATCTTGATGTAGGAGATGGCTTTATACACCCCCACAGAGCAGATCTATATATCAAGTTTGATGTTGTAAAGCTCGATGGTACAGATTATCCTGCAAATTCAAATATAAGATTGGTAGACAATTTTTTGCCACATCTGTTCTCTGAAATTGAGATCAGAAAACATGGTGTTGTTATAAGCAGAGTAGATTACCCTGGTATTACCTCTACAGCTTTGGCCACACTAAAATTATCCAAAACCGAGGCATCATACTACAAAATAGGTGGATTTGAGGCTGGTGATAAAATATTATCCAAGAGCCACACAGTATTGTTTCCTATGCGCCTGTTGCCAGGATTCTTCCCAGATTACAAAGACATCATGTGGAAGGGTAGTTTAAGAATCACATTTAGAAGAGCTGCTAAATGATAATAATGCTTTGATGAGGTACAGTACATTAAATTCTACTGGGGAAGCTCTGCCTAATACCCTACCTGATGAGGGCAAATGTCTTATTCAGACTATTCAGCTAAGAATTCCAGTAGTTGAATATGAAGCCAGTTATGCTCTTAAATACAAAGCAGATATACTAAAAAATCCACAGGTGCCTTTACAATTTTATACATATCAATGTGTGCAGAAGCCTGCCACTGGTAGCTATTATGAATTTGATGCTACAAACTCATTCTCCAGTATACAATATGACATGCCAGATTTTGTGGTAGTACTGTTTCAAACTGGAAGACACAATAATCAGGAAAAAAATTCAAGTAAATTTGATAACTGCAACATCAAGAACATATATCTTAAAAATGGCTCTAAAGGGGTGTTTCCTAGATAAAATTATAATTTAAACATGTCCAAGGATGATTTCCTCAAATTATATGGAGCATTTACAGCATACAAAAGGGTCACCACTGGCAATACAGACATGTATTACTCACCAGATGAATTCAAAGCACAGAGACCCATGTTTGTCATCAACACCTCAAAAAGGAAACAAGTTGTGGTTAATGACAGGACAAACATTAAAATTATCTGGGAATTCCATGATACACTCCCTGATGACACCGCATGTAGTGTTATTCTTATAGGTGAAAAATCATATGTTTATGATGTAAGAAATGAGAGAGTCACAGAGCAATTCTAGAAGGCCTCTGCATATTACATTGTCTTTGTACTAGATATGCAAGTTGGGCCTGGTGTCCAATTAAAATATTGAGCATATTCCAGGTAACATATTAATTCTCTGAACTTAAACCGGAAGTAGACCGGTAGTGGACCGGAAGTAAATATATGTGGGTGCATGGGTGTGGGTAGCTCTTAAGAGCATTTTTGGCTTAGTTTTAAGTGTAGCCATAACAATATCAAGAAGACTATATCTTTAGCAGGTTACAAACAACAATCTCACAGATTCAGCTTTTGCATACATGGTCAAATCAATCTGTTGAGGCTTCTTCATTTGTACACTGTGTGATTCTTCATTTGTACACTAGGGCTCAAGATTCTTTAGATTTAACTGTGTGCATACTTGTCCAATTAATTCATATAGACATCTTGATATTGTTTTAAGTATAGCCAAATCGGGTCTGTTAATCAAATAGGCTCTTCATTTGTACACTAGAATTCAGGGTTCTTGGGATTGAGAGCATATCACACTTGGGCAATTGGGGCATATGGGCATCTTGGCATAGTTTTAAGTGTAGCCAAATCGGGTCTGTTAATCAAAAAGCTCTTCATTTGTATGATTTTTGTGCCAATAATATCACAAATACAACTACTATTTTAACTTGATGTGTATTTACTGTATCCTGGGACAGGTTTTTCTGAGAGACATCACTTTTGTCTTGACTAGCTACGCTAGCAGGAACCCAAACTTCCATACATTCCGAAGTGTCTGTGTCACTTACTTGGGTATTCATTTTGTTTAATGGCGTCGAGCCATATTAAACACTTATATCATATTAATCACTTTATCTTCACTTAATCTATCTTTTCACTTCGTTCACACAATTATTATATTATATATTACTCTCAGTTTATACGAATATAATCCTAACTTAAATCACAAAGCACAAGAAACACTAGTAGATTCTCTATCCACTGAAGAACCACCATCCTATTCTGTACTTCACTATAGTGTAAATCCTACCATTCAACTTGACCACTCCTTTAAAACTTAAAGCCCGAAAGAAAGACAAAACACAGTCGTAATTTCCATGGCAACAGCTCATACAAGATACGTATATACAGGTTAGTCACTAATCTGACATTATCAGTGATAGGTCTAAATATTACTTACCACAAGAATCACAAAATAATAACAGAGATTAAGATTAATAACAATAAGCATTGTAGAATAAGAAAGGAAATTAACAACAATAAATATTGGTACAAGGACGTGTCACGAGATTTATGGTACACCCAACGGCAAAAGTAATAGTAGGCAAGCATTTTCATTCAGTCTGTTTCCAACAATGTGGTTATCACGAATTGGAATAAAAATGTCAAT
This sequence comes from Lepisma saccharinum, assembly GCF_977018435.1. NCBI lineage: Eukaryota > Metazoa > Arthropoda > Insecta > Zygentoma > Lepismatidae > Lepisma > Lepisma saccharinum. The sequence continues at coordinate 51,187,452 of NC_139255.1, forward strand.
AATCAGAATTGATTGATTGATTTTGTTTATTTTACTTCACATTTTGGCTAATCGCGAAGATGAGGATTAGCTATGATCAGGGCTAGGCCGATGCCGATGCTCTTACCGATTCTCACAGATACTTTCAAATTTCAATAACTAAAATTTCCTCAAAATATTGATCAATATTGGTGTGTAAATATTCATATCGAATTATGTGCGTCAATTTACCAAGAAATTTGTTTTAGAATATTCAAGAATTACATCAGAATATTAATATAGATATTAGGTAATCACAAAGTAGATTTTCATGCAAATTTGGTGCAAAGTAAAAAGGAAAGTTACGAATTTTGCATAATTTCCAGGATAGACTCTGAGAAAGTGTCGCTCATCATTTTTGAGGATCCGGTGAAAGATCAATATGCCAGAGAAGTATCGGCTGGTATCGGCATTTCAATCGATACTTTCTGATATCGATTTATCGGTATAGGTATCCCTTCTGCCCTAGTTATATGATGAAAATGATGATGGGACAACCACACTCATGCCTAGGCCGGGATTCGAACCCGGAAATTCCATAGCGTGCCTTAAGAAGTGTAGAAATTTTCCATGTGAGGACATCTGTGACGAGAAGGAATGAACGCTTCAGTTGTAAATGAGCGTCTTGTCTCTATTTGTAAAAAAGATCATCTCGTTCTTGTCTCGGTATCAGTTTAAGTCTCTAAATATATAATATGAAGAAGTTACATAAGGAAAAAGGTAGTGTGTAGAGGTCAATATTTATCTTTTTTTTTTTTTTTTTTTTTTTACGAAATGTACCTTGAGCGTATGCAATCAAGCCACACATGCTCACAATTGCCACTAATGGTTTGATTGATTGAGCTGGTTTATTTTACGTTGCTTTTCTGCCACTTTTCGCTAATCGCGAAGATCAGGATGAGTGATGAAAATGATGAAAGGACACCCACAACGAACACTCATGACCAGGCCGGGATTCGAACGAGCTGTGCTAACCACTCAGCCACTGAAGTAGGCACAGATGGATCTAGTGCAGGAGCGTATATTCTTGGCTAGCTAGGCTATCTGCGAAGCCTGATGCCTAAAGAGTAAAATACAGAAGAAAAATATATTGCAAACTGTGAATAAACGTAATTTCAATAAGAAGATATTGACGATTTTGAAGTTGGCAACACTTAATCCATAGGAGTTGGCAACACTTAATTCATAGGAGTTGGCAACTCTTAATTCATAGGAGTTGGCAGCACATAATTCATAGGAGTTGGCAACACCTAACTCGTAGGAGTTGGCAACACTTAATTCATAGGAGTTGGCAACACTTAATTCATAGGAGTTGGCAACCCGAATTCTTAGAAGTTGGCAACCTGAATTCTTAGAAGGTTGCAACCTGACTACAGTTGGGATAGCAACGTGGCTTTCTTGAAGACGTAAAGAATGAGCCTAGTCTTCTCCCTTCCTCCATAGCCTAGGACCACGTGTCATAGTGAGCTACTCCAGGTTGTGAAAGTTCGGCCCCCCTGTCGCTCGTTTCACTCCGGCCCTCTGGATTACTTCCTGCTTTAATCCTAAAATCTCTCCTTTCACCTCACCCTGGGTGCCAAGGGAGCAGATTATATTTGCGCCGGAATTAGTCCCTGGTTCGTTTACACATGAATATACAACTGGTTTAAAATGGACAGTACCGTAGTTCTTGGAATCATAACATTTCTAGTAGGATATATTGGTTTATTATACGTTGTTATATATATATATATACACATTTACATACTGCTTCCATGTGTGCATTTACATAATCAAACAATTTCCTTAATTCAACATAATTGCGCACCTATGGCTTACACCATCGGCACTTACTTTACAGAGGAGTTAGGATAACTATCTCTGCGGGCCTACCCTGAGCTTAAATGATATTCCGTTCAATACAAATGCGTTTCCTTACGCCTTCACTCTTTCTTTTGGGCATCAATTATTCAATACGGAAATATCCACAAATTCAAAGCTTTTTCTAAAAGGGGACTTGGGACAGCAACAGGCGTTGGCTTACACCAAATGCTACATTATTATATCCAGTCTAGCCACCATAAGTGGACTAAACTTGAGGAGACGTTCCTCGCCGTCGATCAATAGGGAAACACTGTTTTCTGCTAAAGCCCACTGGCCTTTTTTATAGTCGGGGTAATCGTCCGTGGACGTGGACCCCGTAGCGTTGGAAAATTCCACTGCAACGGTCTTTTGAAAGACAGCTAGCTCCCCCAACCGGGGAGATAAAAAACAGGGGAATCTAATATCCAGCAAAGCACAATCCAATAAGCACATACACTTACGTGCAATTACCATGAACAAAATACAATAACATATCTATAAATGATCCGCTAGATATTAGCTTGATATATCTGAACAGGTATCACAGTAAAGTATATTCGGTTCAAGTAGCATTTTTCACCCATCATACCCAAGGCTCGATCCAAGTCTTAATCTCATTACGAATATGCAGCCGTCTATCTCGTTCTTATCTCGACTTTTACCATATCGTTTCAGTACCAAGCCTTGAAAGAATGCTTAGTACAGAGTACATATGTGCTAAACCTACATAATTGCATTAATATCTGCACACCCTCATTTTCCATCTGTCAACTCTCTTCAAGCTATCTGGCATCGTCTTCCCACCTCTTCAAAGTAAATATCGAAGCGGCCAATTATGCTTATCAAGCATAGAATAAAATTTGGATGTGGTTCTTTAAATATGCTTAAAAACAAACACCACATTAGCATACTGCATTAAACAAAATAAACAGAATGTTGACTTTTTATATTTTGCACGATTATACAAAAATCTCTCCCGACTTATGACGATCATCTTCAAGCAGTTCACAATGTCTCCGCTGGATGGCGCTGAAATCGCGCAGTCTTGCGCGCCATCTGTGAAACAAAGGTGGAACTAGCTACTATTCGCTCGTTGCTGAGTATCTTGCATACCTTATTTTACTTCGCTTTTCTGCCACTCTTGGCTGATATCGATGATAAGGATGAGTGATGATATGATGAAATTGATGAAGGGACCTTAACGAGGATACCTAGGCTCATACCGGGATTAGCACGCGGAACCCCTGGCGTCGTAGCGCGCTGTGCTAACCACTCAGCCACGGAGATCGTTATGGCAAAATAAAAGGGTTTGTATAGCTATTATATAAAACGTATCAAAAATTCTAATTGATACTTGACGTGCTATTCTATTTTCAGTACACAGGGAAATGTTAGATGAACATACACACATTTTAATGACTATAAATTTGTCAATTCTAGATTACGTTAAACGAAAATAATCCCTATTGGCACCCAACAGCATGTTTGCCACAAGTTTTGTAACTAACAAGGGAGGTTATCTAAGTGTCCCCCTGCGATTTCCATGAAACGTAGCAGGTGTATAGAGGGGCCCAAAGGAAGAAATACTTTTTTTTTTTGTTTCAGCTAAAAAACTGTGTTAGGGGCAAAAACCCCCTCAAATGTCAAGATGAGGACAAATTGAAGTGAGGATCTGACCCCTGTGTCCCCCTCCGATTTCTATGAAACTTCGTAGGTGTATAGAGGGGCCCAAAGAAAGAAAAAAGTGTTTGTTTTTGGTTAGGCTAAAAAACTGTTTTAGGGGGCAAATGCTTATTGTTCTAGTCAATATCTAAACCTATCACTGATGAAGTCACAGGATAGTGACTAACCTATGTGCACACATCTTGTAAGGCCTGTTGTCATGGGAATTATGACTGTGTTTTGTCTTTAGTTTTAAAGAGTGGTCAAGCTGTTATTTCTTTGACTGCAATGGATGTACGCACATAAGTATTTATTTTGCTAACAAGTAAAATATACTTCTTTTTCCTTGTGAAAACTTGACTTTGATTATATTTGAGGAAAGAACGAACAGATATTACCCATACCCTGAGAGGTTTCACGTGAATGCTGATAGAATCTTCACGTGATCATTTTCTTTGTGTTTGATTTAAATCACGTTTCTTTGACTAAAAGAATGTTAAACATTACAATCTCCAGTCCAAAGAGCGCCCGATTATATTGCAGTTGTGCATAGAAGGGTCAGAAAAAGTCATTAGTGCTCTAGAAAATATATGTTTTGAGGTGACAAATTATTATGATAAGAATTGCTTTCTTAAAAAAAAAATAATCAAGGGATATTGTTGCCCACTGTCGTCCCTCTGAAGCCGTTCGTGATGCTGATCTTCAGCTGTTTATAGTGACGTCACCTTTACCTAGAAGAAGCAGGCATTTGCACCCTGTGCCCTTGTGTAGCGAAACATACTGGCCAAAAGGCACCTACATATGTGAAAGCCAATAAAGAAACCATACCACAGTCATACATTAAGGAACTCTACGTGGGTATAGCGTACAATGCCATCTTTTACTAAAATATATTTCAATTCAACGCACACCCACGCTCTGAAGGTACATTGTAGTGATTCGTATTCCACATTAAACTAACTTATCTAAAAAGAAAACGAACCTAAAATAACTTTTGCCAAACTTTATTTCAAAATACTGGCGAGAGTTAAACCTTCTAATTATGTTGATATTCATCTCTACACATCATACACCGTGCTTCATAAGTCCCTCAGGGATTTTGAAGTTTCACCGAATAGTATCAAACCAGGCACGTATCCAAGGAAGGGGGGCTTAGAAGGCTGGAGCCCCCCAAATTTTTCAGTTTACACTAGATAAAATGAGATTTTTGATTTCTTGCGGTGTGAAATAAAATAAAATGAGGATAATTTAAGGCGAGAAATAATTATCGAGGAAAGACGGAGAATGTTCTGTAACCCTATTATTAATAATAACACGTATCCAAGTTGGGTTTCAGGGGGATCGAGCCCCCTCCCCCAGGAAAGTTTTCAGTTTACACTACATAAAATTAGGTTTTTGGCTTCTTGAATAATGTGACAATTATTTAAGGAGATAAATAATTATCGAGGCAAGACGGAGAATGTTCTATAACCCTGTTATTATTAATAGCTCGTATCTAAGGTGGAGATCAGGGGCTCGAGCCCCCCTCCCCAGGAAATTTTTCAGTTTACACTAGATAAAATTAGGCTATTTGCTTCTTGAATAATGTGACGATAATTTAAGGAGATAAATAATTATCGAGGCAAGACGGAGAATGTTCTATAACCTTGTTATTGTTAATTGCACGTATCCAAGATGGGGATCAGGGGCTCGAGCCCCCTTCAGGAAAATTTTCAGATTACTTTAGATAAAATTAGGATATTGCGGCTTGAATAATATGATGATAATTTGAGAGTAATAATTATAGAAGCAAAACGGAGAATGTTCTATAACCTTATTATTGTTAATAGCATGTATCCAAGGTTGGGATCAGGGGGCTCGAACCGACCCTTCAGGAACTTTTTCAGTTTACACTAGATAAAATTAGGCTATTGGCTTCTTGAATAATGTGATGATAATTTTACGAGATACATAATTATAAAGACAAGAAGGAGAATGTTCTATAATCCTGTTATTGTCAATAGCATGTATCCAAGGTGGGGATCAGGGTGCTTGAGGCCCCCCCCCCCCCACACACACACACAAACAGGAAATTTTCAGTTTACACTACATAAAATTATGTTTTTATCTTCTTGAATACTGTGACGATAATTTAAGGAGATTCATAATTAATTATAAAGACGGAGAATGTTCTATATAAACCTGTTGTTGATAATATTGCACGTAAACTTTTCTTGCGCATTTGGTGTTGTCGCAGCGAACTTTTTGGACGCTGCACAACAAAGGTAGCGCCACAAGTAGGACGATTCGTTGTAATTTTTAATCTCTGAAAAGCGCGAGAGGAAACGTTCTTGAATAAGAGAAGGAGTCGAACTATTGGCAATATTAACGAATCGTTTTATCTGCGGAACGTTCTAGAATATAATGAGTATAGGATATAAATATGCGGCTTCAATTTACCGGTTGATCTGTACAACAGAATCGGTTAATGAGACTTCAGAATTTTCAGAGTATGGCAATTCATACAGTCGATTAGTGATCTGTAAGTGCCCATTGCTTGCTTTGTAAGATCTAGTGATTCTAAAATAAAATGGACTGAATATCGTAAAGTAACGAAGTCTACTAGTTCGGGTCCAAAGCTGAAGACATTGACGACAGCGGAACTTCCGGAGCCTCAGTGTAGTGCAGCTAGTTCAGGTCGAGGGCCGAAGAGATCGAAGGTCTCTCTCTCTAAAATGAATATTTCAGCGGTTTATTAAAACAGAAATAAGATTCACAGATCAACTGAAAATCAAAGTTTTGAGTGATGATTTAGTTGTGCCAGAACAAAATTTCATGTATGCAGTCCGAGAATTTCATGGCATAAAAGAAATATTTTTTGTTTAAGCCTACTGGGTTCGCACACACACACATACTTAACTACCATGAAGGGACAGCCGAAAATTTTATGAATGTCTAGAAGAGAAAGCAAGAAGATGTTGCATATGTAGTTATTTTAACGGAAATTGCAGGCTCCACCAGGACCCGAATCAGGGTTCTGGCATACCGTGCCATTGCTCTACCAACTGAGCCACCGAGCCACCCTTGACTTCGACTGAGTTTGCGCTAAAATGTATAGGCTACATAGTACATGTTCTGTGTATGTCAAATTGTAAGATGTTACCTGTTTTATTAACAAGCACAGAAAATAATGGAGAAAGAAGAAATCTGAGGGGCATTCCCACCGGTTGAGGAGACATTTTTCTTCGGTGGTCAATACGAGCTGCCGCTTCGAGGTGACGATGACAGTGGCCTACTAAGGGAGATTTCACACTGTGTTGCCTGAGGATTTCACAAGTCGAACGTTGGTTTGCGAGGTCTTTTGTGTCGCTACGGTGTGAAACGTTTTTGTTGATTGGCTCATTCCGTACGTCATGTATCGCGTATCCCTTCGGTCTGAAATCTACTTTAGTCTTGAAGATCCAAGTCACAAGGATGGAAATTTAGGGCTTTGTTAAGGTTAGGTGCGAAGTCAGGCGAAAGCACCCTAAAGGATCATATACAAACATGCAGCAAGAACGCATTTTACGTAAGTCTCGAATACGAAATGATAAAAAATTCTGGTGACTTGATTTAGAAAAAGATGTGTCCGAGATAAAGAATGGCGTGACCAGGATTATCGGAGGGGAGAGGGGTTGGTAGTCATCTTTTCTTGTCTTTGACTTTCCTTTTTTAAAGAACACTGGATCAAATGGGGTTATGACACCACCAATCCTCCCTTGGGCACGTCACTAGAAATATATAAGTAAGCATTTGATCATATTGGAAGACGAAACATTAGACGTGTTGGGAGCGGAAGGGTTTTCAGAGGCCTGAATATGAACAATTTAGTGGGTTTCGGCTTTTATAAGAGCTGCAAACATGGGAGGACAAGACACAGTAGTGGTGTTCAGGCTCGAGAAATATTCGAGAACAGTAGTAGGATTGGTGGGGGGATAAACCCGAGAAAGGAAGAGCTTCTCTCCAGCAGCTTTGCTACACTTAAAACAAGCTCAACATGCCCATATGAGTTTTTTGAGCAAGTGTGGAATCTTGTCTAATTCAAGATTTTTGTAAAAATGCCCTCGGGAATTTTTCAGAAAGGAAGAGCTCTTCAGATTGATTTGCACATACTTACAAAAGTTGCATCAGCCAGATTTTTGTTCATAAATTTGTCAATTTTTGGCTACACCAGAAATTAAGCTTATACACATACATATTTACTTCTGGTTTAAGTTTAATTGGATACCATTCAATTTGCTTATCCAATATTAAAACAATGTAATATGCAGAGCCTACCTCTAGAATTGGTCCGTGTTTGCATGTTCCCTCCCCCTCTGTGTCAGTGTGTGGAATTCCCGAGACGGTAGTATTGATTTTTTTCCTCAGCGCCAGTATTTACAGAAATTCCCGAATATTGCATCAGCCAGTTATGTGAGAGTGACTGAGGGGAACAGATGTGTTGATACAGTGCTTCTCATACTTACAGGCCTGTTTGGTTTAATTGAACATTATAAAATCTGATATTTGTTGTAATCCACTCATATTTAGAGTCAAGCTTATATTTGTCCCAGCCTGTTATACATAACAAGGTCATTGCCATTCTATACATGCATGTCCGTGCAGGCATTTGCGGAATGGCAGTGTGAATGAATATTCCATTTGTAAGCTATTGGCTTTACAACCTGTCATAAGATTAATATTATTAATATTAATCCATAGAGATTACATTTAAAACCCAGGAAATTTTATATAAATACCAAAGCCAAAAATATTAAGTGTATACACACCTACACATATACACACATATACAAAGCACAGTGCTGAACCCAACTGATATTTTTTATTCAGTATAAAGTTTTGAATTGAAACCCAGGAAATTGTATATAATAAACAACAGCAAAAATGCCGAATCAAAAATATTGCGACCAATGCAATAAAAATATATTTAGCTCTAATTGGGCCAGACACCAAAAGATTTGTAATCCAGACAAATACAGAACTCCCACAAAAATTTGCCCCAAATGCAATAGAAAATATAACATGGAATATTTCACATATACACATAAAGATACTTGCTCTGTACAACCATCCACATCTGGTCTGAAAAGAAGGCACGAAGCACCTCTTAATGCCAGAGCAGCAAAGCAGCCACGCTATGAACCCATCCGTAGCAGTTTTAACGGCCAATTAAGGGATCACCGGTTTGTATCAGAGCCAAGATGTGGCATTGAGAATTTCTTGAACAGTGTAAATCCTAAAGTGCAGGCAATTCTAAATGCACAAAATGGCTCTTATAAGCTGTCCCTCAAATTGTATACTCAATATAAGAAACCAAATGGCACAAAATTTACACATCCCCACATCACAGAAACTGTACCGGTATATTCAAATGCAAATTTAGACACAATAATAGGCAATTTGATAAATCAATTGAATATTAAACACTCTGAATTTGCAGCAAAAGAGTCCGGATGGAGCCTATGCGGTTCATCACACAAGTTATATGTTAATATTTCTGAATTCAACCCATTACAAGGTTCTACATATCTGCCATTACCTGCCAATATCAAAAACAAAAGAGCCGTGGTCAATATTGAAAATACCGACCAGAAATGCTTTTTGTGGTGTATTTTAGCTGCTCTGTATCCAGTTTCAAGGCATCCTGAGAGAATAACTTATTACAAACAGCATGAGCACGATTTTGACGATGCAATGGAGGGTTTAGAATATCCAATGTCAGTTCAGAATATTGATAAATTTGAAAAAAAGGCCAGGCACATCAATGGCAAACAATTATCTATTAATGTATTTATTTGTTCCACTGGCAATTGCCCGATAGCACCTCTCAGAATCAGTATACTTGATGATGAAGCTGCAATTCCGATTGATCTGCTTTTAATTGAAGGAGATAGCACATACCATTACACTCTGATACATAATCTTGAAGCTTTAGTGAGAACACAACTAGACAAATATAAAAAAATATTCAAGTCGTGCAGAAGATGTTTAACTGTATTTGATGGTAGAAAAATGGTGAAAGGGGTTCGGGAAGAGAGTGCAGAAATTGCTAAAAACAAGTTAATTGAGCATCTGAAATACTGTGGGAACCATAAACCTGTTCATATGGTTATGCCAATGCCAAGTGAAAATTGCAAATTCAAAAAGTATGAAGCCTCGTTGGAACACCCAGTATATATTGTCTGGGATTCTGAATCGAACCTCAAATCTCTTGCATTCTGCAATCCAGATCCCGAAGAATCTTCAATTACACCGTACCAGCAACATGAACCTTCCAGCTTTTGTTTTATGGTTATACGGGATGGTGTTGTTATTAAAGAATATTCATACAAGGGACCAAATGCCATCAAAATATTTGCACATAGAATAGAAAATGTGTGCCGTGACATAGCATCTAACATCTTATTAAAATCAAAACCTATGTTGCCTTTAACAGAGAAACAGATTGAGGATTTCAACAATACAGAAAAATGCCCGGTATGTGATTCTGAATTTTCAGATACAAATATCAAGGTACATCACCATTCTCATACAGATGGTCGATATAAACAGGCCCTGTGTAATAGCTGCAATATTCAGATCAAGAGACCAAGATTTATCCCCATATTTTGCCATGGAGCATCCAATTATGATTTCCATCATCTGATCAGGTACGAGGGGTTTGAGAAGCAGAATTTAAATATTTTAGCTGAAAATGATGAGAAATATATTGCTATTAGCAAGATAATTAAAGTTGATGGTGTTCCTATTCACATAAGATTTCTTGATTCTTACAGATTTTTATCTGCTAGCCTGGCTACACTGGCCTCTCAATTACCTGATGATCACTTGAAAATCACACGTGCATTGTTTCCAAATCAGGACCTGAAATTAATTAGGCGGAAGGGTGTATATCCATATGACTATATCACAGATTTTTCTAAATTTGATGAGTGTTCCCTGCCACCACAAGAAGAGTTTTACAGCAAAATCAGAGGATCTGGAATCACTGATGATGATTATCACCATGCTCAGTTGATGTGGAATAATTTAAAATGCAAGACATTTGGTGATTATCACATGGCATATTTAAAACTTGATGTCACTCTCTTAGCTGATATATTGCAAGCATTCAGAAAATCTTCCATGCAAAATTATAAACTGGACCCAATATATTTTTACAGTGCCCCGGGCCTAGCATGGGCCGCAATGTTTTTCAACACTAAAATGCAATTGGATCTGATCCACGATCAAGATATGTATCTGTTTATGGAGAAATGTATAAGAGGGGGGATGGTGCAATGTTCCCAGAGATATGCCAGAGCAAATAACAAGCATATTATGCTGCCTGATTATGATCCAGCACGGCCATCAAATTATATAGTGTATGTAGATGCAAACAGCCTCTATGGTTATGCCATGATGGATAAATTGCCATATGCAGGGCTTGAATGGGTTGAAGATTTCAGTATTGAGGATCTTCAGGATTTTGATGACAGTGAATATGGCCTCTTCTTAGAGGTTGATCTGACAATTCCTGATGATTTACACAATAAATTTTCTGATCTGCCCCCAATTCCCGAGGTTCAGTGCTCACCTGGCTCTAAACAGAAGAAGCTCATGATGACTCTGGAGCCGAAACAGGGTTATGTTACATATTACAAAAACCTCCAGTTCCTGATGAAACATGGTGTTCAAGTGAGCAAAGTTGGAAAAGTCTTAAGGTTCAGGCACTCAGAATGGTTGAAACCATACATTGATACAAACACGGAGCTTCGAACATCTGCAAAGAGCCAATTTGATAAGGCCTTGTTTAAATTGATGGTGAATTCTGTCTATGGCAAAACTATTGAAAATGTCAGAAAACATACCGATGTTAAAATAATTACTGACCCCAGCCGGAGCAAAAAATTGGTTGCAAAGCCCAACTTCAATTACAGAAGAATTTATGATGAGCACATGGCACTTTTCAACATGAAGAAAACAAAGATCAAGTTTGATAAACCTATTTATGTAGGGGCTGCGATATTGGAATTGTCCAAATTACATATGTTAATATTGTATTATGATGTGTTGAAACCTTTTTATGGTGATCGTGTAAAACTGATGTACATGGATACGGATAGTTTTGTTCTTGATATTCAAACAGAAGATGTTTATCAAGATATTGCACAGTCTGAATTGTTTCAATACTTTGATACCAGTGAACATACAATAATTCAACCCCACAACAAAAAGGTGCCTGGCAAGTTAAAAGATGAGACATGTGGTGATGTTATTGTGAAATTTGCTGGGTTAAGTGCCAAGATGTACACTTTTGAGACATGTGGTGGCACTGTTGCCAAAAAGGCTAAGGGTATTGGCAAAGTAACTGTTGAAAAAGATCTTCAATTTGAAGATTATGAAAATTGCATCAAATCACAGAGTTCAATCAGAACATCAGAATCCAGAATTCAGAGTGTGGATCACTTATTGACTTCAAATATTGTAAGAAAAGTGGCTCTGGACCCACATGATGATAAGAGATGCATTTTATCATGTGGCATACATACTTTGCCATGGGGGCATTGTGATTTGAGAAGTGGCAATCAATGCCCAATTACAGAGCATGATTTGAAATAAATAAACATGCCCATGAACTTATTTGGGTTCAAAATTATGGAGCTGCCGACACCACAACCCTCTCCTGATATGCTGTCTAAACTGAGTGGCTTGTTAATTATTCATGTGAACAGCATACTTACAGATGTTGATGAAGAAACAGGCAAAATATTGTACATATTTAACAATAATTTAAATCATTACCAATTACCTGTAGGTGGGCAATTGCAATTTATTACAACCCCTGAGGGTGATGTCAAGATTTCAGTAGGGAGAAATATTTATAGAATTAAGCACTCAAACATGATTTCTGGCACTGTATATACTGTTTCTGCTGGTGACTGCTTATATATTGAGGTCCCTGGATCCTATGACAAGCTTATACCCTTTTTTATAGAATTAAGAATCAGATACTCTATAATAAATAACCATTAAAAGAAAATGCCTAATGATATATTTGGCCATACAAGGCATGAAGATCACAGTGATGAGATTCTTATGCTTGATGTCAGAGTCAAGAAATTAAGAAGTGATTTACAAGCTTTACAAACCACACTCAATGCCAGTCTTCAATTAGAAATTACAAATTTACAATCACAATGCATGGACCCTCTTCTTAAAATTGATTCTGAACTCAAAGTGCTGCTTCAGAAATATACTGATCTGGCCACATTAGATAATTTTCAAAGTTTAGAAGAAGCTGTAGCAGCTCTTCAAGCCAAATTTAAGACCCAGGCCACCAATTCCGAGCAATTGAAACAACAATTGGAAGAGCAAATAAATAATGTCCAGGCACAGCTCCAAACAATTGTCAAAAGCATAAAATCACAGGAAGATTTTGATCTAGTGATTTCCACTCTAAAGGAACAGATTCAATCACTCCAGATACCTAATCTGGACCCTCTGCACAATGCCATAGCCGAGGTTAAAGAAAAAATTGAGACGCTTGAAAATTTTATGAACAATTTGCCATCTTCTGATGCTTTGAATGCAATAACTCGGAGTGTTGCCAACATTAAGCTGCAACTTGAAACATATGAAGATTTTGGAAAAATTCAAAGTACCATAACCCATCTTGAAGGTACAATAGCAGCAGTGCAAAGTGATTTGGCAAATGTACAAGAAACTCGCCTGCCCGGTATTGTAGATACCCTTGTCAGTGTCCAGCAACAAATCACAAAGCTTGAAAACCTCAACACTGAATCTGAGCTATCTCATTTTCATCATTTGATCGATGATATTCAAACAAAACTTGAAATTTTACAACAATCCACACCCTCTCAGGCAGATATAGCCCTGCTCCAAAATGCTATGCAAAATGTGGCTGATGCTTCTGAATTAAACAATGTAAAATTGGCACTTGAATTTTTGCAAAATACAGTATCAAATCTTCCCACATCACAGGAACTTAAAAATATTAAGAGGGCAGTGAATAGGATATTGAAATCAGAAGATATCAAGAATATCCAAGCAGAGATCAAACATCTCACTCAAGCAGTGGCCACTCTACCAACAAATCAACATATTAATGAATTGCATGCCCTGTTTGAGGATATCAGAAGACAGGTCCATGATCTTACTGCTCAAAATTCAAAATTGGCAGTTGTTGAAAATTTGCAACAAATTGTAGCTAATATCAAGCAACAGCTAGGGACCATGGAATCCAATCAAGCAAATGCTCTGTCTGTTTTTGCCACCCAGCTTCAAGAGATTGTGCAACAATACAAGAAACTTGTTGTAGGCATAAAAATCAAGCCAGGCCATGATGATGTTGTTAGGACCATCAATGAGCACCTTGAATCTGTAACAAGCAGATTGCTCACAGCAGAAAAGGAAATAACAGGCATAATCGAGAATCCAAAACATACAGTAATTCTTGAATTGTACAGCATCCCCAACAAAGAATATGATTCTCCATTTACACCAGGTGGCAAAATGTATATGCTGACCCCTGCACAATTTTATTACCAGTTTTTTGTTGGGGGCACATTGAGACCAATCAAGATCAAATATTGGCATCAGCCACAGGCACACCACTACCCTACCTTATCAATAACAAATGCTGATAACAAAGTGAAAATCACCAGTGTAGAGTTAGAGGATTTTACAGACCCCAATACATTAGAAACAGCCTATGCTGAAGATGATGGCTCTCTGGAATTTAAAATACAAATAGGGGACAAATTATATTTAGAAAATCCTGTAGTCTCAGCTGCTGAACACCCCATAGTTGCAATATTCTTGTTTACATATTATGTCTAGTAGTTGATGAATTACACAGACAAGCCAGGCATAATTTTAAGAGACTCCCAGTAGTCACAAAGGGCATAGATGATTTATGGCAGAGCGACTTGATTGAGTTGTCAAGTGGGCAGTTGAAAAACTTAGACAAAATCAACAAGGGCTACAAGTATCTACTTACTGTAATAGACACATTTTCAAAATTTGCCTGGGCTGTGCCACTCAAATCCAAGACTGGAAAATGTGTTACAGAAGCCATCAGGACAATCATCAATCATTCAGGAAGATCCCCGCGCTATTTGCAAACAGATAATGGCAAAATTCAGTGTTTCAACAATTTATTAAAAGCCAGGCAATAAAACATTACTCGAGTTACAGTGATCTCAAGGCCTCAATTGTAGAGAGATTCAACAGAACCTTAAAAAATCTTATGTATAAACAATTTACACTTCAAGGTAATTATAAATGGATTAATATTCTTCCAGAACTTCTACATAAATATAACAACTCGGTCCATTCCACAATCAACATGAAACCCTCTGAAGTAACTTCATCTGATGAGCAAAAATTGATCAGGACTGTTTATTATCCTAAATACCAGCCAACAACAAGAAGGGCCAAATACAGGGTGGGTGATCAAGTAAGAATCAGCAAATATAAGCACTTATTCAAGAGAGGCTTTACAAGAAACTGGAGCACAGAATTATTTACAGTGGTTCAAGTTAAACCCGGGACCCTTAACACATATATAATAAAAGATCACCGAGGAGAAATTCTCAAAGGCAGATTCTATGAACAAGAACTCAGCAAAACTAAACAGCCTGACACATATCTCATAGAAAAAATCATCCGCAGAAAAGGCAACAAGTTATTTGTCAAATGGCTGGGTCATCCGGAAAACAGCTGGATCGATGCAGACAAAGTGATAATATGAGCACCTGGGATGTTATAAAAAGGCTGCCAGAACCTGAACAACAGAATAAGAGAAATGGCAACTTGCTGCCTGATAATATTAGGTGTCTTATTGTTGGGCCATCTGCTTGTGGTAAAACTACACTAATGGTTGATTGGCACCCAACTGGTTAGACTGGAAAAACAGGCACTTGTATGTCTTCTCTAAAAGCTTGGAACAATTAAAATATCAGCAGCTGATGAAGCTATATGATGGACTGGATATAGCTACATTTGAACCAGATGTTAAGCCACTTCAAGAATGTCTCGATAATTCTGTTGTTGTGTTTGATGACATTATACTGGATAATCAAAACAAGGTTAGAAATTTTTTCACACAGGGGCGGCACAAAAACATTGATTGCTTTTACCTGGCACAGACTTTTTCTAAAATTCCGAAGCAGCTGATCCGAGACAACAGCAATTTTATATGTGTGTTTCATCAAGATCATACCAACCTCAAACACGTACATGATGAATATGTAGGTGGGGACTTGAGCTACAATGATTTTTCCAAGTTTTGCAGTAGGTGCTGGAGCCAGGACAGTTATGGGTTTGTCACAATTGATATGACAAGAACACCCAGTAGCGGCAAATACAGAAATAAAATCAACGATTTTCTAGACGTAGAGACGTATATAAATAACCATGAAAAGGCCAATCATTGATGATCTTAAGTTAAGAGATTATCTTGTAAAAAGATTCAAGGGATGGAAATCAGAGAACCGGGGAATTTATGAAAAACACAAACAAACAGAACAGCCTGTAATTGATGCTATTAATAATTTAGGTAAGAATATCAAAACTGTTACAGAGCAAAATCAAGATTTGATCACAGAGCTTGTGCCTGTAGCTGCAAGGAACATATTAGATTATCCATTCAGCCCACTTTCCAGTATTCATACACCTAGTCCTGTTGCTCCTAGAAGAATTGAAGCTACACAGGATCCTATTGAATTGGGTCTTCTTGCTCAAAAATATTTAACCACACCTAAAGACAACAAAGATGAGGTTTTTGGCTTATATGCTGACACAGAGCTTGATGGCAGCATCATACATAGAATTGGCAATTTCAGAGTAACATTTATGGGAGATGATATAATTGTATATTCAGAATCTCGTCTCGGAGAAAAAGGTGGTTTTGTTAAGTACCCCGGAACACCTGGATTGTGGGAACTGATGACTAGGAAAAGGCCTGGCAGCTATACAGATCAAGATTATGAACATTACAAAGAAATATTAATAAAATCAGATGCTCTATACCAGAACAATGATCCCACACAAAAAAGAGTCAAGTCTAGCAGTGGGGCAAAATACAACAATTTAATCAAGCCCATATGGTCACAAATCAAGACAGGTAGTGGAATCAAACAATACAACACCCTGCCTAAAGAATTTGTGTGGGTTGATGATGTCAGGAAACTTGTAGATAGGTTGCTGGTGATAGCTGGGGAGGAAAATGCTGGCAACCACAATTTTTACAATGAAAAGGTTGGAATTATGGACATGATAAGCACAAAATTGTCTAATTTTATAGTGAATGACCCTAAGGGGATTGGATATCTCATAAAAATTATTAATACTCTACCACCTAAATTTTGGAATATTTCTGAGGGTCGGGGCCTGGTGAATGACATTATAAACAAGCTGCCATTTGAACTACACATTCCAGGCTATCAGTATTGTGGTCCAGGCACAAAATTGGAGAATAGATTAAACAGAGGGGATCCTGGTGTTAATCCTCTAGATGCTGCTTGTAGAGACCATGACATAGCATACAACACACATTCTGATCTTGACAAGAGACATGTTGCAGACAAGAAATTAGAAGAGGCTGCATTTGGCAGATTTGTAAGCAAAGATGCTTCTTTGAGTGAAAAAATAGCAGCATTGGGAACCACCATAGCTATGAGCACCAAACAAAAATTGGGGTGGGGGCTGTGAATATGTATATAATAAACCTACAATGAAGGCCAAGGGTGTTATGTATCAAATACCTTATGCAGGTCTCAAATCTCTTAAAACTATTGACAGTCTTTTGACCAAAAAGCAGCGCAAGAAAAAAAGCTCTTGTCTTGCAAAGGGCCATGGTATGAAATTGTTGCTTAGTACCCCCCAATTAAAAAAATTACAGCAATCAAGAAAAAAATCACATGTGGGGGGTTTCATATTTACTATCCCTGCCATCTTAGCTGCTCTCGGGGCTGTTGGGAGCTTGGCTGGGGGATCAGCTGCCATAGCAAAAACAGTAATAGATGCCAAGAAAAATAGGGCAGAATTAGATGAGCAGAAGCGCCATAACCTGGCCATGGAGAAAAAAGGCAAAGGTGTTAAGAGAGCCATGAATAAGTTTAAAAAAAACAGGAGCCGCTTACAAACCAAGATATTGAAGCTTTGATCAAGCCACTGGGCATCAAACATTTTAGAGGTGTGTACATGTCTGATTCTTTACCGGAACAACCACTCAACAAAGAGTGTGGCATTGTTAATTTGGATGAGTACAAAAATCAGGGCACTCACTGGATTTGTTATCTTAAATATTTAAACAATGAGGCATTTGTGTTTGATTCATTTGGAGGTGTTCCACCTGAAAATTTAATAAAATATCTAAAATCACCTAATCTTTATTACAATAATGCCCGTGTTCAAAACTTCAAAGATGTTAATTGCGGACATTTGTGTTTATCTGTTCTCAGATATATGTCTCAAATAAATAAACCATCAATTGAAAATTTTCAAAAGGCCTTGTGGTATCTGAAACATCATGGGGGTATTCCATCTCACCAGCCAAAATTCAATATTGAAACTCAAATTGCATGATGACATAGTGTATCCCAAAACAATAGCTCTCAGAGCATTTTACGGCATGTACCTGATCCCTAATATTACGCACCACAACAACACAATTGCAGTAGGGGATCAAAAAATTGTCATCACTCCAGGGCAATATAATCTATCCACTCTAAATGCTCAATTACCCAGAGGTGTAGTGTTAAGTCAAAATTCTGTCACTCACAGAGTAGAGATTGTATCTGCTACAGAAACAGTGCATCTGGGTACTATAGGAGAGCTGTTAGGCTTTGAGAACAACACAAAACTTGAACCGGCCATCAAACACACTGCTATGAATATACCTAAATTCTTAGCCATAGAGACTCTGAATATTCACTGTAATGTGACCGAGGGTATGATCACCAAATCAAATGGCATAGGCACTCACAAACAAACCGGCATCATTGCAACATTCAAACCTAATTCTGAATTCATGGAGCCAATCATCTACAATCCATCCCCAACATTATATTTTCCTGTGTGCCATAATAGAATAGATTACATTGAATTGATGGTCACTAATGAAAAAGAAGAATTAGTTGATTTTGCTGGAGCCACAACAACTGCTATCATAGAGATTAATATTTAAATAAAAATACATACAATGGAAAATATTGAGAGTTATGAGCTACAATCATTCCCCCCAAACAGGAGGACCTTTGCAAATTTAAATCAACCCAACACAGAGATTGAGGTTGATCTTGATGTAGGGGATGGATTTATACACCCCCACAGAGCAGATCTATACATCAAATTTGATGTTGTAAAGCTCGATGGAACAGATTATCCGGCAAATTCAAATATAAGATTGGTAGATAATTTTGTGCCGCATCTGTTCTCTGAAATTGAGATCAGAAAGCATGGCGTTGTTATAAACAGAGTGGATTATCCCGGCATTACCTCCACAGCTTTGGCTACATTAAAATTATCCAAAACCGAGGCTCCATACTACAAAATAGGGGGATTTGAGGCTGGTGATAAAATATTATCTAAAAATCACACAGTGCTGTTCCCCATGCGCCTGTTGCCAGGATTCTTCTCGGATTACAAAGAAATTATGTGGAAGGGCGGGTTAAGAATTACATTTAGAAGAGCTGCAAATGATAATAATGCTTTGATGAGGTACAGCACATTAAACTCTACAGGGGAAGCTCTGCCTAATACCCTACCTGATGCAGGCAAGTGTATTATTCAGACTATGGAGCTAAGAATCCCTGTTGTTGAATATGAGGCCAGTTACGCTCTTAAACACAAAGCAGATATAGTAAAAAATCCACAGGTTCCTCTGCAATTTTACACATATCAATGCGTACAGAAGCCCGCATCTGGCACATATTATGAATTTGATGCTACAAACTCATTCTCTAGTATTCAATACGACATGCCCGATTTTGTAGTGGTACTGTTTCAGACTGGGAGACACAATAATCAGGAAAAAAATTCAAGTAGATTTGATAACTGCAACATCAAGAACATATATCTTAAAAATGGCAGAAATGAGGTTTTTCCTAGAGAAAATTACAATTTAGACATGTCCAAGGATGATTTTCTCAAATTATATGAAGCTTTTTCGGCTTTCAAAAGAGTCACTACTGGCAATACTGATATGTATTACACACCAGATGAATTCAAAACACAGAGACCCATGTTTGTAATTAACACCTCAAAAAGAAAACAGGTTGTGGTTAATGACAGGACAAACATTAAAATTATCTGTGAATTCCACGAGGCATTACCAGATGACACCATATGTAGCGTTATTCTCATAGGGGAAAAATCATATGTTTATGATGTAAGAAATGAGCGGGTCACAGAGCAGTTCTAGAAGCACAATTCAAACACAGAAACCCTTTGGATATAAAACAATACTTTACCGTCAGTTACCTACCCATTTTATACCACCTCTGCTCGTAGCAAATACCTACCCAAAACACAACACATCTGCCAAAAGCTGAAATACAGAAATATTGTAATAATTATTCTGTAAGTTACAGACTTGTGTACAACAAGACCAAGCCTAAATGCAATTCAGTTTGCAATGACAATATCCATGAAGAAATTTCCTCAATATGATGAATGGTCCCTGAAAGGGGGCACAGTGTAGATAAGAATTTCTCTTTGAGTTCCATGACAAATGACATGTAATTTCCCTCGGAAAAGACACAATAGAGGTAATATCAACAGATATAATCACTCGGGCATACAGAAAGAAGGCAATTACTCTTTAATAATAAATAACTCTCTGAAAAGAGGCAGTGTAGATTATATCTGCTGGCATACAACTCCCGGGCAAGCATGATTAATAGTTGGCAGAAACATGGGACTGATCAAAAGATTGGAAAGAACATGGAATGTTTACTTGACCTCCATTCTATTGTATTGATCAGGCAGTTTTGCCCGTATTGTTGAGCTCCCAGATAACAAAACTCTGGTGATTCTTAATAGAGAATAATTTTGCTCTGTTATACCAAATTTAAGATCTGGGAGCTATCAACTAGCTCAAAATCTTACATATGGAATGCCACATCTATCAGGACTCGAACCCAAAGCCCCTTGTTTACAAAACTACAATATTAACATTTTGCCATCAGATTTTATGAGGACTCAAACCCGAACCTTTTGATTACAAGGCAATAAAAACCATGCACCACACTCCACTCGGTCTCAGAACCCAATAGATATCAATTCAAGATTCCTGGGATTTTGACAGAAAAACATACTATAAGCTTAATTTCTGGTGTAGCCAAAAATTGGCAAATTTATGAACAAAAATCTGGCTGATGCAACTTTTGTAAGTATGTGCAAATCAATCTGAAGAGCTCTTCGTTTCTGAAAAATTCCCGAGGGCATTTTTACAAAAATCTTGAATTAGACAAGATTCCACACTTGCTCAAAAAACTCATATGGGCATGTTGAGCAAGTTTTAAGTGTAGCAAAGCTGCTGGAGAGAAGCTCTTCCTTTCTCGGGTTTATCCCCCCACCAATCCTACTACTGAGAACTGTCTGGATTCGAACCCAGGATCCCGAGCGTCGTATCGCGATGTGAAAACCACTCTGCCACGGAGGCCGGCTACGTCATATGCTTACAGTATACCTAGGTACAAAGGAACGTAGTCAGTGAGAGGGCTGGCGGAGCTGAAGCCCCCTCGAAATCCTACACACATATCTAATTTAAATAGTGTACAGTGGTAATTAATTATACTTCCTTATGCATCAGCATATGCTCAAACACAGAATAGATAATAATGATAAGGACAATTATCAGAAGTCTATATAAGTCATTCTTATCAAGGTATTGTTTCTTTCAAACGGAATCATGGAACGCAATGGAGCTCCCCATAACAGAGAAGAAACAGTTAAGCCTTCAGTCTTGTCCGTGATTTGGAATTATGTTTGCATCGTGCTTGCGGTTGCAGACACAGCGAGTGACTGCTATCTAGCGTACAGCTATTATGCGAATCACCAGATAGCGTATTGTTGGTTAACAATGGGTTTCTGTTTGCTGTCAACAATAGTCGTGGGAGGAATGAGCATCCAATGGTGAGTTGTAGTGTCAAGGCTTGGGATGAAAGTTCGCATTTTTCTGTTGCATTTGTTCTGTTAGGCTTAAGGGCATGCGATATAGTCTCCACGGGACTCTTCCCAAGCTCTTCCGTCCGTAGAAGTGTGCCAAATTAGCTCTCTTGGAGCCAGATCTGGCTCTTTCGTGCCCTCGTTCGGCTGTGAACTGGAACGCCCACCCCGTGCCCCACTATGATGCCACCACTGGTTCCGGCCCACATAGACCAACTTTTGTTATAATTATACATTTTGCACGTGACGTGGTATTGTTATATTGGCTGCGTCGCTCCTCCCACCTCCCCCAGCTACTTCTTTATAGCGCCGTGTTTGACGTGAAATTAACATAATATTGTTATCAGGGAATTCTTTATTTTCGATTTCATACGACCATCGGTGGATTATTGAGATGGGCGATGCCGCCGGATCTAGATGTTGAAAACTAAGAATAAATTATAATCAATTTAGAGTTAACGATAATTGCAGTGCCACACCCCTTTGACAACTAACATTATCCTAGAAGGCACTTTATCCAGACTTCGTAAATCTATAAATCTAGCTCCATGGAAGTCAGTTTTAACTCCATTTAAGTTGGAATTAAGTTCTTTTATGCGCATCAGGTTTGGCAACACTGCCAGGAGGCAAGGAGAAAAGCATTGGGAGTATGATTTGATCAGTGGCGAAGCGTAGATTTCATAGCAGGGTAGGCACAAAAGTGCGATAATTTCTATTAGTTGCTTAAATATGTAAAAAGAAAGGGAGGGGGGCTATGTCATGGAGAGTGGTTCAATGTCTCTCCAGACCGCTTCTTTACTTGCCTGTGGCGCGACGTTTTCAAAAGTGTTGTAACCGGCCATCAATACGATAATTATGTCTTAGACGTTCTCCTCCCGCCCACCAGATGTCATCGATAGATTTTGTTCATTTCGTTTTTTTTTATTTGTTATTAATTTTTCAACCCCTGATTTATGCACACACCTCCAGAAAGAACTACCAATCATGGGACATCGCGAAAATCCAACGAATAGTGCTTGAGAGCCCTGTTGTCAATTCTTCATCACTTTTTTTCTAAATTTATTTTGCAATTGAGGTAAAAAGGGGTGGAACCCCCCATAATTTTCGGGTCAGTCTGACGTTTGTGCCGTGAGCACACGACAGAATTCCGCACTTTCAGCGACTGTCAGTTCGGTATGTTCTACTGCTGCCAACTTAGTTCTTTTTAGCAAGACTTCCTCGCACCGAGGAACACACCATTGTTATATGTTGTCTAACTAAAGGAATGGTTGTAGTTAATTCCGGTCTTGGCTTTCTAGATAAATGAATTTCTGACACCTGTATGTGCAAGTAAACATAATTTAAGTTTTGAATATTTTCGTCTCATTTGTTCTGATCTATGTTAATCGTGACGATGAGAATGTATGGAGAATGAATTAAAGATGATCAGGAAACATTGGCATGACCACAATTAGGTCACCTGGCTTCGTAACGTGTTAGGATGCCCACCACGGGGCTTTCAAGAAGAAAACATAAGTAAAGGTGACCTCTCTCATTCAGTGTGTATACTTCGCATCCTAGTTTGTTCTACCCCTTGTGTTAGTAGACACCTTTACGTGATAATAGAACATAGGATCCTTGTTTGGGACCCGGCAACACGACAGGTTACTATGTAACATATAAACAGGTTATAATAAATGTAGTTGCTTGAGAGAATAGAATCCTAATTTTTAGGCGCACTTCAGCTCTTTTCTGCCAATCCAATGTGACAACACTGGCCTGTTCCGCCAGACCTGAAACAGACATGGCCCGCGCAATAACCCCATAACACAACGCCCTTTGTCCTAAACCCAAAAAAAGTCTTCCCTTGCATTGTACTCTCATTGAACGCCCTCTTCTCTTGTTATCCCTTCAGGGTAAACGAAACTGCCTACCTCTTCGCTTGTGTCGGCTGCATAAAAAAAAAACGTCTGCTTGTAACATTTATTCAACGACAGTGTTAACGCATTAAATAACGTTTCAACAACTTTGAATTTTTTAAAATATTTTGCTGTTACTTGCCACTGCTACTTGCAAAGGAAAATATAGTTGAAAACATTTTAGAAATGATTGTTATAAGAAGGAAACGTGAAAGACCAAAAGTGGGTCCTACCTTACCGATGATTACATCTTCACTCAATTAAGAACTCGATTGTTCTTGCATTTCAGTCCAGCACTTCTTGCATAAATCTGATCGCTGCACAAGACACGAATCACAAACAAAGTTCTACCATCACGAAACTCGCGCTCCGAGCCACGCTCCCTTGTAGCGTCCTGAGCAGAAGGTAAGTTTTCACAGAGAGGGAACGAGCTGGGAAATCCCCGTTAACGATAAAAGTAAATTATTCTATTTCCAGTGAAAGTAAAACTACTTTGTAAATATAAGGCGTAACTAGCATATTAATTTACATAATTTGGTATGAAGACTTACTTTACAAATATAAGTTCTTTGGACTTTCTGTTTACGCTACGGTGTTGGGTGAATCGACAAGACCATCAGCATTCTGACCAGAAAACGAAGTCAGAACTACAGTACTCCGTAAATTTAAATTTCACTTACACTTGTCGATGAAAGGAAGGAAAACCTAAGTTTCGTACAAAATATGGAGAATGTACAATGAAATAGAAATATCTCTGCACGAACACATGCTAATGTTTACAAAAAATGCCGGTACACCACAAATTTCCAACCCTGGCGGAAATGCAGTGTTGCTGATATTCTGTTCGTCCTAGTGGGTAACACCGCGAGGCCGGCCTCAGGAGCACGTTACAAGCATACGTACAGTACTCGTAAGATTAGGCTTCCCGCATATACCACCATACGACGGAATGTGAAGAGAAGAGGCCCGAGCAAATGTGCCTCACTCCGTGGAAAGTTCGTATACTGGACAGGGTTAGAATTTTTTTGTAATTATCATAAATGAAAATTCCAAACTTTTCCATTGCATCACATGTGTTTTGACGAAGTAAGTAAATACACCTTTAAAAGAGTGATGGTGTGGGTAGGCCCGGCCTCCTGGCCTCATAGGACGCTTCGCCACTGGATTTGATTCGTTCTCTTTGGAATATAAAACTTCCAATGGAATAGAAAAATATATCAACGGGAAGAGGGCAGTTTGAAGATGCATTTCACAAGCGGAAAAGTCGAAACTTCAATTTGATTAGCCTTAACTTGATGTTGAAGTTGATTCCCCATAAGGAATACATGGGATTTCGAAAATTCTTATTTTTCATATTTTTCAAACATCATGTCCAGCTTAAAAATCAACATAGAAAAACGCTTCCACTTTCAACATGGAGAGAAATTCATACTCTTTTTTTTTTTTTTTAGTAGCAGTACCTATTCGGGCGATATTGAAATAAATGCACATTTGCTGCGTAACTGTATCTCCTCCCCTTAAGTCCATATTCGGTCTACACTATGGTAACTATACTCTTGTCATTTCATACTCTTCGTCTTTTCCTGCTCAAAGTTTTCGCTCAAATTTCTCATATTTGTTGCTTTGCTTACATTTTGCTTCGTTGTTGCGTTAACTTGTGGCGCAACTATTCATATTTGTCGTTAAGCATGTTACCCTGCCCCCGTGTCAGGGCAACAGTGTTTTTTTTTATTCCTTATTGAAATATTTATTAATATGTTAATTAATTGGGTAATCAAGTGTATAAACATATATATATATATATATATATATATATATATATATATATATATATATGTGTGTGTGTGTGTGTGTGTGTGTGTGATTAGTGTAAATCAATTTATTATGCATTTTTAGGTGCTTATTCATTGCTGCAACTTGTATTTATAATTCAAGTGGTTGAACGATTTGATCTTAGACTTATAAGCATGGATTCCGACGTCTTGTTCACTCTGCGACGTGTTTTGCTTATTTGAAAAGTTTTCAACGTAATGATGTGTGTATACGGGCTCTAATATGGTAAAAATATTCAAAATATTCAAAATTATATATTTCCAAAATAATAAACTGGGTAATTAATATACGTTTCAAGATAATTAAGTGGATGTTTTATATAAACAAAAAATCAAAAGCGACACTAAATTGGAAAAGCAATATTTACGTCTTTGTCATTGACACATTTGTAAACGTATTTGAAAAATAATTGTTTTACGTCATTCCTCACAAATTAATACCTCTCCTCTGTATTAATTTATGAAACTCATATTTTGAAATTCGAAAAGTCTAGCATAATTAACTTACAGTAGTTTTCGGGGTGAAAATATACTTTCTTCAAGTTCCCTAGCAACGTCAGTTTCCCTGGTCAACAACAACAACACTGCAAACTCTAAAGAATTGTTTGGTGTTATGCTCTCAGTTAAAACAAGCACGATGTAGATATTTTGGCATTGTGTACACTGAACTGGACTGAATCTCCTTATGTAGATGTCACCCTTGTTTGAGACACGTTCTCTAACCAGGAGTTGATTCATCTGTGTGTTCTTGATCTGTGAGAAATAATGTAGTTTGACAATGAAGAATGAATCAAACAATGCTGGCAAAAGATGCGCCATTGAAACGGGTTGATAAGGACATGGAAAAATTGCATTTTCACCCTTAAGAAAGGGCTAATTGAGCGATTTTTAAATTTTCTCGGCATTTTGGCACAATCTCATGAGGTTCCTAACCAGGCATTTTTTGCCTCCTTCATTGAGAACATTTACGTCAATGGGATTAGGGCTATATATATATATATATATATATATATATATATACAGGGTGATTCTAAAGGTATAGTACAAACGAAAACCACAGATACCTCCCATGAAATAGAGACGAAAGTTCCCCTTTCCACTTTGCCGAGAGATGCCTCCGTGAGGAGCTAGACAACGCCGAAAACGTGAGAAAATGAACTTCACACCTCTGTACAGCCAGTACCAGTGAAGATAGAAAGGCGGAACAAACGAAGTCAAAAGGAACACCAAAGTCGCCCATCCGAAAAACACTAGGCGGCAGCTGCGCAACGCATGCGCATGGGGTTCCACAAAGGAAATAGGAGTGTCCCGCAAGACAAGTGAAAGGAAAGGGTAGCGATCGACAACGGTAGGGAGAAAAGAAGCTATGAAGCATGAAGTAACAATTGCACAGCGGGAAACAAACACCATGACTGAAGCAGTGCAGTCGAGAAAAGTAGTGCGGGGTTGCAGAACCACGGGAGGACGACGTAGGATGTAAAAACACACCGAGAATGCAAGCAAAGTGGTCCGTGACACTCGACAGGCAACAGACGCGTACATGGTTCGGGGCAGAAATGGCGGCGCTGGCGGTGCAGCGCAAGGGGAGTCCCCAAAACACAGTGGGGAGACACCGCAGCAAGAACAAAGCACGGTGCAACAAAAGAGAAAGAGGACCGGACGGGGAATGGTACCTGCCAAGGAGACAACAAATGCGGGACGAGGGATTCCCCGTAGCAGCACCGAGGGGATGTCACACAGAGGTCGTGCGTCAGCAGGACGAACACAGCAACTACGGGCACAGAAGGTTATTGCTAATGAAAGGTGCACGTACAGATAGGACCACGTACCCGTACTGACGTTGTAACAAACGTCGTGATGGGGCCCAATCAGCCTCTTAGAAATGAAGCCGGAGGCACATCGCTGGGTGGGAGCGGGCGAAAGGCGGCTGGAGTGTAGTACGGACCCCACCACTCCGTACGGTGGACGACACTAATGGACGAGGTCGGAATGTTTCCATCCCGATCACCAGGTCCACCGTTCCCAGACCTGACGCGGCTGCTTGCTTCCGAGCGCAACCCCAGCCGAACAACTCGAGTCCCTCCTCGGCCGCAGCCTTCCGCTCCGAAACCAAGCGTGGCCTCACACCACCGCAGCCGCACACTGCCGCGTGGGTGTGAGACCGGGCCGAGCAAGGCTGGACAGATAAACTGCGTGGGACAATCGTGTAATGAAGCTACGTGGGGGTATGCACGTCTGTTCAACTGCTGGGTTACCCCACATTGGTGTACACAAACACCACACGATCGTACGTAGTGCTCCCCGTCGGCTCGAGCAAGACGGACGAAGTACGTGTTGTGGGTGAATGGGGCAAGAACGAAGGACGCTACATGTGTTCCACGATGACAAGGCCCCAGAGTGCATGGCCGCACCTGACGGCAGTGGTCAGGTAGTGAAGAGCACAGGCACGGGTGGCTCAGGAACGTCAGCTGATTGTACCACAGCGCCGTGCGGACGTGTGGGCTGATTGGAAGTGCAGCGTCAGGGAGCGTGTCAGTGAAAGAGCGGGTGCGGTGGTGGTGTGCTTGACGTACGACAATTGAGTACGTTGTTTCGAAGCCGTTGTGACCAGTGTGTGTGTGTGTGTGTGCCACCTGTGCACTGCAGTACAGTATTCCATAATTGACACTATCCTCACTGTACCATGGAACGCTACACATTTGTAGAACTGAGGGACATGCATTTTGTCTACGGCCTTGCAGATGGCAATGGCCGAGCAGCTGCACGCCATTATCGCGGACGGTATCCGGAGAGGCGACAACCCGACAGCAGGTTGTTTTCGAACGTGCACCGTACCCTTGGTGAATCGGGTGTGTTACGTGCAGGCCATCATGTCGGTCACCCAAGACATGTGCGCACCGCGGCGGTCGAGGAGGACGTACTTGCTCGCGTGGACGACACACCGTCCACTAGCACCCGTAGAATTGCACGTGCAGTGGGAGTATCACAGTCGACAGTGTGGCGTGTCCTTCATGATGATCTGCTGTATCCCTATCATCCACAGCGAGTCCACGCGTTGCAGGCTGGGGATTACCCACGACGTGTGGAATTCTGTGAACGACTGTTGCAGTTTTGTACCGACGATCCCCGTTTCTTGCGCCATGTGCTTTTCACGGACGAGCCAACATTCACCCGTGAGGGCATCTTCAATTGCCGAAACAGCCATGTGTGGGATTATGAAAATCCACATGCAGCAGTCGAGGTATATCATCAGACCCAGTTTGCAGTGAATATCTGGGCAGGTATCATCGTTGAACAGATTATCGGTCCATACCTGCTGCCACCACGTTTAAATGGCCGCCTCTATCGCACCTTTCTTGCATCAGTCCTTCCAGAGCTGCTAGAAGATGTACCCCTCAACGTGCGACATCGTATGTGGTTTCAATTGGATGGAGCGCCTGCACATTTTGATGGCACAGTGCGAACCCTTTTGCACCATACCTACCCACAGCGCTGGATCGGCAGAGAGGGCCTGGTCCCCTGGCCCGCCCGTTCGCCTGAGCTCACACCAATGGATTTCTTCTTGTGGGGCCATGTGAAAACACTCGTCTACGAGACCCCGGTGCCTGACAAGGATACATTGGTAGCGCGGATACTTGCAGCATCGGCCGAGGTAAAACGGTAAAAGGGCAGATGCCTGTTGTGCGCAGGTTAATAAATAAATAAATAAATAAATAAATAAATAAAAGAGGTGTGTACCATGCCAGGGATTTTTGATAGGGTTCGCCAGAATTTCCTGCGACGCTGCATTGAATGTGGTGGTCGTCAATTTGAGCAACTTTTGTAACAACGTCAGTCCGGGGTACGACTACGTACTACGTACTATTCCTATCTGTTAGTGAACCTTTGCGTGGCAATAAAGCTCCTGTGCCCGTAGTTGCTGTGTTTGTCCTGCTGGCGCACGACCTCTGTGTGACATCCCCTCCGTGCTGCTACGGGGAATCCCTCGTCCCGCATTTGTTGTCTCCTTGACAGGTACCATTCCCCGTCCGGTCCTCTTTCTCTTTTGTTGAACCGTGCTTTGTTCTTGCTGCGGTGTCTCCCCACTGTGTTTGGGGATTCCCCACGCGCTGCATGTGTTTGTTTCCCGCTGTGCAATTGTTACTTCATGCTTCATGCTTCATAGCTTCTTTTATCCCTACCGTTGTCGATCGCTACCCTTTCCCTTCACTTGTCTTGCGGGACACTCCTATTTCCTTTGTGGAACCCCATGCGCATGCGTTGCGCAGCTGCCGCCTAGTGTTTTTCGGATGGGCGACTTTGGTGTTCCTTTTGACTTCGTTTGTTCCGCCTTTCTATCTTCACTGGTACTGGCTGTACAGAGGTGTGAAGTTCATTTTCACACGTTTTCGGCGTTGTCTAGCTCCTCACGGAGGCATCTCTCGGCAAAGTGGAAGGGGAACTTTCGTCTCTATTTCATGGGAGGTATCTGTGGTTTTCGTTTGTACTATACCTTTAGAATCACCCTATATATCGTCGATGTTTTCACGAACTGGCGAATGTGTCAACTCCCTTGCATCACGAACCGGCGAATGTGCAAAATATTGATTTTGAGAAAAGCGAAGTTGAAAGTAGCCAATTTTGCGTTACTTGCGAATCATTGAAAAACATATTCGAGCTAAACTATATTTTGAGATAACAATAAATGCCGTGTGAGAAGGTAGTTCACATGAGAAAGAACACCGTAGAAAGAATTTTAATGAACAATAAATGAACAAAGGATTTCATTGAATCTATTCGTCAGTTCGTGAAAACAAAAAAAGAAAAAATGGAATATTTTTACCTTGGTTCGTCATTGTAATTTTCACTAAAACTGCGAATTTTACAGTTCAAGGATAAAACTTTCAACTTATTTATTGGATATTTATACAGAGTTAAATATGAGGCCAATCCTTAATACACTAATCATAACATACACCATAACAGTTTAATACGTAACAGTGAGAAACAGAGAAATTCACACAACACTAGACGTACCCGCAAATAAATTTCGAGAATAATAAAATTCAGGAAATAAAATGTAAGGAACAAAATAGTAATACATTGACCAACACTAGTCTGTTACCAAATACAACGTTAATAGACGCAAAATGGTTGTACAATTAGTGAGGTAATCTGACATAGAAGTCTTTATAATGAGGATGAGAAATTACTGGTATTACTCATTGACATGATGACAGCAAGTCCTGGTATTTTTTCACAGGCAGTTTTGGCTTTGAAGTAAAAGCCCTTGGTGGTAAATTGTCCTCTTTAGCACTGCATGGATTAGGAAGTGATATACTTGAGAGTGTGTTTAGGTTATGCGACGTTTTTATATATATATTGGGACAACCCTTGCGCACTTGAATTTGCATGACTTTTGTCCAGTCCACGGGTTGACCCTCATTTGTTGTTCTAACTTTTAGGATACGCAGGTACTGCGAATATTGTTTCCAATCTAAGACGTCTTTAGTATGTAACTCATGAACAGCATATGGTTGTTTCTTTCTTGCCATCCTGATTACCGGGATGAGTTGGGCAGGGATGAAGATATATTCACTCCGTCGAAGTGCGTTTTCTATTGTACTGTGAATAGCATCACCTTCACTTTGTCCGTGACTCGTTTCGAAGAAGAAAACATGTATGGTGTTGATGTGTTGTGCTTCATTGTTTAAAAAATAAACGAACATAGAAGGCAGGATACTGTTTTTGTTCTGAGATGCACATCCATCGGCGAAGAACGCTACCTGTTTTACACCTTGTTCTTCTTTCATCAGCAGAAACTTCCTTAAGTTTGTTGCAACTTCATTCGGGCCTCTTTTCGCTAATCCTTCGTGCCAAACGTAGCAATGGCCGTTTTTACTAGCTAATTCATAAATTGTAAAATTATAGGCTGATAATTTTCTTTTGTAATGCAGTTCAGTTCGTTTGCTCTGTGGTAGATTTATGACTTGCTCCATATCAAAGCAAGCAGCCACGAACTCCTGTGGATTTTGTAGAGCTGTATCTTTCATCGCACCTTTAATTTCCCTCACCTTCTGTTTTTCCTGTATGTGCCTGTTATATTTTTCAATCAAGTCAGAATGATTAGATAAACAATTAGCTGATTTCAATGAGTTGTACGTCTCACACAAACCACAAAGATCTTTTTTTGGAGAACGAAATTTTAACTTCATACATTTAAAAACTGATCTGTATAAGGAGTAACATGCCGAGCTGTTTGGAAATTCTTTTTTGAATAGTTCATACATCTTTGCAATACTCAAGTTGGACGACAAGTACTGTTGGCTAGAACTTCTGCGGCAAAAATGAGATTCCATCCTAGGGAAGATATTGATGTGCTTTTTAATATCTGTACGCATTTTTTCGTCTCTTTCTTTTAACGTTGTCTGACGTCCACCTCTCTTTTCTTCTTCTACCATGCACTGGTTCTTTAACTTCATTAGCATTGTCCTTACTTGTCTCTCAGCAATTGCAAGAGTGTTAAGAAACATTTTACGACATACTCTTTGTCTTACGTTACGGTCATCTGGTAAGAAATAATGAAGCGTTCTTTCCTTCCTCTTTTTGTCTTCTGACTTCGTTGACCTTACAGGAGCATTGGAAACGATGAACTTACTCAACCATTCTCGTTGTCGGGATACATTTCCTAATTATAATACGCATTATTAACTTTCATTCTTGTGTTGACATCAAAATCGTTGCACTTCAATCCTCTTGTTTGGCATGTCCGTGACTCACAACGTGGACGAAGCAATCTGCGAGAAGGAATAACTTGATGACTCTTTTCACTTACATACTCATAACCCAAAGAACGACAGGCTTTTACATTTTTTCTTACTTTTTCCTTTTCGGAAACCCTTCGCTTTACTGGAGTAACATCCTCCTTTTGAGAACCATCTACTTTAAAATCTGTGTGGCTTGATCCCGGAGGGATGTTTTTCTCTTGTACACTAACACGTCTGTTGTGCTCGGCGCAATCCAATATGAAGTGATTGTAACAAACCAAATCCTGACACGTTACGCATGCAGCAAATATTTCTTCTTCACAATGCAAGGAACTACATACAGCGTGAACATTCCTCGGTGAGGAATGTACGGACGATTCATTATCACTGGAAGATATAAGAAAATCAGGATCCTTGTCCTCATCATCCGCTAAACTTTCTGAAGAACTGTCAATGTCACTGACTACTGCACTCGAGTCATTGATCACACCACCTGAGCTCTTCTTTGGCACTGACACCACAGTATCACCACTTTCATAATCTTCTTCCATCCCGATCACAACACCTTCATAATAAATTTTCTCAGGATCCCACCACATTTCTACTTTCGCTCCACATTGCAACTTCTTCATTCCATGGGGGAGTGTAAGTTCTTGGCTTCTGACGATGTTAGTACTGCCATCAGTCCACTTCACAAGCACGTCTTTATTCATATCTTCTGAATAATTACACAACGAGCCACACCACTAGAAGGCTATTCTTCAAAATATCATCAAGGAAATATGGCATTTCTTTTATAAACCATTCGAAATAATTTAGTTGCGAGAAGTAAACCAGATGATTGCCAATTTCATTGAAAGTCTCAAAATATAGACTGTACATTGTTCCAATAGAAACACAAACAACTGTGCCTTACATGTTAACTGATATCTTACAAATGGGTTATATTTCTTATGAAAAGAAATGAAATATAAAACGTTTCATTACAGCGGCATCTGTTAGGCAAAATGTAGTCGAACTGACACATCCTGAATGGATTGTAAAATGATATCATGTTTTTCTCCACGAAGCGGCGAATTTCATATTCGTCGGTTCGTGAAATTATCACAATACTAGTTTTCATATTCGTCAAAACGTTGTCCATCTTTATCTCCTAAGCAATATTTAATAGAAACTTGAAACTTTGTGAGAGCAAAGTACAAGTTGTTCCAACATATACAGCGTCAAAAACTCAAAATGTCAAATTTTGCACATTCGCCGGTTCGTGATGCAGGGGAGTTGACATATTCGCCAGTTCGTGAAAACATCGACGATATATAATAATATTGGACATCGCAAGCATTAATCATTTCCCATTCATTGTGGTTAAATTAACATCTTTTACATTAACGAGGAGAGTTTATAGGATAACATCTATCTACCTAATCTAGCT
This sequence comes from Lepisma saccharinum, assembly GCF_977018435.1. Lineage (NCBI taxonomy): Eukaryota > Metazoa > Arthropoda > Insecta > Zygentoma > Lepismatidae > Lepisma > Lepisma saccharinum. The sequence continues at coordinate 51,221,077 of NC_139255.1, forward strand.
ATCTTTCTGTACTATAAATCTCAAATCCTTTCTTTCATCTGGGCATTGATTCAATGACTTAGTCAGATGTCGGACACACCTACTACTGTATTGTGACACGTCCAATGTTGCCAGTACAGTACCTCATAATTTCGAAACAAACACACTTTTCAATGAATATGTCGTAATTAGCCCAATAAAATGCCTGTAATGCATAACATACGCAAGAGTTTATCATTCTTTCATCAGTTTAATAACTACCCACAGAGCTCATCGAAAATAGCTGTCCTTTATCCATATTTCTCTTTACTTCGTACATTTTTAACACCTCAGTAGCTTTTCCCCCATACTGAACGTTCATGTAGACAGTTATTTTCTTGATTAATGTTTCAAAAAATTTCCACGCAACTAAAGTTAATACTCAATGCAAGGTTCGCGTCTCTATAGCTTTTGTACAGAAGTTGAGTACCTTTAAATCTCGCTTGCGTGACTTTTCAGACACCCTGTACTTCATTTCACATGTATCCATTGCGTACCTGGCAACCCTGAAATCACACCTAATTCCATAGATACCTCACCAACTCCTTGCGTAGATTGAGGCTACGTTGTATCAAATGTCATCGTTGTGATACTTTTGGTGCACGTTGCGCAAATTGTTGTCAATAATCTTAATATTATCTTAATTTTTTGTAATTTCTTCCTTAATGTCATCCACACAATCAAACCAAATATTTCTATCGATTATTTTATCAGTTCAAACTACTGTTAATTGTACAGTAACGAGTTGTGATAACTATAATAAAACAATTGAAGCACAGGATGTATATACGTATTACAGATTTTCAGCAGATAATAAATAGCATGATAAGCAAGCAGCGCATAAAATCACGGCTTTAATACAAAACGTCTCTCCCACACATGTGTCGATTCAAGTGTATTGTACAGTCACGGACACTTCTGGGTTCTAACGAACCCATTGAAAGTAAATGGGTTTATTACAACCCAGAAGTGCCCGTGACTGTACGCAATTAGGTTTATCTCTTGATACTCTGTCGCTCAAGTAGTTGGTGATAGAATGATATATTAATTATAGCTACATACTCAGTGGATGGGAAATAATTATCTCTATTTGGGATGTGTCTTTAATAAAGCAAAAAGTGGGATGGTTCAAGAAAAACCCACAATCCTCCTACAAATCGCACCTTGCACCATTGGGGGCTCTCAAGGTTTTATCTCAGGGGGAGGGCAGAGTCACAGAAAGTGGTATTATTAATGTTAATAATAATAATATTACTGCTATTTTTAATTTTTGTTGTTGTTTTTGTTATTATTATTATTATTGATATATAATTGAAGTTTGTAAAAAAGCTAAAAAGGTTTTGTTTTATATTTTTTAATTGGACTTCTCTTAATAGAATGGAAACTTTTTTATTTCTATTTATACTAGTTTTATTTCGCCCAATAGTGGAATATGGAAGTGAATTATGGAACGTAGCCACATCGAGAAAATTGAATCAATTCAGAAATGATTTATTAGATTGCTTCGTATGAAAATGAAGTTACATATCACTAAATTATATGAAGTGGTTGGAGATATTTAATTTAACAACGTTGAGCTCAAGAATGAAATATAAAATTAATCTATTGATACAAAACATTTTGTCAAATAGGATTGATAGTGAATACTTTATAAATACAATATTATATAACGTTCCAAAATACAGAACAAGAAAAAAAATTATTGTTATCAGTAAGTTTGAAGAATGTTGGTGAATTTATAAAAATATTAATCTGTGATTATAACTATGACTTCCCTTCAAATATTGTCTTTGGGTATGAGATGAGGTTTACTGTAAAAACCATTGTGAGTTAATCCTGTGATATTACTCTTTGTGACATAGTGCTGTATAAGGTTTTTAAACTGTTCTCACCACTTTAAAATATACTATTATTATTATTACATTACTTTTACTACTACTAATACTAATATATTTATTTAAACTTTGTAATTTGTATATTATGTATATCTATATACCATTTGCATAACTGTATACTTAACATTAATTCATGTAGGACAAAATAACTGTTTTTATAGTTAGATAAACTGTAAGCTTAAATGTAACCCTCCTTAAAAATAATAATAATAGTTGCAGTAACTTACGGTCTGTAAGTCATAGAAAACAATATTTTTTGTTATAAAATATCTCTAGAATTTCAACATTTCAATTACATTAGCTCTCTCCAGAAATCTCAGGGGGCAGGGGCACCCATGCTTGCACCTATGTAATTTCTGTTGTATTCCGCATCGATACATAATCTGAACTTATTTCCTTAAGTGTGACTTCCACACCGCAGGAGCAGAGGACGACCCTCATGAGGGCAGACTTCACCTTCTCCCTCTCCCTCAGAAGACTTGTGAGGGTGAGAGTGACCCGTGAGAGTGAGGGGGTGAGGGTAAAAGGCAAGTCGTGAAGGTGAGGGAGGTTGAACGAAAATAACCACCTCTTCACAAGTAACACATGAAGTTTCATAATGATTTTTCATGCTTCTCGTGGGGGGGGGGCTAATGTCAGTTTCTGGGAGCCTAGCCCCTCTAGCCCCTACCAAACTACGGCCATGCGTACAAACTTTCACAGTGTAGAGGTTTCTCAGACAAATGAGTTTATGTTTTTGACGTCTCTTTTTGACGCTACGAGCCCTCGAAAGCTTGACATTATACTGATTATGTATGCAAACCAGGACGCAGATTAACAATGTCCACTTCCAGACTGACGGTGTAATTATTATACATAATCATAACCACACAATATTCACATCAATAAGTTCTAATACAGATTAAAACTTAATTTGAAAGTTTTTACTTATTGTCATATTTAAAATAACAAAATTAGTAGCCCCAAAATAATTTCAAATATGGTGGAAAGTTGAGGAAAGTGACGGATGTAGGACCCCCGTTTTGTTTTTCATCTCTCGTGTCATTATGACATATTATTTCTATTAGAAATTTATTAAAATGGGTTCTTTGATATGTTTGCTAACGTTTTGAGTAACTTCATCCACCTTTAAGCGCATGATGCTTTGCCAGTAAGCATTTCTGTAAAAATGGACGAAAAGTAACAACGGAGAAAAAGTGGCCAAAGTCGGACCCCTCCTTCAACAAGTTCCAAAAATTGGAAAAGACGCAAAGAAATGTAAATATATGATATGTAGTAAATGAATTACATTTATTGAGCTTGCATAAAGAATATAGGTGTACAAAAGTAATATAATATAAGACTACCAATATCCTAACTGCGTCAATCGCCCTATCCATTTGTTGGACATCCCACCTTCTCCCACCTGCATTGCCTTTTCACTTGAATATCTGAAATAATATGTAAAAGGGCTTTACTAACGAGTAACGACCCTTTGCTTCAATTACAATTGTAATGTTAGGCATTCATTGAGGGGTCCTACTTAGGGCATTTTACTCGTGGAGTTTTATTGTTTATACAATAAAACCACACTTATCTTCAAACAAACCATTACCATAATTTCAAAGTACAATACTTACTAGTGTATAAATTGTAACAAGATTGCTACTTATCTCTGTCTTAATTATCAAAATTCCCACTGTTGTGCACCGATGTACAAACTTTCATTCACACAAAAGCAAGTCATGGCGGACTACAGCACATGATACTTGAACGTTACTGCTGATACCTTCCTTACACAATCTTTTCGTTATTCTTGACGTGTTTCGCCCATTGCCACTACGCGGCAGCACCTACTTACGGAAACAGGAAGGGGGTCCGTATTAGGGAGTGGGGTCCAGGTTTGGTTACTTTCCTCTACTATTTCTTGAACATAAAGTATTATTTTATTCAGTTTATTCAGTGTTAATTTGTACACGTCGATATAATAACAAAATAGTGTTTCAGACATCTGATAATGTGACAGATCCATTCAACTTCCCTTGGTTTCTAGACAGGAGAGAGAAATAGCTCTCATATGGAGCACACGTTCACTCCTTCGAGGCTTGTAATGCAGGCTGGCCAACGTTCGCAGCAGTCTGTGTCATCCCTGCACTGAAACGAAAGATAATATAGATGTTTTGCGTAGTTACCTTCAGATAATAATGGCTTTCTCAATCATATTAATTCGCTGTTTATACGGGGTGTTACTATGGGATGTAAACGCACAAGAATCCAAAACCAACATCACTTCCATGTAGCGTAGTGGTTCCAAAAATGAAGGTCCACCTAAAAATTATATATTTCACACATAATTTCATTTCAGTCAGAGTAATTTAGGTTATGTTCATCGTTATGAGGGTGTTGAAGGAACATGATAATTTCAAACTGAAGCAGTGTTTCTTTTTTTTTTAAGGGGCATCACTGTTATGGGGAAAATATGTCTCCTTTGCCCCCTTCTGAGAAAATATCCTGTGGACGTCCATGCTCTTCATATTTCTGCCTCTTTTGGCTAATCGTGACGAGTTTTGTGTTGCGTCGCCAGAAATTTTTGTAGGGGTTTGGTCGAGCAAATGATAAAATTTGAATAGTAGATAAATAATAGGTATTACTACCACGGTTATAAATTATATTATACAATAATAAATATATTATTATTCCACGTATAAATACCATGTAGCTCTCTGTTCTTTATTCGTGTTTCGAACGTTCAAAAGATTAAAAATTTTGAAAGAAGGGCCGTTGGCAACAGACGCCTAGAAAACGTATATAAACTCCCAGATGAGAGTGGGGGAGGTCGGCTGTTGGAACTGAGACTTTGAAGGGAGAGGCTGTTTTTGCTTCTGTCAGCTAGGACCGGAGGACAGGTCTCCTGAAAACGATGCTGTAAGAGATTGGATTGCCGGGCAAGCTAGTGCCTTGGTATCCAGTTTACACGTAAGCAGGTAGTTTGAACTGGATGTTATTTTGAAGTAATTACGGTGCGCCGAGCAGCCTAGTGCCTTGTCACCGTGAAGGTTGAGAAATGTACACGTGGGGCGACCTCGTGCCTGTTAAGACGTTTCTTGGAGCAACGCGAATCTACCTTGTGACAAGCGTACTCCCGATGTAATTCATGAAATGTAAAGCATCCAGGTACAAACAATAGAGATTCCAACATCAAAATTAGAGTTTTGGCCCGATAATTAGAGAAATGAACGTTCGGATACGACTTGTATATACTTCAAATTTTACGTTACTTAAACTTTAGAAAATACCCACAATTTCCGTTTTTAATTTCACAGATGCTGGACAAGGTAATTTTCCCCCTATAGCAGTAAAGTTTCACAAAGGTTATTAGTTGTCTCTTGTAGATAATAATATACTTATGTTGACTTGTAGCAACCCACGTGCATTCTCGTACATAGAAAGATACCCCTAGACAAATCTGAGCCGAGTACGAAGTGCACCGAACCTCGAGTGCGGAGGTAAAGTGTGTGTGTGTGTGTGCGGGGGGGGGGGGGGGGGGCAGGCTAGTAACAAACACTGTGAGGTATATTCCTATTCGGTCTTTACACTATCATTTCCTTTAGATCTGATTTGATCTTACATTCTTATTATGTCTGCATTTCTTCTTTGTTTTTTCTCTACGGCCTCCTCATTAAAGTAGTGGAAAGGCTATCGCCTTCTAATCACAGGGTGCCGGATTCGACCCCACTTAAAACTGTTGCTTCAGTAGCAATTAAGTTATCTGAGCATAAAACGGACTTGAAACCAACTCAGCGGTTTCTGTAGCGAAGTGGTTGGCACAGCGCGACCAGGCCAGGGGTCCCATGTTCGAATCCCGGTGTGGGCATTGGTATTGGTGAGTGTTCCTTCATCAATTTCATCACTCATCTTCGTCTTAGCGATCAGCCAAAAAGTGGCAGAAGAGCGAAGTAAAATTTAAAAGAAATCAATCCATCATTGAAACAGACTCTGATAAACTTATATAAATTCCTCTAACTGCGCACTACTTCCTACTATATCCGGCTCTGTGGTGAGCACGTTTAGTTATTAATTGTCATTTTTCTTAATTAGCATAGCTCTTCTGCAACTTTTGGATAACGGGGATGAAATTGGCGAAGGGACACTCACAAGAAACACCCATGCCCAGGCAGGGATTTGAACCTGCGACTCCTGGAATCGTAGATCCTTGTTCTAACCACTCCGCCACGGAGATCCGCTTGAGGACATTGCCACCGAAGTTCCCGGGATCCTCACCGTCGTGATTAGACAAAAGTGACAGAAAAGCGACGATAAACAACAGAAATACAATGCAAATATTTCCTCTTACTTAATTCGGTAACAGTATGGTATAGTGAAAACACATTTCACTCGTTTATTTCCTAATTATTTACATTTGTACTGTTATGCATAGCGGAACATTTTTGCACGTGGGATTTTGTTGTTGTTTTTTTCACTGAAAAAAGCGTAATTTTTCACATTACAAATATTTATTGTTAGTTGCTAATTCGCGGGCAAATCTTGACTCACGTTGTCTATCCTCAGCTGATATGCAGTGTTACCAAACTTATTAACCGAAAAATGCCGCACAAACTATTCACAGAAGGTTTTTAAGCGAAAATTGATCCACAATCCATTCACGGAAGGTTAGGTTAGGTTCAGTTACGTTAGGCAAACAGAAAATTAAATTGAAAAAAAAAAAAACGCTCGCACGTCATCTTGTAAAACTACCGCGTGGTTGCTACACTAACAGGGGGTTACATAATCGAACGCGCGGAACGTAGTAATGGTGGCAAGAGCTGTCGTGCATCGGAGATACATTAATGTCGAAAAATACATGATTTACCGGCCGAATAAGTTGAACGAACGGAGAAAACACTTCCACGAGCTTCCTAAAGTCTACAGAAACTCATTTCCGTAAATAGTTTCTCCTGTAAAATTGAAGAAATGTGTTTTCACTATACCATACTGTTACCCTTAATTCCTGTCTGTCCTTGCTTCTTGTAGCTAGTTCCAGTAAGCCACTGCCTACTAATAGAGAGAAGATTATAGGACAAATAGACTTGGAGATGAAAGAGAAGGTAGTAGTGGAATTGATAGTAATGCAGAGAGAAAACTGGAAGAATATAGACCGAGAGAAAGAGATAGAGACTAGCAGAGAAAGGGTGGCATAGTAAGAGAGAAACATATACTGCATAAACAGTGAGGACGCTAAAAGGGGGTGCGGTTGTTGAACGTCCACCGTCCAACAAGCCTGTTTCTCAGCAAACATGGAAAACTAAGTAAATAAAGGTTGTTTCAGCGAGATTTTTATATGGTATTCAGGTGCATATTCAATTACTGCTCCCCTAAAATAAAATTCTCGTTCCCAGCTGGCACCTCTTTCATTTTACTTCTTGCCCCGTCACTGTAGGAACTGGAGGATTAGACTGGAATGAATTCGGATACGGGATCCAGGATTCGGTATCCAACGTCCATTCATAATGTACTCGAACTTAGAAAAATTGGCAGAACGAGATAAATAGCATTGCAGAGGGGTTGAGCGGAATTTTAAGATTATTTTTGTCGCATCCCTTCAATCCCTCTTGGGAGAGCTTCGAGAGAAGTTGCTGGAAAATTCCTGAACTGGAAGCTTTAGAGGGTAAAAAGTGAGAAGAAGATAGGGAGATGGAGAGAGAATGAGAGATAGAGGGACTGATAGAGAAAGATAGATGGAGAAAGAGGAAGAAATAGATACATAGGACAGAGAGGAAAACAGAGAGAGATAAAGAAGGATGTGTGGAGAGAGAGAGAGAGAGAGAGAGAGAGAGAGAGAGAGAGAGAGTAATATATGGGATAGAGAAGAAGAGCTATAGACAGAGAGAGTTAGAGAAAGATGGATAAAGTCCAAAAGAATTTATGATGGTGCAACGTGCCACCACTCGTAACTTCAGGGTATGGAGATCCGAATTGGCAACACACCACTCCTTGATCCGGCTGGTCAGTTGGAAGCACCAGTTCACACCCAGGGATCGGGATTAAGGCGATCCACATTCATCCAGGAAGGAAACCACCTAATTGCGACACGTGACAGTAAATAAAATTCAAATACTTTATAATTAAAATGTCCAAAATCTTTAATCACGAATCGCGCGCGTACATACTGATTCGCACAAGTTAAAATTATATTTTGTTGGGTCATGCACGCTCGCAGGCAGTGATAAGCAATTTATTTAACACGAGAGTCCGCGCACCGCCTTCACAGTTAATAGCAAGACCTCAACTGCCTACCTCAAGCGCAAGGCGCAGCATAACAGATTGTTCTATCTTACAATAATACAAACTCATAACATAAAATAACACAAGAAAAACTGATAATTTATATAACACATCAATGTTAATTATCGATAGTAAGCTTAAAGTTCAAGTTGGCAACAATTACAAATGTCAACGTGGAAGTTTTTACATCGCCAAAAACACGTAGCGTGGTTCCCCCACTAATAACATCAACAGCCAATAGGAAAACGATATTTTATTGAAAACGAGGGAGAAATACTTTGCTATAATATTACAATATTAAACTATATAGAAATAACTAAACTGATATTATCAAATAATTCATATTTGCCCTTGCACATAAAAATGATTAAATAAAGATTTAGTTTATAACGAAGACAAATTACTTCAATCTTGTACATTGTTGAACAAAAGTCGATATTAAGAAGAAATGTATTTAACTTGTGCTTAAACAACAAAATCTGCGTGAAAGATAGAAACAATCCTAGTCATTTTGGATTTGAAAAACAATGAAAACGTTGCATATATTATTTGGGATAATGATTAGCCTATAAATTCTGAATAAATGTTGCAAAAATACGCGAATAATATTATAACATAAGATAAAACGTAAATTAAGTATAAATAATTTAATCCAAGTTCTTAACTTGAAAGTATACGAATAAGATAAATGCCAATATACGACTGAAATCTGCCTAACATGGCGGTCGTTACAATGGATGATAGATAAAGAATATGGGGGGGGAGAGAGAGAGAGATAGAAAATAGAGAGATATGTAATGAATAGATAGTAATTCTACCTTTGTTCCTGACCACAGTAAATAATCATCTTTTAGGTCCTTCGATGTAGATACTTAAACATAGTTTGGTTGCATTCCTGATAAGATGTCAGAGAATTCCAAACGCTATCTCCAAGCACATATTCAGTGAGGAATTCTTATTCAACTATATTGTCACATTTCCTATTAAAAACAGATTTGACCATGGTGAAGATTGAAGACATCTCGTGGTTTATATAACAATGCATTTCCCGAACGATAAGATCTTGTCGATATCATAAGTCTCTTTCGGTAAAGTCATTGACCAGAATGATTACACTTGAATTGCACTCGATTACGTCATATTTGGATCTTCGATATTCCAATCTCGAATCCTAGAGCTCTGGGGTATCATTCTACACCCTCGATTTTCCGCACATTTTAAATATTTTCGTGAAAATATTTAGTCCCTTGTAACAAACAGTGTTTGTAAATAGCGCGGAAGGTAATTTCTTAGATCTACGTGCTACCAAACTTACGTTTTTCTTAAAATTAAAATTCCTTGCGTAACGTGAAAGATGTTTTTCAGGGCTTCCATGATGGCAGATGATGGATTCATGTCACAGGCGCACGTCTGAATTTTTTCTTTTTCTTCTTACGATTGACTTGTGCAATGGGAACATTTGCGATTGCGATATGTTATTTGTGTGATAAATTGGCGGGTTGGACATTTCAGACATTGGATTTCATTTATGCGACTTCAGAAATTGGAATAAATAATTTATTTTTGGCAACTGCAGGCCGAAAAGGGGAGGGTTGTATTTTCTAAATGACTTGTGGGATGGGATAATTTGCGACTTCTTATTTTTATGATGGGAAGGTAGTGGAGGGTGGTATTCTGTGGAAAAGGACAACAAGGACTTCCAACGTAGGATTAACTTCATTTTTGGACTTTGAAATTTAACTTCGACCAGCAATTCAGTGCCTGGCCTTGGCAAAAGGAGGTAAATTACCTTCTTAGGTTTAATTTTAGCCTTCAATGCGGAAAACAGTGAAAAATAGTGTTGGGGGCAGGTGACTCCGCCCAATTTCTAACATGCCTTTAAAAGGGGCCGCGGTAGCGGTAGGGGGCGGTAGGTCAATTACGCCAGGGGCGGAGCCCGGAATCGGTGGGAAATTTGGACTCGACAGTTTCAAACGACAATATCTCAACTTCAAACGGCTGTAAATTCGTAAATACTTGTTTCCGCGCTCCAAAGCTCTTTTCTTCATAATTAGCATCACATAATCTTCATAAAAAAAACTTTCGAAGTCGAGGGTGTAAATGTTACACCGGACCCGACCTATCATCTTAAGAAGTGCACAATTATGTGGCATAGGGTAATACATTTATAGAAAGGATATTTCTGTTGTTTCCAAATCAATAAGTGATTCTGGAAGTCTTATTTTGAATGCTGATCACGGAGATGACATCAATTTCCACTCATTACGTAAGAATGTTTACCTAAGTCAAGATTTTTCTCCAAGTCATTAAGTTCAATCAACCCACCATATCATCATCATCATATGGTCATCATCATTCTTATTGGGTAGGGTGGGGTGTAAGTAACGTCCCGCAGGATTCGGCTTTTCTTCTGAAGGGTGGTGCTAGATAGTAGAGGTAAATTGCGTGCGTTGTTTGGTTATTTGGGATGAATTGTTTGCTTCTGCAACTGCAACAGCTGGAATTTCAAGGGCAGGGAAGTGGTTTTGCTCCGGTTAACTTGGCTGGATCGTGGGGTTATGTCCTCGAAACGGATTGATTTGCCTTCTTAGATGCTGAGCGTGCTGTCAGTTCGTCGGTGGTGTTTTGCTCCCTCGTCCCAATGGATTTTAAAGAAATGAAATGTTCAGGGAAATACATAAAATACATGACTGAGATGGGCAGAAGGTAAATACAATGAAATCAATGGTACATACAAGGTAAATACAAGGTACACCCAACGGCGAAAGAAACAGTAGGCGAATTGTCCAACACCATTTTCATTCTGTCTGTATTACACAATGTGATGACAATGGATTGAAATAAAGACGTCAATAAGCAGAGAGCAATGTCTGCTTCGAACCACCATAGTTTCATTCCTTAAAACAACACAGGATGTAGAAATAAAAAAGTAGTGAAAATAGCGGTAGACAATTTGCCTACCATTATCTTTGCCGTTGACTGTACAAGGAATTGTAACATTTAGCACGTTTCGTGCATCCCCCAAACAATATTCATATATTTCCTTGTACAGTGTCTCTCAAAAGTATTAGGACAACGACATTTTACACTAGGCAACCCAATTTACACAAGGCGTTGGTGGGTTGCGTGTAGAGTTAGGCTCAATTTCAGGGTTGCCACATGCACAATAAATATTTATAAAATACGCGAAAGAAATAAAAACAAGTATTAGTGTATAAAAAGTATTAAAAATATCAATATTATATCGCAAGTGACAACATTCTTTCTGAAAGAAAAATAATAGCTTTTCTAGCATTTCATCACTGATGAGTCTACAGAAAGGAGAAGAGGTAAGAGAAAACGAGAGGTGACAAAGGACAGGAGAAAGAGAAAGCGAGAGGAGAAGAGGAAAAATAGAGGAGAGAAGGAAGAGAGGATAGACGAGGAGAGGAGATGTAGTGAGGAGAATGGAAAAATATTCTAGGAGAGATGAGGAAAATGGAGCAAAGAAGAGAAAAGAGTAGGAAAACGAGAGAAGAGTGGAGAGTAGAGTAAAGGAGAGAAAAAGAGAAGCACGAAAAGAAGAGGAGAAAAGTGAGTGGAATCGGAAATATAAGACAGGAAAGGAGATACGAGGAGTGGAGATGACTGGGATGGAGATAAGATGCGAGAAAAGTAGGGAAGGCGATATGAGATAAAAGCAGAGCAGAAGGAGGGGAGAGAAGAAGGAGAAGGAGAAGAGAAGAACATAAGGGACTGAAGAGAAGAGGTAGTTGCAGAAAATATCGTCTCAGCGTCAAGAATTGATGCATTGGTCAAATTATCGACATCAAACATTCAATAACATTTTGAAATGTATTGGAGAATGTATTAAATCGGTGCGAAATGCCTTTTGGCTTAGTTCAGAGCAAGGTAAAATCTTCCATGTAAGATCTTTGATTTTACCTGCGATTATACCACTAAAAACATGAATATAATTTTAATATTTATAAGAATTATCCAATTTTTGTCCACTTCTCGGTTCGTTGAAATGGATATTTTGTAATTTAATATTTCCCGTCACCCCATCGTTAATTCCAAACTGAATCATTCCGTTTCACACAGGGTGAACAATGAACACAATGGGATAGGTCTAAAACTTACGAAAATTTTCTGCCACCGGAAGGGTTTGAACCTACGACCATCAGATTGACAGTCCTGAACGTTAAACACTACCCTACAATTTTCGCTCCTGAAAGTAAGTAGAAGGAGCTGACCAATGTGAAATGTAGATGCAACTCTCCTCCTACATGTAATGTGCAAACAATACTTGTTTGTAACAAAGAAAACGAAGGTAATACGACTCGGAGAAAACATTTAATGGAGAATTACACATGATGAGAACTTTTCATTCGATATTTGCGGAGGTATCCTTGCATCGAACTCGAGTGGGAAAAGGGGTAAAATTAGTATGTCCTGAATTGCCACAAATATAAATAGTTCTTTCATTAATATTTGTCAATGTCTTTGAAGCAGTACACAATTATCGTTAAAGTATTATAATTCACGATCTTATACATGAAAATATCCCTTTCAACGTGTGTCAATTCATTTATTTGTTTATTTTTTTATAAATTCCATTTGCAGAACAATGTAGCTACTATACACTGCTATTACAAATGATGTTACCATGTTCTCGTTTGTAATAAAAGGAGAATTAAAAAAAGAACACCTCCTAAGGAGGATCGAACCTGGGACCACAATCAATGCTTTCAAGAACTCTAACCACTACATCACGCCTTTACTTTCGATAAAAACAACAATTTTTATGTATTCTGTCTCTTCAATATTGCAAATGAAGTTGGGTATACATGTGGTTGAACTTTTACTTTAATTTTGGATTGCTTTCTTGTAGTATAGCAGATATGTTCGAGAAATAATTTTCGAAGTGATGAAGAAAAACGAGAATATTGGTAGTTGTGAAAATGCGAGTTATTTCTTCTAACTTATTATTGTTATTAGACATTATTAATGAAAAATATCTATAGGCTTGAACATTGCAGGACGATGTTCTTTTCCTGTGATACTGCAACAGACGAAATGCTTGTTTACTGACGCAAGTCTGGTGTTCAGAACAGTCTTATGAAATGTATTTGCTGTTGCGTAAGGTAACACGAAATAATTACACCGTTTGCGAACTACCAAATCTGCGCAACGTTAAAAGTAAACAAGCGGAAAATTTTATTCTTCACACTTGACAGTATTAGTCAAGAGAGACTCGTGGGACACTGTGTAAAGGTGCTGGTGTAAATCCTTCTTATTTTTCTTCCTCAAAGGACAACAATTTTTAAAGTAGAATAACAGTAGTTCCGCTCTTTCTTATTTCTTTTAAATTCTTCCACATTCCTTTAATTGGGTTAAATATAAATAAAAGTATTGCTTGCATTTCTGTCATTGACGTAGACCAGGCCAGTACGCAGGATTTCTTTGAGGGAGTGGCCAGACCCTAATGTGCGTGTGTGTGTGTGTGTGTGTGTGTGTGTGTGTGTGTGTGTGTGTGTGTGTGTGTGTGTGTGTGTGTATGAGAGAGAGAGAGACAGATATTACAAAATAGTTCAAATAGTTCGAGCGCGATTCAAAAGTCATGATAATTCTATGTTTAGAAAATAATATATTTATAAATTAAATGTTGCGTACTAGGAATTATTATTACAATAAAGAACATGTCTAATTGTGAGTTAAGAAAACAACAATAACAAAGAGACATTCTCGCATCACGATTGCAGTTCGAAAAAGTCGGGACAGGGATTGAAAGTAGCGCACTGTCCTGTCTAAATCGGTGAATCGGACGTCTGCTAGCCTTGCATTATAAAACTAAAACCATCCAATATGCAGCCTGAAGACTTTTGCGCAAGAAACAGATTCATTTATGTAAGAACAAAATTGAAATGTTTACACATTTCTAAAATCGACGATGTTATTTTCGTAGTTATTGATAGGTTCACATTTAAATATTTCAGGGTTCGAGGAGGGCATGGCCTCCATGCCCCCCTAGATACTGGCCTGACGTTATTGACGTAGACTGTGGGAGAGAAATTTTGGAGAATCTTTGTATTAAATTTATTATTTACATCCACCTTATGCTCAGATAGGTTTATTGACAATCGTGAACTTTTCGTTTAATAGATAATATTTGGTTTTAAACGACGGGAGAACATTGGTCTAATTTTCTTTCTTGCTCTCTTGTGAGAATATATACTTCTACAATAGCAATCGCGTTCGGAAACGGTGAAAAAAAAATGACTTGGTTTTCAAAGGCAGACAACCTTGGTAGCGTAGCTTGCTCCCGTTCAAAGTGACTCACTCATGCTATTCAAGGCCGCTCCTTATCGCAAAACATTGTCCGTCGATGCACCCAGCAAGTTACGAGTGACCAGAGTCGAATTTTAAAGAGAATCTGAAGAATGATAGATTTCATCAGAGGCGGCTAGGTGGGCACTAGCTAAACATGCAATAGTTTAAGTGATAATTTCTGACGACCAAGAAACCTTATTGAATAAGTATTGGGATGGTAATACGCGTACCCGCTCCTTTTTAACAATGTAAGCTCGAAGACAATCTGTATTCCATTTCTTTGTATTGGCAACTTGTTCAACCTGAGGTTATTATAAGGAACTATTTCCTAGATGTTCATGTAACCGTTATAAAATTACAAATAAAATATATTCACAAGCTTAGATATACTAACAACGAAGAAATAAATTCAGAGTTAATTTTCAAATGCATGTGTATAGAGTAATTCTAGAAGTACAGAGCTAACTTATATCAGAGTATTGAACTTCTTTTTGCAGCATAACGTTTACAATAATGACGCGACAGAATAATTAAGAACTATTGCTCCAAGGGAAGCAAAGGGCGTAGTGTATTGGTTAGAGTTCTTGAAAGCATTGATTGTGGTCCCAGGAGGTGTTCTTTTTTTAATTCTCCTTTTATTACAAACAAGAGCATGGTAACATTAATTGTAATAGCAGTGTATAGTAGCTACATTGTTCTGCAAATGGAATTTATAAAAAAATAAACAAATAAATGAATTGACACACGTTGAAAGGGATATTTTCATGTATAAGATCGTGAATTATAATACTTTAACGATAATTGTGTACTGCTTCAAAGACATTGACAAATATTAATGAAAGAACTATTTATATTTGTGGCAATTCAGGACATACTAATTTTACCCCTTTTCCCACTCGAGTTCGATGCAAGGATACCTCCGCAAATATCGAATGAAAAGTTCTCATCATGTGTAATTCTCCATTAAATGTTTTCTCCGAGTCGTATTACCTTCGTTTTCTTTGTTACAAACAAGTATTGTTTGCACATTACATGTAGGAGGAGAGTTGCATCTACATTTCACATTGGTCAGCTCCTTCTACTTACTTTCAGGAGCGAAAATTGTAGGGTAGTGTTTAACGTTCAGGACTGTCAATCTGATGGTCGTAGGTTCAAACCCTTCCGGTGGCAGAAAATTTTCGTAAGTTTTAGACCTATCCCATTGTGTTCATTGTTCACCCTGTGTGAAACGGAATGATTCAGTTTGGAATTAACGATGGGGTGACGGGAAATATTAAATTACAAAATATCCATTTCAACGAACCGAGAAGTGGACAAAAATTGGATAATTCTTATAAATATTAAAATTATATTCGTGTTTTTAGTGGTATAATCGCAGGTAAAATCAAAGATCTTACATGGAAGATTTTACCTTGCTCTGAACTAAGCCAAAAGGCATTTCGCACCGATTTAATACATTCTCCAATACATTTCAAAATGTTATTGAATGTTTCATGTCGATAATTTGACCAATGCATCAATTCTTGACGCTGAGACGATATTTTCTGCAACTACCTCTTCTCTTCAGTCCCTTATGTTCTTCTCTTCTCCTTCTCCTTCTTCTCTCCCCTCCTTCTGCTCTGCTTTTATCTCATATCGCCTTCCCTACTTTTCTCGCATCTTATCTCCATCCCAGTCATCTCCACTCCTCGTATCTCCTTTCCTGTCTTATATTTCCGATTCCACTCACTTTTCTCCTCTTCTTTTCGTGCTTCTCTTTTTCTCTCCTTTACTCTACTCTCCACTCTTCTCTCGTTTTCCTACTCTTTTCTCTTCTTTGCTCCATTTTCCTCATCTCTCCTAGAATATTTTTCCATTCTCCTCACTACATCTCCTCTCCTCGTCTATCCTCTCTTCCTTCTCTCCTCTATTTTTCCTCTTCTCCTCTCGCTTTCTCTTTCTCCTGTCCTTTGTCACCTCTCGTTTTCTCTTACCTCTTCTCCTTTCTGTAGACTCATCAGTGATGAAATGCTAGAAAAGCTATTATTTTTCTTTCAGAAAGAATGTTGTCACTTGCGATATAATATTGATATTTTTAATACTTTTTATACACTAATACTTGTTTTTATTTCTTTCGCGTATTTTATAAATATTTATTGTGCATGTGGCAACCCTGAAATTGAGCCTAACTCTACACGCAACCCACCAACGCCTTGTGTAAATTGGGTTGCCTAGTTTAAAATGTCGTTGTCCTAAAACTTTTGAGAGACACTGTACCTTGTATTTACCTCGGTATGTACCTTATTTTCATTGTAGTTACCGTGTGCCAATTTCATTCATGTATTTCATGTAATTTCTTGAACACACCATATTATGTGATTGTGGATTAGACATTTTTTGGCGGATTTCGAAAATAAATTTTGTAACTAAAGTCAATATAATGTTCATTCTAATGTATCACGTGAAGGTGAAAGGTCTATGAAATTCACACAATTTCTACATGCATTCATTGTTCAAAATTGGGAGTATTTGTATTGTAGAAAATCAAAATTTTACTACCATCAAAACAGAGCTATCTATTGAGAAAATAGTGGAAATACATATTTTATTGTGAAAGATCCTGACGTGATGGGAAAAAATGGATTTCATTTTTGGACTCAGCATGCTGAAATTATTCAGAGACAACACACATCTGCGAGTTATCCAAACCCATGTCGACCAGTGTTATTTTTGCACCACATGATAAAGTTGTTTTTATCCTTATGTGAAGAGAGAATAGATCTGCTAGAAATAACTGGTAAATTTCCAAATAGTTGTAGCTAATATTGCACGAAATTGAAATTTTCTAAAGTATATTCACGTGTGAATGTATTATCTGTATTTCTAAAGGTGAGGTTAATAATATAAATGAAATATTACTATAAATGCCTTTTTCTTATTCCTTCAGGTATATTAATGACGACAAAGATGACTGCACGTATCCTAGTGTTTTAACCTGGATTGTTCGAGTCGTGGGTTTGGTTTTCAACCTTCATCCATCCTTCAGGTAAAGACACAATGAAAATTAATTCATGTTTTCAGGGTTTGGAAATAACTTGTTACCGTCTCTATCTAACCTCTATACTGTCTTTTGTTCTTCGTTTGTTTTTTGTGTCTTTCTTTGCTCGCGCCTCTTGTCTATCTTACTACCTCTTCTCTCTTTTACTTCGTTTATCTTTTTGTATCTTTATTCCATCATTTCTCTCCTTCTCGAGCTCCCAACGTGTTTCTCCCTATCTCTCTTTTTACAGACATGAACGCATCATAAGCAGATATTGTGCACAGGTATCAAACCACCTTTGCTATAGAGCGACCACAAGGAAAAAAAACCTTGGACGAAAAGTCCCCACGCAGCTTTCCCTTCTTCCGTTGAGCTCAGGTCATAAGGAAGCATGGTCCACTCTCACCCTCCCCTCCTTTCGGGAGTACGGTGCACAGGCTTAACAGGTCTGCGCAGGTTTTTTGCTTGTGGTTCCACTATATGAATTCCTGTCTTCAAGAAGTTCTTTCACTCAACGCTGAGAGGCGCCACTCGCACGTTTGCTTTTACCTGCTGACTAAATGGTTTGCAAGTTTCAACCCCAGATATCTGTTTCAACTCACTGGCGAAGCTTGATGTCACCAGAGCCAGTGTCCTATGTCCGCGATGTACCTAGTATGTTTGCAAACAAACTGTCACAAGGGCTTGGGAATTGAAAAAAAAAATCATAGCTAAGGGTTGAGGGATCTGCTTGTATCTCTCTTTCGTCTCCTTATGTATCTTTTGGTCCATTTCTTATTTTTCTTCTGCCTCTCCTTCTCTCTGTGTATGTTTTTCTCTCTCTCAGTTTTTGACTATCTCTATCTGTCTCTCTGCCTCTCTTTGCACTGGAAGAACCATGCCCAGGCCGGAATTTGAACCCGGAACCCCTGGCGTCGCAGCGCGTTGTGTTAATCACTACGCTACGGAGGGAGGCTACATACCAATGGAAACAAAAAGGTTCATGGCATTGACAGCACTGCGGTAACTTGTACGGTTGGAACGTCATGATTCACTGAATTGGTAGCGGGTCTTTATGAACATCCTATACTTTCTTTATTTTCAGGAAAGGAAGAATCATCTTGGATTCCCTGAAATACATGGATTCTAAGAGTGACAATGCCCAGGAACAAGAGGAATTGCTCCATAAGATTAACAGGGAGAAGGCAAACACAAAATACCTAGGTCTCACAGAGAGTTCCATTGAATCAGCCCCACAGCTCATTCTTCAGTTGACCATCATGCGAATCACAGGTGGCGCCACGAATGGAGCCAAAGATGGAGTCACATATGGAATCACAGATGCAGCCACGGATGCAGATAAAGTTCCACAAGATATATGTAATTATTATGTTTACATTTAACCTTTATCGGAAGGTTCTTTTACATTGTCAACACTGCCCGGAAGGAAAATTTTGCAGACGCGCCATCTTGAATATGCAAGAATGTACAAGAAAACAGTTGAAGAGAAACTGCTTATCGTAGGGACCTGAAGCTGAATTTCTTTTTCTGGTAAAAGAGTACGCTGTTGTGAAGTGGCGGTGATTGTGGGGAATAGGGGGGAATGAGGAGAAGGGGGGCAAGCGCCACTATTGCCCCCGCTCTATGCTAAACCTTATCTACAAAAGGGCAGGCAATACAATGTCCTTGCCCCCAGTTTTGGAACCTTGGCCCGCTGGTTTTGGAACCCAATCGCCGCCACAGTACAAAATGTATAAATACATAAAGAATAACGACACCCTGAGTCTCCAACATGTCTGTAAACTGCTAACATTGTAAGGTCAAATCAAAACTTTCATATGATTCGTTTAGAAAATACATAAGGTGAGAGTTTGAAAATGTTGCTCCCGTAACTAGGGATCTGTCCGGCTACGAGTTTCATATGTGTTTGTAACCAGCTTTCTCCTTGTGCTGCAGTGATTCAACAATGGATCAAGATATCCATCGCAATTATCAGGTTGGCCTGGAACGTTACTTCGTATCACGGTAGCACTAGGATTGTTCGTGCCTCCCAACAGATGTCATCAGCTGGAAAAGTTCTTCACTTCTTGTGGCACGCTATGGAAATTGGTAAGTCGAATGAGCCAGAGAGGATGTCCAGAACAAATGGTTTTAAAACATGTTTATAATAATTATTAATAATAATAATAAAGAGGAAAACAATGAGATATAAAATTACGAAAAGGAACATGGAAATAAAAAAGGTAAGAGACAGATAAATATGGAAATAGAAAAGCTAAGAGACAGAGTAATAAGCGGATGGAGAAGAAGATAAACAAACAAACAGAAAGTATGAAACAGAAACAGAGGAAAATTGAGAAAAAGAAATGTAGAAGGATATAGGTAGATAAAGAAAAGGGGAACATACAAAAAGATAGAAGCACACAAGAAGAGAGAGAAAGAGGAGGTTAGGAAAGATGAATAAATAGATAGAAAAGCGGTTAAAAGAAAATTTTGACTGAGGTGTATTAAGAATGGAATTGTTTCATCTCTGCTATCGTCTGATGCCTTCATACAACCAATATTGATATATTGAGTATCCTTTTGGTCAATTTGCAGGATTTGGAAGCACCCACCAGAGTGCAAACTCCAACAGCCAATGAAACCTTACGACACAACCGCCATCTGAGTATGAGAGAAACCACTTATATTCTAACCTAAGTCACTTGTGGGAGCTGCTTAGCAGTAGTAATGGTCCTCGGTTCTTACTTTTGTTGTTAACAGACACAAATTTTAAATAATAGTGGAATCAAAGTAGTTCATTAATTTCCCAAGAAATGAATTATTTTTTTTTTACTTTGCTACGAAATGAGAAATTCATAATGAAGTTGTTTCATCTCCATCTCGGTTCCAGAATGTAGTGTCCTATGTAGAAATCTCAAATCAAAGCTTGTGTTGCGTACAATTGTTCTATCTGAAATGTCAACAATTAATTACAGCATAAGTACCTAACGAAACAATGGCTTCTTTTTAGAGAGGCTTCAACATATCAGCATTTGCAACGATGCAAACCTTCAGCGTAATGGTGACAACTTCAAAGGCCTTTCCTGAAAAAATAGACCATTTACAGTCTGAGTAGACGATATCTCATAAACCTTTCCTCTTCTGTTGCAGTTTCGCGCATCATCATCTTATGGATGTTC
This sequence comes from Lepisma saccharinum, assembly GCF_977018435.1. NCBI lineage: Eukaryota > Metazoa > Arthropoda > Insecta > Zygentoma > Lepismatidae > Lepisma > Lepisma saccharinum. The sequence continues at coordinate 51,241,743 of NC_139255.1, forward strand.
GCGGAGGAATTCCAGACCTACGTTATCCTTCTGTTCGTCGTCCATTGGTGCATCATGATGATCTGGCTGTTCGGACTGAACGAACCACTTCAGAAGAACACGCGCTGGTCCAAAGTAGCGGAGGACATCTTCACCAAGGTATCAGCCTCTTTCATCTACAACTTCACCTTAGTAATACTCACAGACGGTTCCACCAAGAGGCACTACCTACCTTACTACATCTTAGTGATCTTCGAGAACGCTGGCATCCTGTCCGTAATCTGGGCAATGAACATTGACTCGGCGCCCGTCGAGTTGTACGTCAAGACGCTTATCCAACTGTCCTCCTTCGATCTCAGTCTTCTCTTTATGGTAATGTACTACGGTTTCTTCCACCACAAAACTAGTAAAGATTTATGGACTGACAAGACAGAATCGACAGTCTGATGTTTTGCTTTTTTACATTTTAATAAAGTAATTACTACGTACAGCTTTATTTCCTTCTCTTCAGAAATGATATTTTTTACTCATCTTTTTGTACAGTGTGTTCGAAACGTAACCATTCATTTTTCTTCGTCACTCAATATATATTGAGGATTTCTCAATAAGCACCTCAATGCCAACCTGGACAGGTTGATTGACCAGATTTTATATAACTTTTCTGCCATTTTGACGAACAGCGACGATGATAATGCCATTTACGAGGGGGCACTCTAAGAACACCCAGCATGGGGTTCGAACTCTGGACCCCTGGCGTCATAGACACAGAGAGACAGACAGACAGGGAGAGACAAACAGACAGACATTTTGAGACAGACAGACATACAGGGAGACACAGACAGACAAACAGGGACAGACAGACAGACAAAGAGACAGACAGGAAGAGACAGACAGACAGACAGACGGAGAGAGAGACAGACAGACAGACAGAGAGGTACAGACAGACAAGGAGAGACAGACAGACAGAGAGAGGCAGACTGGCAGGGAGAGACAGACAGATAGAAAGAGACAAGCAGATAGACAGAGACAGGCAGACAGTGAGAGACAGACAGACTGATAGAGACAGGCAGACAGAGCGAAAGAGAGAGAGAAAGTGAGGAGGAAAGAGAAAGGAAAGGAGAGAGACAAGGGAGGTAGAGTGACAGAGAGGAGATAGAGAGTGAGAGATACACAGACGGAGTGAGAGAAAGATAGAGACAGACAGACAGAGAGTGTGAAACTTTTAATGTCTTCACTTACACCTGCTCTCTCTCTCCAATGCAAAATTACCCTTTAGTAACTTATGAGGCTCCTTTGACAAGACCATGTTTACTGCAATTTCCTAATACTATATTCTCCAATCTGCATTACTGAAAGCAAAAGCGGGACAAAAACATAAAAATTCATATCACGATTCTTAAGAAAATATATTATAATGGAAGAGAAGACGTTATTATCGGAGATGCTACAACTATTGACATACTCACAGAAAAGCAATTTCCTTATTGCACAAGATATATTCCCAAAGTGCCAAGAGAAGGAAGACATTTTTTCGATCCTATCATGGTTGCCAGTACCTCTCAAATCATCTAAAAACTCATTCAGATAAAACGTCCCATCAATTTTTTCCGTCCGATAAATTAATGATAAACGATGATCTTAATTGCGAAATTAATCACTCTCGATTTCCTTTTTATAGCGGATCTATAAATCCTTTAAGCGTACCGTCAGGGCTGTTCTTGCGCGAGATCTTCCAAGGTTCTGAGCTCGTAATTTATCAGCCTTGATTCTGCCTTGAGTCGCGAGGCTATTAATTTCCTCATTGTGCGTGACGTTTTATCGACTCCTTGTCTCTTGTAGTAAATGGTGGCTTATTGAGAGAACGACACACAGGTGCGACGTGATAAAAGATAATTATGTATTTCAGATCTAGCCTAGCATTGCGAACCGAGTGACACGTTCCTTTAGTCAAAAGAACATGATTTAAATCAAACAGCAAGTAATAAGTTCACATGAAGATTCTCAGCATTCACGTGTTCCCTCTCAGGGTATGGGTAATATCTCTGTACGTTCGTTGGTGAAATAAAAATCACAGTCAAGTTGTCACTAAGAGAAAAGCAGTGTATTTTACTTCTTAGCGAAATAAAAATACTTATGTGCGTAGTTCCATTGGAATTTCAAAGAAATAACAGCATCTTACAATTCAGCTTGACCACTTCTTCTTCTTTATTTTTATGGCTCACACCACGTTTGCAGTTTCTAGCCAGAGTTGCCGAGTTCAGGTTCTATTGTTAATATCTATATGTTCCAAACTGTTGTTGAATATCATCACTATCTTCGAAACACTAATGTCTTCCTGTCCTTATGGTGACCACTCTTTTAAAACTCAAAGCCCGAAATAAAGACAAAACACAGTCGTAATTCCCATAGCAACAGCTCATACAAGATACGTATATACAGGTCAGTCACTAACCTGACATTATCAGTGATAGGTCTAAATATTACATACCACAATGATTGATTGATTAATTTGTTGTTTTAAGTCCACTTTATGCACAGTAAGGCTAATCGGGACTGGACCTACAGTTTAAAGTGGGATCCGAACCACTTGTGCCTCCACCGGGTATCGTACCCGGTACCCCTTTATTAGAAGGCGACGACGACATACCACATACCTCAAGAATCACAAAATAAATAACAGAGAGTTAAGATTAATAATAATAAACATTTGTAGAATAAGAAATGAAGTTAACAACAATAAATATTGGTCCAAGGAGAAAGTACGTGTCACGAGATTCATGGTACACTTAACGGCAAAAGTAATAGTAGGCGAAAATTTTCATTCAGTCTGTTTCCCAATGAGATTATCATGAATTGGAATAAAAAAAATCAATAATCAGAATTGATTCATCGATTTTGTTTATTTTACTTCGCTTTTCTGCAACTTTTGGCTAATCGCGAAGATGAGGATGAGTGATGATTAGGGGCTGAACCGATACCACTTTGTGCCGATAACGATACTTTCAAATTTCAATTGTGCTTATCTGATGCTCTACATACTTTGTACTGGAGATGGCATAGCCATCAAATACAATTGTCCCAACTTTATATTGCTTAGCAATATGACTGCTATATAGTTGAAACACATCTGAAAATTTCCCAGTTTTTCGTCATGGCAATTTGTGTAGTAGTGCACCCCCGTCAAGAACATACGATGTTTCCGCAGGTAACATGTAATTTAAACTATTTGCTATGTCATCCAAAGTTCTTGCCAATGATGATTTGTCACTTTTTCTCAATAACTGAGTCTCTGGATCAAATAGAGACGGAGGAAGTATAGATAATTCATAATTGAAGTTCTCCCTTAATTTTTGCAGATCAGGATTTACAGACAAACATACCAGCATTCTCTTGGTGAGGAGTCCTGTATCAATATGTTGAATAGCTCCGTCAATGACATTACCTTTTCTTAATATCTTCATTGTGACAGCTTGATCCTTTTTAACCATGGTAACAGAGTTGAAAGCTTTTCCAGCCAGTTTGGATTGGATACGAAGTCCAATTAACTTAGCTTCATCTGCAGTTACCTTGTGTTGACTGTCTACTAACCCACTAAAAATATTATGTAGCTCAACGCATTGTGAATCAAATGGATTGTGTTCTTCCAAAAATTGAAGTAGTGTAAGAAAATCCTTCATATCTCTAGATTTCCTAGCATCGGATATTTCAATGTGTTGTTCACTGCTAACACGGGAGACATCGGTGAGATTGCTCATAGCGAAAATAACTTCGCAGCATGCAGGGTGGCTCAATATCCATGAAGCTCGTTGACTATCACCCATGCTTCTTCCATGCAAGAGGCTTGCAACGTAATTCGTCTTGGGAATCATCTCGGTACTTCTTTGGGATCGGGTCACCTTTTCGAAAATTTACGCTGCATGCCTGGTGATAAATGGGATCTGCTGCTGGTAAATCATTAACTCATAGCAATCGTGATTGAACATTGACTGACCATAAATCATTTCTGGAGTTACACGCCTTCATAACAGAATTTTGAAACATTACTGTACGGACCTGTATAACGCCAGATTTAACCCGTTTCTCACTGTCAATAATAAAGCAACCACAAAACAAACAGTGTTCTTTAAATGTAAATGTTGGTATATCCGACCGTAATACTCTACTGCAGCTGGCTAGTGCTTCATCCTGAGTATGCAACTTCAATTTCATATCACTTTTGATATTTTTGGGATTCGTGTACAGACGGCGGCATTCGACATGGACACTCACAGGGTGATCAGGAAATGGTTCAAATAACTCATGGATATTGTCTTTTCGAATTTTACTTGCACTGATGATACCTTGCATACCTTTAGTAGACAACTTAACACACTTTGAAGTCTCGCTTTCACTTTCAGAGCACAAGATACAGTTCCTTTCTGCCATTTTCAATTTCTTAGAAGACGTCAATACTTCAAGTCACCAGAAAAAAAAAAGGAATTTAAATATTTTTTCACACCTACCGTGTAATTTGTTACCACACATGATGATTTTTCAAGATGGCGGCCAAAAAACGTATTTTGCACACTCAGATTTTTCTAGACTTTCAGTATATCAAAAAGATACCAACAACGAACTACAAAACTCAAACCCCGTCTTTGTGGGAATTAGTTCCACCCAAAAAACTATATCTCCTGTACTACAGCCCGAAACACCTTCTCCAACATAGCTGGTGTAATCTCAGCAACTGCGGCCATAATGCGTTGTTACAACTGGGCCATGCTGTGGATCCTCGCCCCGTACACTTTAGACTTGATAAACCCTCAAATGAAACAGTCTAATGGTGTCAGATCGAAGGGTGGGGGGGGGCAACTCCCCGTTGCGAGACACGACCAATCCATCTACCGGTGAAAACTTAGTTTAGGTGATCACGAACGATGATGGCAAGATGGGGTGGTGCCCCATCCTGTTGGTGTATAGTAAGAAGCTTGGTGTGCCCCAATCCACCGTGCTATGAGCCACGGTTGGTAGATGCTGGGATTGTGGATACTGAGTCGCGTGGTCGATGCGGTGGGGCTACGTGCGATCGCGTTCTGTACATTTTCCACAATTTGTGGTGTTACGGCTGGCCTACCAGGATGTTCATCATCCTCAACACTACCTATTCACTTGAATTTGTTGACCAAGTTCTTAATAGCGAGCCTGGTGGGGCCTGGTTTTCTGAATTTCTGAGTGAAGTCCGTCCGCACCTGTTCATACGTCATTCCACGCAGACGAGCACAAACAACGGCTATTCTCTCTTCTATAGAGTACATTTTATCAGATCACTTGGAGAAAAGAAAAGATTTGTCATTAGTTCATTGAAATGTTAAGTGACTTTATAGACACACTGTACTGGAGCAAACATTTCAGCTGGTTTTAAGGTATCGTGCTCGGGAAATTATTTAATGCAAGTTGTAACATGAAGGGTAGTTTTCTTCTTAGTGGCGACATTAGGGATGTAATTTTTGCTATTTTTGCCCACGTGCTATGCTAAACCTTATCTACCAAGAGAAAGTAAACTGTCCTTGCTTTCCCAGTTTTGAAAGGTTGCATGCGTGTTTCATGTTTTCCTTATTTTCAGAATCTCACCCCCTCAGCACCCCTACATGAATAATCCTGGCGCCACCGCTGCCACCCAACTCGCCAGATCTGAACCCGATTGAGAATTTGTGGCACATCATGTCCCGTCGGCTGCAGGGAAAAGTCCTTCAAGTCCAGGAGGCAGCTCATGGAAGCCATATCACCTAAAACACAGTTTTCGTTTTTCATATACATTTGGTGCAAAATAAAAAGGAAGTTTAATTTTGCATAATTTCAAGGATAATTAGATTCCCCGAAAATGTCGCGCTGCATTTTTGCGGACCCGTAAAAAAGTATCGGCTGGTATCGGTAGATGAATTCCAAACCGATACTTTCCGATGTATTGGTATCGGCACTGCCCTACTTATGATATAATGAAAATTATGATGGGACACTCATAAAGAACACTCATGCCTAGGACGGGATTTGAACCCGGAAATTCCATAGCGTGCCGTAAGAAGTGTAGAAATTTTCCATATGAGGACATCTGTGACGAGAAGGAATGAAAGCTTCAGTTGTAAATGAGTGTCTTGTTTTCGGGTCTATCTGTATATATAAAACAATATCTCGTTCTTCTATTGGTATCAGTTCAAGTCTCGAAGGTACATAAAATTTGGTAGTGTAAGGTAAACATGCACAATATCGGATACTTTTTGAAATCACCATAATTAACCCACGAAAAATTAACCCACAGAAATGCGTAATTTTTGGTAATTTGAATTATTGGTACCTTACACTTTGCCTTGTGATGTGTTTATCTCCCTTATTGTTCAATTATTTGTTGTACGGCACAAAATTAAAAACAATGCAAATTTGAGGTCTGGAAAAAAGCCGTCCTAATATCGGATAGGAATTTAACATTATATAATATATATATTAACATTATATTTGAAATAAAATTACATCTCATGATAGAAGCAATCTATTATTTATTTTGCTGGATGTTTGCAAATGTTCGAAAATAACAAGTATCACAAAAGTATGATTAGTAGAAAGGGCATTGAATGACATGTTATGCTTTACAGAAATAACATACATATGTCTTCCAGTTGTCATAATTCATGTGCCCACTGAAGGCAATGGGTGCAACGAATCAACTCCTCACCGCTGCTGTCATACATATATCCGATATTAGGCCGAATGCGACCTCGTGGGAAATAAAACCTTCATACCAAACAAAGACATTTACCCGAATAGGACTAGCATATCAACATACTCTATTATTCTATCTTTCTATGAAATATAAGTAGGCTTTAGTTTCTCGTTACCTTCAATGTGAAAACCTTTGATGATGAAATTCTTCCAAAAACTCAGAAACTGAAAATTTCGGTTTTCGTCGTTCGTGGAGGCGCAGTGTGCTCAACAGCGTTCCCACTCACATTGGAGCAATGGCGGCAATCGACAGACATAGTTAAGTGAATTGCTGCAGATGGCAACACCCACGATCCGAGAAACGAGGGTATCCGATATTGGGCGGGTATCCGATATTATGCAGGTTTACCTTATAGAGGGCAATAAGGCGAAACACTTTTTCTTTAACAAAGGTATTTGTACTTGACACCTCTCTTCGACGCCACGAATTGTGCTCTAAGTGTATGCAATCACACCACACAGGCTCACAATTGCTACTAATGGTTTGATTGATCGAGTTGGTTTATTTTACTTTGCCTTTCTGCCACTTTTGGCTAATAACGAATATCAGGATGAGTGATGAAAATGATGAAAGGAAACCCACAAAGAACACCCATGCCCAGGCCGAGAATCGAACCCCTGCCTTCGCAACGCGCTGTGCTAACCACTCCTCGACTGAAGTAGGCACTAATGGATCTAGTACAGAAGCGTATATTCTAGGCTAGCTAGGCTATCTGTGAAGCCAGAAGCCTAAAGAGTAAAATACACAAGACAAATATATTACAAACTGCAAATAAACCTAACCTCAATAAGAAGATAATGACGATTTTGAAGTTGGGAACACTTAATTCATAAAAGTTGACAACACTTAATTCATAGAAGTTGGCAACACTTAATTCTTAGGAGTTGGCAACACTTAATTCATAGGAGTTGGCAACACTTAATCCATAGGAGTTGGCAACACTTAATTCATAGGAGTTGGCAACACTTAATTCATAGGAGTTTGCAACACTTAATTCATAAGAGTTTGCAACACTTAATTCATAGGAGTTGGCAACACTTAATTCACAGGAGTTGGCAACACTTAATTCATAGAAGTTTGCAACACTTAATTCATAGGAGTTTGCAACACTTAATTCATAGGAGTTGGCAACACTTAATTCATAGGAGTTTGCAACACTTAATTCATAGGAGTTGGCAACACTTAATTCATAGGAGTTGGCAACACTTAATCCATAGGAGCTGGCAACACTTAATCCAAAGAAGTTGGCAACACGTAATTCATAGGAGTTGGCAACATTTAATCCATAGGAGTTGGCAACACTTAATTCACAGGAGTTGGCAACCCGAATTCTTAGAAGGCTGCAACCTGGCTACAGTTGGGATAGCAACGTGGTTTCTTGAAGACGTCAAGAATGAGCCTCGTCTTCTCCCTTCCTCCATAGCTAGTCCAGGTCTTAGACTCAGCGTACGCCACTGATCTAGTGTGCAATTACCATGAACAAAATACAATAACATATCTATAAATGATCCGCTAGATATCCGCTTGATATATCTGAAGAGGTATCACAGTAAAGTTTATTCGGTTCAAGTAGCATTTTTCACGCATCATACCCAAGGCTCGATCCAAGTCTTAATCTCGTTACGAATATGCAGCCGTCTATTTCGTTCTTATCTCGACTTTTACCATATCGTTTCAGAACCAAGCCTTGAAAGAATGCGTAGTACAGAGTACATATGTGCTAAAGCTACATAATTGCATTAATATCTGCACACCCTCATTTTCCTTCTGTCAAATCGCTTCAAGCTATCTGGCATCGTCCTCCCACCTCTTCAAAGTAAATCGAAGCGGCCAATTATGCTTATCAAGCACAGAATAAAATTTGAATGTGGTTAATTAAATATGCTTAAAAACAAACACCACATTAGCATACTGCATTAAGCAAAATAAACAGAATGTTGACTTTTTATATTTTGCACAATTATACAAAAATCTCTTCCGACTTATGAGGATCATCTTCAAGCAGTTCACAATGTCTCCGCTGGATGGCGCTTAAATCGCTCAGTCTTGCGCGCCATCTGTGAAACAAAAGTGGAACTAGCTACTATTCGCTCGTTGCTGAGTATCTTGCATACCTTATTTTACTTCGCTTTTCTGCCACTCTTGGCTGATCTCGATGATAAGGATGAGTGATGATATGATGAAATTGATGAAGGGATCCTCACGAGGACACCTAGGCTCATACCGGGATTAGCACGCGGAACCCCTGTCGTCGTAGCGCGCTGTGCTAACCACTCAGCCACGGAGATCGTCACGGCAAAATAAAAGGGTTTGTATAGCTATTATATAAAACGTATCAAAAATTCTAATTGATACTTGACGTGCTATTCTATTTTCAGTACACAGGGAAATGTTAGATGAACATAGACACATTTTAATGACTATAACTTTGTAAATTCTAGATTACGTTCCACGAAAATAATCCCTATTGGCACCCTACAGAATGTTTGCCACAAGTTTTGTAATTAACAAGGGAGGTTATCTAAGTGTCCCCCTGCGATTTCCATGAAACTTGGCAGGTGTATAGAGGAGCCCAGAGGAAGAAACACGTGTTTTTTGTTTCAGCTAAAAAACTGTTTTAGGGGGCAAAACCCCCTCAAATGTCAAGATGAGGACAACTTGAAGTGAGGATCTGACCCCTGTGTCCCCCTCCGATTTCCATGAAACTTCGCAGGTGTATAGAGGGGCCCAAAGGAGGATACATGTTTTTTTTTGTTTCGGCTAAGAAACTGTTTTAGGGGGCAATTCTCCCCCTCAAATGTCAAAATTAGGACAAATTGAAGTGGGCATTTGACCCCTGTGTCCCCCATCCGATTTCTATGAAACTTCGTAGGTGTATAGAGGGGCCAAAAGGAAGAAATACGTGTTTTTTTGTTTTGGCTAAAAAACTGTTTTACGGGGCAAAACCCGCCTCAAATGTCAAGATGAGGACAAATTGACGTGAAGATCTGACCCCTGTGTCCCCCTCCGTGTTCCATGAAATTTGACAGGTGTATAGAGAGGCCCTATGCCCCCTGTTTCTTCCTATACCATATGTACGTGGTTTCGGGGTCATATCCCCACTTCAATTTCTCCTCATCTTGACATTTGAGGGGGGAGTTTGCTCCCTAAAACAGTTTTTTTTTTTAGCTGAAACACAAAAACACGCATTTCTTCCTTTGGGCCCCTCTATACGCCTGCCAGGTTTCATGGAAATCGGAGGGGGACACTTAGATAACCTCCCTTGTAAACACAACGACGCGGGGGACTCGGGTTCGATTCTCAAGTGGGAACTTCTCCGGCAAATTCCTTGTTCTGGGATTCATCCAGCCTCTATGCCGCAAGGTTTGTTGCACTTCATTCAACCTGCATTTTCTTTTATCAAGATATGAGAAACAAAAGAAGGCTCTCCCCTTCAAGAACTTCGAGGGGGGGGGCGAACACCCTTTCCCTTAATTCGCCCTTCCTTGGAAAAGGAAATCTTCTCTACTTATGCGTAATTGTGTGTGTTGAGGGGAGGAAATTCTTCCCTCTCTAATTCCAAAGGTTGTTTTAAGGTTCGTGGAGCTTGTAATGCAGTGGGTCCCTTGGTAGCCATAACTGCACGCAACCACTAAAGAAACAATTCTGCAGTGAAACGAGACATCTTGCCTCTTTTCTCCGTAATCTCTCTCTTACAGAATCAACTCAAGTTTAATTCCACTGTTTTAACTTCGCCCATTTCACTATATAGCCCAAGAGCCAGTCTATATCTCCGTAGACACTTTTAGTTACAGAGAATTTCTCTGTTGATTTGGAGCTTCAGCCCCACACGAATTACAGAAAAAACTACGGTAGACATCTTGATTTCGGTGCGACATTTGTTTAGACGCATTTTCCGCAATGGTGGATTTCGACAATTAGTTCGATTTCTGTTTTTATTCAGTTGGTCTAAAAATTCAAGCTTGGAGTCAAAATCAAGCTTATCGAAGTTAATAAATATGAAAAAAATGTCACCTTCATAAAATTTGACATAAATTATGGGTAACAGTTCGTTATATCGGAGACACATTTAAATCGGATATTTTGTGTTTTGCATGGTTCGTGCTTGCCAATTGTGTATTGCGGAACATAGTTCAAGGTGCCATTATGCTTTTTACAAGAAAACAAACACAATGTTTTACATACAGAGTGATTTTTTTTATTCCTTTCTTCGCTTCCGGAACACACAATATGGCGGGCACATCTTGACTCACGTTGTAGGTATGCAGTGTTTCAATCTTCTTCACCGAAAAATATCTACTATCGTGTTCGTCACCGGTGGAAATTTTACAATATGCACGGGTAGCTGACGATAGCCCGGGTATCTGATGGATAGCGCCGCGAACCATTGACGGTTAGCCCCACGAACCAATATGCAAGGTAGCTGACGGATAGCATCACACGGACCATTTCCATAAGGTTAGGTTAGGTTTGGTTGGGTTAGGCAAGCATAGTAAAAAAAAAAAGTTTGAAACACTGACAGTGGGTTACGTCATCGAACGTGCGGAGCATGCAGTTCACGTACGGGAAGCATGTCAATTGTATGTCGGTGGGATATATCTCTTGAAAAATATATGATTTGCCGGTCAAATATATTCCACGATGAAAGAAAATACCTCCACGAACGGTGGAAAGCTTGGAGAAACTCATTTCCGTAAGTAGTTTCTTCTGTAAAAATGAAGAAATGTGTCTCCCATATAACGAACTGTTACCAAACTATGTTTTGATCTTACTGGTCTAAAAAAATTGCATCGATAAACGAAATATATAGGTTTTCGCAATCAGTTCTAGATCAGGATACCCTAACCCTCATATCATTATTTAATTGAAAAATGAGTGAAACATAAAATAACGTTGCGTTTATTTGTTTCAAGTTCACTTTATGCACGAAAAGTCTAATCGGAACTGGACCTACAGTTTAAAGTTGGATCCAAACCAAGAGGTGCCTCCACCGGGTATCGAACCCAGTACCCCTTTACCTCTTGATTACGAGGCGACGACGTCATCGGGATGTCCTCAATAATAAAATAAATCTGTGTTAACTCTTATTGCTGGTTCCATAACCGGTGGACGCACATAGTGGTTCGGATCCCACTTTAAACTGTAGGTCCAGTCCCGATTAGCCTTTCTGTGCATAAAGTTGACTTAAAAAGAAACTTAAATCAAAGTACAGTATACATCCGCAGCTGACCGAAAAGTTTGGAAATGAGACGAAAATAGTATTTATTCCAAAAAGCCACATAACTTTAGAGAAAATATAGAAAGAGATATGACGTCGTACTACTTTTGAATCGCCCTGTATTTAACGCTTAGAACACTCCTCACCGTTACATTATTACAGTCAAACAGGAGGCAATTACAGATACAAGGAAGATAATGAAATATAGATCAGTAGGTATGCATTTCGGTCGGTTATAACTTGCAGACCTAAATATAAGCTGGAACAGGTTTCTTTGAGAACTTTATTCAAAGCAATTTCCCACCTCAATGACTTAAGGTCTCGCCTGAACCGAATAAGTTAGCAGGAATGAACGGGGTAAACTAATTGGAAGCATATTGTCACGCGAATAACTTTCCTAGAGTTTTTGCTAATCGATTTCGCTAGGGTCTGGTGGATTGAGCAATAAAAGTTGGAGGATATGGAAAACCACTTAGAATTCACTGCCTGCCTCAACGTCATGAGAGACGCTTAGTATGCAGACGGTGCTTCCATCTGGTGGAGAGAGCGTCTCGTGTGCAATGTTGCTTAATAGCGCCTGCAAGTGGAAGAAACCGCTACCCACAGATGGCGCTGTACCAAATGGAGTAAGTTTGAGGTTTCACTTACGTTAGCTGTAGATTCGGAAATATTTTTTTTCACAGAAAATTTACATATATTTTATTGCCTCGTATCGATAAGACACGTATCAAGTTTCAAGCTGGAACACTTCAAAATGGAGGCAAATTTGCAAATAAACGAAGGCATTGTGTTGTGTGCGAAAGTATTACTGCCCATACATTCTGTTTCTTGACTCATTCGTAAAAAATTAAAGTCGCCTATCTACTTCTCTAGGTTAATCACGAGGTTGAGGATGATGTTAACTTACACTGCGACTGCTACTAGCGAATCACAGTTATTTTAAACCGTGATTTAAGTGTTATCACGTGATATCAAGTGATATTCACGAAATCTTTATTTGATGATTACAGTCTGTAAGATTCTTTTAAAACTTCAATAAGACACTGTGCTTAAACACACAATTACAGTTACATCCCTCATTACGGACTCCCTGATGGCGTAGTGGTAACGTCGTCGCCTTGTCATCAAGGGGTCTCGAGTTCGATAACCGGTGGAAGCACAATGGTTCGGATTTTAAACTGATCCAATCCCGATTAGCCTATATGTGCATAAAGTGGACGTAAAACAGCAAATCGTACCTTCTATTTGTGAAATTTTGTAACTTTTTCGACATTTCTTATTTCTATGGTCTGATCTGTTAAAATAGATGAAAGGTGACCATTGATTATAGCTTTTGTACGATTGAATCACAGTTGTGGTATGTAAATAACAGCGATGGAACAAACGTATCGGCAATTTTTCCTAACTCCATACTTCAGAAATCTCCAAATGATATTCATAGGCCATATCAACAATGTCCCGATCAGATCCGTCAATATTATGGATATCTCTTGGACGTGCCATGGATATCCAGCTGTTCTGGACATTCATGGGATATACGGTATTTATGCCCACGTGTTATTACAAAAATGAAGTTAATGTGTTGATATTCGTGGAAAGATTTATTGATAGTGTCTGGTCTGAAGTTAATCACGTTAGGATTCAAACTCACATCTGACACCCAGAGAGTACCAAAGACATCTATATCATCAGGAAGAACTCACAGCATCAGTATTTAAACAAAATTTAGGATAATTTTTACAACACCACGGGTACGTCCCCGATGGTGCAGTGGTAGCGTCTTTGCCTTGTAATCAAGGGGTCTCGGTGGAGGCTCATAGTGGTTCGGATCCCTCTTTAAACTGTAGGTCCAGTCCTGATTAGCTTTACTGTGCATAAAGTGGACTTAAAACACCAACTCAATCAATCAAAGCCACGGATACGTAAATATGCTACTATGTTTTTCGTTCCTCAAAACTTCTATGCAGTAGCCATCATATTGAATCTATATGTTATGACCAGCTTCTTATTGCACTTTCCACTAAGAAATATTGTCCTTCATTAGGACACAAGGCTTGCAACTGAAGTCTGGCAGAAATATAAAGATATGGCAGTAGAAGGCTTAAGCCGTAAAATTGATTGTATAGAGGTTTATTTAACAACAAAATGCCTGAAGGGCTTGATACTACATAAATAATGATTTTAAGAGTATTAACCCCCAATATAAATACAATAAATAATAAAGAAACAATCAAATTATCCAATTAAATCTTTACATAATTTAGACTTCCTTACACGTTATTTAACCAAAAAGTAATTATAGTAATTTCATTTTAATATTAATTTCCCCTTAAAAGACCTATCTCTGAATAGAACAAAGTGTGCAGTGCTTTAACTAAAAAGTGCAACTAAATACTCTACTTAAAATACTAAACCACTACAAAACAACTCCTCCCTGTACTTTGTTCCATTCCGAGATGACCCCTTTCAACACTCAAAAGAGAACACAACGTGTTTTAAGCTCTGCTAATCAGTGGGAAGTGAAGTTCCCACACGAGGCTTGCTTTCCTCCGACCTCCGGAATTTCAGCCACTTTTTCCAAATTAGAGCCATCTGGTGGCAAACTAACTAAACATACCTTTTTCTTTACAGTCGTACACCTTGCATATGGTTATAATGTATACTGCGCTTCCGCAATGTCTGCCCAATCTCGTTTAGGTATTACTATCCCATTTTCAAGTAAAGGGCAAGATAAAAATGCTGGTCTAATCTCTCTTCAGGATTCTGTCGCTGTCATCTCTCTCCAAAAGGAAACCATAAAATGTGTGACATGTGAGATGGGGAGAGTTATGTAACTATCATCGGTTGATTTTAAGGGGGAACAAAAGGCGAACGCTCATTTCCACAGTGACAACAGAAGCCAGTCCGCATCGATTTCAAAATTGTGGCAGGGAAAATACAAACCCTGGCCGCGGGATTAACCCTGGAGGCAGGGGCGAGTTTTCATTTTTGGACCTCCCTTCCCCTCCCTGCCTCCCCCTCGCTCAGTTTGATTTCCGCGTCGCTAGGCAAATCACACGCTCCATCGTTGACATTCCTGACAAACTCGAAACCACCCCCTTTTTTCTTTTTTTGCACACCCCTTCCCTTTTGACGATGTTTTGTTCCAGTTCTGTTAACTTGCACCAAAGCTGAAAAAATCAAAATTAAGTTAAAACAAAATTTGATTTTTGTTACGGAAATAGGTTCTCGATCTTGACCACATGACCACATGACCACGCTCCGGCCTACAAATCACGTACTGAAGATACGGGATCAACATTCTCTTCTGCAGGGCTATCCACAGCAAAATCAGTACCTGATCACTTAATCATCCAAATGAGAAGAATGGTATTCAAATTTATCTTTATTGAATACGCACATCCGCCGGCATTAATAGCACGAGTAGATCTTAGTAGCACATTTTCAGTGACATGTTCTGCCACCGCTGGAGAGTTCCATCTTATTTTATACAGTAAGAACTGCATATCCCGGAACCTCTATAAGAAGGAAACCTGTAAATACGTAAAAAAAAATCCCCAGAACGGACCGATTTTATACCTGAAAATGACCTGCTTAAGGCGGAAACCTCCTTAACGCGGAAACGGAACACCATTTAGAGACCAACGAGATGTATTTATTCTCAGTAAGACGGAAATTTCTTCCTTTATTTTTTCGCTCGCAAGAAAACAATGCAATACTGTAAGTGGAACACGCCTCTGTTGCCACTCGCTTATCGGTAACATTGTCGATATGAAAGAATGCGCTACAATACTCATAGCTGTTACGATTCCGTTTCTTTCTTTCATCTCTTACCCTCTTTCTCCACCTTTCTTTGTCTATTTCTCCTCTGTTCTTTCGTCATCTTTCTATTTTTCTTGTTATCTCTCTTTCTTTCTTCACTTTTATCTCAATCTTTCTTCACCTCTCTTATTCCATCTTTCAATCTTTCTCTTTCCCTCTATGCACATCGCGCTACGACGCCAGGGGCCCCGGGTTCGAAAAGATACATAAGTACTGTACGTTCTTACAATAGTGTAAAAAGTGTACCAACATGTTGTGTAGTTACATAATTGTAATCTCTGCTATGCTTATTGCGACGGTATTGCATTTTTATTCATGTACGTACATGCATTAGTACTCTACATTACAAGTAATGCGAAATGTAAATCTGTCTTTCCATTATTTCCTGCAGCGCTCTATACTGTATTTAAAGTCAACCCTGTATAAGAAGGAAGACTGTTAAGACGGAAAATTTTTGCTCGGAACCATCATGTTCCGGGATAGACAGGTTTTACTGTATTATAATAATATTAATATGAGAAGAGATAAGGCTACTCCTACGAGTCTCACACCCTCAAGCGTATGTAACATTTTAATGTCAGAATAATCGTAGACACATATATGTAAAATATCCGTCCTGGCCGTTTCAGCCCACAATCATGTCTCATTGTCACATGTCGCTGTATCGGCAAGACAGACAAAACTACATTTTAACATGGAGATGATGACTTTGTCTATTTAAGTTTCAATTTCACTGCATCTACTACCACAGACAAATTACGATTACACGTGTACTACTGTGCTTCGAGCGCTCGTTTTGCCTGTCCGAGCGTTATTCGCTCGAGCGAAGAAGCTCTCAATTCCGTACGCCATCTAGTGTTGTCCGTGCGAACTATTTGGCGCTCGAGCGAAATCCTCTCCCTCCAACACTCTAGAAGAGCCATAAATAAAACAAAAGTAAATCCTCATATATTTAATTTGTTGCAATTAATGATCATTAATTGTGTGTAATATGTTTGCAAGTAACTTTCCAGAAAAAGGTAAGAGTAACTTGCAGTACATTTTAAGTACAAGTAACTCTAACCGAGTTACTCCATAAATTGAGTAACCGAAACTAAATTACTTTTTGAAAGTAACATCTGATAACTTACTCATTCTCTTGTCAGATTACGATTCGAACACTCAACTTTGTAATATCGACTATTTATTGACATTTTAAACACCTCTGTCACGTGTGGATTGAAGGTGATTTTTACACTGTCACCTCACATCGCACAGTCAGGTACGTTCACCTCCTTGACGTTAATGTGAACGCGCATCGTCATGCAGGAGGCAACCTCAAACAAGCAATGTTTGTCTCGTCGACACGGAGCGATCACAGGAAAATATTCTACCTTTTTATTGTAACCCAGTCAACACGTCAGAGAGGACGGGGCCTGACAAATTTGCCGCTGGCTATTTTGAAAGTCGATTGCCTATCACTTTGAGCGACGCGACTTGTTATGCGTAAATCGACATTAAATTGAAATAATAGCGATTGCGATCTGACCGAAGCAAATGCCAAAGCGTTGTGTGAAATTGTCCACTATTGAGTCTTCACGCACTGCAAAATATACCGTTCCACTTGACGTGGCAATAAATGCAACCAATTGTCACGGTCCTGTGAATCCGCACAATATAATTGTTGTACGTTTATTGAAATTATTAATTTCATATTATAATTACTTTGTACAACGTTAATTATGTTTTATGTTATTCATTGCGCTATACGCTGTATAAACGAGATATTTGGAATTCTAACGTTGCTATAGGAACGAGAATCAATAGTCATTATGTGTTAATGTGTGTGACAAAAATGGAAATATAGGTAATAGTGAACTGCATATTGCTCAGTTATTTCACTAATATATAGACCCATGGAAGTTGTATCTTCACCTTCGCGTTTTAGTTTCAAATATTTATGAACGTGCAAATGATTGACTAGTGAACGTCACACAATGATATTTTTTCCTGTATAATATTTATGCAAGGATTTGACCAAATTATGTAGGTATTCAGTGTAGAATAGAAAATGAGATACTAAGGAACACACTGATGCTTAGTGCAAAAAAGAAACAATATTTATAATCTTCTTGTATACATTTGTTTCTAGAAATATTTTGCGTGACGTTTGATTTCCACAAGAATCAGGTTTACGTTGACACTTTTTGCCTAAATAGTTTCACATTTCAGCGTTTGAAGTTCATTATAATTTAGTGAAGATAAATGCTAACTTTACATGATCACATGAATTAGAAAAGTGTTGCCATCTATTAATTCAAGCATGCACCACATTCTACAAGTTACGAATTACAACAGTGGCGCAACATTGTGGATTGTACCCTCAAATTTTCTGAAGGGGGTGCAGTATCGCCATAAGCTCTTTGATTCGTCTTAAATCCCTTGTACTTTACCTCGAATATTTCGGCAAAATCGGGAAGTTACCTTTAATGTAATTTCTTTGTAGGATATAAACGGGAAAAAAGTATATTTCGTCTACATTAGGCCGATGTTACGGCACTCGTGCGACGGTAGGTGTGCACTCGATCCCCGCTAAAACTTGACAACTTTGCTCGGTGATACAAAACGTTCTCATAGAAGATGAAAAAATCATGGGAAAGATGTACGTAGTTTTATGTAGGTTTAGGAGAAATTACAGTTGTCACATACACCATAGTTCTTTTAGGATAAATTATGTGAAAACATACACATATGGTACATTTTATTTTTTTGACCTAAAGCACAGTAAACGTTACATTCTCGAGGGCATATTTTGTCTTATAAGCAGGAAATATGTCGCGAAACAGGCTACAATTCGCATATTATGACAAATTCGCGTCATTTCTCGATTTCGAGTGCATGAAAAATGTGTTGAGAACATGTTACTGCGCATGTACGAACATATTTTTGCAGTATTTAATATATTTTCGGTGTTTGAAAAATCAACGTCGCTACATATTCAGCACACGAGCTCCAGTGGTCTAGTCAGGATCGCGCTACGACGGAAGGAGTCCCGGGTTCGAATCCCGTCTCGGACGTGGATATTTGTGATTGTCCTGAAAGTCAGGAAATAGAGATTAAGTGAAATGATATGAGTAAATGAAGTGTGATGGAAGAATCTTCCGCTTAGGGGCTTTCCGTTATATATACAGGGTGTTTCGTAAGTTCGTTTACAACGCTTGGGAGGTGATTGTACGAGTGAAAATAAGGTGGAAAGTTCATGCAACGAAATTCCGGAAACGGCTTTGTTGCCGAGTTATTGACGTTTGAAAACGTGGGAAAATGATTTTCCGAAGTGAATAATGGCAAAACGGGTGGAGAGAAATCGTCGGTGTTGGGCGGTCCACTAAGAAATTGGGTACGCTCTTGTCAAAAAATCACGCGGCAATGTTGTGCAATGTCGGCGCAAGGGATTCCCCAGATGACGGGAACGAAGATGTTGACGGGAATGGGGTGGGTGTGCGTTCTGCGGGAGCTGGTATCGACGAAAATTGGCATGTGTTCAATGGCACCAAAAAACAAAGAAAATTTCCTGAGCGAAGGGCACCATGACGTAAAAACGAAAAAATGAACTATCATAGGTTGCATACCCTAAAGGGCACACAGTATGCTTAATGATAGTGTCCACCATGTACTTCCAATCAGAGGCGACAACGGCGAATCAAGGATTGTCTAGAGCGACACAACAACCCCGGCGTTTCTGCTATCAATACTGCAGCTACATTGATACGGGCAACGAGGTCCTCGGCTGACACGACAGGTGTTTCGTAAACGAGGCGTTTCATCTCTACCCAGAGGAAGAAATCCAGGGGCGTAATATCAGACGATCGAGGTGGCCATGGTACAGGCCCTCCCCTGCCAATGCACTGGTTGTAGAATACGGTATTGAGGAATGTGGAGGTGCACTGTCATGTTGAAACCACAGTCTTTGTCTAAGTGCCAAGGGCACGTCCTCTAGTAGTTCAGGCAAAACCTCACTGAGAAATGCTTGATAAGTGGGTCCACATAGGCGAACAGGGAGAATGTACGGTCCAATCAAATGGTCATTCAGTATCCCGCACCACACATTCACTGCAAATCTGTGCTGATGATGTGCCACTAGCAGTGCATGTGGATTTTCATGTTCCCACACATGACTGATTTTACTATTGGAGACACCCGTTTTCGTGAAGATAGCCTCATCAGTCCATAGTACCGTATGCTGAAAATTGAGGATAGTTTCAATTTGATGAATAAACCATTGGCAAAAGTCGTCACGTGGGCCAAAGTCCCGAGGTAACAGATCTTGCACTTTCTTCAATTTGTACGGGTGCATCCCCTCTTCTGCCAGGACTCGCCACACATTTACATGGGAGGTGTTTCGTTCGTGTGCTAGTGCGCGCGTACTGGTGCCTGGATGATCCATCACTGCAGTTAGCACATCTTCCGCAAACCGTCGTGTTCGCACACTTCGCGGTGGTCCAACTTCTCGACGAGGTGGCAACACTGATCCTGTTTCCCGAAGTCGAGTGTCTACAGTTTGAAATAAGTTGTGCGATGGTAACACCCTATTTGGAAAACGTGCCCCATACAGACGCCTTGCAGCACGGCTATTACCTCCAGCCTCCCCATAAATCAGATGCATGTCCGCCAGCTCTTGGGACGTGTATGCAGCCATCCCTTACACTGGGCTACAAGTGTGTATGGCCGTTAACACTAGTACACTTCACAGAACACGATGGGCTGTGGCTAAGAATTAACACGTAACACTGCTAGGTCAAATGTTTGCCCAACACTACTGGCCAAGAACCTCACGTCTTTCCATTCAACCGTGAATGTTTAACAACCTGCTGCTGGCACAGCACCTGAAGCACGAATGGCACAGACACGTGCGCTCCTTCATCAGGAAATCCTACACTGTTGGTGCCCCTAGCGGGAAATGTGGTACTTCACGTCAGATCACACGGACACCCGTCTGCTATTCAGGGTATGCAACCTATGACAGTTCATTTTTTTCGTTTTTACGTCATGGTGCCCTTCGCTCAGGAAATTTTCTTTGTTTTTGGTGCCATTGAACACATGCCAATTCTCGTCGATACCAGCTCACGCAGAACGCACACCCACCCCACTCCCGTCAACATATTCGTTCGCGTCCTTTGGGGAATCCCTTGCGCCGACATTGCACAACATTGCCGCGTGATTTTTTTGACAAGAGCGTACCCAAATTCTTAGTGGACGGCCCAACACCGACGACTTCTCTCCACCCGTTTTGCCATTATTCACTTCGGAAAATCATTTTCCCACGTTTTCAAACGTCAGTAACTCGGCAACAAAGCTGTTTCCGGAATTTCGTTACATGAACTTTCCACCTTATTTTCACTCGTACTCTCACCTCCCATGCGTTGTAAACGAACTTACAAAACACCCTGTATATATATATATATATATATATATACACACACACACACACACACACACACACACACACACACACACACACACACATATATATATATATATATATATATATATATATATACAGGGTGATTGGTAATTCGACCTATTCCTGGAAAGGGGTAATACTAGAGCACATTTGTAACAAATTTGACCCTATGCACCGGGGGTCGGAAATCAATGGATTTCGAGTTATTGCAGTTTGTAGATTTTCGTGACATATTCTAACTTGCGACAAAAAAACTACTAATTGTGAAAAAACTACTACACCCTGGACACTTAATCGACACGTTGCTAACAGCTGACGAATGAGTGACTACTGGCGAAAAAATTCATGCCCAAAATTCCCATACCCACAGAAAGAAACAGTCATTGGTGCACACGTCATGAAGAAATTTGGAAATTATCGTTTAAATCGAAGAGGATTACTCAAAAAATTTGTAACACACTTAGCGTAAAAATAACGGAAAAAACTTCCTCGTTTCATAAGCTCTCCAAAAATATACAAATGTTGTCAAGTGGCACACGGGTTGGGTGAAAAATCTGAATGAAAAGCGAAGAAGGCGCGTTGTAGACCTCTTTGTAAAGTGAAAAGAAGTTGTCGGTTGTGAGAAATAAAGGAACGAAAATGAGTGAAATAATAATGTTATTTACCATTCTCATGATACCTGGTTGTCAGCATTAACTGTTACAAAATCTACAAATCCTGTTAAAATTGCCTCCCGCGGTTACGTATGCAAGCACGCAGTTGACACTCTGTCTCTTATGTATCAATTCTCACTCTCAACTCTTCTTGGGAATCCACTGGTGTACTGTAGACTAACTCTTACATGTGACCCCAAATGCAAAAGTCGTATGGCGTAAAATCCGGACTCCTCGCCGGCCAGGGTTTCGGGCCGCCTCGACCAATCCATTGCATGGAATATTTGTCGTCCAGCCACTGTCGCATACGCTGGAAATAGTGGGCTGGGCAGCCATCATGTTGGTAAATCATACTCCATCTTGTGGCGAGCGACACACATCCTCCAGCAGCGTCGTCAATTCTTCCCTTAGGAAGTTTTCGTAGGTAATGCCGTTTAGGTTTTGTGGCAGAAGGAATGGCCCCATCACATGATTGTGGATGATTCCCATCCACACATTTAGTGAGAATTTTCTCTGGTGAGCCTTTTCTTTAGATTTTCTTGGGTTATGACCCTTAGGGGCCCAAAAAATGCTCATTATGAAAATTCGTAATACCATCGCGGTCGAATTTGGATTCGTCCGTTCACAGAATTCTTGTCAGGTGATGGCGGTCTTCAGTGTCGGTATGTAGTAAAAATCGACAAAAATCCATCCTTCTGACAGGATATCCCTCTTCAATAGCATGTGACTTTTACATTTGGGATCACATGTAAGAGTAGTCTACAGTACACCAGTGGATTCCCAAGAAGAGTTGAGAGAGAGAATTGAGACATAAGAGACAGTGTGTCAAGGCGAGTGACTGTGTCTGAAGTATGCCGCAGGCTGCGTGCTTGCATACGTAACCGGGGAGGCAATTTGAACAGGATTTGTAGATTTTGTAACAGTTAATGCTGACAACCAGGTATCATGAGAATGGTAAATAACATTATTATTTCACTCATTTTCGTTCCTTTATTTCTCACAACCGACAACTTCTTTTCACTTTACAAAGAGGTCTACAACGCGCCTTCTCCGCTTCTTATTCACATTTTCCCCCCAACCCGTGTGCCACTTGACAACATTTGTATATTTTTGGAGAGCTTATGAAACGAGGAAGTTTTTTCCGTTATTTTTACGCTAAGTGTGTTACAAATTTTTTGAGTAATCCTCTTCGATTTAAACGATAATTTCCAAATTTCTTCATGACGTGTGCACCACTGACTGTTTCTTTCTGTGGGTATGGGAATTAAGGGCTTGAATTTTTTCCCCAGTAGTCACTCATTCGTCAACTGTTAGCAACGTGTCGATTAAGTGTCCAGGGTGTAATAGTTTTTTCACAATTAGTAGTTTTTTGGTCGCAAGTCGGAATATGTCACGAAAATCTACAAACTGCAATAACTCGAAACCCATTGATTTCCGACCCCGGTGCATAGGGTCAAATTTGTTGCAAATGTGCTCTAGTATTACCCCTTTCCAGGAATAGGTCGAATTTCCAATCACCCTGTATATATATATATATATATATATATATATATATATATATAAAAAGTTGGTAGGTAGGGCGTCTGACTACACGCGGGAGACCCGAGTTCGATTCCCGGGGTGGGTGTTCTAAGCTAGGTATTTTTCCGATCTTATCCCCGCATAAAGGGGCTCTGGGGCTCGCCCAGCCTCAATTAAATGGGTACCTAGGAGCAGCAAAGTAAAGGTGGTCAGAGCGTGGTGCTGATTACATCATCTTAAAAAGAAAAGGCCGAGATCGATAGAATGTAGGGGTCCTGCCCCCACATCCTCCTATATAAGCCTCGTGGAATTGCAGGTAGAACTTTACCTTTTACAGTAGCGGCGATTAGATGGAAGGGGGCAGTTGCTCCCACACTTTTGCCCCCGCACTATGCTAAATCTTAGATACGAAGGCAAATATACTGTATTTGCACCCCCCAGGTTTTGGAACCCAATCGCCGCCACTGCCCTTTACATAAACAGCATTTCTCACATATTGACAGGCACTCGTATAAGAACGTTGTTTCTTTTCAAGTAAAATACACTCGGAACTGTTCAGACGACAATGTGGAAATGATTCTCCGATGGAGAAGTGTGTTTCTCGATTTCAATAAAGAAAAGGAGGGGAGCAGAAGGGGAAAAGTTCCCGAATTCGTAAGTTTTAAATATTTGGAGGTGACAGATGTACGGAAGAAAAAACTTTTGTTCTGAATTATTACCGTGGAATTTCAATTTTGCATTTTCTAACCTCCTCCACTTCTTTGCTCTTTCTCTCTTAAGGACGAGAGCCGCAAAGAAAAACTCGGATGAACTGAATATTAATGAATCATATGGAAACCATTAGTGGAAAAGAAGTTAAGAAGATTTCTTAAAGAAAGAGTTCAAAAACCTCACGTTTCATGTTTTGCCAGATGAAGCTGGTCGTCGCAAATTTAGAAGACACTTCCGGTGGACGGAAAAGGTAAACGAATTTGATTCTTCATCTCTTCAATCGCCTATTTCCCATTTCGACTAATTTAAGATGAAAGGGAGATTTGGGGAAGCAAAGACCAACAAATTTTAACACATCATTAATACGGACAGAAAATGATATGAAGTTTATATACAGGGTGATTCATTAAACTGCGCACGATGAAACATTCCAGTGGCAGATCCTAACAATATATACAGGTATTATAAATTATCTCGCGAACGGTCCATTCGCGGACAAAGACGCCTATGCTTCTGCTACTGTGTACTTTACACTCTCACATTTTCGACCATCACTTATGAATCACCCTGTACACAGTAAAGCAATCTCCTTACAAAATGATACATAACAGTAATATAACCTTAGGTTAGGTTAGACTGGTTTAGTTAATATTTTGGTCAATAGCCTTGTACACCCAACGGCAAAAGAAATTGTAGACGAATTGTCCACCACCATTTTCATTCGGTCTGCATTACACAATGTGATGACAAGGAATTGAAATAATAACGTCAAGAAGCAGAGAACAGTGCCTGCTTCGAACCAACATAGTTTCATTCCTTTACACAGCACAGGAAGTAGAATAAAGAAGTAATGAAACTAGCGGTGGACAATTTGCTTACCAGTATCTTTGCCGTTGACTGTACATACCTAATGAGTGATGTTATCATGATAATGAAGACACTCACAAAGAATACCTATGCTCAGACCAATGTTCGAACCCGAGACCACTGGCTTCGTAGCGCGCTGTGCGCCACGGAAATGGGTGGAAAGGCAAGAGACTTAAACCCAGAGGCGTCTCGTGAATGCATGCGGTGCATGCTGCGCATGCGTCAATTGTGGGAAAAAGGACAGCTTGCTCTGCGACGACATTAATGAGCATTTCTACATTCTAATTTCTTCATGCGTCAATTGTGGGAAATAATTATTACTTTCTTTCACTTCAGATCCAAGAAATGAAATATAAGCTTAGTTCAGCGCTCTCGTGTAAAATAAACACTTCTCCTATACGAAGAAATTAGAATGTAGAAATGCTCATGAATGTCGTCGCAGAGCAAGCTGTCCTTTTTCCCACAATTGACGCATGCGCAGCATGCACCGCATGCGTTCACGAGACGCCTCTGCTTAAGCATAACGCTCACTGAGATGCGGAGAAACGCGGAAGCAGAAAGCAACAGAACTTCTGTTGTCTGCTTCTATTGAAAACAAATGGCGTAACGCCCACTACAGGGAAACGCGCGAAAGCGAAGCGGGGAATTTCCGTGCCAGAAGTCAGCAGGTTCTCATAAAGATTATCGCCCACTGAAACGCCTGAAATGGGTCTGTCGCGTTCTGTTGCGGCGTCTCAATGGGTGTTAAGCTATTGGCCTCTTTTATCAAAATAGGATACATTTATACATTACACGGTGTCTGGAAATAAAAAAAAAGCAAAATTTCGGTTCAAAAACGGAGTCAATTTCGGGCTCAAAAGCTGTCAATAAAAGCAACTTTCGTTGTCATAGCGGTGAAAAATGACATTTTGGTTTCAAAATTATGAATATAATCCTAAATTTGGTTCAAAAACGGCATTTATATCCCTTCTAATAGCACATTTATGTAGTTACCAGAGTATTGAGTTTATACGTACATAAATGGGTCAATTTTTGCTTCTCAAATATTTACATCAATTTTTCTGTGAATTGCATAACTCTCAGGATATTCAGACTTCAGAAAGTGTCGCGTCGGTAAATAAACTCTACATTTTGTGTTTAAGAGTCTATTTCGCATTTTGCAGTTCATTTCGCATTATTTCGTGACAAACAGGGTAGGAAAATGCACCTCACACCTTTCAGAAACACGAAAAAATAACATGTGTTGTTTAGTGTTTTCGTCAAAAACGAAATATAATCACGAATAGATGGAGTGAAATTTGTCACAATTTTTTGTGTCCTACAGAAACACTACCCCAAGATACTTTTGTCTTCAAAGAAAAAATCACTATTTCTCCTCCTCTCCTTAGGTAACTTCCCTGCTTGTTCCTTCAGGAACCAAAGAGCTGGAGAGCGGGCCTAGGAGAGAGAGAGAGATGCGTGAATAAAGGTCACATTAGAGTAGATCTTCCTTCGACCCCCGCTGCGAGCTTTATGAAGGCCTCAAGCATCTTCTCTTGTTCTCCTTCCTCGGAGCTGAGACCGTAATCTTCTCCCAGGCTTCCAAGTACCTGGAATTAAACGCCAGCTTTAGGGGATCTCGGAAATAATCCTGGGAGGCTGCGATTCTCAAGTGGGGTTGCGGGTGGACCTTTTCCCCCTCTCCTCACGGTTTGGTCGGGTGGTTCCAGAGACCATCTTCTAAATCACCTGGCCTAATCAAGATATTCTCCTGGATCCTTGCCCTTCAAATATT
The DNA here is from genome assembly GCF_977018435.1 of Lepisma saccharinum. Taxonomy (NCBI): domain Eukaryota; kingdom Metazoa; phylum Arthropoda; class Insecta; order Zygentoma; family Lepismatidae; genus Lepisma; species Lepisma saccharinum. Next base: position 51,268,482 of record NC_139255.1, read on the forward strand.
CAGTTGCTAAACTTTCTTTTGAGGGGAAGGGGCGACCTGGTAATACGCCCGTTGAGCGAGTGGAGATTTACGGTACATCTTGAAGATTTGCGGAAAGGCTTCTTCTGTTAACCAGGTCGTAAAGTCTTTCTGATTGTATTGTATCACTGGGTTTTGGCTATGAAGTCAGTTTCTACGAAAAATACCATCATATTGTGTGTACAACGAATTCTGCTTACAATGAACTCTTATGAATTCAGATATTTGGTTCACTACCAGGTGTGCGGGTTAATAATTCTTAATTTCGTCGCTGGATGGTGCTGGAAGCAAGGGTTGGTACACAGTCTCAACTGTCACGTCAGTGTGTTGCCAGGACAGTACCTGTCAAAACGCCGTGGACGTGCAACCGAGTGCGAGTGATCGTGATATTGGGTTTGTGTGGTAAACATGTCGACCTTCAAACCAAATAAGGAGCATGTGCGGCACGTCCTGCTTTTCGTGTTCAATCAAAAGGAAAACGCGAGTGAAAGCCATCGTATCCTTGTGGAAACGTACGGTGACAATGTCCTAATGCAAGACGCGTGTGTGCGTTGGTTTCGACGATTCAAAAGTGGTGATTTCGACTTGAAAGACAAAGATCGCCCGGGCCAGCCGAAAAAATTCCAAGACGCCGAATTGCAAGCACTGTTGGACGAAGACGATACGCAAACGCAACAACAACTGGCAGAGAAGTTAAATGTTGGTCGCCAAACCATATCTGATCGTCTTCATGCCATGGGAAAGATCCAGATTGGGCGACAAGACACGGACAAGTGATTTTTCAGCAGACAACGCCTCATCACACACAGCGAAAAGCGTCAGAGACACCATTTCTGCACTTGGCTGGGAATTCTTGCCCCACCCGCCATACGCACCAGACTTAGCCCCTTCGGACTACCACTTGTTTTCATCGATGTCTCACTCACTTTCCCAGCAACACTTCAACAATTACGAAGATGTCGAACAAAGGCTTGCTGACTGGATCACCTCAAAATGTGAACGATTTTTCTGGTAGGGCATCCACAATTTGACGGACAGATGGACACAATGTATAGCTAGCGATGGCGCATACTTTGAATAAAGCATTTGTTACCTTTCTCCCCAGATACATTTGTTTTCTTTCGGATGAATTAAGAATTATTAACCGGCACACCTGGTATATACGAGCCGGCGCCCGTGGCGGAATGGTTAGCACATCGTGCTACGACGCCAGGGGTCCCGGGTTCGAATCCCGGCCTGGACATGAGTGAGTGTCTATCAATTTTATCATATCATCACTCATTCCCATCGCAAATTAGCCAAAAGTGGCACAAAAGGCCAAGTACGTAATATAAAGCAAATGAATCAATCACTATATCCGAAGTTCCCGTTCCCTAAAATAGACATGAATTCCCATGACCTTAACTTAGGTTAGCAAAGATACAGGAAATTCAAGTCTCATGGCTGAAGTAATTTGGCAGAAACTATTATTTGATTTTTTTTTATGAATATTTCACCTCCCCTTCACTGTGAATGTCACAAACAAGTGTTCAAATTCCCCTCATAGAGGGAACAGCGACCTTTGGCTGGTAGTGAGCAAAGCACGTGCTGTCCCCAGCGCTCCCGTCATTGGGTGGAAGCATTCACGTGACGGCTGGCAAGGTCTTTCAGTGGATGGAAGCTACAGTGTGTCGGGAACTGTACCACGATAAACCTTCTGATCTAGAGATTATCTTGTTTTCTGGGGAGAGTGTTTGAAGAGGTTAACCGTTTCTCTCTTTTGTTTCTTACTCTCTCTCTCTCTAGTTCTCCATTTCTTTCTTCCTTCTTTCCTCCTCGATTCTCTCTCATCAATGTCTTTACCCCTTCTTTCTCCAACTTCTGTCTCTCACTATCTCTCTAACACACTCTCTTTTTCTGTTAGGGAGAGATTATTTTCTCTGTTCTTCTATCTCCCTTATTCTTTCATCCTTGTGATGTTCAATTTCCCATTTTATTTCTTTTCTCTGCTCTTCTATATCCATTTTATTTCTTCTCTATGTTCTTCTATCTCCCATTTCTTCCTTTTCTCTGCTCTTCTATCTCCATTTTCCTCTGTTCTTCTATTTTACCATCTGTTTCCTCTCTCTATTCTTCTACTTCCATTTTATTTCTTCACTAAGTTCTATCTCCATTTTATTCTGATCTTCTATTTTCCCTTTTCTTTCTTCTCTCTGCTCTTTTATATCCATTTTATTTCTTCACTAAGTTCTATCTCCATTTTCCTCTGCTCTTCTATTTTTCCCTTTTCTTTCTTCTCTCTGCTCTTCTATTTTATTTTATTTCTTCATTATGTTTTCCTATCTCCCTATTTCTTCCTTTTCTCTGTTCTTCTATCTCCATTTTCCTCTGCTCTTCTATTGTTCCCTTTTCTTTCTTCTCTCTGCTCTTCTATTTTATTTTATTTCTTCACTATGTTTTCCTATCTCTCTATTTCTTCCTTCTCTCTGTTCTTCTATCTCCATTTTCCTCTAATCTTCTATTTCTCACTTCTCTTTCTTCTCTCTGCTCTTCTATTTTTATTTTATTTCTTCACTATGTTTTCCTATCTCTCTATTTCTTCCTTCACTCTGTTCTTCTATCTCCATTTTCCTCTGATCTTCTATTTTTCCCTTTTCTTTCTTCTCTCTGCTCTTCAATTTTTATTTTATTTCTTCACTATGCTTTCCTATCTCCCTATTTCTTCCTTCTCTCTGTTCTTCTATCTCCATTTTCCTCTGATCTTCTATTTCTCACTTCTCTTTCTTCTCTCTGCTCTTCTATTTTTATTTTATTTCTTCACTATGATTTCCTATCTCCCTATTTCTTCCTTTCCTCTGTTCTTCTATCTCCATTTTCCTCTGATCTTCTATTTCTCACTTCTCTTTCTTCTCTCTGCTCTTCTATTTCCATTTTATTTATTTACTAAGTTCTTCTATCTTTATTTCCTCTGATCTTCTATTTTTCCCTTTTCTTTGTTCTCTCTGCTCTTCTATATCCATTTTATTTCTTCACTATGTTCTTCTATCTTCATGATTCCCCTCATCTTCTTCTGTTCCTTTTCTTTCTTCTCTCTGCTCTACTATTTCCATTTAATTTCTTCACTATGTTCTTCTATCTCCCTTTTTCTTCCATTTCTCTGTTCTTCTGTCTCCATTTTTCCTCTCATCTTCTTGTTTCCCTTTTCTTTCGTATTTCTGCTCTTCTATTCCCCCTTCTGCCACTGATACTACCTGAGCCTCTCAAAACAAGCGCTCACTGTGAATCCACCAAGGACCCCCCCTCAAAAAAATAGCCTGGCAGCAAAGACACGAAACACCTCAAGCATTTGCATGGAGCGACTGAGTAAATACCACCAAAGCCAGCAGCCAGATTGCTAAACTTCGCTGACCTCCGCAGAGCTAGTCCATTATCATGTCCGCCAGCCCCATCCAACCTGCCATTAGGTGCACCTCCATTAAACCGTTGGCTGCATTACCCGAGCACGTACGATACGTTGTTATGCCGCGGAGATCACCGAAGCCGTTACTATAGGGCAGGAGCTAATAGCCACAATTTCTCCATGACCTGGGAATCACAGGTGCTTTAAATCACGGCGTTGAAAGCAGTCGGATTACAGTCGGCAGAAAATATGAACCAAGCCTGATTATCAATTAACTGCCAGCGCCATGCAGACCTCGCTTCGAACGTGGAAGTCACTTTTCGTGACTTCAGCTCTAATAATTTACACCCAAATGCAATTAAAACATGTATATATGGATATCGTGCTGTGGAAAAATGCTGAATAGAAGAGTAATGTGCACTAAAGACCAGAATCACCTATGAAAGCAATAATGTAAACCAAAGTGAAGCAAAATGGAGAAAGAGCAGAATGACAGGAACAGGAAAATGATGCCTAAAAGATGAGATAAGGAGAAGCGAAAAGGTCGAAAGAATAAAAGATAGATTGATTGATTTTACATCGCTTTTCGTGCCACTTTTGGCTAATTTGCTAAGATGGGGATAAGTTACGTGTCGTAGCGCGATGAGCTAACTGTTGTGTAAGGTGCTGCCACCTAGGCAATCAAAGCTGCACTATGCAAGTGCCTTGTGCCTCCGAACCACAACTGGATACCTCGCTTATCTCTCGATCCTGCTAACACGACACTAACCACTCCGCCACGGGGGCAGGCAGAGAGAGGGAGAATAAAAGAGATGAATATGCTAAGAGAGAGTAAAGAAAAGGAGATAAGAAGAGCTAGGCTGATAAAGAGAAACTACGTCCATCTCATAGAACAGAAAGAGAAAATGAGTGAGAAACAGAAAAGTAAACATACAGACAGAGAGAGTGAAAGAGAGATTGAGAGAGAGAGAGAGAGTGAGAAAGAGAGAGTGGGAGAGAGAGAGAGAGTGGAAGATGGACTGAGAGTGTGAGAGAGAGTGAGGGTGAGTGAGAGAGAGTAGGAGAGAGAGTGTGAGAGAGAGTGAGAGAGAGAGAGTGGAAGATACAAAGAGAGAGTGAGAGTGAGTGAGAGAGAGTGAGAGTGGGTGAGAGAGAGAGTGAGAAAGAGAGAGTGAGGGTGAGTGAGGGAGAGGAGTGAGTGAGAGAGAGTGAGAAAGAGAGAGTGAGGGTGAGTGAGAGAGAGGGGTGAGTGAGAGAGAGGGGTGACTGAGTGAGAGAGAGTAGGAGAGAGTGTGTGAGAGAGAGAGAGTGGTAGAGAGAGTGAAAGTGTGGAAGAGAGTGAGTGAGAGAGTGGGAAGAGTAAAAGAGAGAGTGAGAGAGTGAGTGAGAGAGAGAGTGGTAGAGAGAGTGAAAGTGTGGAAGAGAGTGAGTGAGAGAGAGGGAAGAGTGAGAGAGAGAGAGAGAGAAGGGTGAGAGAGTAAGTGAGAGTGAGAGAGAGAAGAACAAGAGAGCACTTCAAAAACAATATGCATCTGTAGACCATGACTCAAACCCACTACCTTGGCTGGCAACATCCTATATGAGCCACTCCACGTTCTCGTCCACCGAGGCGGCTAAGAACTCATATTTGGAGTTCATTAAAAACAAAAATTGTATTGAAAATAAACCATCAAAATGAAGGAACGACTTTCCCTCTGCAAGAGTGTAACTACAAATATAACTGTTTGTTACTGAAACGATAATAGCAACAATAACAAATTGGACGCACAATTGCAGCGGAAATGTACATTGTTATGCCCCCACGATTGACATGAAAGCAATTTTTTATTAATTCTTTTGCAACGCGCTGTTTATATCCGGCCATAAACATATAGACACGCTGGGGAAAATTGCAGCCGACAATCTTTCCACATAATTCGTGCAAGAACAACCGGTGAGGCACAGAGATCAAAAAATTACCTCGCCAAAAACCAACTGGCGCCTGTATGTATGCAACCCAGCGGAGCAGTTTCCCAATAATTGGATGAAGGCCCTCGCACCATCGGAGCTATACATGGGAAGCATGACGTACCATAACCGTTGTGTTGGGCCCTTTTGTGTGGCGCATTGCTGTCCTGCATACATCCAGGCGCGATGCTCCTTTGTGCAGTGTCGATATGCGGATGTACCAATGCATCGAACGGATTGTGACGCAACCTATAAAACGCAGATGTAGAATGCACGACACCCAAAATATGATTCTGCGGTTTGTCTGTTTCAAGCTCAAGATATTTCTCGAAGCTGCGACTCATTTTTATCTTATGTCGATTCTATTTTTCGAAATGGCATTGTTGAGATTTTGAAATGCATAGATTTCAAAGTTGTAAAGTTCGTGTTCTCTCATACGACAGGGTTGTTGAAGGTTCGGAAACTCATAAATTCTAATGGGTTCTTTTGGGTTCCGCCGAAGGACCGGAATCGTTTTCCTAGAACAATTTAAATTCGGTACAAGTTGCGCATTGTATCAATGGAAAATTATTCATTGGCCGAATTTAAATTCAGCCGGAAAAAAATGTTCCTGGACCGAATTTAAGTTCAGCCGGCAAAATGTTCCTGAACCGAATTTATGTTCAGCCGGAAAAATGTTCCTGAACCGAATTTAAGTTCAGCCGGAAAAATGTTCCTGAACCGAATTTATGTTCAGCCGGAAAAATGTTCCTGAACCGAATTTAAGTTCAGCCGGAAAAATGTTCCTGGACAGAATTTATGTTCAGCCGGAAAAATGTTCCTGAACCGAATTTATGTTCAGCCGGAAAAATGTTCCTGGACCGAATTTATGTTCAGCCGGAAAAATGTTCCTGAACCGAATTTATGTTCAGCCGGAAAAATGTTCCTGAACCGAATTTAAGTTCAGCCGGAAAAATGTTCCTGAACCGAATTTAAGTTCAGCCGGAAAAATGTTCCTGAACCGAATTTATGTTCAGCCGGAAAAATGTTCCTGAACCGAATTTAAGTTCAGCCGGAAAAATGTTCCTGAACCGAATTTATGTTCAGCCGGAAAAATGTTCCTGAACCGAATTTAAGTTCAGCCGGAAAAATGTTCCTGAACCGAATTTATGTTCAGCCTGAAAAATGTTCCTGGACCGAATTTATGTTCAGCCGGAAAAATGTTCCTGAACCGAATTTAAGTTCAGCCGGAAAAATGTTCCTGGACCGAATTTATGTTCAGCCGGAAAAGAGTTCCTGGACAGAATTAAAATTCAGCCAAAAAAAGGTTCCTGGACCGAATTTAAATACTTTACAGATAAAAAGGTTCTTTACGGTCCAGAACCCATTTACCCTTGATGATTCTCTCTCCTGGATCGGAATTGAATTTATTTAAAATTCCTTGACCTCTAACAACCAGACTAACAAAATAGCTTCAAGCAGTACACACTGAACTACACATGGCGAACTAACAAGGGTCTGGCGACTGGTTTTACAGCCAGTGTACTCTGTGAGATTGGTGTTGTGTGCTGTCCATGCGTGTTTTCTGATTGCTCTTTCATCAATTTTGTTATCATCATTCACCATCATCTTCGCGATTAGTCAAAAGCGGCAGAAAAGCGAAGTAAAATAAAACACGAAAATTCACGAGGATATGTATTTTTTCAGATTTTGTTATAAAAGTTTTTTTTCATTAAGAGCACTCGAACTTTGAAATGAAATATAATAAATTGTGTAAGTGATATCACCATGCTTGTACTTTTAATTTGAAGCCAATTCGATGACATTATGTTTTAAAAATTATATCAGTCAAATGGCCGCACAAAAGGCTCAATTTCACCAATGACGCGAGTTATGTTGGCCTTGAGAGCGGCAATCATCTGTGGTTTGTCGGCATAGACCCAAGATTTCGCGTAGCTCCACAAAAAGAAATCTAATGGTGTTAAATCACAGGATCTGGGAGGCCAGCTGATGTCGCCACCTCGCGATATAACTGAGCCTTCGAACTTCTCATGCAACAAAGTCAGGGTAAATGTCTGTTATATCGGAGACACATTTCTTCATTTTTAGAGAAGAAACTACTTACCTTATGAGTTTCTGTAGCATTTCGAAAGTTCGTGGAGGTATTTTCTCACCGTAGAATGCTGCACAACAAGAAATAAGCACTTTTGATATAATAAACTTGCATTTGTGCAAAGCGACAACTTTAAGCCATTGTTTCCATTATGTACCTGCAGATGACAGGAGCGTCGAAAGTTACGCGATCTCGCCAGTGTTTGCAAACGTACCTTTTTTTACGAGATTATTTTAAACTATGCTTAGCTACCTAACCTAACCCAACCTAACCTAACCTTGCCGGAAATGGTCCGTGGGGCTGTCGTGAATGGTTCGTGGGGCTATCGTGAATGGTTTTGGGGGCAATCCGTTAATGGTTTGTGGGGCTATCGTGAATGGTTTTTGGGGCTATCCGTCAATGGTTTGTGATGACATAATGAACACGAAAGTAGGTATGTTTCGGTTAAGAAGGTTGGAAACACTGCATACCCACTCCCAATCGACAAAACACAAGCACGACGCGCGATGATCCACCGCTGTGCGCGCCATATTGTATGTTCCGCAACGGCAGAAAGAAACCAAAAGAATTACTCGTAATGTAAAAAATCGAAGTTATTTTCGTGTAAAAAGGATAATGGCACCTTCAACTATGTTCCGCAATATACAATTGGTAAGTACGAACCATCCGAAACACAAAATATCATATCTTAATGTGTCTCCGATATAACAGACATTTACCAAAGTCAGTGTATCGCGTGCAGTATGGCACTTTGCGCCGTCGTGTTGAAACCACATGTTTGTCAGATCCATCCCATCCAATCTAGGGCAAACGAATTGTTAACATCACCCTCAAGGCCAACATAACTCGCGTCATTGGTGAAATTGAGCCACTTCTGTGCGGCCACTTGGCTGATATAATTTTTAAAACATAATGTCATCAAATTGGCTTCAAAATAAAAGTACAAGCATGGTGATATCACTTACACAATTTGTTTTATTTCATTTCAAAGTTCGAGCACTCTTAATGAAAAAACTTTTATCATAGAGGACAAAGAAATTAAAAAAGAGCCGCCCTGGTGTCCAGCCGAGCTTTAATCGAGAGAATACAGGTTTTGGAATAGATTTGGTTGGTTGGTTGATTTGGTGTTTTAAGTCCACTTTATGCACAGTAAGGGTAATCGGGACTGGACCTACAGTTTAAAGTAGGAACCGGACCACTATGTACCTCCACCGGTTATCCAACCCGGGATCCCTTAATTACAAGGCAACGACGCTACCACTGCGCCATCGGGGAGGTTTTTGAATAGAGAAATAACAGTTAAGAAAATAAAACAAATTATTGTAGTCTCCCCTTTCCGCTTACATTTTGTTTATTTCGGACACCACGGACTTCCTCGATGACGTTGTGGTAACGTACAGTGAGATGCACAAGTATTACTTGGCAAATTGTGCATGACTATTTTCATTAATTTTCCTTTTGCATCCTACATCCTTAAATAATTTTTAAGCATGCTGGTACAGAGACTGTCAGCAACTTTTACGGCGATTTGATCCACTTCTTACAACACTAATTAGGTTAAAAAGGCGTGAACATGGACATGGACATTATGTTGCGTAATAATTATGCATACCACTGTACCGCAGGGGTCCAGGTGCGTTCCCGATGGAGGCACATTCACAACCCGGACGCGTATTTCACATATGCACATTGAAATAGAGATTGGGGGCGTGGCTTGTAATGGAGAAGTTTCTTGTTGGCTGGTCTATTTTTTCGTTATTGAGTACTTCTATGGCGTGCCTAACAATTGACTACAGGCTTTAACTTGTTGAAAGACGTAAAAACCACTTACATTTTCCTTTTCCATATATTTTCTACTTTTTATACATTGCTTTGATCTTGTCTACATCTTTCCATTGTAATTTGCTTTCACTAAATCCATACTTATCCTCCAGCGATTTATTTATATTCCTTCACCTTGTGCTGCCATCTACTTTTCTTTTTTGAAACTCCTCTCTTTTCATTTTGTGTTGTTGTTTCCAGAATGTTATATCTGGTTTGTAACAATTTTTTACAAAACAAATAGCCGCTCGCTTATATAGTCGAAATTAAGGTTTTGGCGCTACTCAAGGTTTTGACAGATTTTTAAAGTAAGAATTAAAAATGCTCCTTGTTTGCATCTGACGAAAAGCGGAAAATGACCCCACATATTAAATAATTGTATAAGAATTTTCATCCAACGCAACATTTTAAAAATTATTGCCGCTTTTATTTCCAATAAGAAAGTCTATTCGCTTTTCGAGTATTGATTACTATCCGATTGCGTTGTATTTTTCCCACTAGATGGTTCTGCTTGTAGTCTGTGGTTTACAGAAAGTGTTCGCACAAGTCAATGAAATAAATGCCAATGTCCTATCCTATATAATTGAGGCAGTCTGCTAGCCAGTAGCGAGCATTCATACACAAACCACGCCCCCACTCTTTATTTCAATGTGCACATGTGAAATACGCAACCAGGGCACTCACTTTGAACTGTGGGCCCAGTCTCGATTGGCCTATCTGCGCATAACAAAAATTCAATCAATTTCAAACATCACAAAGGGCCTCCCCGAGGACGCAGTGGTAGCGTCCTTGCCTTGTAATCAAGGGGTCCCGGGTTCGATACCCGGTGGAGACACATAGTGGTTCGGATCCCACTATAAACTGTAGGTCCAGTCCCGATTAGCCTTACTGTGCATAAAGTGGACTTAAAACACCAAACCAATCCAATCCAATCGAACATCACAACCTCAGAACTATAGAAATGCAAGGAACATAGCCTTACAAATCCAATACTCCAGAGAAACTCAGCGAAAGCGAAGTTATTTTCTGTTAAACTAACTCCAAACAAGCTCCGCCAATATTTTCCTTCCCATAAATTTCTCCAGAAACATCCGTTTGCCGAGAAAGGAAAACAAGTGTTCGCGTTTTGTGGAGACGAGCGATGCACAAAGGAGATCCAAGGTTCAGATATAAGTTTACCTCGCTTATATCACCCCCTCCTCTTCCCTCGGGGAATCTCCGGCGATGTGTGTCAACACGCAGGAAAATAGGAAGACACATTCCCCTCCCTTGCCTGCGAAGTCCCTAGGGACAGGGAAACAAACTCGTCGTCTCCTTTTCTGTTAGCTTCCCTTTGTGTGTTTGCAGAGATATCCGTCTGCGATTTGCCTGCGTCCCGTTCTGTTAAACGGGATAGAAATAGCATTGATGGGGTGTCGTACAGTTTCCACACGCAGATCTGTAAGTTGAAAGCAAGTTCCAATCATCATAGGCGCTGAGAGATTGGTTAGTTCATTGAACTCTCCAGCCTAACTATTGCCTTGACATATCTCACCCAACAGGTCGTTAGGTGCCATGGCTTGCTCCAAGTTGATAGTTTCCTGGAGATGAGGCCTGCTCGAAAAGGTTTACTATCCCATGAAAGGCGCTGACTTTGAGGGGGGGAAGGGACTCTCTGCCCCCCCTAAGCACGTCAAGAGGGTAAACTGCCGTTTTATCCCCTCTTAATATTCAGTTAGGAATGTTTATTTTAAATAGACAGACAGATATACAGAAACCTTGACAAGATTTCCTTTTTTGGCATTCATGTTTTCCTTTCGTTGTTACTAACACAGACATTTGGTTAAAATAAAACAGTGAATGACGCAAACCCAATTAATAATAAATTAAACTGAAAATACAGGACCATGAAACGTTGTAAGACTTTTTTCTTGTTGTTGAGTTGATGTTTTAAGTCCACTTTATGCGCAGTAAGGCTAATCGGGACTGGACCTACAGTTTAAAGTGGGATCCGAACCACTATTTGCCTCCACCGGGTATCGAACCCGGGACCCCTTGATTACAAGGCAACGACGGTTCCACTGCGGCATCGGGGAGGTCTAACTTTTTTCTTGTGTACGATATAAACTCCTCACCAAAAGTCTGGAATATTCCATTTGTCGGGGAGAGAGGACATGGGCAGGGTGCAGTGCGGGTGAAATGTAGTTGGAAACATGAGAAAAGAATGCAGGAAGAACACCATGTGATGTACGTGCATATCCGGGCAACAGCTAGCGCCATCTACAATGTGGTTCAACCTATCAGTACCGGCCGAGTTTACCTGGCCGTCACGCAGCATGTCAAATCCAGTGTCTTCGAAGCAGTGCAAGCGTTAAATGGATATCTGGCGTCAACGATGGTGATAACGCAGTTTGATCGCACCAGGATTGTGACATTGTTGCAACAAGGGCGTACACAGGCGGAGGTTGCACGTGTGGTCGGGGTCACCCAAGGAGCGGTATCCAAAACATGGAAACTATTCAGGAACACGAACAGTGTATCAGACACGCCGAGAAGTGGTCGTCCAAGAGTGACAACACGCCGTCAGGATGCATACATTACTGTGACTGCACGCCGAAGGCCAACAGCGACTGCCCGGGAGTTGCAAAAGGACTTGTTGCAAGCATCCGGCGTTCGTATCGCGACCCAGACTGTGCGTAATCGTTTGCATAGTGTCGAACTAAGGTCATATAGGCCGCCGAGACGTGTGCCACCGCGACCTCACCATCGGCGGAACGGACGAATATGGGCCGATGAACATCGTAGGTGGGATGTGCAACAATGGCGGAATGTGATGTTTTCCGATGAAACAAGGATCTGTTTGCGGCCTGATACGCGACAACAACGTGTTTGGCGACGTCGCCAACACCACGGGAGGCAGCAGCATGTGCAAGAAGTCCATCCCTTTGGTGGTGGTGGAATCTTGTTTTGGGCAGGTATCATGTACGGGCGACGGACACCTCTCGTTCCACTGCGAGGGCGGTTGACGTCTCGACGCTACGTGGATGAAGTGCTACGGCTTTTCGTGCTTCCATTTCGCTACCAGTATGGTGCCGACTTTGTCTTTGTGGACGATAACGCACGTCCACATCGTGGAGCACCGGTGACCAATTTCCTGCAGGATGCTGACGTTCGTCGTATGGATTGGCCAGCACTCTCCCCGGACATGAATTGCATTGAGCATGTGTGGGCGATGTTGAAGCAAGCCATTTCACGTCGTCCACAGCCTCCGCAATCACTGCCGGACCTCATCCAGGCTGCCCAGGTTGAATGGGACCGTCTCCCACAGGATGCCATCGATGCACTCATCTCTGGGATGCCACAACGTGTGCGGGAACTGCACAGTGCAAGAGGAGGCCATACACATTATTGAGGGACTCACTTTATGTGTGTCACACACTGTGGCCGTTTTGCACAGTTCATAGGGAAGACGTTTTTTCCTTCCCTTGATTTTGGTTGTTTTTCGTTCACTATATTTGGTTGCTTTGGTGAACTTGGCAAGCTGGCATCGTCACTTCTCCTCTATTTTTGCACTTGTTATATCACAGGGTGTATCATTTTTGCTACAATAAATGTCTCTGTTCCCATTTCTTCACTTTCTTCTTATATTCCAAACTTTTTGTGAGGAGTTTATATAATATTTATTGGTTGTGGACAAAATCAATGCACCAGTTAACAATTTATACATTTGTAATATATACATGCATGCATATAATATTTATATACAATTATTCCTTTCATAATAAATAATTTCCAAATTTCATTACACTTTTACAGAATTATATTCGACTTATTAAGATATTTTGTAAGAATATAGATTACCGAGGATGAAGGTGAAGTCAGTAAACAAGGCAGTGTCATTGGCGCTTGATGTCCACTCCTGTACAAGTCCTGTAAAAATTGTTCTGTGTGTGTTTCATAAAGTTTACACTGAAATATTATATGGTTCGGAGTTGCAATATATTCACTACACAAAGAAACTGGTCAAGGCACAAAACAGAAAAGTATAAGGTTTTGGGAGTAACAGCTACATCATACCAACCCAACCATCGGCAACATTGGTCAACGGGATCTTAGAAGGCGGGTTTATAAAATACCGACTAAATTAACTCATAAATAACGAATACACAAAGCAGCAAGTCACACAAGACAATACACACTGCAATAGGCTTAATGGAACGCAAGTTACGCAGCGTATTCGCTGGACAGTATTCGGATGGTTGACCGTCGCAGTATATGGTTCAATATACAACACTACATTGATAACACCATTAAGCCTTGTTTCCATGATATGAAAAACTCAAAATGCTGACCAAGGCTGTAATTTATTTTATTATAAAACATAAACTAAACGTAACGTTTCAACCTTCTAGCAAGGTCTTCTTCAGACTCTGCCCCAAGTACAAATGTAACAAGGTACAAGAACAGGACGATATATATACACAAATATTACTCCCCTCCAGACTATTAGAAAGTTGTTCTGGAACATTGGAACACAGTTGACAAGGGAAAGCCACCTGCTAGAATGTTCCAGAACAACTTTCTAATAGTCTGGACGGGAGTAATATTTGTGTATATATATATCGTCCTGTTGTTGTACCTTGTTACATTTGTACTTGGTGCAGAGCAGTGTTGCCACATGAAGGGAAATTTCCCTTTTGGAAGGAAATTCGTTCCGAAATTTTAGCCAAAAGGGAAAGGGAATTTCGATTAAGAATACCACAATTTCAGGGAAATTTTAAGACATCTGACTACATTATGACAGTTTATGTTAAGTTGCAATTTCATATTCATATTTTCTGTTCTTTTTTCTGCTCCCTTGAATATAGCCTGTATCTATTTATATTTCTGTTAAGTATCGCTTTTCTGCACCTTCGGATAATAGTAACGATGAGGATTAACGATTAAATGCATTCCTTACAAGGAACCAAACCTGGGACATCTGGTCAGGAAGCGATGAAAGTGACATGTATGTGAAAAATTTAACATTTTTTATTCACACAGACATGAACCAACGGAAATACTACTACTACTGCTTCCACCACCATTAATAATAATAATAATGCTACTACCACTACTAATACTTATTATTATTGTATGATTTGCTGAGGTGAAGGGAAAAATTGGTTCAAAAAGGGAAATTTTGCCCCTTGGGAAGGGAAATTGTGCCCTTATATTGTGGCAACACTGGTGCAGAGTCTGAAGAAGACCTTGCTAGAAGGTTGGAATGTTACGTTTAGTTTATGTTTTATAATAAAATAAATTTCTGCCTTGGTCAGCATTTTGAGTTTTTCAGTAAATTGAGTAAACCACTTAGGACAAGGGCAGAAGAAAGACAAACGAAAATATATGTAATGAATAGAAATGATCAGGACTAGCTTACGTGCTTTACTTACTTAATCCGTCCTCTTCTACCTCGAGCTGTAGAGGTTTTCCAGAAGGGTTGCCATCTGTCCCTGTCTTGCACCAGATCTTGCACTTCTTTCCAGTCGCTGCACCTTACTTCCACACAGTGGGATGGCGTGACTTTTTCAAAAGTGTTACCGGCCATCAGACGTTATCATCTCTACCCAACCGCCCCCCCCCAACATGCCTTTGATCTGTATTTTTGTTCTCTTTTTTTTTTTTTGCAATGACGCTCAATGATTTATTTAGCCACAATCACTCCTAGAAAGAACTACCACTCATGAGAGAGATACCGGGAAAATCCAGTGAATAGTAGTCGAGCCTTGTCAACCATCTCTGTTTCTTTGCAAAGAGGTGGAAAGGGGAAGAAGAACCACACATTCGGATCAGTTTGACGTTTCTGCGGTGAGGAGACGACAGAATTCCACTCCTCCAGCGGTGGAAGGGATGTCCAGATGTACGTTCTACTGTTGCCAACTTAATTTTTTGGAGCAAGGTTTGTTCAAATCACGAATCGCATCAAGTACTTTTATTTTCGTCTATTACGTCAACGGTCTCAGTTGTAGTTAAATCCAGCTTTGGCTTTACAGTCTAGCTATTGTTGCTCCAGAGAAATAGTATCCCAGTTTTAGGCGGGATTTAGCTCTTTTCTGGAAATCCAATGTGACAACACTTGCTGATCCGGTAGGCCGCAGCGGCAACAGGGCCCCTAAACAGGCATATGAATAACCCCGTAGCACACTTGCCTCCTCAAATCTTTCCCCGCTGTTCCCTTGCATTGGCGCCCTTTCCTCCTGTTGCCTCTTGAGGGTAACGCAACGGCCTGTCTCTTCGCTTTTGTCTGCTGCAGAAAAAATGTCCTCTGCAATATACACTCAACTGCAACGCTGTCGGTTAACTTATTTAGCAATGTTGTTATTTTATTGAGAAAAAAACTTTTTAATTTCTTTACATTTTGCTGTTACCTGCGGTAACACCGGTTACATGCACGCCACCCCTCTGCTTCCACAGCTCTCTTTGCATCGTCTTCCCACACTTTTCTAGGTCTTCCTCTTGGCCTTGTCCCCTGCATTTTCACTTCGTAGACCGCTTTGGCTACGTGCATTCCAGCCATTCTCTTCACGTAACCAAACCATCTTAGTTGACTCTGTTCTACTTCCTCTAGTAAGGGAGAAACTCTCAAACAATTTCTTATGTTATGATCCCTCACTCGATCTCTTCTTGTATTTCCTTCTATCTCATTTCCATTGTCTGCAGTTTACTTTGGTGTTTTGATGTCAATGTCCAGAGCTCGCAGCTGTGCAGAATCGTGGGTATGTATACGGTTGTATACACTGCTAGTTTTGTTCACTTCGTTATTTCCTTTTTATTGAGGAAGTTTCTCTTCAAGGCATTAAATAAGCGTTAATTTCGTTGTCTATTTTACCATCTTGCTGTAGTGTTGCTCCAGATATTTGAAGGTATTAACCTGTTCTAATTCTTGATTTTCAAGGTATATTTTATGCTCTATCTCTTCACTTGCTACAAATTTTCACATTATATTGTAGATTTTTCACGGAGCTTCCTACAATTAGGATATCGTCTGCATATGCAAAATGTGACAGTTGTACAAGCCTCATATTTTTATATCCTAGCTGTGACTTTTTGACCTTTTTGTTACATTCATTTATGACTTCATCCATTAATATGATGAAAACCTCTTGTTGTTTCAAACTCTTCTGATTTAGCATTTTCAGTTGCGGCATTTTTTATACAGACTCTTTATGCCTTGTAGCAGATCTTCCTCGGCTCCTCTTTGCTTTATAATTGCCCAGATCTTTGTCCTAGGTATCGCGTCAAATGCTTTTTCTACATCTATGAAGGCCATGTGTACTGCTTTTCCAAATTCTATAGCCTAAATGGGGTTCAGTAGTTCTTAAACGTGATTCCAGTATTCGAGCATAATTTTTTCATGAGTAAGGTAATCCCTCTGTGGTTTTCACATATTCTATTGTCTCCTTTTTGACATATTGGTATTATGATACTGACTTGCCAATCCTCAGGTATTCTACTCTCCTTCCATACCAGGTTGAATACTTGGAGCAGCATTTGTTTACCTTCCATTCCCATGTATCTCAACATCACTGGCGTTATCTCATCATGGCTTGCTGACTTTCCTAGTTTCATCTTTCATCATCAGGACTAGCTACTTAGCCTAATTCTAGTATAATATAACTCCTGCAATGTTATACAATGCCCTATATCTCAAATGCCCTATTAGCACGACAGTGGTGCAAAACGGGAAACTGTCGAAACAAAGCAAACCAAGACAGGGGGAAACGGCTACAAATATCAAACCTAGAAGACGTAATGTTGCCGAAACTTCAACAAAAATGCCAAATAGCCATGATTTATCCTGTCATATCTCCTGTTCTGTTGAGAAGAAGATGATGATAAGTAACTAGGACCAGGTTCTTGATGCAAATGCATTTTTTTTGGTAAGGAAGAAACATTGCATAAGTAAGTTTTACACGTAAGTCAATAAATTGGGATGCCTTTGTGAGGGCATTTTTTTACCCTTTTTGGATTAAAGGTCATTTTTTAAACTTTTTAAACTACGATGGACGTTCATTAAAGATTTCCCCTGAACCAGTTAGCATGGACGGAGATAAACGAAAATTGGTACAGACATTAGTCCTTCTCTACACAGGAACCACCAATGGCCACTCACTTTTCCCATCGCTTTATGCACCCGTGGAGACCTTGTTTCCAGGTTGCTCCAGAAGCCATGGCTTGACCTCAGAAATCAACGTTTCATCGTCATGGAAGTGCGTTCCTTCCAGAAATGACTTCATGGTTGGGAAGAGGTGGTAGTCTGATGGTGCGAGGTCAGGAGAGTACAGGGGATGAGGAAGGATTTCATACCCTCAGGACCGTGCTTCTGTCTGGGCAACATGAGAGTTGTGAACTGGAGCGTTGTCTTGCAGGATGCGGACGCCTTTGGTCAGCATGCACGCCTCTTGGTTTTGATGGCCTTTCGCCATTTCTGCAGCAGTGAAGCGTAGTATGCCCCAGTAATTGTGGTACCCTTCGCCAAGAAATCCATCATAACTACTCCATGCTGGTCCCAAAAAAACATGAGCATCACTTTGCCCGCCGAGGGTTGGACACGGGCCTTCTTTGGTGGTGGTGAGTCAGGATGCTTTCATTGCTTTGATTGGGCCTTGGCCTCTGGGTCATAGTGATGGATCCACGTTTCATCCTGGATGATTAGTCTGTCAAAAAATCCTCCTGGTTTTCGTGGCACATGGTCAAATTAGCCTGGGAGCACGAGACTCGTTTCTGCATTTGGAAAGGTGTGAGTAGTCGAGGAACCCATCGGGCAGACACCTTCTGCATGTGCAAATGGTCATGGATGATTTTTTCCACAGACTCCACACTGATCTTGGCATCTTCAGCTAGTTAGCGAACGGTTATGCCGCGATCCTCCAAAATGGCGGCTTTCACTTGCCCAGTGGTGTCTTTGTCAATGGCTGACTGGGGTCGCTCGAGAATGGGGCTGTTTCTACTGAAGTTCGACCACACTTGAACTGATGATGCCAGTGCTTCACTACGTCATACGATGGGGCATCCTCTACATAAGTCTCTTTCATCTCATTAAAAGTTTCCTTTGGTGTGCAGTCTTTCAAGTAAAGAAACTTTATGACTGCTCGGCATACTACTGGATCCATCATTACACCTTGCCTAAATTTAGTACCTGTAAGACAAAAACTAAGAGGAGTTCAGAATTGCAAATTACCTCATGACCTATGCACATATGTATCATTACACACATACAATTTCAGCATTCTACATTAACTAGAACTGGGTCAGGGGAAACCTTTAATGAACGTCCCTCGTATTTAAGTCATTTTTCGGCCTTTTAAAAGTCATCTTATGCATTTTTCACATTTTGGTGAAAGAAGGGGTATTTTACAAGCGAATGCAACCCTTTGAAGGACAGAGGTTCCCCACTCTCGTCTCATTGCCTTCAGAGCAGTTCTGTGTTTAAAGAAACAAAGAAAGTATGTGCTGAATTGTTGACACAAGCTGTTGTGTGACAATTCAGCTCAAACATTGTGATTTTCAACTTTATCAAAAAATACATTGTCGACAGACGGATTGTTATTAAAAAGCAAGGGGTACAAAGTTTTGTGCTCTGTATCGGACATTTTGTCAGGGAAGCAATTTGCACTCTATGGAATTGAAAGTGACTTAACAGCAAGTGATATTGTTCATTTCAAGTAAGCTACTCTTGTGTCGGTGGAAGTCGACAGAAGTTTTTCCATGGGGCTCTTCTCCGAAAACCGACGATCATTCACTTTTGAAAATTTGCATATATGATTTTACATTGTGTACTGTAACTCAGTACATAAAGTGTAAAAGATGACAAAAAGTGAACTTTTTTACTTGTAGTGCCATACGCAATGAACATGTGATAGATACTATAACGTTATTTTTGTAATTTGAATTTCTCTTGGTAGTTTATAAATTTGTTTTACAAATATTTTAGAATTTTTAGGTCATTTTTCTAAGTTTATGGGTCATTTTCTTGCATGTATTAGGTCATAAATGCATTTTAAAGGTCATTTTTTGGCAATTGTAAGGTCATCAATATCCTAGCCCTACTAATAACAATATGTGAGAAATTCTCTATGCAAATTTCTTTGATATAAGAAGCTGTACATTTCTTGCCTAGAGACAGAGTACACCCAACGGCAAAGGAAACAGTAGGCGAATTATCCATGACCATTTTCATTCGGTCTATTTTACAAAATGTGATTATAATGATTTGAAATAAAACGTCAATCTGCAGAGGACAATACCCCACTTCGAATTAACAGAATTCCATTCCTTAAAACAACATAGGATGCATAAAAAAGAAGTAATCAAAATAGCGATGGACAATTTGGACTATTATTATCTTTGCCGTTCAGTGTACAAGCGTTATGTAAACAGCTGTCTACATGGTGAAGTATTTCTTAAGCTTGTTGGTATATAGTGTTGTAATCCCGTCTTACCAGGGATGTGAGGTCCCAGGGATGCTTCAATAACACATTTAGGTAGAGCTTAAATATACTTGAGTTGAACCTGCTCCGACCAAGAGTAAGGAGATATGGAAGATTGAATTTAAGGTTATTCACGCTTGTTCATACCTGGTAGACGAATGATGCTCTTGTCCAGATGCTTCTTGCAGACCGAATTGTGACTGATGCCAAGGTTCGATACTGTGACCCTTGACTCACTATTCCGAGGAATCCAGCACGAATGGCTGCAGGCTGATGCAGCCGTAAACTTCGTACACCGTCGTTGTAGTTTGTTCGTTGTAAAGTGCGTGAGTAAAATAAGAGACATGAGAGCGAGCTCTGGGGGCGAGCTTGCTTTTATAATCTTTTGCTTCGAAAGGTTAATACACCTTTCGAACACGCTGGATCATGTTAGATCCACGTATTTGCCTCTCAGTCAATGCTTCGAGGAAGTTACGAAGTTTGCGCATTCTTGAGATTGCACGCCGGTCGGACAATTCCAGTGAATAAACAAGCATAAAATAATCTCTTGACGAGGTTTTCTCGTATTTTTAATCACCATATCTCTACAATAGATATATTGCTATGTCAAACGCTCGAGGTGACACAGTTTTACTACTGAAATACACTGCTCAGCAGAGATATTCATTTTGAAAACACCCAGTGGAGATAAAACGAGAACTTTTTCCCCCTCTTTGGAACACATTCTATGGTCCACGCCGAAGGAGGGGAGGATACGAGCGGGCGAAGATGGAAATGGAGCTCTGGAAATTCAAAAGGAAGAGGAGGAGAAAATGGTCCATCTCCAAGAAAAGAACGAGAAGATGTAAAAAAATGAAAAGGCTCCGTCTATTGTAGTCCACAGTACATTAACTTTCCTTCGCAAGCATCACGTATACACGGCCAGTCACCCAACTATTCTGTAAGGGGGGGGGTAAGACTGACTGAGGAAGCGAGAGAGAGAGAGAGAGAATATCATCTATTCACTCCTTTCATATACCTTTCTGGATCTCAAGAATAAACGATCCAAGGTTGGAACGTCACAAACAGTAACAGCGATGCTTTTTTTTCATTTCATTTCTCTCCAGGAAAATCTGAAGGGCGTTTTCATTTCTGTCTCTTATGCACACTGGCAGCAAATAGAAAAAGGACGCATATATATTGATATCGAATGCATTTATTGATATTCAGGGGTAGAAATGGCGACAGTTCTATTCTGGGGAAATGCAATAAAAACTGATACAGAATGGACAGTCTATGGACGGAATATTAATGTGCAAATGCTGCAAGGTGGAATTGATTTATGCCTCTTTCTGGGCGCATGTCAAAAGTTTGTTACAATACATCCCCCACTTTTAATTCGTCAGTGAAATTGGAACCTCCTCTTTAAATATCAAACAAGTATGGGTGAAGGTGATAAATTCATCACAACTACGGAGATACCTTGGAAAATTGTGTTTTCCTCTAATATATGGACTTCTGTAAACTTCCATTTCAAAAAATATAAATTATGTTTAAAGCATTTTGCAGTAACTAAAGGATAGATTCGAATAACAGAACTGCAATTATGAAAGTTTAACAAATATGTGAAACGATTTTTCAGTTTTTGGTGAGAACTTTACAATTTTGTTAAGTTGATTTGATTGATCTGGTTTATTTTAGTTCGCTTTTCAGCCACTTTTGGCTAATCGCGAAGAAGAGAACGAGTGATGATATGATGAAGTTGATGAAGAGACCCGCACAAGGAATCTCTACCCAGGCCAGGATTCGTACTCGTTAATTTAATTACGAGGGTTAAGAGATTTACTTTAGTTTGTTTCTACTTTCCTTCATCTTTCCACGTTGTGCCACGTGAAAGAGGTTGGCACATGGGTACCTTCCGAAAACGTCACTTCCGTACACCAATCGGTTTGTTCAACATTTGTACAATCACGGGCATTTCTGGGTTATAATATAACTTTTCTGTCTCTTTATATTACTCGCGATCATGGGGATGAATGATGATTTGATGCAACTGATGAAAGCATACTAACACAAACACACACGGGGTCATACCGGGACTCGAGTTCGGAACCTCGCAAGTCGAACACTCAACTCACACTGTCGCCGAGATAGGTAAATATTAAGAGTTGGATTTTCCTTTGCGATTTCATCAATTCGCCATTATTTACCTACAAAGCAAGGTGAGCTACGAGTATGTAAAACAAACAACACTTACCACAAATACGTCATTTCTACTGTCTGGAATTTCCTGTATTCTTCTGATTTTGCTGCGTTTCTCTACTATTGTACACCTTTTATTAGCTAACCAATTATATGTCGTTACTCGTCCTTCCCGCCGAAATGTGTGACGTGGAAGCAAACACGTGAGTTGATTAGCCAATCAATTCTCGTACCCTATCGCCAAGGTTGTTGCTGATTGGTACGGGCGCGTTCACGTAGCAGATTGGATAGGTTTTGGCGCGAATCAGTAAATGTTAGCGAGAAAGTTCACTTCGGCACAGTGAAGTGCTATAAAAGGGTAAAAAAAGGAACTTAACTGAAGAATAACTCGGGTGTTTCGTGCGGATAGAAGTTCCCGAAACTCCATTCTCCAGAGAAACTTCAAGAGCCCCATTGTCTGCAAAGGGAACATCCCGAAGTTTCTGGCGAAACAAAGAATAGGACGACAATGGCTTAGCACGAATCAGAGATGTTCTTAACCAACCGCCATATTGTTCGCGCGGCAATAATGGACCCAGGCAGGCTGGGTGGATGGCGGAGGAAAAGTTGAGGCGGGGTAATAATTCCCGAAAACATCTTTGAAATGGAAACTGAAGCCGAACTGGTTTTACCTTGTGCCTCATTCGAATGCGCCGGGAATATTCTTACTTGTGGCCAGCACTGAATACGTTATTTGATCCAAATCTTGGGCCACAATCACAATACGATGATTTCCCTATGAAAGTCTGAAGACTGCAAATGGAACGAATACTCTCAGTATGGTTGGGATGCAATTTTATCGACGAAGAAATAAGGGGGGAAAGTTTGCAGTATCGCTGAGAGAGAATTACACAGAGTGTCCCATAAGTCTGAACCCATAGGAGTTTGTTCAAAGTGTTCGACATCGTATCGCATACATAGTTGAAGAGGAAATTTCCACTCCTGCAACACTTTGTGGATCACAGTCGAAGAAATTTGCAGATACGTCTGCATAGTGCGTTCTTTAAGATTGAGAATGCTTCGAATTTTGATCTTGTGCACAATGGCTTTTAGGTAACCCCACAAATCCAAATTGCGTTGAGTGAAATCTGGGTTCCTTGCAGGCCACTTCATTTATTCTCGGCGTACAGTCAGTTCAATATGCATTCACTCTAACAGACAATACGGATAGCAATTAAGTTGATACATTAGTTTTTTCAACTTGTCGATCGAGTTAGTGTGTATTGCACTGATATATTATTTGTTAAACCTATCAATCCACAAAATTCCACCGAGCTGTCAATTGCTAAACCTATCAGTTTACTAAATTGCACTGAGCTATTCTTTCCTAGACTTATCAATCCACTAAATTGCACCGAGCTGTCAATTGCTAGACCTATCAGTCCACTAAATTGCACTGAGCTATTCTTTCCTAGACTTATCAATCCACAAAATTGCACCGACCTGTCAATTGCTAGACCTATCAGTCCACTAAATTGCACTGAGCTATTCTTTCCTAGACTTATCAATCCACTAAATTGCACCGATCTGTCAATTGCTAGAACTATCATTCCACTAAATTGCACTGAGCTATTCTTTCCTAGACTTATCAATCCACTAAATTGCACCGAGCTGTCAATTGCTAGACCTATCAGTCCACTAAATTGCACTGAGCTATTCTTTCCTAGACTTATCAATCCACTAAATTGCACCGAGCCGTCAATTGCTAAACCTATCAGTCCACTAAATTTCACTGAGCTATTCTTCCTTAGACTTATCAATCCACTAAATTGCACTGAGCTATTCTTTCCTAGACTTATCAATCCACAAAATTGCACCGAGCTGTCAATTGCTAGACCTATCAGTCCACTAAATTGCACTGAGCTATTCTTTCCTAGACTTATCAATCCACAAAATTCCACCGAGCTGTCAATTGCTAGACCTATCAGTTTACTAAATTGCACGGAGCTATTCTTTCTTAGACTTGTCAATCCAGTAAATTTCCTAGACTTATCAATCCACAAAATTCCACCGAGTTGTCAATTGCTAGACCTATCAGTTTACTAAATTGCACGGAGCTATTTTTTCTTAGATTTGCCAATCCAGTAAATTGCACCTAGCTGTTAATTGCTACCTTTCAACTCACTTAATTGCACAGAGCTATCAATTGTAGACCTATTAATTGCTAGATCTATCAATCCACTAAATGTTGTCTTTGTAGCACTTGTAATTTTCGATTCTCTTTTTTTTAAATATCATGTTCAGTATAGCGTAAAGGAAAGTCAATGCCTATAGTTACAGATCTACTGCACAAGAGAGACGGAACTTGGCGGCATCTAAGATGAAGACAAACCGAAAGTGTCTCCTGTTGTCCCTTCTTCCCCTCCACATAAAAGCTGGCGAAACCATTATTAGGGTACCAAAGTGAAATTTACGCTTTGTCCCCCAGCTTTGAGAAAATCCCAGAATCCTTTGCGGACTGGGGATGTCTCCCCCTTGTCGTAATGGTTGTCCACAATCCTCCTAAGCCGTATGTTTCATCCTCCCTTCGCGGTTAACCTAAGCCGTTGGGAGATCCTACGAGCCTCCACCTCCTTTAGCAGAGCCTCCCCTGTGAGTCTTACCCCGTATTCACTCCGTCTCCACCGAAGGGCGACAAAGGGTTTCTTTAATGCTGGAGATATCGTCAACGGTAGTACCATGATTTACTTGCAAGTTAACATTAACATTATTCAAGGCACTGTGGACGAGCCCCACACCAAAAGTTTCCGACTACATCAAAACTGCTGTCGCTTAATAGCAGCAGACCAGGTACTCGGCAGATAATTTCGTTGAGATGGACTCTGTTTCTCTTCTTCGTTCCTCATTCTCTCTTTCTTTATCTGCTTCTCTATCTTTCTTTCTCTGTTTCTTATCTCTATCTTTATTTCTTTCCTTCTACGTTTCTGTCATTCTTCTTCCCTTTTTTATTTTTCTATTTTCTGTTTCTATTTTTCTCTCTTTGTTCATCTGGTCTTTATGTAATTTTCTCTTTACATGATTCTCTTTCTTTAATTCTTCATTCAACTGTTGCTCTATCTTTACTTCGTTTTTCTTCATTCCCTATCCTTTTCTTTCCCCTCATTCTCTTTCTTCTTCCATTTCTCTATTGCCTTTTGCAATTTTTCTCTACTTATCTTCTTCTTCTATTTATCTGTTTTCTTGTCATTTTTCTTATTTTCTGTGACTTCCCTTTCTCTCTTTTCCCTCCTATTTATCTATTGCCTTCTCTCATTTTCTCTTTCTTCCTATAACTTTGTCTTTCTCTCTTCTATATCTCTTTTGTTTGTCATTTTCCCTTTGTCTCTGTGACTTTCTCTTCCTTTTCTATTTCTCTATTGCTTTTGTCAATTTCTCTCTCTTTCTCCATCTATTTTTCTATCGCCTCTTGTCATTTTCTTTCTATCTGTGAGTCCCCCTTCTCTCTCTTTACCCATAGGTGCTCATGCAGGTTAAGTGGTCCATTTTCGATCTTGTCACCAAAGTTCAATGTTCCAAATCCCGGCGTGGGCATGGACATTCTTTGGAAGTGTACCTTCATCATCTTCCAATCATTACTCATCCACGCCCATAAGCCAAGAGTGGGAGAAAAGTGACGTAAAATAACAAAAACAAATACCCTCTGTACATATATAAGATTAGGTGAGGGTAATACTGATGGCATGTTTGAATTTTGAAAACTAAAATAAATCAGACTATTATTAGTAACTTCCTGATTTGAAAGGGGCATTATGCCTGGGTATAAATGTAATTAAAGGGTGTGAATTTTACAAGAGGAATTTCTGTAAGAGGAAGTTCTAGTAAAAATTGTTGCTCACAGGTACACTCCCTAAAATATTCTATCAAAACGGATAAATTGGAGTAATTTGGAGTAAGTAACCCGTATGACCCAAATAACTCTGGCTCTAAAAAGAAACATCCCAGTGGACACCCGTGGAAACAAGACTAATTCCAACTTTCGGAATGGATGCAGCGTCTCGGTGACGCGTCGTGCTGTTCCCCTGGGTCTGGCCGCCATAATGTCGGTCCACTTTATAATGAGGCTATGAATATTCATTCGACTCCAGGTGCGCCATTGGGGGGCGCAAGCTGTGGGAGGATTTGCTGGCAGTTAGAGGCAAGGAAGATTGTTCAGGAGAGTGATATTATGATTAGTGACGTCAGAAGTCTGTTCTTT
This sequence comes from Lepisma saccharinum, assembly GCF_977018435.1. NCBI lineage: Eukaryota > Metazoa > Arthropoda > Insecta > Zygentoma > Lepismatidae > Lepisma > Lepisma saccharinum. The sequence continues at coordinate 51,294,605 of NC_139255.1, forward strand.
CATCTTCGTCCCCGAGATCCTCACTGGAAAACCCTTCACTCTTTGCTGGATTCGCGGTTACATTGTCTTAAGGGTTGGTTGTCGGAAGAAAAGTAAAATACCGGGTGTTTCATAAATCATTGAGGGGTTAAACCAGTCCAGTACAGTATGTGCAAGTATGTTTTGTTAAGCTGAGAGTTCACATCCCTGCCACTAGGCGATACTCAAACCACCCACATCACTTACAGTGTTTTGTGCAATGTTTTGGTCCCCAAGATCATGGGATTTTAAACCGTGAGACTTCTTTTTGTGTGGTTTCATCAAAGACACGGTATTCGTCTCACCGCTGCTGCATGATATCGCAGCCACAAGGGAGCGCATAATAGCAGCGGGGACACTATCGACAAACCCATGTTGATACGAGTGTTGCAAGAACTAGTATATCGTATCGATGTGTGCCGTGTCACCCGTCGTGCACACATTGAACATTTGTAGGTGTACAAAAATCTGTTTGAATTCCTCATTCGTTCTGGACTGGTTTCATTAACGTAAGTTTAATACTTGACTTGCAATAAATGTTTGTAACCCCTCAATTATTTTTGAAACACCCGGTAGTATAGGCTTCTCATAAAATGACGTCAGTTCTGGTATACCTATATTACGCAAATGTGGTTATTGAATAATCTTGTTACGCTCTTGTACAGTTGTGTAACATTTAAGTGTTCAAAGAAACGTGCAATGCTAAAAATATTATTTGGAAATTTTCTAAAAAAATTGATATTTCTGATGGCGTCATACATCACAGTTGAAATATCTTAATGCATTAACCTGAATGTAATTCACTAATCTGTTATGCGCCTCCCGGTGGCGCAGAGGTAGCGTCGTCGCCTAGTAATCAAGGGGTTCCGGGTTCGATACCCGGTGGAGGCACATAGTGGTTCGGATCCCACTTTAAGCCGTAGGTCCAGTCCCGATTAGCCTTACTGTGCATGAAGTGAACTTAAAACATCAAATCAATCAATCAAGTTAATCTGTTTAACGAACTCGCTACATATAAATTTGTTAGAAATTATTGTCTAATGATTTATCATGTTTATCTCGTTAATTTTGGAAAAAATTAAAGTGATAAAAGATTATGCCATTCTGATGATATCATAGGAGTGCGAGATTCAAACATGTTACAGGCCGACAATGCTCTAGCATCTGGACTCACAGAAAGTATAATATTCGGTGGAATTTGTGTTTGTGATTGTCCTTTCATCAATTCATCATAACTCTATTCATCTTCGCTATTACCCAAAAGAGGCAGAAAAGCGAAATAAAACGAACTAAATCAATCAATCAATCCTTCAAGATGCAAAAAAATACATTAAAATCTTACAAGCTCGCGCATGAAAAATATAGCATAGGTTGCAACACTGACAACACGGATACTTGTTCCGACAGTTTTTCCCGCATCCCTGTTCGGGCGCCAGCCTCTTTCCAACTGTCACCGATGCATGTAACAGTATTAGAATGGTACAGGCCCAATCCTATCAGAATCCGAACCCCCCCCCCTCCCCACAGCTTCCCCTCATCGTACTAGCGATTTGTCATCGCGATGCTAAATATTGAAAATCGATTCTAAGCCTCTAACAATGCCCAAAAAGGGCTGGATTGCGCCACGGGTAAATGTGCTGTATCCGAGCATGGACCATTTGCCCACCCCCTCGTAGCCACCCCTCCCCGTCCGCAAAAAGCATTGTCGTTACATACGAAGATATGGCTTATTGTGTTTTAGCTGGACAGCGAATACATCATCAAAGCTTTGTCTAGGCGACCCTGAAAAAAACTACACCAGACAACGTTGAAAGAATGCATGAAAAATATTCATTTCTGTCGATCCTCATTTGTATAAGTTGAAAAACAATATTAAAATCTCGGAGGGTAATGAATTAGAACCACCCAGGAGATTCGTTTTCATTTCAGCGAGGATTACCCTGGAATTACTCATCCAGCTATACCGGTGCGGATCACCAGGTTGCATAAATATAGGGGTTCGCGGAATAAACGAGTATGGCCTTTGTCAATATGGTTGGATGCTGTGAGCATTTGAAGGGAAAGAGTACACAATCAACTAACCATTGAAAACTGGAGCTCGAAGAGGGAGAATAAATCGAAAAAAATGGTCTTATTTCTGCTCAATAGATGGGGTGGTAATCTGTAATAAGACATTTTCAAAACAGGACAAACAGTTTGTATAAGTGGTCTGTTTTGTTTTTAGTATCTTTTTTGTATATATTTAAGTTATTTAAAGTTGCTACATTGTTTTTTAAGTTAACCGTGATACTCTAAATTGAAGAGTGATGCAATGCAAGTACAACATGTTAATTTTTGGTGATTTGTTTAATATTATTGCCGAAAATTGCATAATATGACGAATCTCCTTGTCAAGAGCTCGCTCCCTTATAGCCTGACAAGTTAAGTCCCGATATGCTCAGATCGCTGCGGAGCACTTCCTATTACGTCATCGTTACTGGCCTCGCCTTGAAAGTACGAATGGTGCCAACTCAGCAAAATTAATCTAAAACAAATATGACAAACAATTTTTACTGTGTGGTTTGACGGTACCGGTTCATATCAGTTTATCAGTGGTTCCTTTGATTTAATCCGGTCTTTGGAAATGTGAGCGGTGCGCGGATCGTAAACTGTAGTATTACGTACGCGCGTTAAGGTTTATAACGAAGAGAAGCTTCTGGGCGAATGACTTCATTTTCTGAATGCGACATCGAATAGTGGCCTGGTTTTTTTTAAAAGCCGAGTGGGGTGGGGGTTCTTTTGTTTATCGTACAACAATCACTACGAGAAGGCAATCTGATAACATGCTTGCCTGTGTTCTTTTTTGAAGCATTGAAATGTTCTTGCTCTTTACTTTTGGCTGCATATTTTTGAAATGCAAAAATAAAATCATGCCGGTTCCAACGAAATCCACAATCTGCTCTGGAAAGCCCCTTAGAGGACAGGCCAGATATATTGTTTACAATGTTACAACATATTTGCGAAATCAGAAGGAATTACATAAACTTAAGTATAATGTTGTCGAGTCCACAAGCGCCTCCACGGGAGTATCTAAATGGATGGTTTCTCAAGTTTTAAAAGAATTGGATTGGATTGATTTGTTGTTTTAAGTCAACTTTATGCACAGTAAAGCTAATCGGGACTGGACCTACAGTTTAAAGTGAGATCCAAACCAATATGTGCCTCCACCGGGAATCGAACCCGGGACCACTTGATTACAAGGCGACGACGCTACCACTGCGCCATCGACGAGGCCAAGTTTTAAAAGAAAGAAAAGAGTCATTGGCGAAAGGTGAGCTGAATTTCTGTACTCCGACAGTTAGAAAACAGCCCAGGAAAAAGCGAGTACAAATTTCGTTGAAAATCCTGACACCATTTCGTTCCCTCCAGGTTGCAACACTGCGAACCAACGTCGCTGCTGAGAATGGAGTGGGGAAATGTGGTGCGACATGCGCAACAGCTATTTGCAGCGTCTTGTTTTTAAACTTGTCAAGTTATAGCATTCTCGAATTTGTAAATGTCTTGAGGACAATATAAATCTGGGCATTTTTTTACTGGAACAATACCTATTTTAGATTTAAATGGTATTAACGTGAGAATACACACACGGTACTTGTACATATGGTGGGGTGTAGCGTATGCATACATGTTTCAGGTGAAATTTCTTTATCTGTGACGCCATCCTTTGCATTCAAAGTAAGGGCAAAGTGCTTCTCCTGGAAGTAAAATAACTTCAAACGTGTAACTTTCGCAGTAACTTCTTCAACTGTGGCGCGGACAAAGAATCAATTGTCAGTCAGTCAGTCCTGTACTTGGGAAGGGAAAGCAGGATTCGAAAATAATGATCAAGTTCAATAACGATTCACAGTAAAGTACACTTAATTAACTTTATTTCCCGTTTACTTAACTTTCCCCCTAAACTAAAAGAGACGTAACAATGTTTCACTGCAAGCGGTCAGCATATTACGATAGATCGATTTTCTCTACAGAAAGTCATTCTCATTCTTTCAGTTTCAAATTACCTGTGAAATAAAGGAGAGGCAAAAATAACGAGACAATGAATTGATGCAATCGTCCAAATTCGTCTTCTCTTCCAGAGATATTGTGTGGAGAACTGTTGCTTCTTTCCACAGAAAGATGCTCTCCTTCACCCATTTTTCCGTATTTCATATCATCCTCTTCTCAAGGACGTATTTAGAGGGGTATTCAGGAGGTCTAGACCCCCCCCCCCGCCACCGAACGAAGGAGTGTCGCAATGAAAAGGTTATCAAATGAAAGCTACACGTTTTGTTAGAGTTACCCATAAGCTTTATTACTGTAAGTCATATAGCAAAAGAACAAGAGAGAAAATACACAAATGAACGTCAATTTGGGCAAATCACCCCGTGTTCAGGGTAAAATGCCCACCCACTAGGGGTAAAATGCCCAATACAAGAAACAATTGTTGTAATACTTGACATGACATATTTAAAGGAAAATAACAGCATTAACTGGAAGATTATTAACGTTTGTTTCATAAACAGAACATCATTTGTACAGACAAGCATAGCGTTTCTAACAACATTTATTTTGAATTTACCATAGCCTCTTTTACTGTTTACATTTGTGAGAAATTGCATTGCACTTTGGACACATGGACGTGAATTTGATACATATTTCATGCATCCACATACTACAACGAATACACTGGATCCAGTCACATTGTGGTTCTTTCTTATCATAGTAATGCCCATGGGCACATTGTACTTAATTCTGTGGGCATATCACCCCACAGCTACAAGCGGAAAATTGAATCACTGAGTTGGAAACTCTGAACACCATGCGGCAGTTTCGCTCTGCAGATATGTTTCCCTGACTCTTGATCTTTACACCAAATATAATTCAGTTTCTTTTTCTCTTGGGAATATTATTGCACACTGTCAATACAACAACGTCCAAAAAATTATTACCTCAAAAATTGTCTTCTTACCTCATGAAATTAACCCTGAATGGCTTCAGATTCCGCTCACAAGCTCCAAACCTGCTGCCTCGTCTCACCACGGAGGGCGCTTTCAAACAAGAGTTGCCATAACATTAACGTTGCGCGAGTTACGAGGGGGTGGGCATTTAACTCCGATGGGCATATTCCCACGAGTGACTCTAAAGGTAAGGATTAGATTGTGAATAAACTGTCTTACGTTGTCAGTGTTTGGGAAAACTGATGAGCAGAAAGAATATATTTGGACCTAAAAGGTATGAGGAGACAGGTGAGTGGAGAAGGTATAATTTAGAACATTATAACTTGTATTCCTGTCCAGATATTGTTAGAATAATTAAATCAAGACGACTTAGGTGGGCAGGCAATGTGGCACGAATGGGAGAGGAAAGAAGAGTTTACAGGTTTCTTGTTGGGAAACCTGATGGTAAGAGACCTGTAGGATGGCCAAGACGAGGATGGAGGGATAACATTGAGATGTACCTAATAGAAATCGGTAGGGTTGGAAGAGATTGGATTGATCTTGCCTAGGATAGGGACAGATGGAAGGCTTGTGTTGCTGCAGCCATGAACCTTCGGGTTTAAGAAGATAGAGAGTTAGTTAGTTATAATGACCAGAGATTCTATATTGCATCAGTTGGACCTAAAATGTTTCTTTTACATCCAGTAAATAATCCAGTTTAAATTCTTTTGACATTAACATCTTTGGTAGGGCAGCTGTTTCATACAATTTTAGTAAACTTCCTTAGACATAAACAAGGTACTAATTTTTAATTTACCTACGTTAATATTATGATTATTAATAGTTATTAATCTTATTATTATTACATGCGAAACATTTGTTCGGACTCTTCCTGTTTCTTCTCACTACTTTCATCCTTATTTAATTTCTTCCTTCCTTTTTTCTCGTTTCTGTTCTCCCCCTTTTTTCTTGTTCCTTTATGCTTTCATTTCTCATTTTTTTCTTTAGCAACTTCTTGCAGTTTTTCTGTTGCTCTTATTCACTCTATCCCTTGTTATATCTTTTCCTCTGTTTCTTTCCAATTTTTCCTTCTTTCAGCTCCTGTCTTTCCACACTCTATTCCTCATTATTCCATCTCTTATTTTTCCCCTTTTCAAACTTTCTTCATCCTAGCTTCTCCTCTTTCATAGCTTCTTCCAACTTTCCTTTCATATTCTCTTCTTTCATAACCTTTCCATTTTCCTCATTTTCTCTTCCTTTCCACATTCAACATTTACCTACTTCCTTCCATTTCACACCCTCTACATTTTTTACCCTTTTCTCTTCTGTCTTCGTCCCTTTCCGTCGTTAACCCCTTCCGCTATTTTAACTTCTTTTTCCCCATTCTCCGTACCATTTCTTTCCCCGTAACTACCGAGGACAAGCGTGTAAATCCCACACATATCTTCCTGGAGGTCCACTGCCCCACCAGGGTGCTTTACAACTGATGATTTATCTGGGCGATTCCTGCAAGGAGTATTGTTTTTCGAGAGAGCCTCCGTCTACCGCAGTTTCCTGGCAATTTGTCTCGCTAGCTTTCTTCTTCGACCGCCAAAAGCCAAATGGCGCTGCTGGCCACAAGGACCTCTTCTTCCTTGTTCTCTTGGAATGCTCTTCGTTTCAAGGCATTTATCAGCAGAGCTAAGAACAAGAGGACTCTTATAACCGTCTTACAATTTGCTTGGTAGTACGTACTTATATATTCCACTCAGGGTAGAAAACCATTGAAGATTGGTGGCGGAGAAAGATCTTAATCACACACACACATATACAACAATACATATTATATATATATACCGGGTGTTCATAAATACTTGATGCTAACTAACTAAATAACTCTCTAGCCTTCTTCAACCCGAAGGCCTTCCATCTGTCCCTATCCTGAGCAAGATCTATATATTATTTTCAATCCCTACCGATTTCCTTTAGGTCCATCTCAACGTTGTCCCTCCATCTTCGTCTTGGCCTTCCTACAGGTCTCTTACCATCAGGTTTCCCAACAATAATCCTGTAAACTCCTCTTTCCTCTCCCATTCGTGCCACATGGCCTGCCCACCTAAGTCTTCTTGATTTAATCATTCTAATAATAATATCTGGACATGAATAAAAATTATGTAGTTCTAAATTATGTAACCTTCTCCACTCACCTGTCTCCTCATCCCTTTTAGATCCAAAGATTTTCCTAAGGATCTTATTTTCAAATACTCTCAATTTATGTTCCTCTTTCAATGTAAGGGACCAAGTTTCACACCCATATAATACTACAGGCAAAATTACTGTTTTATATATTTTAACTTTTAGTTTCTTAGATATTAAACGAGAAGACAAAAGTTTATGAAGAGAGAAGTAACATGCATTTCCTGAATTAAGCCTACTTTTTATTTCCTCTTTAATATCATTTTCATTTGTTAATATTACTCCTAAGTATTTGAATTTGGAAACTGGTTCCAACGAGTTGTTATCAATAATTAGGTTTTGATTATTGCCTAACACTTGGTTTCGGCCTGTAAGCATATATTTAGTTTTCTCTTTGTTAACTTCCAAACATATCTCTCTAGCAGTTTTGAAAAATATTTTAGCATTATTCTTAATTGTATTTATATCATCCCCTAATAAGTCTACATCATCTGCATACGGTAACAACTGAGTCACACCATTTAATTTTAGCTTCGTTAGTTTGTTTACAAAAATTTATTGCATGTAAACTATTGAACTTACGTTAATGAAACCAGTCCAGAACGATAGAGGAACGCATACAGTTTGTGCGAGTATGTTTTGTTAAGCTGAGAGTTCACATCCCTGCCGCCAGGCGACACTCAAATCACCCACTTCACTCAGTGTTTTGTGCAAAGTTTTGGTCCTCAAGATCACGGGACCTTACACCGTGTGACTTCTTTCTGTGGGGTTTCATCAAAGACACGCTCACCGCTGCTGCATGATATCGCAGCCCTAAGGGAGCGTATTATCGCAGCGAGAGGACTATTGACTGAACCATATTGGTGCAAGTGTTGCAAGAACTAGACTGTCATGTCGATGTGTGACGTGTCACCCGTGGTGCATACATTGAACACTTGTTGGTGTACAAAAAAACTGTTTTGAGTTCCTCCTTCGTTCAGGACTGGTTTCATTAACGTAAGTTGAATACTTTACATACAATATTTTTTTGTAACGCCTCAATGATCACATTACATATACTACTAAACGAGCCATGCGTCTCCTTGGTATTCTGTACAGGTTCCCTGAAATCCAAAACCAATCAGCCATTAGCATATTTTTCAAATCCTTTATCTCTCCCATTCTTGAATACTGCTCTCCCATCGGGACTATGGCTTCTAAAACTAATCTTTCCAGGCTTGATTCTGTCATCAGCTTTTTCCTCGCAATTGCTCGCCATAGAATTCCTTCTCTCAGACACCTCCATAAAACAGATATAATGTCTATTTTGAAGATCCAGTCACCACACGCTCGTCACGAACTAGCAGACATGACATTTTTTAATAAAATCATTAATGGCAAAATTTAAACGAATTCCTTGTCAACCAATTTCATCTACGAGTACCCGCACGGCCAACCCGCAACGTAAAGCTCTTTCACATTCCCGCTACAAGGCTCTCTCTTCTACAGCGGTCTCTTTACTATAGGCTCCCTCACTTATATAATAACCTGCCTGTAAATACAGATATTTTCTTGTCAGAACACAGTTTCCGACAATCGCTAAGAATGTACGTGTAACAATTTATTGTTTTCGTCTGCCATCTTGTATCGTCTTGTTTTGTTGTTGTTATTTCTATTATTGTTTTTATTTTCTTCTTGTTGCTACAGTTTCAGTATAAAATGGTCTTTCAGTACTGTATCTGAAACTTTAATTAAAGAAATAAATAAAAACACGGTATAATTATATGATGTACATATTTATAATGTTATTACATATAAAAGTATATTACTAAATATTTATAAATAAATTATTATTAAATTCATCCAAAGGAATTAATTTGTTACTTTCGTAACAAAAGTAGCAAACTAAATTATTTACAAACTGGTTAAAAATGCCAATAAATCACAAAATAGTTGAAATAGTTTTGTAAGTTTTTGTTTAGTTTTTGTTTTCTATTATAGTTATATTTTTCTTGCAATATTGTTTTACTTGTATCGTGTATGTATTCTTATTGGTGTATAAAAGAGAGAAGGTGCCAACCCCTGTGGCGGAGTGGGAAGAACACTACGAAAAAAGCCATCTACAAACAAGGAAGAAATGGTATGCAAATTTCTTAATAGTGCTTTATACTTAATTAAGGTCAAACAAAAATGTAAAGATTCTAACCAGATAGAAACGCAAATTGTACTAGCAGTAATACACTTATGTAAACAACAATGTAATCCCATAACTTGTATATCCGAATGAGACAAAAAAAAGTGGTTAGAACATCGCGCTACGACGGCAGGGGTCCCGAGTTCGAATCATGGCCTGGACATGGATGTTTGTGAGTGTCCTTTCATCAATTTCATCATATCATCACTCATCCCCATCTTCGCGAAGCCAAAAGTGGCACAAAAGGCGAAGTAAAATACATCAAATCAAATAAGAGAGGGGGTAATGTGGCATTTCAACACTCGCGATCACGCTACTGTGTGTGTGTGTGTTTTTGATATCCTTATTAATGTATATTTTAAGTCCAACTATTTTTTTATGTTTTATTGTTATAACAAAAACTCTTCCCACCCGCAAACAGTTAGGGGAATTTTTTGGACCAATATTATTGATGTGGGGTGGAATCCCAACTGCCCCCCAGGATTTCGCACTCTGATCCCACTGTACTATGCTCGTGCCTTTTATCTTTATATGAATAATGATGCATCGCCAGCCAAGTAAAAGGGTAAATCCTATGTTCTTTATAAAACTTAGTCCAAATCCCGGAAGAAATGAGTACCGCAGTGGTTGAGCGATGAAGGGGGGCATATAAAGAGGCAAATATAGAAGCAGTAGGGTAGGGGGAGTTCAAGAAAACGAAATAGAAGAGATTGGAAATGGAAGAGTGAAGTTGGGAATCGGAGGCAAGCGATAAAATAACTCTCTGTTAAGGCCGCGTCGCACACCTGTGTTGAGCGTCCTGGGAGCCGAACCCGTCTCCTGGGTGCGTGGGTTGGCTGGGTAAAGGGGGTGGCTGGGAGGGGAGGCTGGTCGCCCGCGAGTACCGTCGCTCTATATATCCCGTGACGTTGACAAATTCGCCGTTTCTCTCCCTTCTTTAGCCACCCCCACCCCATCACTTGCGGAGGAGTCTCTCTCCCGGAATTCGCTTAAAGATGATCTCACGTTCGGTACAGTTCCCACGCGGCATTAGGCTCAGATTAATTGAGGATGTTGACTGGCAACAGTGTGTCAGTGTGCACGACACGGGCAGTTCTGTATAGGATGGGAATTATCTACGGAATATGACAACTGCACAACGTAACTCGCTTTTAAATCGATAAGGAATGACTACACATGCATTTGTAATACATATTTGCAACATGAAACTAACTAACTCTCTCTCTATCTTCTTAAACCCGAAGGTTTATGGCTGCAGCAACACAAGCCTTCCATCTGTCCCTATCTTGAGCAAGATCTATATACTCTTTTCCATCCCTACCGATTTCCTTTAGGTCCATCTCAACGTTATCCCTCCATCTTCGTCTTGGCCTTCCTACAGGTCTCTTACCATCAGGTTTCCCAATAAGTATCCTGTAAACTCCTCTTTCCTCTCCCATTCGTGCCACATGGCCTGCCCACCTAAGTCTTCTTGTTTTAATTATTCTAATAACATCTGGATATGAATACAAATTGTGCAGTTGTACATTATCTAACCTTCTCCACTCACCTGTCTCATTAGGGCCTCCCCCATGGCGCAGTGGTAGCGTCGTCGCTTTGTAATCAAGGGGTCCCGGGTTCGATACCCGATGGAGGCACAAGTGGTTCGGATCCCACTTTAAACTGTACGTCCAGTCCCGATTAGCCTTACTGTGCATAAAGTGGACTTAAAACAACAACTCAAACTCACCTGTCTCATCATACCTGTTATGTAAGAAATATTAGGCGTAGAGCTGACAACTCTGCACTGTAAAAAGTTAATGCCAAGAAACAGATAGGCCATGGACGTTCGCAAGGTAAAATAGTCCCCCTTTCGAATCTGCGGACAGGGACTACTTTGGGAAGTCCCTGGACTAAGGACAAGATATACAGTAAGAATATTAAACTTATTTACAACATGACAGTATTTAATATTTCTCTGAACCGAGCTCCGTGGCAGAGTGGTTAGCACAGCGCGCAACGCCAGGGCTCCTGGGTACGAATTGCAGTCTGGGCATGGATGTTCTTTGTGAGTGTCCCTTCATTAAATTCATCATCACTCATCTTCAACTTCGCGAATAGCCGAAAGTAAAATTAACTAATTGAATCGTTCCACATTGGCATGCAATGTTAATTTGGCATTATCCTTTGTCTAGTGCTTAAACTATACTTATTCTAACATTACGTATCGAGAGAGTACCTCTTCTCTAGTTTTCTAGTGATAGTTTCCTAAGTAATACTATGATTCGAACACAGGTCCCTTAGCGTCATAGCGCGCCGCGCTGACCACTCCACCATAGGCCGACATCTACTCCACTGGGCTTCCCGCAATTCTGTACTCCTATCTGCTCCACTTATTCTGCTATTTCTATATGGTCCCATCTCCACTTAAAATAAGTGAAAAATTATCATAAAAAGGTAGATCCAGTGCTGAACTCAAGTAGTAGCAACCAAAGGCCATAATTAATGTTCATTGTAGCGATTAACTTAATAGCGATGATTTAATAACCTAATTATATATTACTTTAAGGTGTTTACAGGGTGCCCCATAAGTCTGAAATGATAGAAGAAAACATACTAGATTACAAAATTTGTTCAAATTGTTCGCTGTTACGATGAGACTGCTTTTCATGAAATCAGCGAGAATTTGCTGACCAAATTCCATGATGCGATGTCTGTAACGAAGTCTCCCTCGTATGTTTCATGTATCACCAAAACGTAGTTAGATCTGGATTCCTGGTAGACCATTTCTATATTGGGACAATTGCTGATTACAAGAAAACGTCATATACCCAGGGCGTAATGTAGAGAAGCGTGAACCTGTTGAATATTTCTGTACGAGGACGTATCAAAAAGTTTCGAGACTAGTTCTGTAACATGCCAACAGATGGCAGTGCAAGGCTGCACGCACAGGCACAGGGAGCACCAACCTTCATAAGTCAGTGTGCCAAGAGACATCGTCCTGTGTACATCGTGAGCCGTGCAGCTGGTGCTCTTCTGACCACGTGCATTACCACGTCTGCGATTTCATCATAAACAGCAAGTTAGAACAGAGAAAACGTGAAATTCTGTGTGAAACTGGACACATCCGCCACAGAGACAAGCGCGCTTCAAGAGTGGAAGAACATCACTGGAAGACGGCACGCTGACGGAATTTTTGGCAGACTTGGACGCAGTGTTCCTTCTGCTCCTGGGTCTGCAGCCTGGGGACGAACTTGGCAGCAACACGGCGCATGTTCAAATCACACGTGAGGATTGCCTGCACTGTTCTGTATGACACACCGACAATGGCAGAAATGTTGTGGACTGTTCTCCGATGATCCTCATGCACAAGTTGCCGAATGGTTTTGACATTTTCGGGTGTTGTGCTCGTTGAAGGTCGTCCTGATCTCTCGTCGTCTTCCAGTGATGTTCTTCCACTCTTGAAGCGCGCGTGTCTCTGTGGCGGATGTCTCCAGTTTCACACAGAATTTCAAGTTAGCTCTCGTTGTTCTAACTTGCTGTTTATGATGAAATCGCAGACGTGGTAACGCATGTCGTCAGAAGAGCACCAGCTGCAGCTCACGATGTACACAGGACGATGTCTCTTGGCACACTGACTTATGAAGGTTGGTGCTCCCTGTGCCTGTGTGTGCAGCCTTGTGCTGCCATCTATTGGCGTGTTACAGAACTAGTCTTGAAACTTTTTGATACCACCTCGTATTTCCATTACGATTATTTTACATGTTGGTTTAATCGTGGCGACGAGGATTAACTGATGGAAAGGATGATGATACAAACACTATGACATATCCACGGCTGATTGAAGGTTCTAATCTGGTATTTATGGCTTAGTAGAGAGTTAGAATATGTCCAGGTAGTCGGCTGCCATACTGCTGGAACATGTTATATTAACCCTCCTGCTTCAATAGTTTCAGAACGTTCTCCTGTTGCAACAATGCACGATGTTATTATCACTTCAAATAAGATATCATATCAATCGCCACACTCGGGAGCCATTATGGAGTGTTCTGATGGTTGATATTGCTGAAAACATTAAAAAATTGAATCACATTCACGTAAATGCTACTTACCAAGAAAAGTATCTCATACTTTTAAGGCACCCTGTACCGAAATCACAGCACAACACCTGGCAAATATGCAACCGGAAGAGCACGGCCGTTTCTCGGGTCACGCCACACCTGCAACATACGTTAAGTCCTAATTCGGCCCAGTTTGCAGGTGAGACTCGGATTGCGTCATTACAAATAGAACACCAGCGCCGCCACCGACGGCTGAGTTAAACTACTACACTTAATGCTGTCAATACCGGGTGTGCAGGGAACCGCTATGGCATTCCCCGAGGGGAACGAAACGTCCACATTTACGCAAAGCCGATGTATCGAACCCCGGCTGAGGCAATTTGGGATCCTGCCAAGGTCAACCGCGCAGTGAGCGGTCCTGAGAAGGGCCGTTCCCATCAATACTTGAATAAGGGAACGCGGACTGTGGAGCGGAACGTGCTGCCGGGGAAGGTGGCTGTAACGTTCTTCCACTGCCCTCTTTTTTATGGGCAGGCTGCGACATCATTGTTCCCCGCCTTGGAAATATTGAATAAGAAAAGAGGGTTCTTATATGTGGGTCTCCTCTTGTGGAGACGGAGATACCTTGAGATGCTCAGCGTATGGAGAAAGATCATATTTACCCGTAAGAGACCTAACTCTCTTGGATAATTCTAATGATTTGGTAATTCGAACACAAGTTTATTTCCCTTGAAGTCTCTCAAAGTTAAAAGTTAATATGTAATTCGAATTTTGCAACCCTTTATTGGTTAATTCGAAGCCAGAGAGGAGAAGGTTTCTGTTTTCTGGTGTGTAGCCTTCACACTCTTCTCAATAACATGGGATTGCCCATCCTTTGTGTGTGCTGGTATTCGTCCCTTTACTAGCCAATGATTTGTGAAAGTCTCCTTATCTACCCTCAGTCGTCAGTTGTGTTTAGGCAGGTACGTTGTTCACAATGTTGAAGTGTGGAGCGTAAACTAGCTTAACATTCGAGAATAGGGTAGAAGTTATAAGAGAAGTGGAAAGAGATGTGAGGAAGAAAGAAACCCGCTAAAGAGTACGGGTTTTCTGTCTCATTTTCATAGTTCTCTCTCTCTTTCTCTCTCTCTCTCTCTCTCTCTCTTTCTCTGTGTGTGTGTGTCTCTCTCTCTCTGTGTGCGTGTCTCTCTCTCTCTCTCTCTCTGTCTCTGTGTATGTGTGTCTCTCTCTCTCTGTCTCTATGTGTGTGTCTCTCTCTGTCTTTCTGTCTCTCTCTCTCTCTGTCTCTCTCCTCTCCTATTTTTATTCTTTCTCTCTGCCTCTACATGTATATTCCTTTCTTGTTTCTATCTCCCCTCCCTTGTTCCTTTTGTTCTCTCTCTCATTCTCTTTTATATCGTTTATCTTTTCATTCTTCTCTCTCTTTTGTCTGTTTCGTCTCGCTTATCGTTTCGTTTTTCCTTTCTCCCTTTTTTCTGTTTCGTCTCGCTAATCGTTTCATTCTTTTTTCTCCACTTTTTCTGTTTCGTCTCTGGTTCATTTTTTATTCTTTCTCTCTCCCTCCTTTTTTCTCTGATTCGTTTCGTTCATCCTTTCATTCTCTCTTCCTTTCTCTCTCTTTTGTCTGTTTCGCCTCGTTCATTCTTTCTTCATCTTTTTCTCTCTGTTTCCTCTGATTCATCCTTTCTCTCTTCCTCCAGCTTCTACAGTTCCCTTCCTTTTGTTCTTCTTCTCTTTGTCTGTTTCGCTTCTTTACGTGTGTTTCCCTCTCTATCCCTCTCTGTCTGCCTTCTTATTCTCTTCTTTCCTTCCTATCTTTCTCTCCGTTATCACTACTTTATTTCTCTTCTATCTCACATTGCTTCTTTCATATTTTTTTCAATTATGTCTTCAATATGTGCCACTGAAGGACACAATCCTTCCGTTTTGAAAGTATTCACTTGTTCTCCGTGTTGTCAATTTCATTTTTAAAAATATATCCCGGTTTTAATGATATGAAGCCGGACGAAAACCTGCGAGTGAATATTTGTAACGCCCTACTTCCCTAAAACAGCTTTGGTTTCCCTAAATAAAAACACAAAAAAAGAACAGTGGTTTTGTACAATCCTGTTAGTAGAGCTTTTAATACATGCCACCTCTGAAACAGATTATGTTTGCGGTCCAAAGGCATTATTTAAACATCGTTAATGGCCGCTTGTTCTGGACGAGTTTCAAAATATGCTATTTCCTCCCCTTTTTTTCTTCTTTCTCTTTTAATATCGAGCCGGCGGCCTCGTTTTTGGGTGACCGCAGTACAAAAGGATTCTCACCGCTATTTATGCCGTGCGGGAAATAGACACGCGGCTTGTTACATGACGTCGCTTTGCCGCACAAACGAACGCGGCTCCATCTATGTAGACAAAGTGCGGCCTTTGACGCAATCGTGACGTCAGTGATTGGCGCCTCTGTACAGATACGCTGTCCTCTATTCTGTGCCTTGTGTCAGGACGTGTTATCCTAATTTCCGATGATTTTTGAAACGTTCTCAAACAGCCTTAATGTATATAATTTGGGGACGGGTAAATTTATTTGCTGCTCTATCGATGTATCGGCAAAGTTATCGATACCTGATTGGGTTTCTATAGATACATCAGCACATAGGCTGTTTTGGCCCGTCATGAAATACGGTGAAAGGGAAATAAACACCAAAACTAAACTACAAGTCAAGCGTCCCGGGTTCGAATCCCGCTCAGGCTTGGTTGTTTGTGAATGTCCATTCATCAATTTCATGATTTCATCACTCATCCACATCTTCGCAAATTATCCAAGGGGCACAAAACGCGAAGTACAATAAACTAAATCAATCAATCAATAAACTGCAAGTGTATAAGTCAGAAGTGGAACCAATTCTACTATACGGAAGTGAAAGCTGGCCAGTAAGAGGAAAGGAAAATAACAACAGTTGAGATTAAATGCTTCTGTAGAATAGTTGGTAAAACGAGAAGAGACAGAGTACGTAATGAAAGAATCAGAGAAGAATTAAATCAGAAGCCAATAGAAGAAAAATTGATGCAAAGACAATTAAAATGGTTCGAACATGTGGTAAGAATGGACGAAGATAGAAAAGCAAAACAAATTAATGGAAGCTAGACCCCGGAAGACATTCGAAAAAGGAATAGAAGAAAGAGGACAAAAGAAAGGAGAAGGAATGAGAGAATTGAAGAGGATGGAAGAGGAACGGGAGAGATGGAAGGAGTGGATAGAGGCAACCCCGACGCTATGAGCCAAAAGGGGAAAGATGAAGAAGGAGAAGAAATACAGGGATAAGCCTCTTTTCTCGAACAAAATTGGGGACAGGCCTGTAACCGGAAAATAAAATATATCTGCTAAAATTTTCGTCACTAAAATTTTAAAAGTAATTAATTCATTACTTAACAAGAGCTGAAACTGCACTGTTTTTGGGGACCAACACCTCCTTACCTATTAAAATCTGAGACTGTAAAGGGGCTCTCAGCACACAAGCCCAGACACAGGACAACACGACCCTACAAAGGATTATCCTGGCTGTGGACAGTGATGTGCGTCTACGCGTAAACAACGATAGTCTACATTCAACACATAGACTATTTTATACACGTAGATGACGTAATCTATGTAAACAACATGGCGAAAGGTGATAACTTAGCAAAGGGCGCCGTGGAAGTAAAACAAAATTATACTGGGTATCAGTTGCTGATGTGTGAAGAGAACTTTTCATACTCTTGCTTCCAAATTCGAACAATTTCTCGCGTAGGAAGAGACCTAATATAGGAAATATTCTAGTGTTTTATGGAAAAAAACCACTTTTGCCTCACGACTGCCATCTGTTGTTGTTTTTTGCATACTATTTATCTTCTTCCATAGTTGTAATAGAAGAGAAGATAAATTTTGTTGTAAATAGGATACTCTTCATTTCGTTAGGAACCAATATAGTTGAAAATGTCACTTTCCTTTCATGAAACCCTTGAAAATGCACTTTAGATTGTCTACGTAGTCTATGTAAACTACAGCCCAATGTAATCTACGCGCAGGTTACGTGTAGACGTAAACTTATAGTCTACAGCACATCACTGGCTGTGGGTTCAGGCGCTAGACCCCCATTGGCGTGCAAGAAGCAGATACCTGGATTTACTATGAAAGTAAGTCGAAACAATGGTGCCTTACCAGAAGGCAGGCCTCACGCTCCTTATCGATAAGTTTACCTATCCGATATTTGTAAAGGAGCCACAGAGGTCTACTAGTTGGTAGGGCGTCTGACTGCCAGGCGGGAGGCACGAGTTCAATTCCCGGGGTGGGTGATCTAAGGATGGAGTTTTTCCTTCCTTGTCCCCATATAAGGCAACTCTGGGGCTCACCCAACCTCAAATCAATGGGTATAGGCGTAACGTGGCGGGGTGAAGGAGCTTGGTAAAAATTTGCACTTATCATAGCATTCTTAGACCTGATTACAAAGTAAATTTTGTGATTTCGCAAATGCCACACTTATTTAGCAAATAATCCTTGACGCTATTTTCATGAGATGGAAAACTCTTTCGATTCTGCCCCCCCCAAAGTTAAGTTCAAAATATTATTCTGCCCCACCTAAATTAGACCCCAAGTTACGCCCGTGTCAATGGGTACCTGGTGGCTAGATTGAGAATGTGTAGGGTCTTACCTTCACATCCCCTAGATGTCTCTCCATTGCACAGTGCTGCGTGGCCGCGGTGGCTCAGTCGGTAATGCGTCTGACTACCCCGGCCGGATCAAATCCGGGAACTTTTCTAACTTTTTCCCCGGCGCCCACCCAGCGTCGAATAACATGGGTACCTGGGGGAAACCCTGGGGGGTAAAGGCGGTCAGGGACGTGATGCTGATCAACGGGACCTGATCACTCACGACCGGATCAAGATAGTATAGGGCGTTACCCCACACCCCCTATACGATTTCATGGCGTGGTGCTATGCACGGGGAACTTTACCTTTTTACCTTTACGATATTTGTATAAAAGCTCATCTGGGTTGAAGGGATGAGACTTTAATTAAGAAGACACCCAATCTCACTTCCAAGTAATACTGTACACCCAGGACTGCAATTTGCAGACTAACGAGGCTCTGGCATCTTCATAAGGGGTCACCCCGTACACCACCAAAGTTTGTGAACACGACAACGTGCATTCTTTGCTCTAAAACTGTGCCTTTTGGCCTAATTGTGAAGTGATCCCGGTACATTAACACTAAATTAAACCCCTCGGCGTTAGAGAGCGTGTGTGTCACACTTGTAAAGCACCAAGCCCTTGTTTGGACGAATATTGGACTTCGTTACTGATCCCTGAACTTTGACGTCGCGCGTCGCGACAGGAACCACGCCCTGGTGACGTTATTAGCCTGGCCAAAAGCTGCCAATACCTGGCGGTCCTTTACAGCGATGCAAATCGCTTGCTAATCGCGTTTTGTCGCAACCGGGGATTAACATTTTGTTTCCGTGGCGCGCTCTCTGTGAAGCTTCCCAATCAAACAGGGGTCTATACTTGTATCGACCGACTGTGCGAAAGACGATTTTTTTTGGGGGAAAAAAATCTCTCCCCCTTCGTTACCTAGTGCATTGGCAATCTCGCAAGGCTTGTTGATTGATTGTGTTTGTGCTTGTGCATTGGTTCGATGACGAACTGCGTTCCCCTGCGCTCTGGATAATGTGATTTTCTGTGGGGACGATTTTCGGCCAATGCGAAATTAGGAAGCCCATTAGCATCGGCGGAAAATTTAGTTCGGTTGCGATTGCAAATACGGCCAGCGAATGGGCGTCAACGAATGCACATTCACAGAACGGAGATATCCCCCTACCCACCCATAATGGCGCCCATATATTAAAAAACACAGATGGAGAGTTCAAGCGAATAACCACGATAATTTCAACATCCGTCTGGTATCACGCACACTTAAATTAGGCTAATATCTTAATCAATTCGTATGTACGTTTAGAGCCTCCCCATGGCTTAATCGAACGTCATCGCCTTGTAATCTAAGGATTCCGGGTTCGATACCCATTAGGTGATGTGATCAGCACCACGCTCCCTACCCCCAGGTACCCATTGATATGAGGCTGGCTGAGCCCCAGAGCCACTTCATGCGGCGACAAGGGTGGAAAAATTACGACCTCAGGTCACCCACCCCTGATTTCACTATAAACTGTTGGCCCAGTCTCGATTAGCATTCTGCGACGCCAAGGGTCCCGGGTTCGAATCCCGGTCGGGCTTGGTTGTTTGTGAATGTCCATTTATCAATTTCATCATTCCATCACTCATCTCCATCTTCGCAAGTTAGCCAAGAGGCAGAAAACGAGAAGTAAAATAAACTAAATCCATCGATTGGCATTCTGTGAATAACGTGGACATAAAAACGCAAGAATTCTCAAGTTTAGATGAAGTTCCGTACGGAAGCCGTATAACATTTCGAATAGCTTCACAAATAGTGACAATTTGCAACAATATAAATACGTATTCCTTTTCCAAACTTTACACTCTACATTTTCATAATTTATATATTTACGACAGACGCACGGAAACAGAATTGCGACGTAATTTATATTGCAGTTGTCCCCACTTTTTTCTACATTTGTCCCCGCACTATGCTAAACCTTACGCATAAATGGAAAGTAAACTGTCCTTGCTCCCCCAGTTTTGGCACTTTGTCCCTCCCCCCGAGATTTGGAACCCAATCGCCGCCACTGACACCCCCTGTATGTTTTCCGTCGTGTAACAGCAAAGACACTGAAACGAATGGATAGAGGATATCAACCCCAAGCAATTGGTTGCAAGGATAAAAATTGTGAACTTTTTTACTCCTGTACCCAAACAGAGATGGCTCGACGACGTGGACCTGGTAACGATGAAGATCCAAGGATCGAGGGAAAGAGCGAAGAACAGAGAAGCTTTGAGTCGATTAGTGAAGGAAGCCAAAGCCCACAAAGGGCTGTCGAGCTGGACGGTAAGGCAACAGCAAAGACACACATTGCGTTATCAATCCATATTATTATTCTTTTTGTATATTTCAACTTTCTTTAACTTTCATTTCACCGAAGTTCATTCACTTGTTTACAGGTATTTGAATTATGCACAGTCGAGTGTTGAGCAGACTTCCACTTCCTGATATATTGAGGCTGCAATATTTACATCAGGTAAACAAGAACCAGCTTACATGAGTAGAATAAAACTGACTCATCAGCGTATAGGAAGTCTGCAGAGGTGTTGAGAGGGACGGACAGACTGGCAAGGGGCTCACTTTTCGTTTTGATTAGAGACAGGCAACAGGACTTTGGAAAAGAGAGAAGGAACAGTCTGGCTGACTTAGGTGAACTACCTACGAAACCTAGAGAGAGCTTAATTAATTTTACTCTAAATTTCCTAAACATCATCATCGTTCTTCTGAGTGTAGACAGGTAATTATCAGTGGCGTAGCATGGACATTTAGGGTGGGAACGCCAAGTCCGAAGGAAGGGTCGGCCCTTTCTTGCTTAATAACGTACTTATGGTATTAGTCGCCACAGGTATTGTTTATTTGCCTGAAGTCAGCTGGGTTTTCAATAAAACATCATCCATGCATGTTTTAGCTAGACAATTAGATGCCTCACTATGCCACAAATGTTTGGTGTTTTATACCTTTCTGCATGACGCAAGTCATTAGAAAACCTACCTGAATCACAAGCGCCTCTGAACAACAGTGGACGTCATTGTTGTGGTTGATCCAACTACTCATTGATTTGGTTTATTTTACTTCGCTTTTCTACCACTTTTGGTTAATCGCGAATATGAATGTGAGTAATGATATTGATGAAGGGACACTGACAAAGAACTCCCGTGCTCACGCTGGGATTCGAACCAGGGACCTCTGTCGTCTTGGCGCACTGTGAAAAGCAGAGTGGATGATCCAAATATCGTACACTCTACTGACGTAACAGTGCCGATTAGTAATTCAGACCACTGTTTATTACATCTTGAGAATGCTGATAAACATTTTAAAATAATTTTGTCCAGAGACCATTCGATGTTAAGAGTTTTCAAATGAATGCTAAACATTTCCATTCACACAATATTAAGCAGTTAGATAATAACGAAAAAATACAATAAAAAAATTAATAGTTTTGCGGGTTAAGTGGTAGAGCAGCAACACGCTGAATTTCTACCACGAGGACTTCACCAACTTACTTGACAAAAACTGTGTTGATCTTTTAGTTTCTAATGCACATCGCTGTTCGTGCGATAAATCATACAATGCAGTGACCATTAAGAAGCAGTATATTTGAGATTGGTAAAGTTACGTCAGTCAATATTGCGTATTGTAGCATCACATAGCACGAGTTGCATGATAGCGAAGAACCGGGTAGGAATTCTGCCGCTGTCGTCTGCTTCAGAAGGCAGGAAGGGTCACATGAACCAATCACGGTAGACCTCTCGTACGCCAGCGTAAGAGAGCCCATTTACGCGCGTGCTGTAGAAATAGAAGCTTTCCCTCCATAAAGGCAGCAAGGAATATAGGAGTCCTGTACGCCGAACCTGCTCGGCGTCCGGCCGGGAAAGGCATTGAAAAGAGATGCTAGAACGAGTGTTGAGAGTGGAGCGTTGCAAGCGGATCGCGAAAAATAGCTATTATAATGCCATGAAGGTCAAACATATTTGAAATTAGTCACGTTTTACTTTATAATCACAGCATTTTAGCATTTTTGAAATTTTAAATCTGGGAACGCCGGGCGTACGGGCATACTATAACGCTACGCCACTGGTAATTATCCTAACCATAACATGCATGATTCAGTTCAAAGGTTCACAAAATCGAACGAGTGACTATTTGCCATTTCTAGTAGTATATTTAGGCATTTTATTTCAGTTGTACCTCTCGCAGCCAAGCTTACAACTTGTCATGAGGACAAGTGGTCTCATCATTAACGAGGATGAATGATGAATAGTACATTTTCCATTAATCTACTGGGTGTGGTTGGTTCGATCCCATCATTCTGTGGAATGATACAACTGTATACATTTATTTGTGTTATTCTCTCTCTCTCTCTCTCTCTCTCTCTCTCCCTGTGTGTGTGTGTGTTTAATTTTTTCAATTATCTAATCGTACAGTTGATGGTAACGCTTCCATTATTATCTCAGATATTGTTAGAACGTTTAGATAAGAATGCACAACGTACAATAAACCGGTGTCGTGTCATTTGCGCCGAGGCTTCTTATCGGTTCATTTCCGCCGTGACATATGTCAAGACCTTCCTCGGCTGGTTTTCCCACAATCCAGAGTGTCATCACCGCCGCGCGCACTTGTGTTTATGGCCACATGGTGCATAGTGCATAAAGTGGACTTAAAACATAAAATCAAACGTGTGTTTATGACGTTTCACAGCTGTGTTTACACTGAAATGTTAAACCTATCCAGAGAGTCAAATATGACTTTTCTTTACTTATTTCTAAAGACGTTACACAGGATTACTTGTATCAATTTTATTCCACAACAGAAAATACATAAATCAGTATCAGCCTATTAACTATTAATCATTTATCGTTAATCGTAAAAAAAACATTGTAAATACAGTATTGTTAAAATATTGCAAGCATACTACAAGTACTACGTATATGTACACTTTGGAAGCCAGTCTATTACAATTAATTATTATACACTACATAAAATCATCGTCAAAAACATTATAAATACGTGTATTTTTTTGCAAGCATTATATTAGTAATAGCTACGTATATATAAACACAATATTTCGATACACTTGCACAAGAACAATACAAACGTTATTTGAATTCTTGTAGGTATGCAAATGCTCGAAGGCATTCCATGCGTTGTTTCTATCATTTCCATATTCTCAGCCATCTTATCGTCTCTCTCAAGTCTCAGTTTTACATAAATACTAATTTCCTAATGTAGATCCCTCATATATACACTTTCATCTTACATTCATTTACCAATCACCTTCCTTTTCAATCGAAGATAAACACAGCTGGAGCTGGGCAACGTCATAGGCACACGTGCGCGCGGCGGTAATGACACTCCGGATTGTGAGAATACCCACCAAGGAAGGTCTTGACATATGTCATGGCGGAAATGGACCGATAAGAAGCCTCGGCGCAAGCGACACGGACTCCAATAAACCAATTAATATTATTATTATTTTATTTTTGGACCTAACAAATTTTAATCAGTTTTTTTACCATTACAATATGCTTTACATTACAAATATCAGTCTTTCCCACCATATTTCACAGACATTAGATTCAAAAGGAAAAACATTTCCATTTCCAATTGTACGTTACACTTTCTTAGAAATGTTAACAGACTATAACTCATCCGAACATCCGGATTGACAACAAAGGTTGTCAAATTTATAGGAAGCTGAACTTCTAAATTATATAAAGCTGTATATAATGTATTTCTTTCCCTCTTATGTGTACATTGGACGTTCCAGTATGCGCGTCTGTACTTTCCCAATACCATTCACATCTCTTATTGTCCGTTACTCCAATTCTGAATAAATGTTGCCTAGTACGTAAATAACCCGATCTCAGCCTGTTAATTAATACAATCACATTTCTTGTACCCAGTGGCGCGATTGGGCCCCAAAACTGGGGGGGAGATGCCAAAACTAGGGGCAAAGACAGTATATTTCCCTTTGTACCTTTGTAGATAAGATTTAGCATTCGCGGGGGCAAACGTGGCGAAAATTGGGGGAAACTGCCCCCCTCGCCCCCACTAATCGCCGCCACTGCTTGTACCATTGACATGATGAAACCATGTTTTTTTGGGGCTTGAATTCGGCAAATGATCTCTATGATTTTCCAACTGTTGTAAGTTCATTTCGACACCAATCAAACCATTCATTTAATATGTTCTTCTTTACTCTAGGGAGAAAATCAGTATAGTGTAATGCTAAGTCCGTAATATCTGGAACACACGCTGCTTTCTTTGCACATTCATCAACATGAGAATTGCCTGCAATATTACTATGTGCTTTAACCCAAGAAAACCCGATACAGCCAGGATTGTTGCTATTAGGGTTCATTTTAGCAAGATCCCTGGTTCGATCCCCGGCCGGTTCAAATCCGGGAACTTTTCTAACGGTGGAAGCGGCCCCGGCGCCCACCCAGCGTCGAATAACATGGGTACCTGGGGGAAACCCTGGGGGGTAAAGGCGGTCAGGGGCGAGATGCTGATCACATCACCCCCACTCACGACCGGATCAAGAAAGTGTGGTGCGTTACCCCCACACCCCCTATACGCCTTCATGGCGTGGTGCTATGCACAGGGGAACACTTTACTTTTACTTTAGCAAAATGCACACAATATATAAATTCTTGCAAGAAATAAAATACAGAAACCGACTTAAGAATTCGTATATTACACTATCTATCCCATAATACATAATTAAAACAGCAACAGTGATAATGAATTCTCCTTCTTCTTATCAAAGATTTCTATCGTGACAATAAAATTGTGAATGTTATAAAGAATGACAGTCACAATAAAACATCCACGCTAAAACATTCAAGAATCTAACCGTGGTTTCGCTCAACAATGAAGACAGGGCAAGAACTTGGCCAACAATGGAGGACGCGAGACAGACACAGCGTCACAATCAGGCAGAGAGCGCGCGAAAAACACGTCAACAATGGTGAAAAGTTATTATTCGAAAATAGGTAGCGAAATTCGACTTCGGTCGGCGCTAGGTGGGGAGAGGAGGAAGAGGAAATTTCTGGGACCACGTCATCTGGAGAATGACGGATGAGATTGTGCTTCTGCGACGGAGATAGGGACTGGTCCAGGAGGAAGGAGAGATAAAATAAATGGTCCAGGGAACTCAAACGTAGAAAACTTACGACAGCAATTTCCTCGACTGTGAAACATTTCGTAATGAAATACAAGAAGCCAAAAATTCAGACGTTACATTTTTCTCCCCCTCCTGTAAAATATCGCACTGTTCCCTTTTTTTCTCCAGTGGACTCGCATTTCCATTTCCAGACCCTAATCCAATCTTCAAGTTTTCAAAGTAGAGCGTCCAATGACAGATGTCCATATTACAGTCGCTACAGCGCAGAGTCTCCAGTTATGAGACCGGCGTAGTTAATATCTCACATTAAACTGTACGTAAAGTCTTGAATAATGTAATTGTGCATAAAGTGGACTTAAATTTAATTAACGTGTTTTATGAGATAGGCAAACTATTGAAAATTTGCTATATTTTGTCACCACAATGGACACTGTTTGTTTCCACGCTGGTAACTTTTCCAAACTTGGTCACGGGATTGGAAAATTTACAAAATCTTGTCATCAGGTTGGAAAAATTGCAAAAACGTTGTAATGTAATTTGAAAATTTACCAAATATTGTTACCAGACTTACAAATTTACCAAACTTTCCACCAATACTGTTAAACGGGGTTACTTGAAACTTCGCCAAAACTTCGTAATCAGATTGGAAACTTTGCTAAACTCTGTCCGCAAACTGGAAAATTTCTCGAATTCTGTCACCAGACTGGAAAACGTTGCCAAATTTTGTCATCGGTCGAAAATTTTCAAAACTTTGTCTCGAGAATGATAAATCTTCCAAACGTTATCCTGTAAAATAAAAGTTGTCGAACTTTGTCACCAGGATGAAGAAATGGAGCACCGTTGTTATTTGGTTGAAAAATTTGTGAAACTTTGTTACCAGATTGGAAGATTTCCAAAACCTTTGTCACTAGATTAGAAAACTTTTTAAAAAAAGTCACCATACTGGATAAATTACGAAATTTTGTCAATATATTTTATAATTCGCCAAACTTTGACATCAAAATGAACAATTTTCTATTTAATTCTCAGCAAACTATCAAATTTTACCAACAGACTGGAAGTGTCTTCCCCAGACTCAATACTGTTTCACCAGATAAGAATTTCTGCCGAAGTTTGTCACTACACTGGAAATTCTGAGTTTCGTTGATTCTGGCTCTCAAGGAACTGTTGCACCAAGGAGCTTTGATTCTACTTCGCTTTCCTGATACTTTTGGCTAATCGCGAAGATAAGAATGAGCGATGATATGATGAAAGGACGCTCACAAAGATCACCCATGCCTGGATTCGAACCCGGTACACCTGGCGACATCAAGCAGTTCAATCTTTCGTTTCTATACATACCAGAAACTTTACATGGTATCTGAGGCTTATGTTGTAATTATCAAAATAATTTGTAACAGATATGATATAATATTGATGCAAGCTTAGTGTTATTGGAATAGTTGGTTATGGTGTTTGAGTACATAGCTAGGCATGTTTACAGCATATGAATCTAGTCCTAATGATGCATTTCTCTACGGAGCAAGACAAATCTAATCTACAGGGTATGCAGCCATCATCCGGTCTTCCACAGGAGCGGAGAACCTGGAACCCGTAGAGGAATGCGCCATTGATTTGCTTTGCTAACTACACCAGAAGGAGCTAATTTTGGTGGACAATTCCCCTTGATGTAGTGCCATATCGGTATTCCGCACGGGACGTATTGATTCCTATATATCACTTCATGCGCTCTGTTGAATTCCAGACAGAAGTGCCTAAACTTGTGAACAACTATTGATGGTGTCATGACGTCCTGGTATGATTAGGACAGTCTTTCGTTTTCAATTCCTATCCTGAACTTTCTCAGACAGCCGCCGTGACGTAAAAAAAAGTCAGGATTTCTTCAATAGCAGCTTTTCAACCGTGTTCTTTTGTGGTTACTGATCTTCACTTCGCAAAACAGGGAGGAGCTTATTATTCCCTACTCTCTTCTACTATCTTTCATCTTTTCAGAGACTTCGCATCTGTTTCTTCTTGCTTATTCCCGTTTCCTTGATCATTTACATTTCTGTATTTTTCTCACCTGTTTTACGTTATAACACCATTAAGCCTTGTTTCCATGATATGAAAAACTCAATAAGCTGACCAAGGCAGAAAATTTATTTTATTTTAAAACATAAACTAAACGTAACGTTTCAACCTTCTAGCAAGGTCTTCTTCAGACTCTGTACCCTGTACAAATGAAACAAGGTACAAAACAGGAGGATATATATACACACAGAAATCACTCCCCTCCAGACACAAGATTATTCGAAAGTTGTATTCTCTCTAGAACATTCCAGCAGTACTTTCACCTGACAGACGATTTAGATAAACATTTCCTTTCATCTGGAAAGTGGTTGGACTCTTTTTCCTTTCCTTCTTAATTCCTCTTCCTTCTTCTCTCCTCTTTCGCTCTTGTCCTTTCCACTCTTTCTAACACTTTCTTCCATTCTTTGTTTATCTTCAGTCACCCATTCCAGTTCATTGTGTCTTCTTCACCAATCTTCTCTATTTCCTTGGCCTCCTTCCATTTTCTCACTAGTATTCTCTTCTCCCTTCCTATCTGCTTAGCCTCATCCCACTCTATGTCATGTCCTGTTTCTCTCGTGTGTTTAAATATAGCATTTGTCTCTCTTTGAACTCGTACATCTCGCTTTATTTTTCATTCTCTCCCTCTCACGCTCGATGGTTCCTTTATTCTCCCTCTTTTCTTCTTGCCTGTCTCTCTATTTGTCTATTCTCTCAGTTCTTGATTTCTATTCTTTCTGTGTCCATATCTGTCTCTGATCATCATTCTTTTTTTTATTTCTATCTTATTCTCGTTTCTTGATGTCTCTTCCTTATGTGTCTCACTCTCTGTCTATCCTTCTCGTTCCTTATTTGTCTTACTCTCTTTCTTATTTCTTGATTTCTATTCTTTATGTGTCTCTGTCTCTGCTTCTCATTCTTTCTTATTTGTCTCTCAATCTTATTTCGCGATATGTACAGATGAACGGAAAACCTTCGTTATTTAACACAATGATTGAAAATGTAGTAAAGGCATAAATGTGGAATATGCGTGAAAATGTTTAAAAATATGGAAATTACATACAAAAATATGTAAAATATGTGCTGTATATGTAAAAATATGAAAAATAATAGTACTTCTCGAGCTCACATAACACAATTCGCAAGGATAAAACAAAATAGCATCGAATGAAGATATGTATTCACATATAAATCCGTAATTATATTTGATCTGATAGCAACCTAAAATAGGTAGACAAAAATAAGATTCAGCAATCAGAACCAAGGTTTCCTGTTAAACCGTGAGCTTTCAGACAACAATCGAGTTGGTCCTACAGTGCGAGCAACTGCTTCATTGATGTTCCGAACGAGGAGGAACCGTTTATATAATGACGCGTACTAGAACCACCATATTTATGTTCTTCGACCCGAAAGAAAACAGCTCATTTTGGTCCCGGGGAAAAGCAAGACTCCCAGACGAGGCCTCGAGCCTATTTGCATATTCTTTATTCGACCGCTGGTTCTGTCTCCAGATGGGAAGCGAGAGGGCGGAATACATAAAGGCGGGATCCAGAGAGGAGTCTGGGTTTAAACCTTGCTCGACGTTCGGAAAAGCCGTCGCGTCAGCATCTTTTTCCTCTCTCCAAACCCCTTCCCTTCTTCTCTTTAACTTTTGCTGAAGATGTCTTCCTTTTCGATACAATTCTTTGACAGGAGAAGCCTGACTTTTGCGAACAATGGGGGGAAAAGGGACAGAGGGTTGGGTTGTTAAAGGTGAGGGAATTGTTGGGTGGACAGCGTGTTGGCTCTCTGTTGAACGGTTGCAGGAATGGAGGATGCGGAGGGAAATGAACATAGTGGAATAGTAAGAAAAATCAGGCATCTTTTCCCCATTTAGGTTCGATGTGGCGTGGATCCAGGTCTCAATACGAAACTCTTCTAAGAAAATTCACTTCTTTTTTAGGGGGCGATAAATGCATTTCTAAGGAGAGCTTAAAATTAATAATAGAGCGTTGAAAGTCATCTGCATCACGATAGAATAGAACTGTTTCAAGGGAAGCAGAGAGAGGAGGATATATAATAAGACAATGATGGAAAGAGGCAAATAAAGTGAGGAAAGCGAACAGCAATAATAATGTGTGTGATTCCGAGAAAGGAGGAAAGAAATGAAGCACAATATGGAGAGAGAGAAAAGGAAAGACAGAAAGAATACAAACTCAAAAGGTAGGAATGGATTGAGAGGGGGAAGGAAAGATTCAAACAAAAAGAAAGATTTAAAAGTAAATAACCTCGTGATAGAAACAGAAAGGACAGAATCTCGAAAGGAAGAAATAGAGAAAGAGAGAGAGAGAGTACACAAAGAAAAAGGGGAAAGAATAAATAGAAGCTCCTGAAAGAAGGAGAAAGACTGAAAGACAGGAAGGAGAATGGATAAGATCTACAGGGAGAAGGAGAGAAAAGCAGGAAACGAAGCAGAAAAAAAGAGAATATTAGCATAAGTAATGATAAACAAGACAGAAAGTAAACAAGAAAACTTGGAAGACATTGGAAGGAAGAAAACTGTTATTTTTATACTAATACATACAAGCGTGTTCCTTAACAGTAACACTTAAAGTACAGGGCTAGCATAAATGATTCATTCGTTTTGAAAAGGCTATATTTTCAAAAGTATTACACGTACACACATGAAAGATATATGAAAAGAACCACAAACTCACCAAGTGTATACACCCTCTACAAATGTTCGATATGTGCCCCTTTGGTTACACGACACACGTCCAGACGATACTCGAGCTCATTCCATACATTTTGTAGCATAGTCCTGTCAATGGTCTGCACTGCAGAACTGATGCGTTCTTTGAGCTCGACTAAGGATTGCGGTAGTTGGGGTACGTAAACAAGGTCCTTAACGTACCCCCACAGGAAGAAGTCGCAGGGCGTTAAATCAGGAGATCTGGGAGGCCAGGGGAACAAAGCTACGTCATCCTCACAAATACGCCAAATCCAGCGAAGCGGAAGTTCATCGTATAGGTAGTCACGAAGTGGGATGATCGAATGAGGAGGTGCCCCGTCTTGTTGGAAGACAAAATCCCTGAAGTCAGCACTGAGTTGGGGGAACAACCACAACTGCAACATATCCAGGTAACATTTACCGGTCACAGTTTGCTCAGCGAAGAAAAACGGCCCATATATGTTTGTGACACTGCACAGAAAACATTCACCTTTTCAAATATCGAACATTTGTAGAGGGTGTATATACGTGGTGAGTTTGTGGTTCTTTTCATATATCTTTCATGTGTGTACGTGTAATACTTTTGAAAATATAGCCTTTCAAAAGGAATGAATCATTTATGCTAGCCCTGTATTTAAAAAAATAAGACTGTTATTTTTCGTGATTGAAACCATAAATATGTAACATAGTCGGTTTTTTTGTTGGGGGAGGTGGAAAGAAGGGGGCCCGGGGGGGGGTAAGGTGGGGAAAAAATCACCTCCCTCTGGCTTAAGCCGTCACTTGTGGCGTGGGGCGTCGTCGAAACTTTTGCCAAGTACACAGATGTGACCAGGAATTATTAAATTCCAAAAATAAATCCATTCTTCTGTATCTCCTTTTCAAGAAACCGCGAACAAAAACAGCAAGAAGCAAGACAAAAATGTTTGCCCAGCTGCTAAAACTGTCGAGGATGACGATAACAAGGGCTATCACCGTTGCCTTAAATCCGACCGTGCGGCTTTGGCGTGTTCAGGTATAGATTTAAGTGTAATCTTCTTAGAAGGGAGGCAAATCCCCAGTTCTGGGGGAGATTTTGTAATAGGAAACCCCTTCCCGGCCACCCCCTTCCACTGCGGTTCCTCTTGGAGGGACAACACAAGGACATCCTCCCTTCTCGACGGCGGGGTTGCGTTACAACGCGAGATGCTTCGTTATTTAACGAAAGGATTGCCTTTCTGAGCAACGTTTCTGCGCCCAAATGTAGCTGATTGTGGGCGGATTGTAGTGGAGGAAAAGGCTGCCGCAACAATGGATCTTAAGGCAGCGGCGGTTTTTGGAAGTAATTTTTGGTGGAGATATGGTATCCAATTTTGAGGGAACTCGGCACAATGGCAGAGGATTTTTAAAATTCAAGAAAGAGCTTTGCGTATTTTGGCAAATGCACACAAAACTGATACATGTAAACCTCTTTTTTTTAAAAAAAAATCGCATATTAACAATGTTTAGTTTGTACATACTTGAAACACTTACTTTCATACACGAAACAAAATCGAACTATCCAAAGAATTACAATACCAGACAGAAAGATAACTTCCACATTCCCAAAGTGCTGTTAACTGCAAACCAAACAGGACCTTTGTACACAGGCATCCAGTTATACAATATGTTACCATTACAAAAATTTTGAAAGTAAGGTGAAAGAATTGTTATTGGAATATACATTATATTCAGTTAAAGAATTTCATTAATTAAATAACTTTATAAAATAAATTTAGATTGTATACACTATATAATATTGTACTTTTACAACACTAGTCCACTTAAAGATATAATTTATCATTGTGTGATTTTACTATGATATTATGTTATACTATTATAAAAAATACTGCCCAATTGATGTATAGATATATATTATGTGCGATGTAAACATGTATTTTGTAATGTACATGAACCAATACCCTCAGGAGTACTTTCGGTGTCAAAATTTCTCAATAAAGTCAATCATTTACTAGCATGTTGTGATGAATTATATCATAATATTTATTTTCGATTCATTGTTGAGTTTGTTTCTAAGTGCACTTTATGCACTGAAAGGCTAGTAATAATAATAATATTTATGTAAGCTATGTGCACAATTTGACAACCAGTTACATCACTATGTCAAAATTGGTCATACAAAGTTACAGAATTGAATACATAATTATAAAATAATACAGTGGAACCTACAATGTTATACATCATCATAAATTCAAATTGTAGTTTTCAACAAGTTCAGGTTCTAAACCTCTGGCCTTATTTGGACATGTAAGAATTGAGACATACCTATGGGAATATCTGGGAATTTTATAAGATATATTATTTAATAATATTCACTATCAATTTGGAAAGTTAAGATCTTCTGTACAAAATTTATCCTTTTCATTTTTCTTCTTTCTTCTAAGTTAAACATATTCAACTGTGTTAACCATTCAGAGTAAGGTTGTTCATAGTATTTTTTTTATACTTTGTGCATAATAACCTGATAAAAAGTTTTTGAACTGATTCAACTTTTTGAAGGTGACTGGTTGCAGTCAGAAACCATAATTCATTTGCATATTCAAGAATAGGACGAACTATTGTTTTATACAGGAATATTAAGGTATCTTCTCTTTTAAAAACATTTCCATGAGAAAAATATATAACCAAGCATCTTCCTTGCTCTTTTGCAAATTTCTGAAATGTGCTCATCAAATATGAGAGAGGAGTCTATTGATATTCCTAAGTCTATATGGCTGTCGCATACTTGGATTTCATTTTGAAAACTACGAGTATTACAGTTGGAGACTATGTAATGAACTTTCTTAGTACATATTAAAACTACATTTTTTCAAGTAATTTCCATTTCATTAATCTTGCACCAATATGTCATTCTGTCGAGATCAACCTGAAGTTGAACGACATCATTATGTGTTAAAATACTCTTTAAATTTTTTATATCATCTGCATATAGTAAACATGTGCTAGATTTAAAACATAAAGTAACTTCATCATTGATAAGAACAGCAAATAGAATTGGACCAAGTTGCTACCTTTGAGGTACTCCACAAAATATTTCTTTTTTTAGAGGAAATTGTTTCACCAATCTTAACAGAGAAAGTTATATTTACTAGAAAGTTGGAAAACCATTTCAAATCGTGGTGATAATCCCATTTGATGGAGTTTATAAATTAATAGCTGATGGCTGACATTATCAATCGGTCTGGGATTGCTTCCTAATGTTAGATTTAAGGGCGTCCATTAAAACCAATAAATTTGTAATAGTAGACCTTTTTCTAAGAAAAACATGCTCATTTCCATCAATATATTGTTTAAAAGAGAAATACAAATAGTCAGCAATTATGTGTAATACTACTACTAATAATAAAAGTAAAGTAAAGTGTTCCCCTGTGCTTTGCACCACGCCATGAAGACGTATAGGGTGTGTAGAGTTAGGGCCGCACACTTTCTTGATCACGACCGAAGGTGGGGGTGATGTGGTCAGCACCAAGCCTCTGGCCATCTTTACCCCCAGAATTTCCTCCAGGTACCCACGCTGGGTGGGCGCCGGAGCCGCTTGAACAGGTGGGAAAAACTCCCGGTTCTCTCCCGCCGGGATCGAACCCGGGTCTCTCGCATGGTATTCAGACGCCCAATAAGAGTAAAATACAACTTTGTGGCCTCTTTTACCCTGCAGTCTTCAGTGATTGATTCGATGTCAATTTCCTGCAGTATTGTATATTCTATTAACATCATAGCCAGTGTCATCATTCGTTCTATCGTAGATAAAGGCGATTCGAAGTTCTACATAAGCGCTGATTTTTTTTCATTTAGACAGTTGGTAGTCTACTCAAATCCAACTCCTCTTGAAACAAATAGTCATGCTTATAATCTGAAATAAGGTTTTGGCACTACTGAAGGGGCACTACTGGGGGGGGGCACCAGGTCCCTTAAGACGCCCCTGGACCCCTTTCTATATTTTAACTAATTAGCTAATGACAAGGATTAAGTGATTCAGCAGCAGCCTATAAAAATTTCCTATGCATTATTTTAAGAGTCGCTATGATAACCAAAAAGTATTTAAAATTATTCACTAATGATGCGTTCTAGCATTTATTCATTAAAATACAGGGTGAGTCAAAAGTCAGGTTACATAGGGATTTATAGTATATCCTCAATGTGTGCACCTTGAACAGCAATGCATTTGTGGACGCGACGTTTCCAGTTCTACAGAACCTTTTGCAGAACGTCGGCATAATCATGTCTGCACATTACACAATGCGTTCCTTCAGATGCTGAATGTTCTGAATCTTCACTGAGTAGAAAAGCGCCTTTATATGCCCCCAAAGGACAAAATCCATTGGTGTAAGGCCTGGAGACCGCGGTGGCCACTCAACGGGACCACGGCGACCGATCCATGCACCAGGAAACTGAACATTCAAAAGAGAAAACGAGAAAGGAAAACGTCCTATGTAACCTGACTTTTGAGTCACCCTGTACATTAAAGTACAGAAGCATAAACAGAAATACTTTTACCATATTATGCACTTTGCAGTTACAACAGCAGTTACAACTGTAAACCTGATTCTTAAGAAAGACCAACAAAAAAAACCTTCAGTGCATCAGTAGACGCTTTTACGATGCATCATCCATTGTCTTTTCTGCATGACTAAACCCCATCCTCTAAATAAAGCGATTATTATTATCATATTTGTGATCTGTGTGCTGTATGGATGCTGAACTGGAAATTTTCAGAATGACAAGAAACTTATGAAAAATCGTAATTAAGATCCTTGTGAATAATAGGAGAAATTCACTTCAAAATATTTCGCAAGTTTCACTCCGTTACAAAGTGTTTTCCTTTAATAAGTTCGGCGTCTATGCAAAATTAAATCTGATTGAAGATGGCAAATGTATAACTGTTCACTGAAAGAATGCACATATTTTTAATAATATCGCTGACTTGAAGAAGTGCATTTGCGAAATAGAATATGAGAAATGTATCTATTTAAAAGACAGAGAAGAATATCGTGAAGCAATCACAATTGTATTAAGAAGAGGAAAGAGAACAGTACGAGAAAAGCATTACAAAAGATGATAATAGCAAACGGACAAAAGAGAGTTCATGAATAGGAGAGTGTCGAAGAGGGAATTAATTATTGGATGAGGAAAGCAATGGAAGTGCTGCGTTACTATCAACAGTAATATAATAACTTGGGTTCGATTTAATAATAAATAACAATTTAATCCATAACTCAAAATGTTACAACATGGCTAACTCCATGCTTGACAAACAAATCAACAAAATAATTGAACATCTATATTCAAAGATATTATAACATCATAGATGTTTCGCAATCTATCTACTGCAGATAGATTTTCCACACGGCAAGGGATGTTTCATACCTAAGCGACAGACGACTCGTGCCGCTTGGAAGCGAACCATGAGTAATCAATGCAACCTTTCGAACCGAAGCGACACGACAAGCTGCACGTGTCGCTCGAACTGGGCAGTTTTCTCAGTACTGTGTATAGTGTGGTCTTGATCTGCATGCACGATATTTCACACCGAAGCGTCACATGTGGCTTGGGAACGAGCCAATCAACAGCAACGTTTCACACCGTACTGACATGAAAAGGCCGCACAGGTCTGCGTTCCATTCGTGAAATCCTCACACTTGCCGCTTCCGTGTCGCTTGTCGCCTCGGTCCGAAAGCTGCCATGAGCATCAATCGATAATGTCTGTTACATACCCCACGATACGGTCACATGTGCCCAGAACCGTTTACACACAGGACATACAAGAAAGCAAATATCTTATGGGACAGTTGTGTTGTCCGTCTAACCTCGTCTACAAAAATTGCCATTGCTTCACGTTTTAGTTTCAAGTCCGATTTATGCACAAATAGGCTAATTGGGACTGGATTTACAGTTCAACTGGGATCCGATCCACTGTGCATATTCCCCCACCGGGTTTCGAGCCCGGGTACCTTTAATTACAACGTGGCGACTTACCACTACGCCAGCGGGTCCCGAGCTGCGAATACGATGTTTGGTATGAAAATACGTAGATCTAGGAAATAATAACTAAGTCCGCCCTTCTGACAGTAACAGGCAAGAACCTAAAGTTAATTGCCGATACGTAAACTTATATTTCATTAAAAAATTGAAGGCCAATATAATACTATTCTTACGTGACATAAATTTATGTGGCAGTATGAAAAATCGAATGTCAATAGCCATTATTTTTATATTTCTATATCTTTTTCTACAAACGTAAAAGAACTCTATCAACGTTTGCAATGAGTGATGATATAATGAAATTCAAGAAGAACCGCTCATGCCCACGACAGGATTCGAACCCAGGACCGCTGGCGTCGTAGCGCGCTGTGCTAACCACCCCGTCGCGGAAGTCGGCGATAACAAGTTGGAGCATATCCTAAAATGACCCTACGTGAGTTTTACTTCGTCAATTGGTTCTTACTTTCCTAAACGCACAGCCATGAAATTAGGCGCGTGGCAGAAGTTCGCGCTGTTGCCACGTCGGAGCACAACCCCGTGTGTTCGGAGGTTCAAGAGAATGAATGATCTGGTTGTAGAGTTGGTTTTTGTAATCCGTGTGATACAAACTGTCTTTGCGCAAAAGGTCAAGGATGACACAAAAGTGCCCCGGAGAGAGGTCGGCCTGACGCTCCAACTAGGCTAACTTAACGTTTAGTTTATGTTTTTAATAAAATAAATTACTGCCTTGGTCAGCATATTTATTTTTCATAATCAACCTGAAGTTGAACGACATCATTATGTGTTAAAATACTCTTTAATTTTTTTATATCATCTGCATATAGTAAACATGTGCTAGATTTAAAACATAAAGTAACATCATTGATAAGAACAGCAAATAGAATTGGGCCAAGTGGCGACCTTTGAGGTACTCCAGAAAATATTTCTTTTTTTAGAGGAAATTGTTTCACCAATCTTAACAGAGAAAGTTATATTTACTAGAAAGTTGGAAAACCATTTCAAATCGTGGTGATAATCCCATTTGGTGGAGTTTATGAATTAATAGCTGATGGCTGACATTACCAAAGGCTTTATCCAAGGCAATAAATAAAATATCAGTCTGGGATTGTTTCCTAATGTTAGATTTAAGCGTGTCTATTAAAAGCAATAAATTTGTAATAGTAGACCTTTTTCTAAGAAAAACATGCTCATTTCCATCAATATATTGTTTAAAAGAGAAATACAAATAGTCAGCAATTATGTGTAATACTAATAATAATAATAAAAGTAAAGTAAAGTGTTCCCCTGTGCTTTGCACCACGCCATGAAGACGTATAGGGTGTGTAGAGTTAGGGCGGCACACTTTCTTGATCACGACCGAAGGTGGGGGTGATGTGGTCAGCACCAAGCCTCTGGCCACCTTTACCCCCCAGAATTTCCTCCAGGTACCCACGCTGGGTGGGCGCCGGAGCCGCTTGAATAGGTGGGAAAAACTCCCGGTTCTCTCCCGCCGGGATCGAACCCGGGTCTCTCGCATGGTATTCAGACGCCCAATAAGAGTAAAATACAACTTTTTGGCCTCTTTTACCCTGCAGTCTTCAGTGATTGATTCGATGTCAATTTCCTGCAGTATTGTATATTCTATTAACATCATAGCCAGTGTCATCATTCGTTCTATCGTAGATAAAGGCGATTCGAAGTTCTACATAAGCGCTGATTTTTTTTTCATTTAGACAGTTGGTAGTCTACTCAAATCCAACTCCTCTTGAAACAAATAGTCATGCTTATAATCTGAAATAAGGTTTTGGCACTACTGAAGGGGCACTACTGGGGTGGGGGGGGCACCAGGTCCCTTAAGACGCCCCTGGACCCCTTTCTATATTTTAACTAATTAGCTAATGACAAGGATTAAGTGATTCAGCAGCAGCCTATAAAAATTTCCTATGCATTATTTTAAGAGTCGCTATGATAACCAAAAAGTATTTAAAATTATTCACTAATGATGCGTTCTAGCATTTATTCATTAAAATACAGGGTGAGTCAAAAGTCAGGTTACATAGGGATTTATAGTATATCCTCAATGTGTGCACCTTGAACAGCAATGCATTTGTGGACGCGACGTTTCCAGTTCTACAGAACCTTTTGCAGAACGTCGGCATAATCATGTCTGCACATTACACAATGCGTTCCTTCAGATGCTGAATGTTCTGAATCTTCACTGAGTAGAAAAGCGCCTTTATATGCCCCCAAAGGACAAAATCCATTGGTGTAAGGCCTGGAGACCGCGGTGGCCACTCAACGGGACCACGGCGACCGATCCATGCACCAGGAAACTGAACATTCAAAAGAGAAAACGAGAAAGGAAAACGTCCTATGTAACCTGACTTTTGAGTCACCCTGTACATTAAAGTACAGAAGCATAAACAGAAATACTTTTACCATATTATGCACTTTGCAGTTACAACAGCAGTTACAACTGTAAACCTGATTCTTAAGAAAGACCAACAAAAAAAACCTTCAGTGCATCAGTAGACGCTTTTACGATGCATCATCCATTGTCTTTTCTGCATGACTAAACCCCATCCTCTAAATAAAGCGATTATTATTATCATATTTGTGATCTGTGTGCTGTATGGATGCTGAACTGGAAATTTTCAGAATGACAAGAAACTTATGAAAAATCGTAATTAAGATCCTTGTGAATAATAGGAGAAATTCACTTCAAAATATTTCGCAAGTTTCACTCCGTTACAAAGTGTTTTCCTTTAATAAGTTCGGCGTCTATGCAAAATTAAATCTGATTGAAGATGGCAAATGTATAACTGTTCACTGAAAGAATGCACATATTTTTAATAATATCGCTGACTTGAAGAAGTGCATTTGCGAAATAGAATATGAGAAATGTATCTATTTAAAAGACAGAGAAGAATATCGTGAAGCAATCACAATTGTATTAAGAAGAGGAAAGAGAACAGTACGAGAAAAGCATTACAAAAGATGATAATAGCAAACGGACAAAAGAGAGTTCATGAATAGGAGAGTGTCGAAGAGGGAATTAATTATTGGATGAGGAAAGCAATGGAAGTGCTGCGTTACTATCAACAGTAATATAATAACTTGGGTTCGATTTAATAATAAATAACAATTTAATCCATAACTCAAAATGTTACAACATGGCTAACTCCATGCTTGACAAACAAATCAACAAAATAATTGAACATCTATATTCAAAGATATTATAACATCATAGATGTTTCGCAATCTATCTACTGCAGATAGATTTTCCACACGGCAAGGGATGTTTCATACCTAAGCGACAGACGACTCGTGCCGCTTGGAAGCGAACCATGAGTAATCAATGCAACCTTTCGAACCGAAGCGACACGACAAGCTGCACGTGTCGCTCGAACTGGGCAGTTTTCTCAGTACTGTGTATAGTGTGGTCTTGATCTGCATGCACGATATTTCACACCGAAGCGTCACATGTGGCTTGGGAACGAGCCAATCAACAGCAACGTTTCACACCGTACTGACATGAAAAGGCCGCACAGGTCTGCGTTCCATTCGTGAAATCCTCACACTTGCCGCTTCCGTGTCGCTTGTCGCCTCGGTCCGAAAGCTGCCATGAGCATCAATCGATAATGTCTGTTACATACCCCACGATACGGTCACATGTGCCCAGAACCGTTTACACACAGGACATACAAGAAAGCAAATATCTTATGGGACAGTTGTGTTGTCCGTCTAACCTCGTCTACAAAAATTGCCATTGCTTCACGTTTTAGTTTCAAGTCCGATTTATGCACAAATAGGCTAATTGGGACTGGATTTACAGTTCAACTGGGATCCGATCCACTGTGCATATTCCCCCACCGGGTTTCGAGCCCGGGTACCTTTAATTACAACGTGGCGACTTACCACTACGCCAGCGGGTCCCGAGCTGCGAATACGATGTTTGGTATGAAAATACGTAGATCTAGGAAATAATAACTAAGTCCGCCCTTCTGACAGTAACAGGCAAGAACCTAAAGTTAATTGCCGATACGTAAACTTATATTTCATTAAAAAATTGAAGGCCAATATAATACTATTCTTACGTGACATAAATTTATGTGGCAGTATGAAAAATCGAATGTCAATAGCCATTATTTTTATATTTCTATATCTTTTTCTACAAACGTAAAAGAACTCTATCAACGTTTGCAATGAGTGATGATATAATGAAATTCAAGAAGAACCGCTCATGCCCACGACAGGATTCGAACCCAGGACCGCTGGCGTCGTAGCGTGCTGTGCTAACCACCCCGTCGCGGAAGTCGGCGATAACAAGTTGGAGCATATCCTAAAATGACCCTACGTGAGTTTTACTTCGTCAATTGGTTCTTACTTTCCTAAACGCACAGCCATGAAATTAGGCGCGTGGCAGAAGTTCGCGCTGTTGCCACGTCGGAGCACAACCCCGTGTGTTCGGAGGTTCAAGAGAATGAATGATCTGGTTGTAGAGTTGGTTTTTGTAATCCGTGTGATACAAACTGTCTTTGCGCAAAAGGTCAAGGATGACACAAAAGTGCCCCGGAGAGAGGTCGGCCTGACGCTCCAACTAGGCTAACTTAACGTTTAGTTTATGTTTTTAATAAAATAAATTACTGCCTTGGTCAGCATATTTATTTTTCATAATCAACCTGAAGTTGAACGACATCATTATGTGTTAAAATACTCTTTAATTTTTTTATATCATCTGCATATAGTAAACATGTGCTAGATTTAAAACATAAAGTAACATCATTGATAAGAACAGCAAATAGAATTGGGCCAAGTGGCGACCTTTGAGGTACTCCAGAAAATATTTCTTTTTTTAGAGGAAATTGTTTCACCAATCTTAACAGAGAAAGTTATATTTACTAGAAAGTTGGAAAACCATTTCAAATCGTGGTGATAATCCCATTTGGTGGAGTTTATGAATTAATAGCTGATGGCTGAAATTACCAAAGGCTTTATCCAAGGCAATAAATAAAATATCAGTCTGGGATTGTTTCCTAATGTTAGATTTAAGCGTGTCTATTAAAAGCAATAAATTTGTAATAGTAGACCTTTTTCTAAGAAAAACATGCTCATTTCCATCAATATATTGTTTAAAAGAGAAATACAAATAGTCAGCAATTATGTGTAATACTAATAATAATAATAAAAGTAAAGTAAAGTGTTCCCCTGTGCTTTGCACCACGCCATGAAGACGTATAGGGTGTGTAGAGTTAGGGCGGCACACTTTCTTGATCACGACCGAAGGTGGGGGTGATGTGGTCAGCACCAAGCCTCTGGCCACCTTTACCCCCCAGAATTTCCTCCAGGTACCCACGCTGGGTGGGCGCCGGAGCCGCTTGAATAGGTGGGAAAAACTCCCGGTTCTCTCCCGCCGGGATCGAACCCGGGTCTCTCGCATGGTATTCAGACGCCCAATAAGAGTAAAATACAACTTTGTGGCCTCTTTTACCCTGCAGTCTTCAGTGATTGATTCGATGTCAATTTCCTGCAGTATTGTATATTCTATTAACATCATAGCCAGTGTCATCATTCGTTCTATCGTAGATAAAGGCGATTCGAAGTTCTACATAAGCGCTGATTTTTTTTCATTTAGACAGTTGGTAGTCTACTCAAATCCAACTCCTCTTGAAACAAATAGTCATGCTTATAATCTGAAATAAGGTTTTGGCACTACTGAAGGGGCACTACTGGGGGGGGGGGCACCAGGTCCCTTAAGACGCCCCTGGACCCCTTTCTATATTTTAACTAATTAGCTAATGACAAGGATTAAGTGATTCAGCAGCAGCCTATAAAAATTTCCTATGCATTATTTTAAGAGTCGCTATGATAACCAAAAAGTATTTAAAATTATTCACTAATGATGCGTTCTAGCATTTATTCATTAAAATACAGGGTGAGTCAAAAGTCAGGTTACATAGGGATTTATAGTATATCCTCAATGTGTGCACCTTGAACAGCAATGCATTTGTGGACGCGACGTTTCCAGTTCTACAGAACCTTTTGCAGAACGTCGGCATAATCATGTCTGCACATTACACAATGCGTTCCTTCAGATGCTGAATGTTCTGAATCTTCACTGAGTAGAAAAGCGCCTTTATATGCCCCCAAAGGACAAAATCCATTGGTGTAAGGCCTGGAGACCGCGGTGGCCACTCAACGGGACCACGGCGACCAATCCATGCACCAGGAAACTGAACATTCAAAAGAGAAAACGAGAAAGGAAAACGTCCTATGTAACCTGACTTTTGAGTCACCCTGTACATTAAAGTACAGAAGCATAAACAGAAATACTTTTACCATA
Source organism: Lepisma saccharinum (assembly GCF_977018435.1). NCBI lineage: Eukaryota > Metazoa > Arthropoda > Insecta > Zygentoma > Lepismatidae > Lepisma > Lepisma saccharinum. Next base: position 51,336,882 of record NC_139255.1, read on the forward strand.
TTATGCACTTTGCAGTTACAACAGCAGTTACAACTGTAAACCTGATTCTTAAGAAAGATCAACAAAAAAAACCTTCAGTGCATCAGTAGACGCTTTTACGATGCATCATCCATTGTCTTTTCTGCATGACTAAACCCCATCCTCTAAATAAAGCGATTATTATTATCATATTTGTGATCTGTGTGCTGTATGGATGCTGAACTGGAAATTTTCAGAATGACAAGAAACTTATGAAAAATCGTAATTAAGATCCTTGTGAATAATAGGAGAAATTCACTTCAAAATATTTCGCAAGTTTCACTCCGTTACAAAGTGTTTTCCTTTAATAAGTTCGGCGTCTATGCAAAATTAAATCTGATTGAAGATGGCAAATGTATAACTGTTCACTGAAAGAATGCACATATTTTTAATAATATCGCTGACTTGAAGAAGTGCATTTGCGAAATAGAATATGAGAAATGTATCTATTTAAAAGACAGAGAAGAATATCGTGAAGCAATCACAATTGTATTAAGAAGAGGAAAGAGAACAGTACGAGAAAAGCATTACAAAAGATGATAATAGCAAACGGACAAAAGAGAGTTCATGAATAGGAGAGTGTCGAAGAGGGAATTAATTATTGGATGAGGAAAGCAATGGAAGTGCTGCGTTACTATCAACAGTAATATAATAACTTGGGTTCGATTTAATAATAAATAACAATTTAATCCATAACTCAAAATGTTACAACATGGCTAACTCCATGCTTGACAAACAAATCAACAAAATAATTGAACATCTATATTCAAAGATATTATAACATCATAGATGTTTCGCAATCTATCTACTGCAGATAGATTTTCCACACGGCAAGGGATGTTTCATACCTAAGCGACAGACGACTCGTGCCGCTTGGAAGCGAACCATGAGTAATCAATGCAACCTTTCGAACCGAAGCGACACGACAAGCTGCACGTGTCGCTCGAACTGGGCAGTTTTCTCAGTACTGTGTATAGTGTGGTCTTGATCTGCATGCACGATATTTCACACCGAAGCGTCACATGTGGCTTGGGAACGAACCAATCAACAACAACGTTTCACACCGTACTGACATGAAAAGGCCGCACAGGTCTGCGTTCCATTCGTGAAATCCTCACACTTGCCGCTTCCGTGTCGCTTGTCGCCTCGGTCTGAAAGCTGCCATGAGCATCAATCGATAATGTCTGTTACATACCCCAAGATACGGTCACATGTGCCCAGACCCGTTTTCACACAGGACATACAAGGAAGCAAATATCTTATGGGGCAGTTGTGTTGTCCGTCTAACCTCGTCTACAAAAATTGCCATAGCTTCACGTTTTAGTTTCAAGTCCGATTTATGCACAAATAGGCTAATTGGGACTGGATTTACAGTTCAACTGGGATCCGATCCACTGTGCATATTCCCCCACCGGGTTTCGAGCCCGGGTACTTTTAATTACAACTTGGCGACTTACCACTACGCCAGCGCGTCCCGAGCTGCGAATACGATGTTTGGTATGAAAATATGTAGATCTAGGAAATAATAACTAAGTCCGCCCTTCTGACAGTAACAGGCAAGAACCTAAAGTTAATTGCCGATACGTAAACTTATATTTTATTAAAATATTGAAGGCCAATATAATACTATTCTTACGTGACATAAATTTATGTGGCAGTATGAAAAATCGAATGTCAATAGCCATTATTTTTATATTTCTATATCTTTTTCTATAAATGTAAAAGAACTCTATCAACTTTTGCAATGAGTGATGATATAATGAAATTCAAGAAGAACCACTCATGACAGGATTCGAACCCAGGACCGCTGGCGTCGTAGCGCGCTGTGCTAACCACCCCGTCGCGGAAGTCGGCGATAACAAGTTGGAGCATATCCTAAAATGACCCTACGTGAGTTTTACTTCATCAATTGGTTCTTACTTTCCTAAACGCACGGCCATGAAATTAGGCGCGTGGCAGAAGTTCGCGCTGTTGCCACATCGAAGCACAACCCCGTGTGTTCGGAGGTAAAAGAGAATGAAAGATCTCGTTGTAGAGTTGGTCTTTGTAATCCGTGTGATACAAACTGTCTTTGCGCGAAAGTTCAAGGATGACACAAAAGTGCCCCGGAGAGAGGTCGGCCTCACGCTCCAACTAGGCAACGCAGCCCGGTTGACGTTGCCACACAGTGCGCGGGAACCAGCGACTTTTGTCCCGCTCTCGCTTTGCTTCTCCCACATGTGGCAACAGCGCAATTCTGCTCAGCCGCCTATTTTCATGGCCGTGCGTTTATTGACATTTATATTTGAACGACCCTCGTATATATATAATTCGGTATTAACTGAGCATACGCAAGAGTTACGACACACTTCATATCCCATCTGTCATGATGCAAGTAGCCAAAACACTGACGAACCAAATCGCATTAATCAACCATTAGAAGCATTACTGGAAGGCAATTCATCATGAAGGGTATTTGGACAGTTCAAATTGAAAATCAAATGCGGGGGGCAAAAATGTAACCATATTTTGATTGTGTCCCCCGCCGCTCCAGAAAGTGTGCATTTAATTTGGCTAATGTAGCCGGTAGGTGTGCATCAGCTATTGATTGCCAAGGGACAATCTAACACGTGTAGCTTACTAAATCACATTTGTTGCCCAGCAGGATTAAAAGAAAAAAAAACGTTTCGGGAAAGTTGGGTGAAAAAAAAAAAGCAAAATAGGTTAACAGGTTCAGGCTGTGGTAGGAGGTCTATATTGAAGCATGTGTGCCAACCAACCCGAGGCTGTCTCCGCCGGTCAGCGAGCCAATCAATATTCCCGAATGTCTACACACGTGGTGTTAGTCATCAATCAAGAGGAATGACGTAATCGGGTGGGCAGTTTTCAAGATGATTGTACGCTGAAATTTCAGCCCTCCGTTTCAGATTTTGCGTGTTTGCTCAGGCTGCATACGGAGCTGCTGCTCCATCATGTGCGTATTAGCATCCCTGACAGCACTCACGTGTACACATGTTAGCATATACCTGTGCGTACATGTTAACATAACAAGTACAGGCTGGTTCAAAAGCAGGTGACCTTTTTTCGTGTGTCATCATTCGTGTTCCTTATGTTAAATTTCAATTAAAGATTTAGGTGGTTCGGATGCAAGCGATTCAATTTGGTACGACTAGTCATGATGTTCACTGAGAAGCACCGAGTCAGAGAGCTTTCAAGAGAGAATACTGATGTAAGGTAGCATGTCGTTCGAGTCTTCCACGCTCGAGCATTCACAAAGAGATTTTTATGTGACAATAATCGTAGACACCTCTATGCAAAATATCCGGTTTGGTCGTTTCAGCCCACAATCATGCCTCATTTTCACATATCACTGTATCGGTAAGATAGACGAAACTATACTGCTGGACAAAAAAAACCGGACACCTTAATATTTGACATCTGAATTGCAATTACTTATGAATTACGCTCTCAGTTAAGTATTGAACAATTGAACATTCATTATTGAACAGTTTTCCGTTTATTATTTATCTATTTATTTATTTATTTACTCGTATTTACTTATTTGGAACACTTAGTAGGCTCAAAATTAATTTCATGCAATTTTGTTTTAATTTATTGATTTTCAATTCCTGTTGATGTTATTTTGTTTAATGTCTAGAGAGGCATGAATTTTGGTTCATAGTAACCATAGTAACATATTATTGACATTGTCATTGCTGGTATTTTTCTTGCAAGTGTATTGTAAGTTTGCTGCTAGCTTGAAAATGAGACGTGAAGAGGTAGTGTAAAAGCAGTAGCTCTTCGCGATGATGGTCGTAGTGTACACTATATTGCTAGGGTGCTAAATATAGCACGAAGTACTATCCATGAAGGTCTCAGACGGTATGACGCAACCGGTTCCTATGGTAGAAGACCGGGTTCTGGTCAGAAACGATGCACAACAGCACGAGAAGATCGTTTAATGCGTATCATAGTCTTAAGAGACCGTCGTACGACTTCAAATATTGTGGCACAGCATTTGAGAAATGTTCATAGAGCTGTGGTTTCTTCACGAACAGTTCGTAGAAGACTGAATGAAAGTGGTTTATCATCTCGGAGGCCGGCTGCAGGTCTCAGGTTGTTAGCACGTCACCGGAAGCGAAGACTGGAATTTTCTACAAAACACTTACGTTGGAATGTGGAGCAGTGGGAAAAGGTTTTATTCTCTGATGAGTCAGAATTCAACCTACGTTCATCAGACGGGCTTGAACATGTGTATAGAAGACCTAATGAGCGTTATGCACAATGTTGTTTCGTTGAAATAACACCCTTTGGAGGCAGTGGTGCCATGGTCTGAGGAGGTATTTCTTTACAAGGACGTACAGAGTTGGTTCTTGTAGAGAATGGGGCAATGACAGCTTGCAGGTATATTACAGAATGTGTGGCAGATCATGTAGTACCATATGCACCATTCATAGGCCCGGACTTTGTTTTTATGCATGACAATGTGCGTCCTCACGTTGCGAATATTGTCACGGAGTACTTGGACAGTAGTGTATATTAAGCGGTTCAAAGTAGTACTTTGTAGGTATCTCTTTTTTTTATCAATTGAATATCAGTTTTTGACATATTTTGACAATTTTTTGTCGATGTTTTAGCGTTCAGCGATGTTTTAGTACAAATTTTCACTGCACTATTTTTTCCCCCACTCGTACTTGGTAGGTATATCACGATCTTACGTGATATAACTTAACCTATTTTTTTTCTTACGATTTTTTAAATTGTTTTTACGATCCTAAGTGATATAACTTAACCTATCATTTTTTTTTTATTTACGCACCGAACTAACCTACAAGGGATTCTGTTTGTTTTAATATTTCAGTATTTTAAGGTTTTCACAAATTTTATATAACCTAAAATGTGTTGGATGTTGAATTTTTTTTTTTAGTATGTGGCAATTTTTGTTACGAATATTTTAAAACTGTTCCGTCACACTCTCGTTCTTCACGTCGTACGCGAAGGACTTCTCGGCGACCAGGATGACGCTGCATAGAGTATCGGTAGGCAAGGCTTCGTGGAACTCGCAGACGACCTTGATGTTGGTGCGATCGTTGATAGGGGTAAAAAGACAGTTCTACGCCAGAAAATGATGCGTTTTTTGCAACCTTAACGGAAAATATCGTAAACGCAAACGCGAAAGTGATAAGATAACTCCGTTTCCGGTCGCCATTTTGGATTTCCGAACATAGGTTCTATTCATATTTTACTTACATATAGGCGTACGTGATGAATCCGAAAACAGATTTTTACTAAGTCTTACCGTTTCCAAGATAACCCCACTTCCTGTCACCATTTTGGATTTCCGAACATATGTTCTATTCATATTTTACTTACATATAGGCGTACGTGATGAATCCGAAAACAGATTTTTCCTAAGTCTTACCGTTTCCAAGATAACCCCACTTCCGGTCGCCATTTTCGATTTCCGATCATAGGTTCTATTCATACTTTTTCTCACGTATAGGTGTACGTGATGAATCACCAAACAGATTTTTCCTAAGTCTTACCGTTTCCAAGATAACCCCACTTCCGGTCGCCATTTTCGATTTCCGATCATAGGTTCTATTCATACTTTTTCTCACATATAGGTGTACATGATGAATCACCAAACAGATTTTTCCTAAGTCTTACCGTTTCCAAGATAACCCCACTTCCGGTCGCCATTTTGGATTTCCGCACAAAGGTTTTATTCATATTTTACTTACGTATAGGCGTACATGATGAATCCGCAAACAAATTTTTCCTAAGTCTTACCGTTTCCAAGATAACCCCACTTCCGGTCGCCATTTTGGATTTCCGAGCATAGGTTCTATTCATACTTTTTCTCACGTATAGGTGTACATGTTGAATCAGCAAACAGATTTTTCCTAAGTCTTACCGTTTCTAAGATAATCCCACTTCCGGTCGCCATTTTCGATTTCCGAACATAGGTTCTATTTATATTTTTTCTCACGTATAGGTGTACATGATGAATCCGCAAACAGATTTTTTGCTAAGTCTTACCGTTTCCAAGATAACCCCACTTCCGGTCGCCATTTTGGATTTCCGAACATACGTTCTATTCATATTTTACTTACATATAGGCGTAAATGATGAATCCGCAAACAGAATTTTCCCAAGTCATGAATTGGAGGGTTCTATGACAACCTATATAAATTCTCGTAACAGAACAGAAAACACACAAAAAAAACAAAAAAAAAACAATACTGTGGTCACTACAACAAATAGTCTTCTTCAACCCCAATCCAACAAACCAAAAAATCATCATCCTAACTAGAACCATGTAACTATCTGCCATCTGTTAGAGGTTTTGTGAACTAAGTGGTGCTTTGTTTGTGTGTACAATGCTTTTTGCACTTGGTTATCATCACCTAACATGTTATTAATTGTTTTTTAAAATTAATTACAACTGAAAACTAATAATTAATATTATCTAAAGTTACTAATTAATATTATACAAGTAATTGATATATTTTTTTTGTTCTTGTTGCTAGTGTTGGGTAATTATAGTTGTTGCAAAATATAAGCTCTCGCGTATGACAGTTTCTGAGTTTTGTTGGGTATATATAGACGAATCGAAATTTTACATGGTATGTTAAATTGTATGTTAGGGTACATGGTAGGAGAAATCATTGTATATTAGAGCGCTCTTTTAATGATTTGCCTATAACTGCATACAGGCAGCCGTAAATTTAGCATAAAATATCCTGAAACGTTGAAACGTTTACCGGAACGTTGAAACGTTTATACAAAAAGGTTGAAACGTATTGTCGCGAATAGTCGAACGTGTCGCGAGAGGCAAAATAATTCTAAAAAATAACTCCCAAATTCAAAATAGGTCAAACAAAAAAAAACATAGAACCTTCGGTATTGCGTTTTTTAACCAACCTGCCCCCGGAAGTGATGTATAAAATTTTCAAAAATTGCATCGGGTAAAAATAACAACATCCTTTAAATAATCAACATTGCTGAAATTTCTCCGGCGTTCGCTGGATAATCATGAAAAATTACATTTCTAAAATTGCAGGGAGAAGAACTAATAATCTAGAAGTCTCGATTGTGATAGCAGGAGAGATGGACGCGACTCTGGACGAAAACGAGAAGACGAAGAAGAAGAACATAAGGAGATTAATCGATGCGGACAAGATAAACGATGATCTGATCAATAATATTACAGCATTCTTGCTTCGTTCGTAATAAAATTAACAAGTTATAAAGAGAATAGCAATCCAATTACGGAACTTGTCATTTGACCTCCTTAACGACCTTTTTATTCTAAAACAAAAAAAAATTATTGGAAGTTTCCGGTTCGTCTCATTTCGCGATTCATCCTCATATCCACGATGAATTTAGGAGGTGCAGGCTTGTATATATTCCATCTTTCATTCGGAGGGGCAGCGTAAACCGAGCACCTAATTAACCATTCAATGATGATAATAATAATTACAACAGCGTTTATGATCAGAAAGCAAAAATTATCATGGAAGAGCTTTACTGTGTTCCACCTCCTTTTGAATATCCCCCTCTCTCCTCTGAAGCATGCATTCGCTGTTCATAATTTTCGTCCTTGATTTCTAATATTTTTCCCGCTCGTCAGTCAAAAGCGTGTTTCTTTGGTTTTTGGAGCACAGCTCTTCATTTCCATTTTTCTCTCAACGCACAAATTTATGTTATAAAGTCACGGAAATTCTTATCTTCTTTGCATCGCATAATTGAATAATTGAAGTAAAAACACGATGTAAGTGCTATTGGTAAACCTACGAGGAAAATTAGTTTTGTAGGAATTCCCTTGTCAATATAAATAGCATGTTGCTGTCTTTTGGTTTCTGAAATATGTGAAATTATATTACATTTGTATACTAATTAACTAACAAACTCTCTAAGCTTCTTGAATCCGAAAGTTCATGGCTGCAGAAATATGGGTTTTCCATTTGTAATTATCCTGAGCAAGATTTATATACATTCTATTCCATCTTTACCGATTTCTTTTAGGTCCATCTTCGTTTTGGTCCTTTACCATCAGGTTTCCCAACAAGAATCCTGTAAACTCTTATTTTTTTTCCTTTCTCATTCGTGCCTACCCAAGTCTTCGTGATTTAATCATCAATCTAATAATATTTGAAAATAAATATAAATTATGTACTTCTAAATTATGTAACCTTCTCCATTCACTTGTTTCTTCATCCCTTTTAGGCTGAAATATTTTCCTAAGGATCTTGTTTTCAAATACTCTCAATTTATCTTCAAGGGATCAAGTTTTCGCATCCATAGGCAAAATTACTGTTTTGTATATTTTAAGATTTAGTTCCTTAGATATTAAACGAGGAGACAGAGAAATAATAACATGTATTTTCCGAATTAAGCCTTTTTTTCATTTCCTCTTTAATATAATTTTCATTTGTTAGTATTACTCCCAAGTACTTGACATTGGAAAACTGGTTCAAACGAGTAATTATCACTTGGTTTCGGCCTGTAATTTTCTCTTTGCTAACTTCCTTAACTGCTTTGAAAAATATTTTAGCATTATTCTTAATTGTATTTACATCATCTGCATATGCTAACAGTTGAGTCAAATCGTTTAATTTTAGTACTTCGTTAGTTTCTTTTACCTTCCTAATAGCATATTCTAAGGTAAAATTAAAGAGCAATGGATATGTTGCATCTTTTTTTAAAAACCTATCATGAATTGTACATTTGTCAGTCATATTAACAAGATTCTAAATCGATAATATATTTATCTCTTTTGATGGAATCATATGTTTCATTTTTTTTAAATGGAGGTACATTTTCGTTATATTCCCACTTTTCTCAAGTGTCTGTCTGATGTGAAAAATTTGGTTTGTTACGTTTAAATCCACATTGATAATCACATATATTTTCATTAGCATATGGGGTTAGTCTTGCTAAAAGAATATGAGATAATATTTTTATATTTTGTTGAGAGTAGAGAAAAATTCCACGGTAATTATTTCAGTTCATTTTATCACCTTTTTTTAAACACAGGAACAATTATGGATTCTTTCCACTGTTGAAGGTTTTTCTTCTTCTTTATTCCATATTAAACAAATCAATTTATGAATTTGACATATTTATTTATTGAGAAAATTCCAGATACAGCACAGGTGGCCATTTTACACTGAAATTGTCAACAACGAGAAAGCAATAATAATAAGTAAAAAAAATTAAGAGTAACAAAACAACATAAAAGTAAGTATCAAATTGACAAAAAAATAACTAAAAAATGGCACTATGTGATTAATTACAAGCATTTCTTCTGATGGAAGACCGAAAGGCAAGCTCGGAGGAAAATAGTACACCGTGTCCATAAATATATTGTCATATTTTAAAGTGGTATTACGTCGCTTTGGATAATCGTATTTAAATAAAATTGGTGACATTTGAAAGAAAAAAACTCAAATATTTTTTGTGCATGTCAACAATGGACACCAATATCAACAATGAACAAGTATCGAAACGTCAAGTCATTTTTTCTTTCGAGCGGCCACTGTGAAAGGTCCAGCTTATCTTGACATGCTCACTGAATCCTTATTTCCACAATTGGAAGAAAATGAAGCCAATACATTTATTTTTCACCTCCTCACTGGCATTTACATGTTCGGAAACATCAGAATGAGCGGCTTGGATTGGACGTGCCGGAAATGATGACAATTGGTCGCCATTGCCTCAAAACCTGCAAGAACTGCAAATTCGCATCACTTCTGCAATCCAGTCCATGTTGGAGCGTGTGTGGCATGAATGGGAATATCGCCTTGATGTCTGCAGGGGCACTCGTGGGGGGAGGGGGGGCACATTCAATGTCTACGAGTTGTAAAATAAAATATTTGAGTTTTTCTTTCAAATGTCACCAATTTCATTTAAATACGGTTATCCAAAGCGACGTAATACTAATCTGCGAGAAGGGTTAGAAATCACGTAGAGGCTCTCGTGTAGTTTAGCACGTAATAAAAAAAAATGCAAAATACCCCGACAACGTTTCAGCTACTAGGACCTCATTACCATGAGCCTAATCCCAGTAAGCCACATACACACCTGTTCTTCGTATCGCATATGCTAGTAAGTCAGATGACATCATTGGAGAATCACATTTCCCCCCATGAGCCCACCACAACAAACGTCGCACATGCTAGAAGAAACAGGATCAGGATATTTTATGCTAAATTTACGGCTGCCTGTATGCAGTTATAGGCAAATCATTAAAAGAGCGCTCTAATATACAATGATTTCTCCTACCATGTACCCTAACATACAATTTAACATACCATGTAAAATTTCGATTCGTCTATAAGTAGGGTAGCCAGGCCGGTTCTGCAACCGAAAATGGCGCTCGGTGGCGCTCGCAGTGTTGCTAACTCCTCACTTGAAAAAATCACCAAGGTTTTTGTTTTTGGGTCTAACCTAACCTCAAGCAAGGAGCTGGCAACACTGCTTGAGGCTTTTCTCGCAGTGTGGCCAACTCACCCCAAGAATATTTCACCATGTGATATTTTACAAGCGAAGCTAACCTACGAATGGGAGTTGGCAATACTGATTAGTGTAATCAGCTCAGTTGAGCGCCATCAATTGGCGATCAGTGTTGCCAACTCACCCCAAGAATATTTCACCATGTGATATTTTACAAGCAAAGATAACCTACGAATGGGAGTTGGCAACACTGACTAGTGGAGGTGCACGGGTTGAGTGCCATCAATTGCGGTTCAGTGTTGCCAACTCACCTCAAGAATATTTCACCACATGTTATTTTTACAGGCGAAGCTAACCTACAAATGGGAGTTGGCAACACTGACTAGTGAAGGTGCACGGGTTGAGTGCCATCAATTGATGTTGCCAGTGTTGCCAACTCACCTCAAGAATATTTCACCATGTGATATTTTACAGGCGAAGCTAACCTACAAATAGAAGTTGACAACACTGGTAACATCAATTGCGGTTCAATGTTGCCAACTTACCTGAAGAATATTTCATCATGTGATATTTTACAGGCAAAGCTAACCTACAAATGGGGAGTTGGCAACACTGACTAATAGAAGTGGCCAGGGTTGCGTCCGAATCAACAGCAGATGTCACCTAGAGCGCTGTTCCATCTGGGACTCAGCCAATCTCTGTTGTCCGAATTTGCGGTAGACGTGGAGTCGGAGGGAGGCGCGACAGATGCACGCTTGGCAGCCATATTCTAACTTTTACTTTGTACAGACAACATTTACTGATTAGAGGATGTAAAACTCTATATTTTAATATTTTATCGATAATACTGAATGCAGAAAACTTGTAAATAATGAAATAGCGTGTTATATTTTTAATGTGAGTAGTTAGGTGGAAATCATTGTCATGTTTGTTTGCGCCCCAGAGCGCGGTGGCGGGCTGACACCTGGCGGGAAAAGTGACAGCCGTACTACAAGGGGACATGCAGATTCGGACGACTTGGACGCGACTTCGAGTGCACGCGAGAGCAACGGGGGAGAACGGGATGGAGCGCTTGCCAATCCGGACACGGCTTTTGTAAACCTCTCTCGGGAACGATGTGCCACACACGCGCGCGCGCGCGCTGGCGCCTCTTATTATTTTTGTATTATGGCGCAAACACATCTAGAAAAACTACAATTTTGCTCCCTCTCCTCTCTGCGTGTGCTATCAACAATACGTAGGCCTTGGGACGACGAAAGTTACACAACGGTGAGCCTCGTCAGTACACCTACCCCCAACATCTGGAGTGTGTAAGTACATAATAGCGGGTCGCTTGGGTGTATACAATTTGTTTTGTTTATATTTTGTTTCAGAGCGAGCGAGATAACCGGAGCATGCAGGCACACAACAGCGAGCTGGGATGGAAGATCGTCAGCATATCCGGAGCGTGCAGGTACATAATAGCGAGCTGCTTGGGCGTTAGCGTGGCTTCGCCGGATGCAATACACACGATGCTTAGGTTACAACAGGTTGTTAACATTAGCTTTGGGGAAGAATATTCTAGAGAAGATTGTCTCAGAACATTTTCATAGTTTCACACTTCTATTAGATTGGTAGAAAAATATATTAGTGGGCAATAAAATCTGAAGAAGATTTGTGTCTAGCAAAAATAAGCTAAATAGAATTACACATGCATACAATATTTATTGTGTTTTTTCTATCTACAATCATATTTTTCTTATATATTTTTTTAATTTTTTTTATAGAGTTGATTAAAGCATATATTTGAGGAAGGCAACACCACCCATATATAAATAAACATACCCCGAAAAAATGCGCTCCATGAAAAGTTGCCCTGTGTGCGAAAAAACTATATCAAGCGAACATTTTGCAAGACATTGTCGCACCTGCGTGCCAGGCAAGTATTTGGCTGCCACCGAACTGTGTTCCGGATGTAATAAACATATTACAATTGCGTATGCCAAAAAGCATAAGCTTACTTGCCTAAGCAAAAATACATCTGGGGCCCAGCCTTCGACCTCCACCAAGAGGAAGGCGGAAGCAGCCTCCATCAATGCACCACTCGCCAAACGCGTCAAGCCTGCGATAAAAGCAGACCAGTCTGCTTTCCAGCGTTCGTTAGAGGACTTTCCTTTTATTTCGGAGGGCTCATGCGACGTGCGTAGCTTTTTAGAGAACGTGCAAGCGTAAATTATTTCCGTCCTCGGCGATGCGCTTGCAACACACTCCACTAAATTCTACGCATCGCTACGTTGCCGGTACAAGAAGCCGTCTGACGAAATTTACAGCTTCTGCCACAACACCAAGGCGAAGACGCTACATCTGGCGGATGTCGAAAACCTCGAGGTCATCTACAACAAGTTTGGCGAGGAGCTGGTGGCAAAGCAGGAGGAACATCAAGCCAAGGGCTCGGGGGGTTCGCTGTGTGGCGAGCCTCACGAACTGCGCGTCAAACTTTGCAAGTTTGTACCTCTCTCCGCCTCCAGCTACGTCCGCTTACCAGAAGCAATTGAGGATAAAAAGGCCGTCCTGAACATTCAAAACAGTGACGCCAAGTGCTTCGTATGGTGTGTGCTTGCAGCATTACACCCTGTCGACCGGAAAAAACAACCACACCGAGTTAACCACTACCTACCCTACGAGCCAGAGCTGAAAGATGCCATGGTTGGGATCGACTACCCGGTGGCGCTTTCGGATATTCGTAAGTTCGAGGCCCGTACACACAACCCTCGGTTGGCCATCAACGTTTATAGCCTCACCGACGAAAATGTGGTGTACCCTATCCGGGTGAGCGACGTGGACGACAATGATGCTCGAGAAATCCATCTCCTACTCATCAAGGACGAGACCCATCACCACTACACCCTCATCCGTTCCCTCTCTAGACTTGTTTCGAGCCAAACAAGCAAACACGAACACCACAAAGAAGTTTGTCGCAGGTGCTTGTCAATGTTCGACGGACGAGATCAATGCAGTTACCAACACATCAGAGGTCCCAACATCGCTGCCGAGAAGCTCGCTAACCACAAGCTCTACTGCAATGCCAACGAGCCGGGGGTGGCAGACTTGCCCAAACCTGGCGACGTGGAGCATTTCCGCATGCATGGTGCTATGGTAGAGCACCCCGCTATCATCATCGCGGATTTCGAGGCTTTTCTCAAACCCCTGTCCACTTGCGATCCCGATCCTGAAGTTTCTTCCACCACCCCTTACCAACTCCACGAGGCATCTAGTTTCGCATACGTTGTGGTGCGACGAGACCGACATGTTGACCCCGAGCCCTATGTGTATCGCGGTCCCGACGCAGCCAAACACTTCCTCGAGAGGATGGTTGACGAGGCCATCGAGATAGGGAAGGTATTGTTGGCCCCCAAGTCTATGCTCCCACTGTCCCCCGACGATCAACATAGACACGAGGAGGCTACTACCTGTCCTGTGTGCACCTGTGAGTTTAGCATCAACAACCGTAAAGTCCATCACCACGATCACTTTAACGGTAGGTACGTTGGTCCTTGGTGCAACGACTGCAACCGCTTGGCCCGGGACCCGCGCTTCATCCCTGTGTTTTTTCACAATGGCTCGGGGTACGATTTTCACCACCTGATCAAACATCTTGGGTACGACGACATGCGAATCAACGTTCTCGCCCAGAACGAGGAGCGTTACATCAGTGTGAGCAAGCGAGTGTCGATCCCAGAATCCGGCTCTACCGTCGAGCTTCGCTTCCTCGACTCCCTGAGGTTCCTCCCAGCCAGCCTCGATGCTCTTGCAGGGAAGCTGAGCAACAAACAAATGCTTATTACCTCTGCGAATTTTCCAAACTTGGACGCCGGTCTCTTCAGGCGTAAGGGGGTCTACCCCTACGAATACATCACAGACCCTACCAAGTTTGCGGAGACGTCGCTACCTCCCCAGGCGAAGTTCTATAGCAAGCTGCGAGGCTCGGGCATCTCTGAGGATGACTATAACCATGCTCAGTCCATGTGGCGCGAGCTGGATTGCCAAAATCTCGGGGACTACCACGATGCGTACCTCAGACTTGATGTGACGCTCCTCGCCGACGTGTTCCAGACGTTCCGGGCGACCGCAATGAACATCTACCACCTGGATCCCGCCTACTTCTATAGTCTCCCCGGACTGGCATGGTCAGCCATGTTTCTGGTGACGAAAATCAAGCTGGAGCTTCTTTCGGATGTGGACATGATGCTGTTTGTGGAACGCGCCGTGCGGGGTGGAATGGTCCAGGTGTCGCAACGGCACGCATGCGCCAACAACCATCACATGGCTACTGGCTACGACTCCACCCAACCGTCGAGCTACATCATGCACACGGACGTGAATAACTTGTACGGGCACTCCATGATGCAGCCACTCCCTTTTAGAGGGTTCGAGTGGGCTGATCCCTCCAACTTCGACGTTGAAGGTTTCGACGATTCGGAACATGGGTTCTTCGCCGAGGTGGACCTTGAGTTCTCCGAGAAGGTGCAGGATTTGTTCTGCGATCTTCCCCCTACACCCGAGTTCAAGTGTCCACCCGATTCCAACCAGACGAAGCTCGTCATGGATTTCGAACCCAAGAAGAATTACGTCCTTCACTACCAGAATCTCCGGTGGTTGATGCAGCAAGGGGTCACAGTCCACGCAGTTCACCGTATCCTCAAGTTCGAGCATTCTCCATGGTTGCGTCCATATATTGAAGTCAACACTGAATACCGCACCGCAGCCACGTCCGAGCTTGATAGGGATTTCTTCAAGCTCATGAATAATGCGGTGTTTGGCAAGACCATGGAGAATGTACGGAATCGCGTGGACATAAAATTGGTGACGAGGAAAGAGCGATGTCGTCAGCTTGTCGCGAGTCCATTGTTCAAGTCTCGAACAATCTATAACGAGCAGCTGGCTCTGATTCACATGAGGCAAGGTGTGGTGAAACTCACCAAGCCCATCTACGTTGGAGCCACAGTTCTGGATCTGAGCAAGCTCCACATGTTCGAGACATACTACGACATATTACGTCCACACTACGGCCACAACATCTCGCTTCTCTACACGGACACGGACAGCTTGGTGTACCACGTTCGCACAGCCGACGCATACGGGGATATAGCCACAGTTCCAGCTCTTGAAGAGCTCTTCGACACCTCAGGCTATCCCCAGCCGAACCAGTACGGTATCCTGGCCAGCAACAAGAAGGTGCCCGGCAAACTCAAAGATGAGAAGGACGGAGACGTGATTCTTGAGTTTGCAGGTCTTCGCGCCAAGGCCTATACCATCAAAGCCGAGGGTAGCGTTACCAAGAAGGCCAAGGGTGTCGGCAGACAGGTGGTTCGGGAGCATCTCACATTCGAGGACTTCGTGGATTGCCTCAAGACCAGGTCGCCGGTTCTAAGAGCAGAACAGCGCATCCAGAGCGTCGACCATGTGTTGACCACCAACAAAGTGAGGAAGATTGCCCTGGATCCCAACGACGACAAGAGGTGCGTTCTCCAATGTGGAATCCACACACTGCCGTGGGGGCACTATCGCTTAGCAGAAAGCAAAACCTGCAACATATGCCCATCTTCAACAGAAGATTCATAAAACAAAACAAAAAAAAAGAAAACAAAAAAAAAAACAACACTGACTGTTATTACAAAAAAAAAACTTTGACCGTATTTTAAATAACCAGCATAATATGAATCTTTTTGGTTTCCGAAAACAAACCAACATGGAGACTGTACATCGCGCGACGACAGATCATGAATTTCTACCTTCCATGTTAACTAAACTCAACGGTCTACTGATTGTTCACCTTAACAGCATTTGGACGAAATTGGATGATGATGTGGGCAAGATGTTTTACGTCTTCAACAACAATTTACATTTTTACAAAATTCCGATCGATGGAAAACTTCAAATCACCGTGAATCCGGAAAACGTAGGCGAAATCAAAATATCTACCGGCAAGAATATTTTTCGAATCAAGCACGACAAGATGCTTTCTAACATTACGTACGATGTTTCTGCAGGAGATTGTTTATACGTTGAACTCCTAGGAGATTACGACAAACTCATTCCTCTCTTCGTAGAATTACGAATCGTCTATCCTATTATAAATAACCGTTAACCAAAATGCCTAACGATATTTTCGGCAACACCAAGCATGTAGACCACGCAGAAGAGATTCTCATGTTGGACGTCAGAATTAAAAAGTTGAGAAGCGATTTGATCGCTTTGCAGGAGGCCTTAAACAAAAGTTTAGAGTCGGAGATTGCTACGCTCCAAACGCAATGTCTGGACCCCATTCTGAAAATCGATTCCGAACTGAAAACGCTCATAAAAAATTATGTCGACGTACCTTCTTACGACAACGTTCAAAATATACAGTTGAGCGTGGATAAGCTTCAAAATGATTTGGCCAAATTACAACAATTTCAATCGAAAAATGAAGATTTGGAAAAATTGAAACTCGAAATCGAAGAACGAACTTCCGCAATCGAAAAGAATTTCTCTGAACTTCAAACTGTCGTGAAAGATATTGATGTAGAACGCTTGCACGTCGTCGTTTCCAAATTACAAGAAGAATTCGCCAGCACGTTGGAAGAAATTAAATCCAAGTTACAGACTTTGGAAGATACCATGACCAACCTACCATCGTCAGACGAACTGCAGGTCATCGGCAAAAGCGTCGCGAACATAAAAATTCAATTGGAGGCTTATCAAGATTTCGAACACATTCAAACCACCATCGCTACGCTTCAGGCGTCTCTGGAGTTGATCAACGAAGAAATTAAAAATATTCATGCTGAAGCGAGCGCGTTGACGAGCATACAAGACACGTTGAGTACGGTTCAGCAGAAGATCGAATATTTAGAAAATTTGAACGTCGAATCGAACCTTGCTCATTTTCATCACGTACTGGACAACATACAGGGTGACTTGGAATCGTTACGGACGAGCGTACCTTCGAGCGAAGATTTGGAAAAATTGAAAACGGCGGTGACGGCACTATCCGATTCGAGCGACATCAAAAGTTCGTTGAGCGATCTCGAGAGTAGGGTTGCCAATCTCCCCACCTCCAAAGAATTGCACGCTTTGAAAAGAAGCATATCACGTATGCTGAAACGACTGGAAACGGAAACGGCGAACGTGGAACAGATTCGAGACGAACTTGCTTCGCTGGTGTCGACGCTGCCCACTTCGCAGAGCGTCGCCGACCTTCACACGCAGTTTACCGAGATGCGAAGCATCGTGAACGATCTTACCGAGAAAAGTTCGAAATTGAATCAAGTCGAGAACCTTCAGAGTATCGTCGTCAACATCAGAGATCAAGTTGGAGTGTTGGAATCCACGCAGGAATCGACGCTGGCCTCTTTCGGTGCCAAGTTACAAGAACTCAACGAAAACTACAAGCAGTTGAACGTGGAAGTGAAAATCAAACCGTCATTTTCTACAGTAACGGATACCATCGTCGAACATTTGTTGCCCGTACAAAATACACTGGGACAGCTTCACAGCAACCTCGTTAGCGTCGATACTAAATTCGCTAAACTGCATTCTCTGCAAGCCATCGAAATCAACAGCGTACCCAATCAACAGAGAATCTCCACGTTCGTCGAAGGTAACAAACTGTACATGTTACATCCTTATCATCCGTACTACAAGTTTCTCCTCGATGGTACAATTCAGATAAACGAATTTTCGTACTGGTCTCACGGCAGAAAAGCTAGCGTTCCCACCATGACCTTGATATCGAATCGTGGTGTTCAGAAAGCAGGAAACATTCCTCTGGCACGTTGGAACGAAACGCGCAACATATATGAAATACACGAAGACGAAGATCTCACCGTTTTCGACGTGAGTGCCGGCGATAAGCTGATCATTCAAAACACGAGCGAAGTGCCACCCTCTTTGAATCCCATCACGCTGGTGCTTCTCTTCAAACGTAATCTCTAAAAAATGTCTAGGCAAGCCATCGTCGAAGAATTGCATAAACCTGCACGCCGCAACTACCAACGTTTGGCGGTGGTAACCAAGAGCATCGATGACCTCTGGCAAAGTGACCTCGTGGAGATGAGTAGCGGCAATCTAAAAAATGTGCATAAATTGAACAAGGGCAACAAGTACCTCCTCACCGTCATAGACACGTTTTCGAAATTCGCATGGGCTCTACCTTTGAAAGCCAAAACGGGAACGTGCGTCACGGAAGCATTCAAGACAATTTTTCGCGAAAGCGACAGACGACCTCGGTTTTTGCAAACAGACAAGGGGAAGGAATTTTACAATGCCGTATTCCAAAAGTTTATTCGGAAACACGACATTCGACATTATTCAACCTTCAGTCACATCAAAGCCAGCATCGTGGAAAGATTTAATCGAACCTTGAAAACACACATGTGGAAACGATTCACGCTTCGAGGAAATTACAAATGGGTCGACATACTGCCGGAACTCGTCGACACCTATAATAATACGGTACACAGAACGATAGGCATGAAGCCAGCTGACGTTACGAAATCTGACGAGCAGCGTTTAATTTCTACAGTTTACTGTCCAAAGTACACTCCCACGACTACCAAGAATTCAAAATTCAAAATTGGAGACCAGGTGAGAATCAGCAAATTCAAACGCACCTTCGAGAAGGGGTTCACAAAAAATTGGAGCACGGAACTTTTTACGGTGGTTCGAGTTTTACCCGGAAACCGACACACGTATATAATAAAAGATAGTAGCGGCGAGATTTTGAAAGGAAGATTTTACGAAGAGGAACTCTCTAAAACAAAACATCCCGACACGTACCTCATCGAAAAAGTATTGCGTAGGAAAGGCGACAAACTGTTTGTCAAATGGCTGGGACTTCCGGAAAAGAGTTGGATCAACGCGAACGAAGTGATCTTGTAAGTACGTGGAACGTGGTGAAACGTCTACCGGATTCGGAAAGTCAAACGAAAAAAAAGAACGGCGAGTTGCTTCCCGACAGCATCCGTTGTCTAATCGTAGGCCCTTCAGGGTGTGGGAAAACAACACTGCTCGTGGACAATTTTCTCCTCGCACCGAATTGGTTAGATTGGAAGAACAGGCACCTCTACGTATTTTCGAAAAGTCTCGAACAAGCGAAATACCAGCAACTGATAAAACTGTACGATGGTCTGGACATTGCAACGTTCGCTTCGGAAATAAAACCACTCGACGATTGTCGTGAAAATTCAGTCGTTGTGTTCGACGATGTCATCCTGGAAAATCAAAATGAAATTCGCAACTTTTTCACGCAAGGTCGTCACAAAGGAATAGATTGCTTCTTCCTAGCTCAAACGTTTTCCAAAATTCCAAAACAGTTAGTACGCGACAACGCTAATTTCATATGTTTGTTTCGTCAAGATCACACCAACCTCAAGCACGCATACGATGACTACGTAGGCGGAGACATGAACTACAATCAATTTTCGGAACGCTGCTGCTCCCACTGTTGGAACAGTGACGATTTCGGATTCGCGACGATCGACATGACGAGAAAACCCAACGACGGAAAATACAGAAACAAAATCAACGACTTTCTAAACGTTGCAACGTTGTGAGAAACGACGTGTATAAATAACGTTATGGCGAAACGAAAAATCGAAGACGAAAATCTCAAGTTGCGAAACTACCTCGCGAAACGCTTCAAAGGTTGGAAATCCGAGAATCGCGGATTCTACGAAGAGAAGAAACGTCAAGATCAACCTGTGATCGATGCCATCAGCGATCTAGGTAAAGAAATTAAAGGCGTCACAGAACAAAATAAAAATTTGATCAACGAACTCGTACCACTTGCAGCTAAAAGTTACACCGTACCCACGCCTATTTCGAGCATTCCTTCAACGCCGTTTGAACTGAAGGACGTACCGCCAGGACGTCGAGCCATAAGCAGCACGTCGTCGTCTTTGGATAAGATCGAGTTGGGACCTTTGGCACGAGACTACCTGAGTACGGGTAAGTTCGACAAGGATGAAGTGTTCGGATTGTATCCCACCATGGAAACCAATGAAGGCGGCGGTGTGGTATGGAAGATTGGGAAATCGAAGGTGACTTTTGAAGGCAACGACATTAAAGTCAATTTAGGCGATAAGAATAGCTGGAACAGGTATCCGGGTACGGTGGGACTGTGGGAACTCGTTGCCAAAAAGCAGCCGAAGGATTACACCGAAGAAGATTACCAGAGTTACAAGGAAATTCTGATCATGACGGACGCCTTGTACCAGAACAACGACGCTACGCAGAATAGGGTGAAATCGAGCAGCGGCGAAAAATACAGGAATCTCATCAAGCCGATATGGAACCAGGTGAAAACAGGCAGCGGCGTCAAACTCTACAACACCCTGCCCAAAGAGTTTGTGTGGGTGGACGACGTGCGCAAGCTCATAGACCGATTGTTGGTTATTGCAGGAGAGGAGAATGCAGGCAATCGTAATTTCTACAACGAGAAGGTTGGCATCGTGGACATGATCAGCACAAAACTTTCCAACTTCATCGTAAACGACGACAAGGGCATAGGTTACCTCATCAAAATTATCAACACGCTGCCTCCGAGATTCTGGAACGTGGCCGAAGGAAAGGGTCTCGTGAACGACATCATCAACAAGTTACCTTTCGAGATGCATTTACCTGGCTACCAGTACTGCGGACCGGGTACCAAACTCGAGAAAAGATTGGAGAGAGGAGACAAGGGTGTGAATCTGTTGGACGCCGCATGCAAAGATCACGACATCGCTTACAACACCACTCGCACCGATCTGGATGCACGTCACGAAGCAGACAGAAAGTTAGAGCACGCAGCTTTCGAAAGATTCGTTAGCAGAGACGCTTCGCTGGGAGAAAGAGTTGCAGCACTGGGCACCACCATCGCCATGAACACGAAACAAAAACTTGGATGGGGTGTGTAGAAATAAAAAAGTTTCTCAACCCGTGAAAAAAATTTCTTCGGTATATAAATAACACTACGTAAAAAAAAAAAACTCCAATTGTGTTTGCCATTTATAAAATGAGTAAACAATCACTAGACGCCCAAGCATTAAAACAAATGCTAAATTCATCAGTCGAATATGTAAAAATTCAGGAATTAGAAGTGGACAAACCTTACACGATAACTTCCGGTTCAATTGTTTCTACCCAGTATGGCCCCAAGGCGCGTCTGTTGCTCAACGCACAATACAGTCTATTTTTACCAGATCGATATGCTGACATGTTATCCGACGAGAAGCTAGCTATTTTAATCGAGAACAAAACTCGAATCGTGTACAAGGGTACAAAAGAACTTCTTGGTAAAAAAACAAAGCACGTAATAGAATTTGTGTAACGACTCTGCGCGAAGTATATCCTTGAAAAAAAATTACACGGAACAAAAAAAAATCTCAGAACATTTATATATAAATAACATACCAAAAAAATTACACAAAAAAAATCTCAGAACATATATATAAATAACATACCGTGAAGATAACATATAGAGCATCAACATGAAGCCCAAGGGTGTTGTGTACCAGATACCATACTCCAATCTGAAAAATCTAGGTGCCCTCGATGGGTTACTCACCAAGAAACAACGCGAGAAGAAACGTTCTTGCTTGACGAAAGGACACGGAATGAAATTACTTCTCAGCACACCTCAATTGAGACGCTTGCAGCGTTCGCGGAAACAGCAAAAAATCGGAGGTTTCATATTCAGCATCCCGGCCATCCTGGCAGCATTGGGGGCCGTTGGAAGTTTGGCCGGCGGAAGCGCCGCCATCGCAAAAACCGTCATCGACTCGAAGAAGAACAAGGCGGAGTTGGAAGAACAAAAACGTCACAACCTGGCTATGGAGAAGAAAGGGAAAGGTATAACCAAAAAACAAAAAAGCAACCTCGATGCTTTAAAGAAATATAAAAAAAAGAAAAAGCCCTGTCCAACTTCGATATTGAATCTCTAATCGAACCGTTGGGAATAAAAAACTTCAGGGGTGTTTTCATGTCCGATTCTCTACCCTCTGCTGTGAAGAAAAAAGAGTATGGCGTGGTCAACCTGGACAGTTACAAAAATCCTGGTACACATTGGATATGCTACCTCAAAATTAACGATGACAAAGCATTTGTTTTCGATTCGTTCGGTGGCACACCGCCTGCCAGGTTGGTGAAGTATCTCAGTGTTGCCAACCTCTACTACAATGACAAACGCATCCAGGGTTTCACCGATGTTAACTGCGGCCACCTATGCCTTTCCGTTCTCGCATACATGTCTAAAATAAATAACCCGTCGGTGGAACATTTTCAGAAAGCATTGTGGAACCTGAAACACAATGGGCGTGTTCCATCTCACAAGCGAATCTTCGATCTTGAAACTCACGCTGCACGATGACATCGTCTATCCTAAATCCGTAGCTCTGCGTGCATTCTACAGCATGTACCTCATACCTAACGTCACGCAGCACAACAACAAAATTAGCGTCGGAAGCGAACACATCGTCGTCACGCCAGGTCAATACAATCTTTCCACTTTGCAAGCTCAGTTACCCAAAGGCACGTACCTTTCTCAAAATTCGGTCACGCACAGAGTGGAAATCCTATCCGCGACGGAGACCGTGGACCTGGGCACCATGGGAGAACTTTTAGGTTTCGAGAACGACACCAAACTCGAAGCTGGCATCAAACATACGGCAACCAACATTCCTAAATTTCTGGCCATAGAAACTCTAAACGTTCACTGCAACGTGGCGGAAGGCATGATCACAAAATCCTCGGACGGATTGTTAGGAAGTCACAAGCAGACGGGAATCATAGCCACTTTCAAACCCAGTTCCGAGTTCATGGAACCGATCATCTACACACCCTCTTCGCCGATCTATTTTCCAGTATGTCGCAACCGCATAGACGACATAGAGTTGGTGGTGACGAACGAGAAAGGAGAGGTGGTGGATTTCGCAGGTGCAACGACCACTGCCATCGTGGAGATCAACATATAATAAATAACACACATAGTGAAAATGGAACAAATCGAAAGTTACGAATTGCAATCTTTTCCTCCGAACCGTCGCACGTTCGCCAATCTCAACGAAGCGAACAGGGAGATCGAATACGACGTGGACGTAGGGGACGGGTTCGTTCATCCTCACAGAGCAGACCTCTACCTTCAATTCGACGTGGTGAAGAAAGAAAGCGGAGACGCATTTCCACCCAATGCAAATTTGAAACTCGTGGACAACTTCGTGCCTCACCTGTTCTCGCAGGTGGAGGTGAGGAAACACAACACCGTCATCGACAGAATCGATTATCCAGGTATCACGTCGACGGCAGTGGGAACATTGAAATTATCCAAAACGGATGCGGCATACTATCAAGCGGGTGGATTCGAAGCGAGAACAAAAATATCGACTAGAAGTCACACGGTTCTTTTTCCCTTGCGTCTGCTGCCGGGATTCTTCTCGGACTACAAAGAGATCATGTGGAAGGGAGGATTGCGCGTCACGTTTCGAAGAGCGGCCAACGACAACGACGCACTGATGCGATACACCAACTTGAACGCCGACGGCACGCCGATAGCCAACACATTACCCGAAGCAGCCAAGTGCGTCATCCGGAGCATGGAATTGAGAATGCCGATCGTGGAATACGAAACAAACTACGCCCTCAAGTACAAAGCAGAGATCTTGAAGAGTCCGCAGGTACCGATTCACTTTCACGGTTACCAGTGTGTGCAGAAGATGGCGTCGGGAAGTCACATGGAATTCGACGTGACGACACAGTTCAACAACATACAGTTCGACATGCCAGATTTCGTCGTGGTGCTCTTTCAGACCGGGCGCGATAACAACCAGGAAAAAGATTCCAGCAAGTTCGACGACTGCAAAATCAAGAATGTTTATCTGAAAAATGGACGCAACGAAGTTTTCCCGCGCGAGAATTACAACCTCGACATGACCAAAGACGATTACCTCAAACTTTACGAAGCTTACACCTCTTTCAAACGCGTGACCGAGGGAAGCATGGACATGTACTACACGCCCAGCGAATTCAAAACCCGCAGACCCATGTTCGTCATCAACACATCTAAGAGGAAGCAGGTGGTGGTCAACGATCGAACCAACATCAAGGTCGTCTGCGAGTTCAACAGTCCGTTGCCCGAGGACACCGTATGCAGCGTCATCCTGGTCGCCGAGAAGTCCTTCGTCCACGACGTGAAGAACGAGAGGGTCACAGAGCAGTTTTAACAAGTTTTTTAACCTCTTTTCTTGCACAATAAGAAATTTTTGTACTAGCACAATCAGTTTCAATAGCACAATACAAAAATTTCACTAGTTCAAAATCAGTTACAATATTAATTTCATCAGTTATGAATTACAATATCATCAGTTTTTGCACTATAGCACAAGACAATCAGAATTTTTGCACAAAAATTTTGTTGTTGTTGTTTTTACATGAGAAAATTAACAATAAAATTTTTTTATCGTTTCAGATGCTGTCGAACATCAAAAACACATACACACACACTAGAAAAAATAAGCATGCAACTTTATTTGTAACACACACATACATTCTCCATCTTCATCAAAAAATATTATAATAAACATAATTATTATTATCTATATCTCACAAAATTCTATATCCAAAAATATTACAACATCAAATAACACTAGAGTCGTTAGTACACGTTGCATGCATTACGGAGGTCCTCTGTAGGGTTTCATGGAAGTTTGGGGGAAAAAAAAAAACACGTGAAACTCTACAGAGGTGCGACTATCTAGAACCGCAGCCATTAGAACCTTTTTGGGTTGGGCACCACGCACCCTGGCGGGGTTAGGGGCCAGGCATCCTAAAAACAACAATTATTATTTGTTTGTTTGCGTCACAATACTGAAATAAAAAAAAAGTACGTACGTGTGTGTGTGGCACATCGTTGCCGCAAGAAAGGATTGCAAAAATCACGATATACATTGGCGCTCGGGACTTGGAAATAATGCATATTCGCTCACCACTGTTGCCAGCTTAGTCTCTCTCTTTATCTTACAGCAACATTGGCATCTTTATTTTTTTAGTTGTAGGTGGGTTGCCAACGCACTCTAGTTAATAATGCTACATATTATACACGCACACACATACTGTGTTGCTATCTATCTATCTATCTATCCCTCTCTCTTTTACGGCAGTATATGTTTGTTGCCGACTCTTCTTGCTCAGTGTGTGTATGTTACGTCAATATATAAATTAGTTAAGCCTCAAGTAAGATAGCTCTTGCCAAGTAAAAAAAAAGCTGTAGGTAAATATTAGCAACACTATCGGTTGTTTAACTTTTCCCTCTCTCTTTTTTGTAAAAAGCTATGGCAAACCAGTAGGTTGGCAAATTGCTTTATGCACTGTAAAACCTCAAGCAGTATTGCCAGCTCCTTGTTTGAGGTTAGGTTAGACCCAAAAACAAACCTTGGTGACTTTTCAAGTAAAATGTTGGCAATACTCCAAGACAAGCCTCAAGCAGTATTGCCAGCTCCTTGTTTGAGGTTAGGTTAGACCCAAAAACAAACCTTGGTGATTTTTTAAGTGAGGAGTTGGCCACACTGCGAGAAAAGCCTCAAGCAGTGTTGCCAGCTCCTTGCTTGAGGTTAGGTTAGACCCAAAAACAAACCTTGGTGATTTTTTCAAGTGAGGAGTTAGCAACACTGCGAGCGCCACCGAGCGCCATTTTCGGTTGCAGAACCGGCCTGGCTGCCCTACTTCTATATATACCCAACAAAACTCAGAAACTGTCATACGCGAGAGCTTATATTTTGCAACAACTATAATTACCCAACACTAGCAACAAGAACAAAAAAAATATATCAATTACTTGTATAATATTAATTAGTAACTTTAGATAATATTAATTATTAGTTTTCAGTTGTAATTAATTTTAAAAAAAAAACAATTAATAACATGTTAGGTGATGATAACCAAGTGCAAAAAGCATTGTACACACAAACAAAGCACCACTTAGTTCACAAAACCTCTAACAGATGGCAGATAGTTACATGGTTCTAGTTAGGATGATGATTTTTTGGTTTGTTGGATTGGGGTTGAAGAAGACTATTTGTTGTAGTGACCACAGTATTGTTTTTTTTTTGTTTTTTTTGTGTGTTTTCTGTTCTGTTACGAGAATTTATATAGGTTGTCATAGAACCCTCCAATTCATGACTTGGGAAAATTCTGTTTGCGGATTCATCATGTACACCTATATGTGAGAAAAAGTATGAATAGAACCTATGATCGGAAATCCAAAATGGCGACCGGAAGTGGGGTTATCTTGGAAACGGTAAGACTTAGGAAAAATCTGTTTGCGGATTCATCATTTACGCCTATATGTAAGTAAAATATAAATAGAACGTATGTTCGGAAATCCAAAATGGCGACCGGAAGTGGGGTTATCTTGGAAACGGTAAGACTTAGGAAAAATTTGTTTGCGGATTCATCATGTACACCTATATGTGAGAAAAAGTATGAATAGAACCTATGATCGGAAATCCAAAATGGCGACCGGAAGTGGGGTTATCTTGGAAACGGTAAGACTTAGGAAAAATCTGTTTGCGGATTCATCATTTACGCCTATATGTAAGTAAAATATGAATAGAACGTATGTTCGGAAATCCAAAATGGCGACCGGAAGTGGGGTTATCTTGGAAACGGTAAGACTTAGCAAAAAATCTGTTTGCGGATTCATCATGTACACCTATACGTGAGAAAAAATATAAATAGAACCTATGTTCGGAAATCGAAAATGGCGACCGGAAGTGGGATTATCTTAGAAACGGTAAGACTTAGGAAAAATCTGTTTGCTGATTCAACATGTACACCAATACGTGAGAAAAAGTATGAATAGAACCTATGCTCGGAAATCCAAAATGGCGACCGGAAGTGGGGTTATCTTGGAAACGGTAAGACTTAGGAAAAATTTGTTTGCGGATTCATCATGTACGCCTATATGTAAGTAAAATATGAATAAAACCTTTGTGCGGAAATCCAAAATGGCGACCGGAAGTGGGGTTATCTTGGAAACGGTAAGACTTAGGAAAAATCTGTTTGGTGATTCATCATGTACACCTATATGTGAGAAAAAGTATGAATAGAACCTATGATCGGAAATCGAAAATGGCGACCGGAAGTGGGGTTATCTTGGAAACGGTAAGACTTAGGAAAAATCTGTTTGGTGATTCATCACGTACACCTATACGTGAGAAAAAGTATGAATAGAACCTATGATCGGAAATCGAAAATGGCGACCGGAAGTGGGGTTATCTTGGAAACGGTAAGACTTAGGAAAATTCTGTTTGGTGATTCATCACGTACACCTATACGTGAGAAAAAGTATGAATAGAACCTATGATCGGAAATCCAAAATGGCGACCGGAAGTGGGGTTATCTTGGAAACGGTAAGACTTAGGAAAAATCTGTTTTCGGATTCATCACGTACGCCTATAAGTAAGTAAAATATGAATAGAACATATGTTCGGAAATCCAAAATGGCGACCGGAAGTGGGGTTATCTTGGAAACGGTAAGACTTAGGAAAAATCTGTTTGCGGATTCATCACGTACGCCTATATGTAAGTAAAATATGAATAGAACCTATGTTCGGAAATCCAAAATGGCGACAGGAAACGGAGTTATCTTATCACTTTCGCGTTTGCCTTTACGATATTTTCCGTTAAGGTTGCAAAAAACGCATCATTTTCTGGCGTAGAACTGTCTTTTTACCCCTATCAACGATCGCACCAACATCAAGGTCGTCTGCGAGTTCCACGAAGCCTTGCCTACCGATACTCTATGCAGCGTCATCCTGGTCGCCGAGAAGTCCTTCGCGTACGACGTGAAGAACGAGAGTGTGACGGAACAGTTTTAAAATATTCGTAACAAAAATTGCCACATACTAAAAAAAAAAATTCAACATCCAACACATTTTAGGTTATATAAAATTTGTGAAAACCTTAAAATACTGAAATATTAAAACAAACAGAATCCCTTGTAGGTTAGTTCGGTGCGTAAATAAAAAAAAATGATAGGTTAAGTTATATCACTTAGGATCGTAAAAAAAATTTTAAAAATCGTAAGAAAAAAAAATAGGTTAAGTTATATCACGTAAGATCGTGATATACCTACCAAGTACGAGTGGGGGAAAAAATAGTGCAGTGAAAATTTGTACTAAAACATCGCTGAACGCTAAAACATCGACAAAAAATTGTCAAAATATGTCAAAAACTGATATTCAATTGATAAAAAAAAGAGATACCTACAAAGTACTACTTTGAACCGCTTAATATACACTACTTTGGACGAAGTTGCGATTACGCGATTAGAATGGCCACCACAAAGTCCGGACCTAAATCCGATAGAGCAAGTCTGGGATCAACTGAAACGACATATCAGAAACCGCGCAATAGTTCCAGAAACAATTGAAGAGCTAAGACGTGCTATTCAAGAAGAATGGGAGCAATTGGACCAAGAAGTGATTGCCAACCTTATTCGAAGTATGCCACGGCGGTTACAAGCTGTAATTGATGGCAGGGGAGGTAACACCCGCTATTAGACCCCACCAGTACCAGTTAACAATATTAAAAAAAATATATTGCTAAGATTTTTTTTGGTAGTTTTCTGTAACTTTCGTTTATGTTCTAATTTAACTTATTAACAATAAATTTTAATTTGCTTTCTGTTGAATATATTCAGGATTTCTTATTTCCAATAATTTCTGCAACATTTACTTAGCCTTCGAATCAGAATTTATGCGTTATCACAAAAAATGCACGTGTCCGTTTTTTTTTGTCCAGCAGTATACATTACAACATCGAGATGATGACTGTGTTCAAGTATGTTTCCATTTCACTGGGTCTTTCACCTTACAATCCATGATTGAGGGCAAATTACGGTTGTACGTGTACTACTGGGCTTCGAGCGTATACCGCTCGTTTTGCTTGTTCGAGCGTTATTCGCTCGAGCGAAGATGTTCTCAATTAGAAAGAGATAGAGAGAGAGAGAAGGAAAGAGAGGGGGAAGAAAAGAAGGACCTCTCCTCTTCCCTCTTCCCTATTAAGAGAAAGAGGAAGAGAAGGGAGACAGTGAGAACGGGATGAGAGGAAGCGAAAAGAGAAGAGGAGAAGTATAGGAGGAAGTGTGCTCTCTCTCACTCTCCTTTCTCTCTCTCTATTCTCTTTACCTTTCTCACGCTCTCTCCTTCCTTTTAGAGAGAGAGAGAGAGAGAGAGAGAGAGAGAGAGAGAGAGAGAGAGAGAGAGAGAGAGAATGAATGGCGGCGATGCCTCTCTCATCCTGTTTCTTTCATCCCTTCTCTTCTCTTTTCACCCCTTTTTCTCTCTCTCTTTTTCTTTCTTTCACAAAAAAGGAGAAGAAGAAAGTGAAAGAGAGAGAGATAGATAGAGAGAGGGAGTAGAGAGAGATAAAGAGAGAGAGAGTATAGAGAGAGAGTAGAGAAAGAGAGTATAGAGAGAGAGAGAGTAGAGGGAGAGTAGAGACAGAGAGTAGAGAGAGATAAAGAGAGAGAGAGTAGAGAGAGATAAAGAGAGAGAGAGAGTATAGAGAGAGAGTATAGAGAGAGAGAGAGAGTAGAGAAAGAGAGTATAGAGAGAGAGAGAGTAGAGAGAGAGTAGAGAGAGATAAAGAGAGAGAGAGTATAGAGAGAGAGTATAGAGAGAGAGAGTAGAGAAAGAGAGTATAGAGAGAGAGAGTAGAGAAAAAGAGTATAGAGAGAGAGTAGAGAGAGAGTAGAGAGAGAGAGTAGAGAGAGATAAAGAGAGAGAGAGTATAGAGAGAGAGTATAGAGAGAGAGTATAGAGAGAGAGAGTAGAGAAAGAGAGTATAGAGAGAGAGAGTAGAGAGAGAGTAGAGAGAGATAAAGAGAGAGAGTATAGAGAGAGAGTATAGAGAGAGAGTAGAGAGAGAGTATAGAGAGAGAGAGAGTAGAGAGAGAGTAGAGAAAGAGAGTAGAGAGTAGAGAGAGATAAAGAGAGAGAGAGAGATAAAGAGAGAGTAGAGGGAGAGAGTATAGAGAGAGTAGAGAGAGAGAGAGAGAGAGAGTAGAGAGAGAGAGTAGAGAGAGAGAGTAGAGAGAGAGAGTAGAGAGAGAGAGAAAGAGTGAGAGCGTCATCCGTGCAAACTATTTGGCGCTGGAGCGAAATCCTCTCCCTGCAATACCTAATGCAAATAAAAGCACAATTATGGAAGATTTCATACGCCACAGTTGCGGATCGAGAAGGTACAATTGGGGGAGGAGCAAATTTCAGTCGGCCACCTCACCTAAATCCTAACCCACACTTGCACTGATTTCTACAAACAATATAGGTATTGTACTGCAAACAGGAACCAAGCTGACATCCATATTCTAGAGATTAATGTGCAAAAATAGTGGTCCAGAGAGCTGGAAGAGATGGTTATTATTGCATGTCGTTGTCATAATCCCTCTCATGGTAAACTGAACGATCAGATCAGGAATCCAGGTCTCTAACAAAAAGAGACAAAAATCAAATCTCTCAACGGGCCTCGCGTTCCACGACAGTGGTTCGGATCCAAATTTAGATTTTCTGCCATTTCATATTTTAGAAATCATATTTATCTTGATTCCCTTGTTTCACAATACGATCATATTTCGTTGGAGGGAAATGGACTTTTATTATTAACCTTTAAACAGCCAATGGGTCATATATGACCCATGGTGCCGATTACAACATTCACGTGCTTTTAGGACCTTCATACTTGTGTGTGAGGTTGTAAACGCAGACAGATGGTGAGATAAGACATTGAAATGTCATGTGGAAGAAAACCCACCCCCCCTTTCTCTAATATGCAAATTAGCTATTTTTAGCCAAAATGCAAATTGTACATATTGCTTCATATTTCAGCTTGTATGAGAACTAGAACTTGAAACAAGTTTCGCTTTGTTGCAAAAGGTCTACTCTTTAAAACAAATGCAAAGGTTTGCGCCCTTTTTCCAAATAACGGGAGAAGAGGGGGCGAACGCCAGATGTTTTTTTCATTGGAATTTGGGGACTTGGCCCCTCCCAACCCCGTTTTTCTCACTTGGGCTTTCTGAATTGTACACGGTCGAGTGCTTCGGTGTTTTTGCTTTCAAACAAAAGTTATCCGAAGTAGATTGCTCAAATAGTCTCCGAGATATAACGGTTTTCTGAAATATGTGTACAAATTTAAAAATCGAATGCAAAAGCCGCGGCGAGAGAGGGGTTACTTTCGAAAACTGGCTCGGCTGTTTAAAGGTTAATATAACATGTGTTTTAGTATAAGTGATGTGAGTGTAATTTTAATTGTTTTAAATTCGTATATTTTAAACTTAAATGCGTTCTCTTAGTTTGTTTTATCATGTAACATACTTATAAGTTATTACATAAATGTTATTTATTCTTGTGTGTATGTATTTTATATATCGTAATAAACTTATTTCGATTGAATGCTGTTTTTCAGCAGTACTTAGGCATAATCCAATACCTAAATAAACAAATAAACCAACTGTAGGTCCAAGCCCGATTAGCCTATCATGAACATAAAATAGACTTTAATCGATTACAGCCCGTTTCGCCTTATTGCGTTTTCATCCCCTCCCCCCAATACAATTTCGTGTGATTTATGTGACACTAACTTTCTAAGGCGAAACGGGACATCTCATTTCGCCTTACACACAAAACAAACCTAACCTAAAATTTGTTTTTACAAATGTCGGGATGAATAGTACCAAAATTACTAATACAGCTAATATAAATCCGTTTACATAATAAAAAAGTACATATATCAATGCAGCATGGTCTTCTATTACATTAATAATAATGACCCTTCATGTCGATAACATTCCCTGGTGGGAAATTTTTTGTGTGTAAGGCGAAACAGGATAAGGCGAAACAGGATAAGGCGAAATGGGATGTCCCATCTTGCCTTAGAAAGTTAGTGTCACATAAATCACACGAAATTGTATTGGGGGTGATGAAAACGTAATAAGGCGAAACGAGAGGACACGCTTTAATCAAACTTTGAAAAATATTACACTTGATCATAACAGAACATTTGAGTCTTCATAAATATTACGCATAATAATAGGTCAAAAAAGCTGGGAGTTGGGAGGGGCTATTGCCTCTATCGCTCTCCCGTGGATCCGCCCCTAATGCCGAAGGAAAGTTAAGATGAAGCCTCCCATACATGCACCAAAGATCATGGTGTCAGAGGGGTATCGTTCTCAGAAAACTAAGCGGTACACTGAAATTCTCTATGCCCAAAGGTATGGCCAAATGAAAAGAAGACCTTTGCTGTAGCGGCTTTGTATCCAGGGACTGCAGTTGAAACCTACTTTCAGTTTCAGTTTCAGTTCGGCTCTGAATGAAACATTACGGTTCACTTTCAGTTCTCGAACTGAAACTGGAATGGAACCGGAATATATATGTCCGAACCGTAACTGGAATGATCTGAGGTTATAGTTTCAGTTCGGCCCGGAATAAAACCTTTCGGTTCATTTTCAGTTCTCGAACTGAAACTGGAATGAAACCAGAATATATCTATCCGAACCGTAACTGAAATGATCTGGGGTTTTAGTTTCAGTTCGGCCCAGAATGAAACCTTTCGGTTCACTTTCAGTTCTCGAACTGAAACTGGAATGAAACCGGAGTACATATGTCCGAACCACAACTGGAATGATCTGGGGTTTTAGTTTCAGTTCGGCCCGGAATGAAACCTTTCGGTTCATTTTCAGTTCTCGAACTGAAACTGGAATGAAACCGGAGGATATCTACCCGAACCGTAACTAGAATGATCTGAGGTTGTACTTCTAGTTCGGCCCGGAATGAAACCCTTCTGTTCGTTTTTAGTTCTCGAACTAAAATTGGAACGAAACCGGAGTATATCTACCCGAACTGTAATTGGATGGTCTGAACTTTCACTTCCAGTTTGGCCCGGAATGAAAGTTTTCAGTTCAGTTTCAGTTCTCGAACTTAAACCGTTTCCAGACCCAAATGTTAAGGATCTGGGCGCGTTTTGCTATGTTTGAGATCGAGAAAAATACTGAGGAATTTTATACATTATTTTCATTTAAGAACTGTATCTCACATTGTACTAACAATTGTACTTTTTTGTAATTATCTGTGAAATGAAAACGAAAAGTTTATATGAATCCGCCGCGTCACTTTTACCGCAGTTGATTCAGTTCAAAATGGCATCAAACAATGGGATGAAAATTAACTGTGAAAAAAGTTACGTATCTTCATTACAGTAACCAAATTGTAGTTAATCAAACATACATTTCTGAAAGTAGCGTATGACATCACAGTACAGATAGTAGTTAAACAAATACATTTATGAAATGTCATCACAGTACAGCAACCAAATTGTAGTTAATAAAACAGATACAATTCTATGTGAGCTGTGGCTAGCTTCATAAGTGTGTCCATTTTCGCGCAAAACTACATCAATAAGATTAATACACATTAGATTTTCCTATAGCAGCAAATTTTCCAATTCATGGAAAATGGCATTTACTCTTTTGTATGTAATTACATAATTTTGTTTGGTTTTCTGAATTCCTGAAAATAGAAAATTAAAATAAAATAGTGTATGAACTGTTAATTTATGAAAAATGCAATAAGCATCTATCCTCGATGGATATTTTCACACCTACAAATAACCATGGATTAAAGAAAAAGCACTTAAAAATATGCTTCACAAACTTTGGTTGATTGTAAATGATACAAGTCATAATTTTGTAGCACGAGTTTCTCCTCCTCGTATGTAACATTTGCACTTTAACAGCTATTATTTAAATTGTGAATAAAAAAGGAAATTAGGTCATACATAAATCTTACAATGTTAATCTTTTAAATGTCTTTCCAAACGAGAATTATGAAAAACGACAGCAAACATGTGAGCATGAAAGACAATGACTATTCACCTTCCTCCTCGACGAACTCGTAAACACTATTGGAGCTAATAGAGGAACTGAAAGAATTTTCATCTTGGTTTAAGGCTGGCAAGTGCTGATCAGAACGCTTTTGGAATAAAGCATTCGTCCGCAAGACCATGAGATCATCAAGTGTTGGAGAGGAAAGGTTGTACCTGAAATCTGACATTACAAACTTCACAGTTGAGAACAACCGCTCCACGCTTACCTGGGTGACTGGTGCAGCCAAAACCACCGGTGTCGGGAAAAATGCGCCCGGGAAAAGTGCGCTGTCGCAATAAAAGTGGGAAAAATGCGCCCTCCCAAGAGTAACCACAATGAAAAGTGGGAAAAATGCGCCTTGCACTTGCCTTCCCCAGTTACCCATTGAAAGAAAATGTATTGTGGTTTAAGACGACAGTGTGTCGATCAAACTTCTTTTGTGACCGCAGAACCAATGACCACCACTCTTGGACAATGCCGATATGAGAATTGTTTCTTGAATTGCGCTGCAGCTGTGGTGAAAAACACGATTCCAATGTGGATTTGATTAATATCTTGCATGAACAGGGTTATTTATAGTACCTGGATTTAAACAGTTTGATGGCATGGCAGTCGGGTAGGAGGCCACGTGATTGGTTGGGAACGGGAATGCAATGCGATGTAAGGCACTGTTGGAAAATACATACTTCCTGTTCCCTTCCTACAGGTGGTGACGCAATAGAAACTGGACCGGACGGACGTAGTGACTAGTGAGTCACCTACTGACTATTTGAATCAACAATATTATTTTTTTATGTTGTAACAATATTACATTTATTTTGTTATAATTGAAATCTGGGCTATAAAATATGAAAAATGACACCAAACACGACCAAGATATACGAATTACAAACATATTGCCACTCAGAAGTAATAACTACGTATCCATATTATTATGAGCGTATTGGAAGCAATGAGTTTGTGTTTGGTGTCATTTTTCACACTTATTTCATACAATTTTTAGGTATATAAAATATTGAGAATTCAGGGGGTACACAGAAATATTCAATTATGTCAAGGGGGACTCTCAGGCAAAAAAATTGAGAAACACTGCCTTAATGGCATTTCGGATCTTATCTATTTCCAAATATTCGGATCTGGCAGCCCCCAAAATACCAAATTGTTCACTACGAAGTTTTATTCCGAAACAAAACTTAAACTGAAACTACACGGAGGGTTATGGTGCACCAGAATGTAGCGAAACATTTCAGTTCAGGTTCGAGTGCGAACTATAAGTCGAACTGGAGCATGTTTCAGTTCGAGTTCAAATTCGGTTCGCAGTCCCTGTTTGTATCTACTCGAACAAAGTAAATATGTTTGCCGATAGATGGTGCGGTGTTTGTCCCAGATTGCAGGTGTAGTGAACTGCTTCGCCTGCTGTTTCCTCAGTTGGCGAGAGTTGTTTTGCGCGGATGGGTGCATTATGGATTCATCCAGATCAGCGCAGAGAGCTGTAATCCAATTTCTTCGCGCAGAAGGCGAGCATGCTTCACAAATTTATCGCAGGATGAAGGACGTTTACGGAGAGCAGTGCCTCACACGTTGCAGCATATTACGTTGGTGTCAGCGTTATGAGGCGGGACGCGAAAGCACAAAGGACTTGCCACGATCCGGGCAAGTGCTGCTCCAGAACAACGCTAGGCCACATGTGGCCAAGAAGCCCCTCCATCTGCTTAGAACATTTGAAAGGAAGGTCCTCACATATCCTCCCTACAGCCCTGATATTTCCCCATGTGACTCCCATATCTTCGGCCCCTTAAAACAATCAAACAATCACTGAAATGTCAACGGTTCATCTGTGACAAGGAAGCCATCCACTCTCTTCCTACATTCTGGAATCAGTTCATCAATATCAATGGCAATTATATGTAGGTAACATGTTACAAGTTAACTGCAATAGCATTCATGAAGAAAGTGTGCCTTATTTTAAAGACACATCCTTGTTTTTAGCTTTTGGCTAGTAAAGAACTGGTTATCGGTCTTCATTGTACATCAATCTTCCCGACCATATCACGAGCCGCAAGAGATTTATTGCACCCTAATGGTGGCCTTCCCTCGGTAACAAATTTAGAAGAATTTCAGACTAATCCCGCGTCCTGGATTTCGGTTGTCCATCTGTGCCGCTAGATGACTCTGGCGTCTCCAGCCTTGTCATGCTAAATCCATGCACTCTGTCATAGACCAGAGGCGAGTCTCCACTTTCCAAGGAAAGATATGGCCAACAGTGCTTCTGACTTGTATTGTTCTTCCCGAATTCCAGATTCCATATTTACAGGGTGTCCACAGTACGAACTCACAGTACTCCTAAATTATATTATATAGTACAAATTACCCCTAGATGCATGACATTTGTATCTACACGGTGAGCCTAAACGAAATAGACACAATGAACGCTTCATAAATCAAAAACCATTTGTTTTATCAGGAAGCACTTAGTACTGTTTTATAGAGAAAGGGTTAACGTTTACGACCTCCATTTTGCGTTTGCTTTCGTGACGTCAGCATCACGTGAGCGCCCTTGACTTCAGTCGAGCAGTATAGCCGCTAGCCAGGTAGAAAAGGCTTTCTGTGTGCTTGAATTTGCAAGACAAATTCTGTCACACAGCGTTATTTTAGAACACGGCATGGCAAACAACCACCAACAAGGCAGTCAATCTCGATTAGAGCAAGAAATGTAAGGAAACTATTGACATGTACATGCTGAGACGTGTTTGGTGGAGAACCGGACTATTACATTGATATGTGTTACAAAAGAGTCACACATAGAATATTTGTAACTTAGCCATGTAAACTTCAGGGCATACTCTTCCAACCATGTAAGCAGTCATGTTATTAAAACTCTTGTTTCTGAAAACTTTGAAATTGTCTATTTTTTTAGGCTTACCCTGTATTTATTTACATTATAACATACTTCGGAAATTTACATAACGTTACAGTGTTTACCGCGTTTGTTGTTCGTGCACCCCCACACATTTCACTAGCCGCTTCTCAGCAATGTTTCTCAGCGTTCTATATGACCTGAGCAGGGATGCCAACCATGAAAATGAAATCACTCCCAATTCTCAACACGGTCGCAACAGGATGCATGCAAGTAGTGGTACGGGGACTTCCTGTACATACTGTGTAATCGAGCTACGCGTACTTCCAGACACAAGTAGACAAAGAACATAGTGTATATGTCTTAGAGACAGAATGAATACAAATTTCTGGGTGCGTTTGCACCCTTCAAAGTATATTATGAACATTCTCCTTATCTAAAACCTTTACCTGCAAGGTAACGACCCTTGGCAAAGGTTAAGAGTGCAAGGTTGTAAATGGGCCTACACAAGACATACAGAACACATAACAGGAATAAAGAGATATTACAAATTTCCTCAGAAACAGAGTATTCTCAAGAAGCTAAAAACATTTGTTAAAACATTGTCATCATCTCCCAACATGGATGACAAGGAGTCGGAAAGATGAAACGGACAAAGAGAGAAAATCTGATTTAGTAAATGAAAATATTGTACTTACATAGCCTGCTAATAAATCTTGATCTCTAAAATCTGAAAAGAAATAATAACTAATATAATCAATTATATTGAATCTCCTTCATACTAGTAACTAAACTGATGTTAAAAATACAAACAAAGTTTAGTAATTATAAGGGTTGCCCAAATGAAGCGAAGGCTTTTGTCGTAGCGTCGTTGCTTAACTACGCAGAGCTTTGTGTTTGCTCTGGTAGGTGGCGTTGTATGTAAGAAAGCATATATCGTATGCATACCTGGTATGGTCTGGCGGCACAGTGTGTTGTTTACATGTGCAGAAGCATGTTCACAACATGGATTCGTCCAAACTGGCCCAGCGAGCAGTTATTCCTGAAGGCAGAAGGTGTTAGGGGAGCTGGACTGGCTGGACACAGGTGGAGACTGTCAACGCAACCACATACTGCACCACCCTAAGCACACTGAAATCGGTCCTCAAGAGTAAGCGACCTGGCATGTTGTCAAATGGGGTTCTTCTGTTGCACGACAACGCACGCCCTCATGTTGCACAGGTGTGCCGTGATCTGCTGCGACGTTTCCGTTGGGAAGTCATCGAGCATCCTCCCTACAGCCCCGATCTCTCGCCCTACGACCACCACATCTTCCGGCCACTAAAAACATCTGAAGGGCCGCCGGTTCACCAACGATGCTGAGGTCCATGACGCCGTTGAAGATTGGCTCCGCAGTCAACAACGGACGTTCTTCGCTCAGGGTATCCAGACCCTTGTGACGCGCTGGGCTCTTGCTTGAACAGACAAGGTGACTATGTATAGGGCATATGTCACCCATGGATCACTTTTACTTCCTATATGTTCATATATTCCAACCAATAAATCATTACAGAAAAGAAGAGCCTCACTTTCATTTGGGCAACCCTTATACATTACCTTGTTTTATTGTCCAGCAGTGATGAAGAAAATACATGCAACATTGACTGAATGCTGAAAATTAGAATTCGGCTATTTTTATCAAGTTAAACCAGATTATACGAGCAACTAGATAGAGTGATCTCCCGTATTAACGGAATGGTGATCATGTGAAATTGTTCAAAGGCACAAAGAGACACATATGACCCACGCTGGAGCATAGATGAAAGCGAATATATAAATCACTCAACCTGATCGACCATTGAAGTGATCAACTTTATTAATAAAAACGTACTCTGGGAAGGGGTTAAGGTCCAATCCATCTGTGTTTTAAAGGAGCTAATTCCTTGTTGAGCTTTGCTTTGTGACTCAATAAGGGTTCTGATACTAGACTATAGGCTTAAGCAGAATGGGACATGTAATCAGATGATCAAAGGTTCGATACTCGGTTAGAACATCGGTGATTACGAGATGGGGGCTTTAATCTTTAAGCTTTAAACGCAAATCAATTAAAATAACGTGTTTTTGTATAAATGATGGTAGTGTAATTTTAATTGTTTTAAATTTGTATTTTTTTAAACTTAAATGTGTTATCTTAGTTTGTTTTAGGAGGAGAAATGGAGGAAGAAGTGTGCTCTCTCTCACTCTCTCTCTCTCTCCCTCTCTTCACTTTACCTTTCTTACTCCCTCTTTTTCCTTTTAGAGACAGAGAGAGAGAGAAAGATAGAGAATGGATGGCGGGGATGCCTCTCTCTTCTTTTTTCTTTCAACCCTTCTCTTCTGTTTTCACCACTTTTTCTTTCTCTCTCTTTCTTTCTTTCAGAAAGAAAAAGAAGAAAGAAGGAGAAAGAGAGTAGAGATAGAGAGAGAGAGAGAAGAGTAAAGAGAGAGAGAGAGTAGAGAGCATAAAGAGTAGAGAGAGAGTAGAGAGAGAGTAGAGAGCAGAGACAGGAGAGAGAGAGAGAGTAGAGAGAGAGTAGAGAGCAGAGACAGGAGAGAGAGAGAGAGAGTAGAGAGAGAGTAGAGAGCAGAGACAGGAGAGAGAGAGAGTAGAGAGCAGAGACAGGAGAGAGAGAGAGTAGAGAGAGAGAGTAGAGAGCGAGAGTAGAGAGAGAGTAGAGAGAGAGTAGAGAGCAGAGACAGGAGAGAGAGAGTAGAGAGAGAGAGTAGAGAGAGAGAGTAGAGAGAGAGTAGAGAGAGAGAGAGTAGAGAGAGAGTAGAGAGCGAGAGTAGAGAGAGAGTAGAGAGAGAGTAGAGAGCAGAGACAGGAGAGAGAGAGTAGAGAGAGAGAGTAGAGAGCGAGAGTAGAGAGAGAGATTAGAGAGAGAGAGTAGAGAGAGAGTAGAGAGCAGAGACAGGAGAGAGAGAGTAGAGAGAGAGAGTAGAGAGAGAGTAGAGAGAGAGAGAGAGAGTAGAGAGCAGAGACAGGAGAGAGAGAGTAGAGAGAGAGAGTAGAGAGCGAGAGTAGAGAGAGAGTAGAGCGCAGAGAGAGGAGAGAGAGAGAGTAGAGAGAGAGAGAGAGATATGATGCAATTGTACACTCACAAAAAACACCCTTGCCCAAGCCGGCATCCCAACCCAGGACCTTTAGCGTAATAGCGCGACGTGCTAACCACTCCGCCACGGAGTGTGAGCTTTAAGTCCACTTTATGCACCAGAAAGGCAAATCGGGACTGCGCGTACAGTGTATAAAGTGCGATCCAAACCACCTGTACCTCCACCGGATATCGAACCCGGGACCTCTTGAAACATGGGGCTGGGACGTAGGATTTACATATAATGATTGCATTACCCTAAAGCCTACTTCTGTACTGCAAGGATACTGATCACAGGAACGAAAAGGCATTTATGGAAATATCAGGGTTCTAGCGATGCCACAGACCAGTCTATCAGAGGATGTACAGAGAAGGCAATGCAATTACTGCCAAAAAAATCCTGCATGCCACTTTCACATATTCTATTTTTTCCCGCCGTCATTCCGTGGATTCTTATCAGCCACGTAACACTCGCCGTGACAGATCAAAACGAAATATTACCTGTCACCTCACTCATCTGCATATTGCAAAAAAACACTGGAATCCATCCACACATAACAAAGCAGGTGGCCATTGTTCCACACAGATTATTTCTGGTCCATCAGAGGTTTTGGGCAAATCTCTCGGCAAAACATGCTCCCATATATTTTCCCGATGCAGTTAAAACCAGAAATGTATCGTGTTATTCTCCGCATAAACCGAACCAAAGGGTGTAAGGGATAACTGCAATTTTTTACCCCCTATTTACAATCAAAATCAATTCCGCTCCCGTCCATGTAGGATATTCTCTCGCGATTATTTCAATTGTATCCTGGCCACGAACCTGGTCGTTTAACAACAGAGTGTGCGGTTCTCCATGGACGCCAAGGCAACAAGTGGAATTAATTTCGGTGGGAGTAATGGCTTCGTGTTTGTAATGTGCCGGTTGTGCCTGCTGCGTTGTGAAGTAAGCACGCCCGTAGCCAGAATTTTATCTCGGGGGGGGGGGGGTCATCCCTTATCAGCACGGAAGTCGCCAGAAATATTTGTAGAGGGGGATCAGACCATACATAAAACTTGATTAGTACAAATAATAATTATAATTTAACAATAAAAACTATTATAAGTTATTAAAAATATACCAATTTCAATCCAAATTAATTTTTATTATTACATAAATGGAGAGATTTTGCTACTCGATCCACCGTATCAGTGAATATCTAACACAATTGTTGTCCATTATCTTTCTTATATTTTGTATAGTTAGTGTGCTGAAAATCATAGTTACTGTATTTTGTTATTTACTTTTACACAATTGTTTTAAAAAAGGCTTTAACAGTTAGTGGTAAATTTTACTCATAACACTTATAATCTGTAACCTATCACAAAAAAAGTTTTGGAAGCTGTGGATCCATTTATTATTTGGATTACATGGTAGAATATAAAAATATAGCGTGGTTCCTATTGTACGCTAAACTTTCTTCCATGCAATGCAGTTTTTACTGTGGCTATAACTTTATTTCTGTTATTAACAATAAAAATTACATTGAAATTAAATAATTGTAGGATTTCAGGGAGGCTTCAGCCCTTCCCCGACTACGTGCCTGGAAGTAAGCAATGACCTGGATACCCTAATCAAAACTGCAGAATATGGGCTACATATGTGCATTGAATACAACTCCCTTGAAAGCAACAACTCAATATCACTTTTGTTTAATTTCGTTAAACGTTAAAAAATATGTTAAATGTACTTCAATAAAGCACACTGGCATTATTGTGAGAAACAAAATCTTCCCTACAACTCGTTTCTGAGTATTTAGTAATTCAGTCTGGATAAAACAAGGGGAAGTAGTGTCACTTCATTTATATAAATGGTTGTTTGATTGATTTGTTATATTTTACTTCACATTTCCACCACTTTTGGCTAATTGCGAAGGTGAGGAAGAGTGATGATATGATGAAGGCGCACACTGTTAGAACGCCCATGTCCAGGCGAGATTCGAACCCGGGACCCCTTTGCGCGATTTGTTAACCACTCTGCCACGGGGGTTGGCTGATAAAGAACAGACCTAATAACATTTCGAGGTTAAATGAAGACATACTGCACACACGCATATTCCTTTCAGCAACTTTTACCACTTACCTCCACAACACCTGGCAGCGTACGGAAGAGTACCCGTTCGATTTACATTACAAAACCCATTTTAGTACAAAGAAGTTTCTCGATTTTTTGAGGACTTCTTTGAATTTACATAAAGATGGGATTCTAATGGAAGTAGAGCACGGGTATACTCCGGGCTACCGCTGTTGCCGGTGCATGTAGGAACGAACGGGATTACAAGGAATGATTTTAGAAATACTGTAATGCGAGCTAATACTTTATGATCCATGGAAAGTTAATGTGCAAAAGGACGCAGCTGAGGTGAGGATAGGTGCATGGAAAGAGTTTATTTCCTTCAATAGGTCTCGTGCGCAAGCCTCATCTTCTTCGACGCCGCCGTGTCTTCGACAACCGGTCCACTGGCAGTGCAGCGCCAGCTATCGAACAGGCGTGCAGTTACATCGCGACTCGGGCTGCCCGCAGATGCTGCGAACACCGTGGACGTTCTATCGGAAAATCTTTCGCATGCTGCCCGCCAGGTGGCCAGTCGAGCGTGTGAATCTTGAATTCCGGTCAAAAACCACTTTCTCGATGCACGCCGCGGCTTTAAATTGATCTTGACGAATTAGATGAACGTAAATTTATTGCTTTTCCACAAAATTCAAGTTGTGCTGGATATTTGAGCGCGGTATTGTCCGAAACGGCTGGCTGCTGTTGCTCGCGTCTTGCCAACCATCCCAGCAGCCCTGGGTTCGTATCCCGAGATGAAACGCAGCTGCAGCTGTGGGAACAGGCACGAGAAGGTGAACTCTGCCCCTCGGGGGCTACTCTGGAGGTACAAAGACGCCGCCAAACCGCCTTTCTACAGCGCGGAAACGCTCAAAGCGGATCACTTTGATGCCGGCGTGGCTCGAAGCGTGAGTGGTCACGAGAGTGGAGCGGGTTCGAGTGGTGGGACGCCGCTGATGAGCCACAGGTCTATGTGGGACGAGGACATCCTACGACACATCCGGGACTGTCGCTGTACGTGTAACCACATGGGATACGGGAATTATCTGGACTGGGAGGTAAGTAAGATAG
The DNA here is from genome assembly GCF_977018435.1 of Lepisma saccharinum. Classification (NCBI taxonomy): domain Eukaryota; kingdom Metazoa; phylum Arthropoda; class Insecta; order Zygentoma; family Lepismatidae; genus Lepisma; species Lepisma saccharinum. Next base: position 51,380,381 of record NC_139255.1, read on the forward strand.
TCAGTGTTGCAGCGTTACTTGAATGAAAAATAAATGTTATCTTAAGATTGTTTTCTTATATTGTATTATTATTGTTGAAGGAGCTTTGTTATATTTTTAGACTAATGGTTGAACTAGAATGAATGGGTTATGAAAGATCCACCATCATCCGTGCTGTAGACTAGATTTGATCCAGGGATTCTCCCCCATGCCGTAATGGTAACATCGTCGCCTTCCAATCAAAGGATCCAGAGTTCGATACACGGCGAAGGTACATAGTGGTTCGGATCCCACTTTAAACTGTAGGTCCAGTCCCGATTAGCTTTTATGTGCATAAAGTAGACTTAAAACCAAAATTCAAACTCGATCTAGTATCTGGGTGGTGTGGTGTTACATTTGGCTAATCGCGACAATGAGGACGAGTGACGGTTAGATAAAACTGATCAAGGGGAATTTTACAAAGGACACCTTCTCCAGGTCGGAACTCAAACCGGGAAACTTCGGTGACGAGATCGAAAGCCGACCAATTTACGCAATTGGCTACCGAGCCGGCGAAAGAATATCTCTTTGTATTCGTTCCTTAGCATATTTAATCACTTCACAGATCACCATCATCGTCGCGATTCAACTAAGAGATTGAGAAGAGAGCAAGCAAACAAAATACAAGTATTACAGTATATTCGACCACTGAGCTTGTAGCTTTGAAACCGTTTTCATACCACCGTTGAATCAGCCACCTATTAATATACTAATTGATGTTGGTGTTTCTTGTTTACGCCACTCTCCTGCCTCTGGTCTATTCGCGACGATGTTTCTTCCTTCATCATTCATTCTGAACGTTGCGATGGATCTAGAGAGGCGAAGTAAAAAACCTCTAATATATAATCAGAGTTGTTAATGTTTCAGGAACACATACATTCTAATAGGTTCTATTGGGTTCCGCTGCAGGACCGGAACATTTATTCTAGCACAATTTAAAGTCGGTCCAAGGTGCGTATTGTATCGTTGAAAGAAGGTTCCTGGACCTATACCCTGTCCCGGATATCTCTGGAGATAGGCCGCACAGAGCGGCAGAGAAGGGGCGGGGAATCGAGTGGGCAGAGCGAAGCAGTACACGCTGCTGGGAAAGCTGGTAACTGAAGACGCTTTCCCCCTCCACAGATAAATGAGACAGTATTGTAGAGAGGCCTTGGAAGGAAAGTATCCTTCCGTTTAAGCAACCAGCACAACAGTATCGTTTGACGGGTTGCATATGGTACAGGATACTCTGCTTTGTGGTGTTCGTAGTGGCACAAGAATGACAAAAATCACTCCAGGAATTAAATCGTGCGCGTCATTATTACCAAACAACAGGCTGATCCTACAAGCGAATACGTAACAATCAGGTGTCTGATATTACCGATCGATTTGTGATCAAGCATAGCAGAGTTGTGAAGGGCAAGTTTCACAGGTGTACATTCATTTCAAAGTTTAGAACATGTATAGATCAGTCACACAGAAGAGACTGGAAACTCGCCAATACTAACCTGCTTTATCCACCATTTAACAGTTTTCTCCAGGTTGGAAAACAACGGAATCGAACATCAATTCTTAATATTGCACGTTTCTTCATCCCTTTCGATATTTGATATCGTCTCTCGTTTTCTCCCTCTATCTTATTGCAGATTCACATCATTTAAAAGTTTTGAGAACTACCTTTGAGTTTTGTCAGCCTGTTTTTTCATATATGCGAACAGAGAGTTTCTTCTCAACGTGAAGAGAGACTCTTATGATTTTGTCTTGCAACGAAATTAGAGTTTGTGCAACTTTATATTGCGCTAGTTCTTTCCCTCCTTGACGTTGGAAAAGGAACTTCGTCCTCTCTTTTTCTGTATGAATATTTTATTTCTTCCTCTCTTCCTAGTTGTCTTTCTCTATTCCTCTTTCTCTCATTGCTTCTCTACCATTATCTTCCTTTCTTGTCTTTGTTGCCCGTTTCCTCTTCTCTCTCTATGCATATATATATGATTCTATTCCTTCGTTTCTTCCTCCTTTTTCTGTATAGATTTTTCTCCGTACCTACTTCTTCCTTTAACTCAAATCGCACCGATATTTTAAATCTATTTCTCTCTTTATTATTCTATCTACCTGTATGACTTCCTTCCCCTCTTTGTATTTCTATCTATGCCATTGTATTTCTATCTTCTCTCTGTGGTCTGTTCTCTATTTTATTATCTTTCTATGTGCATATATTTCTATTATTTCTATTCCTCTCTTTCTCTTACCATCTTCTATAACTACTTGTCTCCCTGTTCTCACCATTCTTTCTCTATCACTCCATTCTGTATATCTCTCTCTATTCTATTTCAATCTTTCTCAAAGCCTTGCGTTGTGATAACGTCGTTGACTTGTAATCAAAGATCACCGGGTTCGATTCCACGAGAAGGAACATAGTGGCTATGATCCCACTTTGAACTGTAGGTCCAGTTTCGAGTAGATGATCTACGCATAAAGTAGACTTAAGAACAAAACCCCTCCTTATTGTCTTATTAACATGTCTCACTATCTCTTTTTCGTCTTCTTGTCTATATATTCCCCATGTTTCTATCTGTTGTTTGTTCTACATTTCCCTTTCCCCTTCTCTATGTGTTTATCTCTATTCCTCTGTATCTTTCTTACAGGCTTCCTTGACAAGACATTGGCTAATGCTGTGTTGCCTTTTACTCAAGCGGTTTCAGGTGGAAGCCTAATGCAAGTTCAGTAAACTCTTGACTCCTAATCTCTTTGTCACGGTGTCTTTCTCTTTCCCACTCTCTTTGTTATTTTCTCTCAACATATTTGTGGTCTCTACATCCAGACTTTCTTATATCTCTCTTCCTGTCTCTGTCTCTTGGTTTTTGGTTCCTTATTCCTTTGTCACTGAATCTCTATTTCCCACACCCACTCTCTCTCTCTCTCTCTCTCTCTCTCTCTCTCTCTCTCTCTCTTTATCTCTCTCTCTCTCTCTCTCTCTCTCTCTCTGTCTTCTCACTCTATTTGTTCTTCACATTCTCACTCTATTTTCTTTCTCTCCATGTTTCGGTCTCTGCTTGTCTCTCTTGAGATTTGGCTCCTCATTTCTGTCACCGAATTTCTAAATCACTTTTTCTCTATCTTTTTGTTTCTCACTTTCTCACTCTAGTTTCTTTCTCTCCCTGTATCGGCCCCTGCTTGTCTAAGCGAATCTCTCATTCTTCTTTTCTCACTCTCTTTGTTCCTCACTTTCTCACTCTATTTTTCTACTCTCTTCGTCTCTTCTTGTCTCTCTTGGCATTTAGCTCCTCATTTCTCTATCACTGAATCTCCTTATCTCTAATTTCTCATTCTATTTGTTCTTCCCTTTTCTTAATTCTATTATCTTTCTCTTCTTGTCTTTGTCTCTGCTTATTTCTCTTGGCATTTAGTTCCTTATTTCTCTGTCACTGAGTCTCTTTCTCTCTTCCTTTCTCACCCTATTATCTTTCTCTTCTTATCTCTGTCTCTGCTTGTCTCTATTGAGATTTGGCTGGTCATTTCTGTCACTGAATCTCTCACTCTCTTTTTCTCGCTCTATTTGTTTCTTCCTTCCTCACTCTACTTTCTTTCTCTCCCTCTTTCGGTCCCTGCTTGTCTGATCGAATCTCTCATTCTCTTTGTTCCTCACTTTCTCACTCTATTTTCCTACTCTCTCCATCTCTTCTTGTCTCTCCTGGCATTTAAATCCTCATTTCTCTATCACTGAATCTCCATACCTCTCTATTTTCTCAGTCTCTTTGTTCTTCCCTTCCTCACTCTATTACGTGTCTCTTCTTGTCTCTGTCTCTGCTTGTCTCTCGAGATTTGGCTCCTATTTCTGCTATTGATTCTCTCACTCTCTTTCTCTCACTATCTTTGTTTCTCCCTTTCTCACTATGTATTCTTTCTCTCGCTGTCTCCATCATTGCATATCTTTCTTTTCATTTAACTCTTATTTCCTTGTCACTGAATCTCTCTCTTTCTTTCTCTTTGTTCTTTTCTATCTCACTCTATTTCTTTCTCTCCCCGCCTCTCTTTGCATCTCCCCCGCCCTCTCTTCGTGTTCCCTTTCTCTCTTTGCTTGTCAGCCACTGTGTACCGTTCCGTTTCTTCCACCACAGCTTTGAAACACTCTTCCCTAATGGCCACTATTTCCAATTCCTCCATCTAGTCATGAAAACTTCTCATTCCAACATCATCCACTCGTACGAAAATAAAACCGAGATCCCACCTTCCAGGCGGTCTCAGCTAGCAGAATGACGGAATCTCAGAAATCCGCGGATTAGAGTCCGCACCTACAATATATCGTCCCAGCTGTCATTTCCGACTTGGCAAGACTCAGCGGCAACAATCGTTTCCAGGGAGACAAACGATGTTATTTTTGAAGCGGCAGGTAGCAAAACAGATATTGAGACGCGTATCTTCGCCCCTGGGAAGATCATCCTTGGGAAATGGAGAAGAAAAAAACATCTTCTCCAAGATATAAGGGCATCTCTCCTCCGCAGCGCTTGACGAATCATATTAGATGAAACTCTTTTTCTCCTTCTTTTGTGTCAACAGGAAACGCGTGTCGTGACCAAACGTGGTACTAATGCGTAAATCTGGTTTTGTGGGAACGAGAGAGACTTGACTGGATAGAAACATGTGTATGTTCCAACGGGTGTAAGAAGAGACAAGGATGCAAAGGGTGACCCTTTTTAACGACACCCAAATATCAACATCTCTTCCACGTAGTTCATACACCCTGGACTGAATTTCGCACACTAACGATGCTGTGGCGCCTGGACACACAGACAGTATAATCCTCGGTGGGCTTGGGGGCTTCTGTTGCGTCCTGTACATGCATGTTTGTGTTTGCCCCTTCATCAATCCTATCTTATCATCATTCATTCTGACTCTTCTTTCAGTCAAGAGAACATGATTTAAACCAAACACAATAAAAATGATCACATGAAGACTCGTAACATTCAGTTACGCCTCTCAGGGTATGGGTAATAATATCTCTGTTCATTCGTTGGTCAATTAATAATCAAAATCAAGTTTTCACTAAGAGAAAAGAAGTTTATTTTACTTCTTAGCAAAATTAATACTAATGTGCATAAATTCAATTTCAGCCAAAGAAATAACAGCTTCTTACAATTCAACTTGACCGCTCTTTAAAACTCAAATCCCGAACTAAAAGTAAAGACCAAAACACAATCGTAATTCCCATGGCAACAGCTCATACAAGATATGTACATAAAGGTCAGTCACTATCCTGACATTATCAGTGATAGGTCTCAATATTAAATACCACAAGAATCACAAAATGAATAACAGAGATTAAGATTAATAATAATGAACATTTGTACAACGAGATAGGTAAGTAGGAACAATAAATATTAGTGCAATGGGAAAGGACGTGTCAATTCTCATCTTCGCAAGTAGCCAGAAGTGGCAGAAAAGCGAAGTAAAATAAACAAAATGAATTAATCAGTCAGTCGACACCAACATACACACACACACAAAGAGAGAGAGAGAGAGAGAGAGAGAGAGCATACAGCAAAATATACAAGAGAGAGATATTGACAGAGAAGAAAAGGAAAGATTAAAGAAAAGCAAACAGTGAATCAGAAGGTAGAGATACCGACAGACGGAAAGAGAAATATAAGGAGAGAGGTATGGAGACAGAGAATGAGAGAAGAAAGAAAAATAACGTAGAGAGGAAAGGAGAAAATAAATCGTATATAGGAAGACAAGAGAGAAATAATTCATAGAAAAATGAGGAGGAAAATACCATTTTGGAAATAAGAGAGAGATATAGAGAGAAACAGATCAAACCAAGAGAAAATAGAGAAAGGAATAGGGAAACGTAGATTAAGAAGACCGAATAGCAACCAAGGAAAGAAAAAGAGAGAACAATTAATAGAAGATAGAAAGATGAAAGTTAAAGATATTGAGTTAAATAGAAAAGAATATATATAGAAAAACAAAGAAAGGAGATGGAACGTGAGAGAAATGAAGAGAGAAAGAAATACAAAGACACACACACACACACACACAGAGAGAGAGAGAGAAATTAGTGAGAATTCAAGTACTCTCTTTTCATTTCTTATGGATTTTAGTATTTGTTCTCTTTTTTGTTGTTTTCACATTATTTCTTTTCTTGTTATTAAAATTTTCATATCTGTATTCCTTCTCATTTTCTCTAACGGTTGTTGCAGCAACCCTAGTCTTGTATTTTCTCTAAGAGTCTCAGCTCTTTTCAACTTACAATACAAAAGCGCTAAAGAGAAAATAGAAGTTAATTACAGCAATAACAGCACACTTTACTGCACCCACAGTGCAGGATGTGATGGGTAAAATAAGATATGTTAAATGATAAGATGTCATCGACTGAAGGATTCGCAAGAGAAGACACCTCTTTTCTTCCCTCGGGACCATTGGCTCGTCTCAGATCCTGAGGATGGTTCCACAGGAAGGACGGGAACATCCCAGGACCTTCTTAGGCGCGCCCTCTCGTTACATTAAGGTCAGAACCTCATAAATAATTTTCCTGGAAACTTTTGTTTGGATGCAACTCGAGAGGAGAACTGGGAGCATCTGGGAAGATGAGGAACCCGCGAGAGATCTTGACAAAGCCAGATATGCATGGCAAAAGAGGGTTATGCTTTAAATATGCATTTGCGGAAGAACGGTTCGCAGGATGGAGGACAGGCGAAGAAGATTGGAACATGGTTGAGATGCTTGAAATCAAGTTGAGCGCAAAGGTAGAGCTATATTCTGGATAAGCTGTTCTTCTCGGACAGTCTTTCGGAATTTCCTGGTCAATTTCGTGGCACTGGCCAATTGGAAGTCGCATCAACTTTCATCTTCTTATCTTAGATGTCCTCTCGTCTATTAATTTGTAATTTCTCCAATTCAATCAATCAACATGTATGATTTCTGACATTTGTGATGATGAGATCAGCATTACTCTCCAGCTGCCTTTAACCCCAGGGTATCCTAAGGTACTCATTTATTAGAGGCTGGGTAAGCGCCTCTCTCTCTCTCTCTCTCTCTCTCTCTCATACTTATATTGTTTCCCTTTCTCTCTCTCTCTCTTTCTCTCTCATACTTTTATTCTCTTTCCCTTTCTCGCTCTCTCTCATACTTATATTCTGTTTCCCTTTTTTTCTCTCTCTCTCTCTCTCTCATATTTTTATTCTCTTTCCCTTTCTCTCTCTCTCTCTCAAACTTATATTCTATTTCCCTTTCTCTCTCTCTCTCTCTCTCTCTCTCTCTCTCTCTCTCATACTTATATTCTGTTTCGATTTATCTCTCTCTCTCTCTCTCTCATACTTTTATTCTCTTTCCCTTTCTCTCTCTCTCTCATACTTATATTCTGTTTCTCTTTCCCTTTCTCTCTCTCTCTCATACTTATATTCTGTTTCTCTTTATCTTTCTCTCTCTCTCTCATACTTATATTCTGTTTCCCTTTCTCTCTCTCTCTCTCTCTCTCTTTCTCATACTTATATATTGTGTCTCTTTATCTCTCTCTATTTCTATCTCTCTCTCTCTCTCTCTCTCTCTCTCTCTCTCTCTCTCTGTCTCATACTTACAATCTGTTTCCCTTTCTCTCTTTCTCATACTTATATTTTGTGTCTGTTTCTCTCTCTCTCATACCTTTATTTGTTTCAATTTCTCTCTTTCTCATACTTATATTTTGTGTCTCTTTCTCTCTCTCTCTCTATCTCATACTTTTATTCTCTTTCCCTTTCTCTCTCTCTCTCATACTTATATTGTTTACCTTTCTCTCTCTCTCTCTGTTTCTCATACTTATATTTTGTCTCTCTCTCTCTCTCTCTCTCTCTCTCTCTCTCTCATACTTATCATCTGTTTCCCTTTCTCTCTTTCTCATACTTATATTTTTTCTCTCTTTCTATCTCTCTCTCTCTCTCTCTCTCTCGTACTTATAATCTGTTTCTCTTTCTTTCTCATACTTATATTTTGTGTCTCTTTCTCTCTCTCATACCTTTATTCTGTTTCCCTTTCTCTCTTTCTCATACTTATATTTTGTCTCTTTTTTTCTCTCTTGCTTTCATACTTTTATTTTTTTCCCTTTCTCTCTCTCTCTCATACTTATATTCTGTTTCCCTTTCTCTCTCTCTCTCTATCTTTCTCTCTCTCTCTCTCTTTCTCATACTTATATTTTGTGTTTCTTTCTCTCTCTCTCTCTCTCTCTCTCATACTTATATTGTTTCCCTTTCTCTCTCTCTCTCTCTCTCTCTCTCTCTTTCACACACACACACACACACACACACTTTTATTCTCTTTCCCTTTCTCTTTCCCTTTCTCTCTCTCATACTTATATTCTGTTTTCCTTTCTCTCTCTCTCATACTTTTATTCTCTTTCCTTTTCTCTCTCTCTCTCTCTCTCATACTTATATTCTGTTCCCCTTTCTCTCTCTCTCTCTCTCTCATACTTTTCTTCTCTTTCCCTTCCTCTTTCTCTCTCTCTCTCTCATACATATATTATGTTTCCCTTTCTCTCTGTGTGTCTGGTTATCTGCCTCTGTGGAGAAAGAGATAGATGAGCTCGAAAACAGGAGCAGAAAACTATGAACAGTGTCGCCAACTCGAAATGATTTTGGAGTGGGGTCAGACTAATAGCTGAGAGAGAGAGAGCGGCGGGTGGGAAGGAGGAAAGGAAAGACAAGCTGAATGCAAGAATTTCCGCTTGCTTGCCTTTCCTTCCCTCTTCCCTCTCTCGCACTCTCACAAACACACAATCTCACCACCCAAAACCATTCTAAGTTGGCGACACTGTTTGTAGAGTGTTCTCCCACCATTTCCGAGCTCCGAGTTCGTTTTAAGAACAATTCCCACAAGCGCGGCCTTACTCAGCCCTCTCCGTAATAACTTTGTACATCCAAGAAACCTCCAATTTTCGTGTGGTCAACTGCGTTCGTTGAGAAGTCCAGTCCCTAGCAACGGTTGCTATGCACACATCCACTCACCTCCCAGCTTCTTCCGAGGAACATTAGACAGAAATGAAGAAAGCTGGCAAGAAACGAATCATTCCATGACGGAAAAGAAGGCGATAGTCTGTGTACAATAACTTCTTCTTCCACCTCCCTTATTTCTATCGAAATCCCCTCTCTCTGAGAGAATACGACCGAGATACAAAAGACATATAGAATGTCCCCAGCCGCCTGTAACCATTCATTTGTGGATAACAGTGCGGTAAATACAATGTTGTTAGTTGTATGTGTCGTCTGTGGGAAAAATGTTGCAATCGGAACTGAACTTAACTGCAGAGATTGGCCCTCATCAGAATTTTTACTGGAGAACATTTGCCTTTAAATCCCAGGTAAATTATAGATGTTTCTTCGTTTAGTCCACTTTGATTGGTTGATTTTGTTTATTTTACTTCGCTTTTCTGCAACTTTTGAGCAATCGCGAAGATAAGAATGAATGGTGATAAGGTGAAATCCATGAAGGAACACTCACAAAGAAGGCCCAGACCCTGGTTCGAACCCGAAACCAGTGGCTTCATTCTTTCAGTAGATAGACGCTTTATTGATTTACTCCATCGGATTATCGCCAATTATCACAGAGCTCCTTCGTCACAGAATGTGCTACGATCTTAGATTTTAAACCAGGGCTGAGTTCATAACTTAAAACATGCTCACTAAACATGACACAAAGGTCCAGATTACAATTTGAATAATGCATTTCAACGCTTTTGCCCTTCCTTGTTTAGTTATTGTTTAGTTCGGTAGTTGTCCTACTTAGTTATTTCTTTACAGACAGTTCTAAATGCCTCTGTAAAAGGCAAAGGTAGAAACTAACCCCGACAGATGGCATCACTGTGTGAAGGCATATTGGGTATGTGAAGGTAGGTGTCCACACACGATCGCGTAAATTTATGTCGGTGTTGTGATCAGCAGCACGCTCCGGCCGCCTTTACTCCAGGCCCGTAGCTAGAGGGGGGCAGGGGGGGCAACTGCCCCCCCCTGAGAGCTTGCCTTGCCCCCCCTGTGAAAAATACAGAACATATTCCTACCTGGAATTCTCACTAATCTTTACAATTATATTCTGTATTACTCTAGCAACATAACAAAAACATTTATTGATTTTGTGATTTATGAAGGTGGATTCCGTATAATGTTGTATCAGGATTGGGGAGAAAGAATTCCCTTCCAGTTTCAGACTTCGGGAAATGATTTCGCAATTTTCAGTATATAGAACAGTTGTGACAATTTGAGTAGTCTTGTATTAAAGGTGCCTAATGTGTTTGGCTGTATTTCTTGGATGTGTTGCTATAAGATTTGAACTGCATAATTTTTGTTTCCCAAGTCTACCTTTTGGTAATAGCGATGCATGTGATAGAGAGAGGGAGCGGATATTTGATTTTTGTTACTTAGCGTTGCTTTTCTGCCACATCCAGCTAATTGTGACAATTTGTGATGACGTAAAATTGATGAAGAGACACTCACAAACAGTGTTGCAACGACAGGGGGGCAAGGGCATTGTCCCCCCCAATCTTGGACGGAAGTCCAATCTAGGGGGGCAAACATTGAAGTAAAGAAACATGACTAACAGAATCTAACAACAGCAGGACAAAGGGATACTCGAGATGGAATTAATTTTCAAGTCTTGCTTGCACTTTTCTTCCAGACGGCTAAGGGCACTTGCAGGGGGCACAAGGGGGCAATTGCACCTTCGATTTGAAATTTTATACAAATAAAAGTACATTTCGTAAAATTTTCTTGCTCGCTTCGCTCGCAATCACAATATCTACTGTTCATATAGTCCAAATTCAGAGCCATAGCTAGGGGGCGGCGGAAGTCAGCCTTGGGAGCCAAAACGATCTGAATGAAGTGTACATGGAAGTTATACTGTACGTGTCATATGTACAAAAAGAATAATGTCCATCATGCATACTTTGTCATTGAAAAATACAGTTTGTGTGCTTGTTTTCCGTTACTAGCTAATATGAAATTGAACGTGTTGGAATAAAATTTCAAATCATTTGTTCAAACACAAATGCATTAGCACTGACTAACTTCTACCCTCTATTGCATGATTTACGACGATAATAACGTATTTTAATGCTACTATTATTACTACCACTACCACCACTATATTAATATTATTATTATTGGCACGTTTGTCATGGTACTTGACCCCTCTCCAGATAAAAATTTGTGGTTTCGCGTCTGCTCACAAAGCACACTCATGCCCAGGCTCGAACCTGGAACCCCTGGCTTCGTAGTGTGTTATGTAACCATCCCAACATGGAGGTCGGATAGTGAAAGGTGTAGGACAGCTTACTGGCTCAAATTATTATCAAACATGATGAAAATGTGATAGTGTTTCACATTTATTATTTCGGTTAGAAAGCGATAACATTTGTAGTTTGATAATAGTTACACTAAGCACCTTATGGAGTGTAAATATCAATTTCAAATCTTATGAATCATTTCTCTATGCAAACGCATCAAATATGATAAGCAACATAGGTGTGTGTTATGATATCCATTTTATAAAGGAAAAGTTAAGTTTTAACCCTTACTGTTTGCATGATATAGTTTGCATAGCATGTGTTATATATTGCTCTCAGAATTTTAAACGGAAGTAAAAATAAATGCCATTTGCAACAGCGAAGCTATCAATGGGATAGCATACATTAAGGACAGAAGATGCCATATTTCGATTGCTTGTAACATCTAAAGTAGAATTAGACAAGTAAATAGTGACTGAGAAAAGTTGCTTGCCTTGATGTCCTGTACATGCTGTGCAAGTTGTCGGTGCTATCAGGCGGCACCCAATGAATATAGGTTCAAGAAAATGACAGTAGGAAAAAGCTGCAGTGAAATAAATACGATTGATTGATTGAATTGGTGTTTTAAGTCCACTTTATGCACAGTAAGGCTAATCGGGACTGGACCTACAGTTTTAAAGTGAGATCCGAACCACTTTGTACCTCCACCGGGTATCGAACCTGGGACCCCTTGATTACAAGGCAACGACGCTACCACTGCGCCATCGGGGAGGCCCTACATATGATTGAAAACATCTCAAATTATATTCTATTTACATTGTGTCTGTTGTAGACGTTGTCTGTTAAAGTACCTCAGGCACAACCTAATTTTTTGACAAATTATTATTATGTCAACTCTTCTGCTAAGGAGTGGATTCTCCTAATTTTATTGAATCTATCTAAAGCCATTCTGTGACTGGCAGAAATCAGTATCAGCATTAAAGAAACTGATGTTTGAGGTTTGCACGCTTCTTCTCAAAAAGTGGTGGCGATAATAATCGGCACAGAGACCTCATGCCGTGGAAATGGGGTAAGGCGAAGGAGGCCTCATATCGTTCGGTTTCGTACCATAGTCATTAAGGAAGGTATTTTTCATAAGGTAAAGAGGATACAAAATTTCCCTCTATAAAACTTGATATGAAATATTAATGATGACACTGTAATCTCTCTCTCTCTCTCTCTCTCTCTCTCATACTTATATTCTACTTCCATTTATCTCTCTTTCTCTCATACTTATAGTCTATTTCCCTTTCTCTCTCTCTCTCTCTCTCATACTTATATTTTGTTTAGCAGTAAGAAACATATATTCCTCCACAGACTAAAAATACCTTTCTTCGCGAAACTTAAGCGACCCCAATTTTCCTCCAAAAAGCACAAGTTCCAACCCTGATTCACAGAAGTGCATAGCAATTCTTCACGACACATACTTTCCGACCATCGACGCCAACCGGAGTTAAGTTTCTCCGGAGTTCGCCATCCAACAATCTTCCGAGCAGTTGAGACCGTCTCGCATTGTCGTAGGTCACTGTGGAAACTGATGCTCATTGTGTCTGGTTGCAGGAGAACTTCCGCGCATTTCTGAGGCTGGCAGAATGAACTCCTCTGCAGTTGTCGTATCCAGAGCGAAACTATGTTCCCAGCTTCGTGTTGCTGAGCGTCCCCTTTTTGCTCGCTGGATTCTCTTTCATAAATTTTCCCTCCTCGGCAGTTATGTTCTGTTCTGGAGATCCAATGGAAATAAGCAACGTAACAGAGTAGAGAGTCTGCACGAAAGTTCCCGAAGACATGGTACGTTCGACAATCGAATAAAATTTTGTTTCTTCCGATTAGCAGATTTGTCCGATATGAAGCTCATGTAGAGGATTCATCAACCTAAGAAAGCAAAGAAGTCTAGGGCTGTCCGATATTAATTCTTCGATATCGATTGAATATCGATATTAATAATGTTTAATTCGATAATACTGAAATCGAATTGATACATCGAGTATCGATAATCAGTATGTCAATATCGATACATCAACGTTGATATTATCGAGATTCATATATCGAGGTACGTTTTCAGATCAGCGAATTTCCCCGATGTGGAGCTTAAGAAGTGGATTAATAAAAGTAAGAAGGCAAAGAAGTCTAAGGCTGTTCGATATCGATACTACTATATCCGAGATCGATATCGATTGAATATCGATATCGAGAATATTGACATCGATAGCGGTAACATAGATATCCGCAAAACAATATCGGATCGATATCGAAAATTAAGTATCGTTGATATCGATATATCGACTTTACTTTCAGACCAGAGGACGTGGAGCTTAAGTAGCCGATTAATCAATCGAAGAAGGTAAAGATGTTAAGGGTTACGTGATATCGATTTTTCGACATTGAAGTTTGATATCAATTACTTCGACTTCGATGTCGATAACATAATATCGCCAATATCAATTATTAAAGATTCAGCATCGTCGATCGACGTCTAGGTCGATATTTTTACGATATATTAAAATAATTGAGTAGGTATCGATATGTCGAAATATTGTATAGTCTTACAGAGTAAATGTCAGTGGAACACACGCGGGTATTAATGCTCCTTGCACTCTCGTGTTGCTCACTGAAATTTCTCCTAAATGGTTTCCACCGCCTTGAAGTGGCGCAGGGCAGGAGGGACATGCCCTCGCAGATGGATTGTGCTGGGTTCTCAGGGAGGCTGAGGTTTCGAGCAGTAATCGATCCCACGAACGTCGGCGAAGGAGCCATAAAGCGAGCCGTTAGAATGGTGTGAGAATCAAGACCGTTATCAAAGCCAAAGATTTCCGATAAGCCGACGTCTAGAGCTGCGGACAGTGGAAGCCAGAGTTCTTTGTAAGGCTTAGCCATGCTGAAATGGTTTGTATGCTACTTTAGGGACTGGCATTGTGAAAGTCTTCCTGCTTGACACACATATGTAACTTAACATGTAGGTCCCAAGCGTTTATTTAAATAAAATGCTAAGTGAGAAACTACGTAACAACAGTTTTTGTTTTCAACATAATCTCCCACTAACATTGATACTCTTATCCCATTGGCCGGCCCCCGTAGCGGAGTGGTCCCGTGTTCGAATCCTGCCCTGGACATTGATGTTTGTGAGAGTCCATTCATCAATTTCATCACATCATCATTCATCCGCATCTTCGCAAATTAGCCAAAAGTGGCACAAGAAGCGAAGTAAAATCGAATCAAAACTTACCCCATTGATTTACCAGTCCCAAAAAATGCTGCATAAAAGTCTTCGGGCTGCTGTCCTAGCCACAGTCGGAAAACTATGGCCCCCAATCGTGGCGGCGAATGCGTTCTGAAACGGAGGGGGGGGGGGGGGGCAAGGTGCCAAAACTGGAGAAGAAAAGGCAGTATATTTCCATTTGTATATAAGGTTTAGCATAGTGCGGGGGCAAAAGTGGCGAAAAGTGGGGGGTAGTTGCCCCCTCGCCCACCTAATCACCGCAACTGGCCCCAAAGGTAAGTATTTATCGACCCACTTGTGCACTGCTTCATGCGACAAACACTTGTCCCATAAACAGGAAATATTTCGTCATGAATATATTTTGCTGCTCTTCCAACACACACTCCTGGAGCACGGTCGACATCTTCAAACTGAGCTGCCCTGTGTGCGTCAGCAAGTTGCTTCAGGAGTACCTCTCGCGAACAGGTACAATTGACGCCAGGGTCCACTACCGGGCCGCGGTCCGGCGGTTGAGAAACACAGTACTAAACGGGTGTAACTTTTAAAAATCGTAGCAGCGTCTCGAGAGGAGAGGAAACTTCGAATTTGTTTCTTATCTAGTAGATTTCTGTACGTAGGGTTGCACACGTTTGCTGCATTTTAGCACAGACCTATTGCTAATCTACATTTATATTCAACTTTGAGTTATTGCCTGTATACCTTAAGAAGAATAAGTCTTTGTGGTCCACGTGCAGTCACTTATGAGCCACTGCGAAGGCCTTTCTACCCATCTGCCTGCGAACTGAGGCCATTGTCGAACTTTCTCCTCCATTAGTAAACCTGCTGGGGTGGTAAGCATGCACAGAGATATTGAATTTTCATTTGCCGAGAAATTTCTGTAAGTTTTAGGCTGGCACAGGACAAGAAGGCACTCCTCTTCACTGTTGCAAGTGTGTATATGAGGCACCATCTTTAAAATGAAAAAAATGGTATTGTGAAGCTAATTTGATCA
Organism: Lepisma saccharinum; assembly: GCF_977018435.1. Classification (NCBI taxonomy): domain Eukaryota; kingdom Metazoa; phylum Arthropoda; class Insecta; order Zygentoma; family Lepismatidae; genus Lepisma; species Lepisma saccharinum. Next base: position 51,395,867 of record NC_139255.1, read on the forward strand.
GTGTTGCAGCCTTGAGATCGTTTTGTAAATAACAGTCGATACCACATGTAAATTTGAGCTGTATACAGTCTGTCCTAATGTTTTCATTTGACTCATGTAATAGGTTACGTACCAGTTTCATAGATCGGAGACACATTAAAATCGCATATTTTGTGTTTCGCATGGTTCGTACTTACCAATTGTGTATTGCGGAACATAGTTAAAGGTGCTATTATGGTTTTTACACGAAAACAAACGCAATTTTTCACATTCTCAGTGCTTTTTTTTATTCCTTTCTTCGCTTCCGGAACACACAATATGGCGGGCACATCTTGACTCACGTTGTGGGTATGCAGTGTTTCAACCTTCTTCGCCGAAAAATACCTACTATCGTCTTCGTCACCGGTAGAAATTATACACTATGCACGGGTAGCTGACGTATAGCCCGAGTAGCTTACGGATAGCTCGACGAACCATGCACGGATAGCCCTACAAACCATTCACGGATAGCCCCATGAACCATTTCCGATAAGGTTAGGTTAGGTTACGTTAGGAAAGCATAGTAAAAAAAGGGGGGTTTGAAACACTGACAAGGGTTTACGTCATCAAACGTACGCAGCATCCGGTTGTCGTAGGGCAGGCAAATGAAAGCAATGGCAATTTTGCGTCGGTGAGATATTTCTCTTCAAAAGTACATGATTTCCCGGTCAAATATATTCCACGATGAAAGAAAATACCACGACGAACGTCGTAGAAACTCATTTCCGTAAGTAGTTTCTTGTGTAAAATAGAAGAAATGTGTCTCCGATGTATGAAACTGTTACCATAGGTTATAATAGGTACGATAGGGATGCTTGAAGCGAAGCAATAGAAGAAACCCACGCGGGATTCGAATCCAGGACCTCGACGCCTCTCACTTAATCACAACACACCCTAAATAGACATAGCAAACAGCTCATCGATTTGCGTCGGTGGTACCATAACGGTTGCAATGCGCATGCGTCATTTGTCCCCAAAACGAGCATGAAAAATATCACTGCAAGCTCTGCTGGGCTCAAATCCGTTCACAGAGTACGATTTCCCTCCGAGGCACGATAAATCGACTTAAAATTCAGTCGCGAGGCACCGATTTCCGCAAGACTGAACTGTTATAAAATTTCGCCTTGAAGGAACTGAAACACAAGTTTTATTGAATGCGCGGAGAAGTTCGCCTGAGGGGAGAAAAGGAGGCAGATGCGGGGGGGGGCAGGGATATATAAAGTGAAAGGGAAGCAGAGGGAATATAAAGACACAGAGATAAAGCGAAAGGAGAGATGGAGGTATGCAGAGGTAAAGAGATGGGAAGAACAAATACTAACGGTGATAAGGAATAGAAATTGTATGGGATAGAAAAGAGTAATGAAATAAGACTAATATTAAGAAGGTAAATTTCTCGTATCGGACAAACGGCTGAAATTTGCTAGTTCTTTTAATTTCAATATTCGTACTTATGTATTCTGCATTGAGAAACATTGCTGAAGGTGGCATTTCGCTTATTTCACGGAAATAAGCTCTATTTCCGACATATCGAGTAAGTTTTCTTCGTTTCCTTTTCTCTTCGGTAACACGCAAAATGGCGGTCACAGTTTCACTACCGTACTCGGCATGCAGTGTTTCCACCCCACTGCACCCAAAAATACCTACGTAGCCCCACAAACCATTGACACATATCCCCACGAACCATTCATACATAGCCCCACGAACCATTTCCGGTAAGGTTAGGTTAGGTAGGGTCACGTTTAGATTACAATAGTTAAAAATTGGTTTCGAAAAAAATATGCGTAGCCCCACACACCATTCTTGCATAGCCCCACGAACGATTGACACATAGCCCCACGAACCATTCACACATAGCCCCACAAACCATTTGCGGAAACGTACCTTCTTCAGTAACAAAAACACATGTTTGGAAACACTGACCGGGATTACCTACATCCACCTGGAAGTAAATTGATGCAAGAGCTTTCGTGCATCGGTCACACATTTATATCGAAAAATAGATGATTTACCGGCAAAATTCAATGAACGATGCGAGAAAACACTTCCCCGAACTTCCAGAAGTATAAAGAAACTGCATTCATTAATTTCTCCTGTAAATTTGAAGAAATCCGTTTGTCCGATACGAGAAATTTATCAAAAAGCTAAGTAAAAACGAATCAAATCTATCAATCAAATCAACTGTCCTTGTACAATTCAATAATAATCGCTTCTTAGCTTTTTTGACACTTTTCTCAATTCGCCAAGATAAGAATGGATGCTCATCAGATGAAACTGTCAGAAACACAAATGGACAGAATACAACACAGACCCCATAGAGGATTATACTTGCCATGGGGTTAGAAGCCAAAGCTTCAGTAGTCGTCAAATTGCAGTCCAGGGCGTACTACGTGGAAGTAAGGTTTACATTTGGGTGTCTTGAGAAAGGGTCACCCCTTGTACAAGGAGAAAGAGAGAGAGAGAGAGATAGCAAAGAGGAGGCAGAGAGAAAGAGCTGAGAGAGAGAGAGAGATGATAAGAGGAAGCAGAAAGAAAAATCTAGAAAGGGGGAGAGGAAAAGAGAGGGACAGTCTGCAGAGAGAGGAACAGAATGTGTGGGAGAGAGGAAGAGAGAGAGAGAAAAGAGATAGGAGAGAGGAAGCAGAGAGAAAGAGCTGAGAGAAAGAGAGAGAGAGATGATAAGAGGAAGCAGAAAGAAAAATCTGGAAAGGGAGAGAGGAAAAGAGAGGGACAGTCTGCAAAGAGAGGAACAGAATGCGTGGGAGAGAGGGAGAGAGAGAGAGAGAGAGAGAAAAGAGATAGGAGAGAGGAAGCAGAGAGAAAGAGCTGAGAGAAAGAGAGAGAGAGAGATGATAAGAGGAAGCAGAAAGAAAAATCTAGAAAGGGAGAGAGGAAAAGAGAGGAACAGTCTGCAAAGAGAGGAACAGAATGCGTGGGAGAGAGGGGGGAGAGAGAGAGAGCAGAGATAGATGAGAGGAAGCAGTGAGAAAGAGCTGAGAGAGAGAGAGAGATATGATACGAAAAAGCAGAAGAAAATCTAGAAAGGGAGAGGAAAAGAGAGGAAGAGTCTGCGAAGAGAGGAACAGAATACAGAATGCACGAGAGAGAGAGAGAGAGAGAGAGAGAGAGAGAGAGAAGCAGACGGCGAGAACAAACAGAATGAACAAGAGAGTAAGAATGAGAATCAGAGAAAGGAGTAGAAGGACGAGAAAGCAATGTAAGATATGTGTGAAAAAGGCGGTCGAGGGAGTGGAAAGAAAAAGAGAAATTGAAGAGCAAAACAAGAAAGGAATAAATAGGAGAAGGAGATAGGAAATTAAGAACGAAAGGCAAACTGATGAAGGAGACAGAAGCACAAAATGAAACTGAGAGGAAGAGAAAAATAAGCAGAGGGACATAGAGAGATACAGAGAGAGATGCAGAGGAAGGGAAAGACAGAAACAGAATGAAGGTGAAAGAAACTGGGAGAATCAGAGAAAAGAGGGGTGAGAAAGCAAAGTAAGAGAGAGAAGCAGAAAGAAACACAGAAAGCAAGTTCGATGAAAAGACAGATAATCAAAGAGAAGAAAGGAAACAAAATTAAGAGTGTATATGAGAGATAGACAGAGACAAGCAGTACAAAAGGGGGATAATGATAAAGAGAGGGTAAGTGAGAGAAGGAGGTAACAACAACAGAAAACTTTTCGAGCGTTTGGAAAATATCGGATCCAACCATTCCTGGGCTTCTCGCATGGCTAGAGACGAAATAGCCATCATGCACGGCCTAGTCCTGTTAAGGGATTGTCAGGGAGGAACATTGAATGCTAATATGTCATACATTGGGGAGATTACTTATGATTCAGTTGCCACGAATGGGGTCCTTTTCAGAAGTCACTCTAGCTTCGATTCTTCTCAAAACATTCAGTGCATTTTCCAAAGCCACTCGTCCCAACTCTCAAATACTTTTTCTATTGTTTTGGTTCCTTCTATCGAGCTAAAGTGCTTCAAGCGTGCGTGATTTGTAAGCTGTTCTCCTTTTCCTCTATTGTTCTGGGATTAGTGAAACCACTATACCCTGTCCCAGCTATCTCTGGAGAAAGGCCGCGCATGGTGGCAGAGAAGGGGAAGGGATCGAGTGGACAGAGCGAAACAGTACACGCTGCTGGTAACTGCAGTCGCTTCCCTCCTTCACCCAATCCCGTTCCTCTCACGTGTTGATTGGTGGAGCCATCTCGCGTCACTTGCGCAGAGACTTGTTTTGGTTCGCCTCCTCAAGAGATATATGGGACAGAGTGTAGTTGATCCACAAGTGAAACTAAACTTCAGTGGCATTTATGAGAATATTTTGATGGTGATGTGTGTATATTCATTTTGGTTGTCTACCATATTTCACCGAGTAAATCAGTTCTAATTTCATTTATTCAAAATTCGCCACCGTATGTTTCACGTTCATATCCTGGTCTCCCCGATAGCGTCGTCGCATTATAATGAAGGAGTCCAGGGTTCGATACCCGATGGAGGCTCATACTGGTTCGGATCCCAATTTAAACTGTAGGTCCAGTCTCGATTAGCCTTACTGTGCATAAAATGGACTTAAAACGACAAATCGACCAACGTTCAAATCCTGATCTAATCCTAATAATATTTATAGGCCTATTCATAATAATATATTAATATTGTTTGGTTTGAGTTGGTGTTTTAAGTCCACTTTATGCACAGTAAGGCTAATCGGGACTGGACCTGCGGTTTAAAGTGGGATCCGAATCACTGTGCCATGTGCTTCCACCGGGTATCGAACCCGGGACCCCTTGATTACAAGGCTATGTTAATATTGTATTGTTATTATTACATGAATAGGGAAAAAGACGGTATACGAATAGGCATATAACAGAACGTATTCATTATGTAGCTTACGTGTACTTAAGATGGCTACATTTGTGTAAAACAACTGCCTGGCAAGAAAATTACTGACAGAAAGATAAAGAATTGAATAATTATTGAATAACGAAACGGATGTTAGGTCCAGTTCAGGAAAAGTAAAGTTCCTGATTAATATGTTATGCATATTTTTATAAGTAATAGTGTGCATAAATCTTTTGCAGTACTGTCATTCAAAGCCGTATGGTCACAATATAATCCTTGGCAATACATTCGGCGGAAATAATTAATCCTCGATTACGCAACAAATGCTGAACAAGTATATTTATATTATTTAATTTTTGATAAGTCTTTCGGGAGTCCGGACCCACTGGAACCCTAAATACGCCATTTTATTTGAGATAGAAAATGTTTACTTGTTTCCAAATATTGACAATAAAGCAAGAAGTACTTTGTTATTTGAGGTAATTCTCTATCTATAAAGGTTCTTCCGTAGCGGAGTGATTAGCCTGGACATGGGTGATATTTATGAGTGTCGCTTCATCAATTTCATCATATCATCACTCATCCTCATCGTCGCGATTAGTAGCACAAAAGTAACACTAAACAATACATATCAAATCAAAATCAAGCATAACGATTTATCCAATGTAACGCTTTGAACTTGAAAAAGAAAACTAAGCTCTCCGTTCGAACAACGGAATTGTTTGAACTTGAATAACTTTATAACGGACAACTTAGTCGAAATTTATCCCTGAATACAAGAGTTCCCTCATTTCATTATCTATAAAATAAAACCAAAATCATGCTGATGCAATTATATTTGCAGGAGTTACAAGCAAATATGTCTCGACAAGAACTGTGTTACGTATGGGACTAGAACGTATCTTCGCAACGCTCAAACAGGAAGTGACGTAAAGACAACCGTTGACTTTAACGAGTCAATAATAAGCGGCGAGATCCAAAATGCAATACGCAGACGACATCTTTCCCGAAATCTCCTCCAAAAATCTATTTTCCAATTATCAAAGTTAGGAGCCCCATTCTCCACCTGAAATCATTCCCCACTTGGGAACCAAACCTTAACAGGCAGTTAGACGGAAATTTGTGCAGGTGCCTTCAGTTCATAAACTTCGCGAGTTCCTACCGTGGTTGATATCACCTCTTTCCTCTTTCCCCTGTCTTTCTCTTTTACATTTCCCCCTTTCCCCCCGGAAAGTTTCCGCCAAGTTGGACTACATCGAACGCAAGCTGGTTTTCAGGCCAGATTTAGGTCTGCCGTGTCTCTGGAATTGATTACGCACTCCCATCTGACGGGGAAAGTCTGAAACTAAACAGCTCCATGGTTTGCCTTCTGTAAGAGGATTTGGGGAAACTTTTCCTTCGCTGGGTTCCTTCCGCGATACGCTTTATCCTTCCTCTCTCTCTCTCTTTCTCTCTCTCTTGCTCTTTCCGTCTTTCTTCCACTAATCTCCTCTTCTCGTTTGCAAAACGCTCTGCTTCATTATTTTGCCTGGTTTGCCAGGCAATTTTGAAGGAAGACCACCATGATAACAAGAGAAAAACGCCTCTTTCATCCTAACTGAAATTTGGGTTAAGTTTTGAAACAACAGGTGTCGCGTATCAATAAGAGAATTAGGTACTATTATACACTATCTACCAAAAAGTAATTGGGCACCTATGATGGTGGTTAATTTAGTATCTAATTTGAATCATTTAGTATCATTTAGTGTGACCACTGGTGGTTGTTCGTGGCACATTGAACTCACAGGCATACTGTACAATACTAAGGCAATGAAATGCTCCCAACCTTGTGGCGTTTTTACGGAATGGACCCCTGTTACTTCCAGGAAGACAATATTAGGTGACATGTATCGGAGGCTACTATGCAATGATATGCCGACAACAATGTTCACCGATTGGTCTGGCTTGCACAGAGTCCTCATCTCAATCCCATAGAACACCTTTGGGAGGCTTTGGACTGGCGGGTGAGGTCTCGGGAGATGCGGCCAAATTCCATTGTCCAACTGAGTGAGATCTTGCAAGAGGAATGGCGACACATTCCAATTGACGTCCTCCACAAACTAGTCGAGAGCATGCCTGACAGAGTGGCTGCTGTTATAGCAGCAAGAGGTGTCTCCACGAGGTTCTAACAGGGTTCGCACCACCAGACAACCATTTTGTGCACGTGCCCAATTACTTTTTGGTAGATAGTGTAGTATGGGGGTGACACCTATAAATCATATATTTCGCACTTGTTTACATTGCTAACGTACTATTTTGGAATGCGGAACATTTCCTAAGGTGAAATAATGAATTTCTAACTAAGATAATGTCTATTTCTTACATTTACGAGTACTTACTGTTACTTGTTATTTCGATTGTGTAACACATTATGGCGGGCGATAGCGTACTGGTTCAGGGCGCGTTGTGCGAGTGTTTTGTCTATTTATGCAGTGTTGCAGCCTCGTTCACCGGAAAATACCTACTTTCGTGCCCGGATTTGAAATTATGCTAATACCTCGCAAACCATTGACGTTAGCCCCACAAACCATTGACGTTAGCCCCACAAACCATTCACGTTAGCCTCAAAAACCATTGACGTTAGCCCCAAAAACCATTTTCCGTAAGGTTAGGTTAGGTTAAGTTAGTTTAGGCAAGTATAGTTAAAAAAAATTAAAAAATTAAAAACACTCGACACGTCATGCTCTAGTGAAAACACGGCGAGTTTGAAACACTGACTACGCGGTTACGTCATCTAACACACGGAGCATTGTGCTCTCGTGCAGAAAGCAAATGGCGGCAGCAGAAACAGCGTGTCGGACAGAGATTTTCGCAGAAAACAACATGCATTCGCATTAAAATGGATCAAAACTACACTCACGAACTTCAACAACGCTACAGAAAATGATTTCCGTAAGTACTTTCTCTTGTAAATTTGAAGACATCCGTCACCCCTATACTATAATGTTACAGAGAATTAAAAGGATTATAACTATTTAGTACCCTGTGGCGAACAGCGATTAAAGTCTTAATGAAAATAAAAGTAAACATGTTGTTTTTACTCATATGGTTAAGTGGACTCCCTCTTTGTTCCTTTCTCACAAACTCTATCCGTAACTTCTCCGTAACATCTTCTGCAGAAAAAGGATAAAACAGAAATAAGTTTCGAATGGTTGAGTCCACAGAGACTTTTCATCGGAAGGGCTCAAAAGTGCACAGAATACTTTCAGATGTGCTCTGCTTCGGAGCAGAGCGTCTACGCGTAAACAACGATAGTCTACATTCTACACGTAGACTATTTTATACACGTAGATTACGTAATCTGTGTAAACAACATGGCGAATAGTGATAACTTAGCAAAGGGCGCCGTGGAATTAAATGAAAATTATACTGCGTATCAGTTGCTGATGTATGAGAAGAACTTTTCATACTCTTTCTTCCAAATTCGAACAATTTCTCACGTAGAAAGATACCTAATATAGGAAATATTCTAATGTTTTATGGGGAAAATACCACTCTTGCCTCACGACTGCCATCTGTTGTTGTTTTTTGCATACTATCTACCTTACGGATCCTACGGTGACCGCGGTGGCTCAGTCGGTAACGCGTCTGACTACCATGCTCAAGGTCGCGGGTTCGATCCCCGGCCGGTTCAAATCCGGGAACTTTTCTAACGGTGGAAGCTGCTCCGGCGCCTACCCAGCGTCGAATAACATGGGTACCTGGGGGAAACCCTGGGGGGTAAAGGCGGTCAGGGGCGTGATGCTGATCACATCACCCCCACTCACGACCGGATCAAGAAAGTGTGGAGCGTTACCCCCACACCCCCTATATGCCTTCATGGCGTGGTGCTATGCACAGGGGAACGCTTTACCTTTTTTACCTTTATACTATCTATCTTCTTCCATAGTTGATAATAGAAGAGAAGAGAAATTTTGTTGTAAATAGGATTCTTTTCATTTCGTTAGGAACCAATACAGTTGAAAATGTCACTTTCCTTTCATGAAACCCTTGAGAATTATTTTTAATGCACTTTAGATTGTCTACATAGTCTATGTAAACTACAACCCAATGTAATCTACGCGTAGATTACGTGTAGACAACGCATGTATACGTAAACTTCTACGGCACATCACTGCTTCGGAGCCATGACTGCAAAGATTCATTCCTTTCCTCCCCTCTTACATGCCATCCTCCTCTTGCTTCGTCTGTTTAACTATTTGTTTCACTCTCTTGCTTCCTACCTTTCTCTCGTTCTTGCTCCCCATCTTCTTCCTCTGTTTCTTTCTCTTTCTTCTTCACTTTTCTCTCTGATTCTATTGATTCCCGTGTTTCTTTGATTTCTTCATCACTTCTCTCTCTCTTGCTTCTCTTTTTCTCTCGATCTCCATATATTCTCTCTCCCGTCCATCCCATATTTCTCTCTCGTTCTTACTCTCCACCTTCTTCCTCTGTTTCTTTCTAACTTCCCTCGCCATCTCTGTATCTATTTATCTCTATCATTCTCCCTCTCTACTATCTTCCTCTGTTCCATCCCCCATTTCTTCTTCTCAATCTTCCCCTATGGGTTCTTCCTCCCGTCCATTATCTTCCTTCTCCATTTCTCTGCCTTTCTCTGTATTCGCCATCTCATCCTTCTCATATTTCATTTTAATTTTTGTCTCTCATTCCTTCCTTCTTAATCCCTCTACCTGAGCATTAGTCTAACATGTTTCTAGTGGGTATGTTACATGGACATAAGGATAAGCATAGATAGATAATGTCGTATCAAATGGCACAGTGTGAAAATGGGTGAAATACACAGAAAGACAAGCAGAGTGAGAATGAGTGGGAGAGGGAGAGAGGCAAATGGAGAAAGATGGAAAGAAGAGATTAGAGATAAGAAGGAAAGGCATTCACTGAGAAGGAGGAAGATTCCAGAACACAGAAACTAGGAAAAATTTGCATAAGATATCTACAGTTGTTCACATGTAATTGATCCATAGAGCAAGAAGCGACACAATGTTTGATAAAATCTTTCTGAAAGCATTTCAAATGCAAGATTCATGTATTCAACAACTAAGTTCCTGCAAAGAAAAATTGAAGACGATGCAAAGTAGAAAGGGTAAATGATTCCTTAAAGGACGAAGCATGTGCCAATAAGGCATTTTTCATTATCATTAAGGCTCATAGCAGTGTGAAGTCTCAAGTGTACGTTGTAAGCCATATATTTCCAACAAATTTTCCCTCTTCCAGTTTCTTGCTATCTTCACCCATAATTGAGTTGTTCTATCGCGACTTTTCAATCACCCTGTTTCAAATAATGACTAAAATTCTGAAAACAATTACAGGCAAGATACTAACCTGTAAAATAATATAAATAATTGTAATGATAAATTAGACAATAGTAACAATATAAAGTGTATTCAAGGTTGTTAAATTCTGTCCTGAGTTTATAATCCCGCGTTGTATGTTGACGAGCGAGCCAATCGATACCCAGCAAGGATAAACAGTGCCTCCCTTACTTGAAATCAGATGGCGCCAGTTAAAAGTTTCGCACGCTTTAAAAGCGTCCCGAGTCAACATTTGCGCCCATCGACTTTGTTTGCGCAGATTTTGCATTAATTTATTGGCTTCTGGGAGTCGGGAAGATTTCGCAGGAACCTATCCTCCGCTCCAACGCCTCGCTTTCTAATCCCAGCAAATCTCTTCCAGGAAATACATCAGATTGGAAGGTTATGGAGACCTTGATGGGTGTTTCAGTCGGTAACGCGTCTGACTACCATGCTCAAGGTCGCGGGTTCGATCCCCGGCCGGTTCAAATCCGGGAACTTTTCTAACGGTGGAAGCTGCTCCGGCGCCTACCCAGCGTCAGTAGTACAGGTGCACGGGTTCAACGCCCGAAAATGAGGCTCGGTGAGGCTCGCCTTAATGGATTTCTCTCGTAAGGCATGAGCCTCATTTTCTCGCAGTGTTGCCAGCTCACCCCAAGAATATTTCACCATGTGATATTTTACAGGCGAAGCTAACCTACAAATGGGAGTTGGCAACACTGGCAACATCAATTGCGGTTCAGTGTTGCCAACTCACCTCAAGAATATTTCACCATGTGATATTTTACAGGCTAAGCTAACCTACAGAGTAGAGCAGGTCAGAGAGTTCTGCGCCCGAAAATGGCGCTCGGTGGCGCTCGCAGTGTTGCCAGCTCCTCACTCGAAAAAATCACCAAGGTTTTTGTTTTTGGGTATAACCTAACCTCAAGCAAGGAGCTGGCAACGCTTGAGACTTTCTCGCAGTGTTGCCAACTCACCTTAAGAATATTTCACCATGTGATATTTGACAGGCGAAGCTAACCTACGAATGGGAGTTGGCAACACTGACTAGTGGAGGTAGCCAGGTTCACCAGCATCAATTGGCGATCAGTGTTGCCAACTCACCCCAAGAATATTTCACCATGTGATATTTTACAAGCAAAGATAACCTACGAATGGGAGTTGGCAACACTGACTAGTGGAGGTGCACGGGTTGAGTGCCATCAATTGGCGTTCAGTGTTGCCAACTCACTCCAAGAATATTTCACCATGTGATCTTTGACAGGCGAAGCTAACCTACGAATGGGAGTTGGTAACACGGATTAGTGGAGGTGCACGGGTTCTGCGCTATTATTTGTGATTCAGTGTTGCCAACTCACCTCAAGAATATTTCACCATGTGATATTTTACAAGCGAAACTAACCTACAAATAGAAGTTGGCAACACTGGCAACATCAATTGCGGTTCAGTGTTGCCAACTCACCTCAAGAATATTTCACCATGTGATATTTTACATGCGAAGCTAACCAACAAATAGAAGTTGACAACACTGGTAACATCAATTGCGGTTCAATGTTGCCAACTCACCTGAAGAATATTTCACCATGTGATATTTTACAGGTGAAGCTAACCTACAAATAAAAGTTGACAACACTGGTAACATCAATTGCGGTTCAATGTTGCCAACTTACCTGAAGAATATTTCATCATGTGATATTTTACAGGCGAAGCTAACCTACGAATGGGCAACACTGACTAGTGGAGGTGGCCGGGGTTGCGTCCGAATCAGCAGCAGATGTCACCTAGAGCGCTGTTACATCCGGGGACTCAGCTAATTTTTGTTGTCCGAATTTGCGGTAGACGTGGAGTCGGAGGGAAGAGCAGAGAGGCGCGACAGATGCACGCTTGAACTCGCTGTGATGCTGCGCTTGGCAGCCATATTCTAATTTTTATTTTGTACAGGCAACATTTACTGATTAGAGGATGTAAAACTCTATATTTTAATATTTTATCGATAATGAATGCAGAAAACGTAAATGATGAAATAGCGTGTTATATTTTTTAATGTGAGTAGTTAGGTGGAAATCATTGTCATGTTTGTTTGCGCCCCAGAGCGCGGTGGGTGAAGTTCGGGCTGACACCTGGCGGGAAAAGTGACAGCCGTACTACAAGGGGACATGCAGATTCGGACGACTTGGACGCGACTTCGAGTACACGCGAGAGCAACGGGGGAGAACGGGATGGAGCGCTTGCCAATCCGGACACGGCTTTTGTAAACCTCTCTCGGGAACGATGTGCCACACACGCGCGCGCGCGCTGGCGCCTCTTATTATTTGTGCAAGAAAAAAATGTTAAACCTGTTAAAACTGCTCTGTAACCCTCTCATTCTTCACGTCGTACGCGAAAGACTTCTCTGCAATCAGGATGACGCTGCACACGGTATCATCGGGCAGCGCGTCGTGGAACTCGCAGACGACCTTGATGTTGGTTCGATCGTTGACCACCACCTGCTTCCTCTTCGTGGTATTGATGACGAACATGGGTCTGCGGGTTTTGAATTCGCTGGGCGTGTAGTACATGTCCATGCTTCCCTCGGTCACGCGTTTGAAAGAGGTGTAAGCTTCGTAAAGTTTGAGGTAATCGTCTTTGGTCATGTCGAGGTTGTAATTCTCGCGCGGGAACACTTCGTTCCTACCATTCTTGAGATAAATGTTTTTGATCTTGCAGTCGTCGAACATGCTGGAATCTTTTTCCTGGTTGTTATCGCGCCCGGTCTGAAAGAGCACGACGACGAAATCTGGCATGTCGAACTGTATGTTGTTGAACTGAGTCGTCACGTCGAATTCCATGTGACTTCCCGACGCCATCTTCTGCACACACTGGTAACCGTGAAAGTGAATCGGCACCTGTGGACTCTTCAAGATCTCCGCTTTGTACTTGAGGGCGTAGTTTGTTTCGTATTCCACGATCGGCATTCTCAATTCCATGCTCCGGATGACGCACTTGGCCGCTTCAGGTAATGTGTTGGCTATCGGCGTGCCGTCGGCGTTCAAGTTGGTGTATCGCATCAGTGCGTCGTTGTCGTTGGCCGCTCTTCGAAACGTGACGCGCAATCCTCCCTTCCACATGATCTCTTTGTAGTCGGAGAAGAATCCCGGTAGCAGACGCATGGGAAAGAGCACCGTGTGACTTTTTGTTGATATTTTCGTCCCCGCTTCGAATCCTCCCGCCTGGTAGTATGCCGCATCTGTTTTGGATAATTTCAATGTTCCCACTGCCGTCGACGTGATGCCTGGATAATCTATTCTGTCGATGACGGTGTTGTGTTTCCTCACCTCCACCTGCGAGAACAGATGAGGTACGAAGTTGTCCACGAGTTTCAAATTTGCATTGGGCGGAAACGCTTCTCCGCTTTCTTTCTTCACCACGTCGAATTGAAGGTATAGGTCCGCTCTGTGAGGATGAACAAACCCGTCCCCTACGTCCACGTCGTATTCGATCTCCCTGTTCGCTTCGTTGAGATTAGCGAACGTGCGACGGTTCGGAGGGAAAGATTGCAATTCGTAACTTTCGATTTGTTCCATTTTCACTATGCGTGTTATTTACTATACGTTGATCTCCACGATGGCCGTCGTAGTGGCACCTGCGAAATCCACCACGTCTCCTTCCTCGTTCGTCACTACCAACTCTATGTCGTCTATGCGGTTGCGACATACTGGAAAATAGATCGGCGAAGAGGGCGTGTAGATGATCGGTTCCATGAATTCGGAATTGGGTTTGAATGTGGCGATGATTCCCGTCTGCTTGTGACTTCCCAGCAACCCCCCGTCCGAAGATTTAGTGATCATTCCTTCCGCCACGTTACAGTGAACGTTCAGAGTCTCTATGGCCAGAAATTTAGGAATGTTGGTTGCCGTGTGCTTGATGCCAGCTTCGAGTTTTGTGTTGTTCTCGAAACCTAAAAGTTCTCCCATGGTGCCCAGGTTTATGGTCTCCGTCGCCGATAGGATTTCCACTCTGTGCGTGACCGAATTTTGAGAAAAGTACGTGCCTTTGGGTAATTGAGCTTGCAAAGTGGAAAGATTGTATTGGCCTGGCGTGACGACAATGTGTTCGCTTCCGACGCTAATTTTGTTGTTGTGCTGCGTGACGTTAGGTATGAGGTACATGCTGTAGAATGCACGCAGAGCTACGGATTTAGGATAGACGATGTCGTCGTGCAGCGTGAGTTTCAGGATCGAAGATTCGCTTGTGAGATGGAACACGCCCATCGTATTTAAGATTCCACAATGCTTTCTGAAAATGTTCCACCGACGGGTTATTTATTTTAGACATGTATGCGAGAACGGAAAGGCATAGGTGGCCGCAGTTAACATCGGTGAAACCCTGGATGCGTTTGTCATTGTAGTAGAGGTTGGCAACACTGAGATACTTTACCAACCTGGCAGGCGGTGTGCCACCGAACGAATCGAAAACAAATGCTTTGTCATCGTCAATTTTGAGGTAGCATATCCAATGTGTACCAGGATTTTTGTAACTATCCAGGTTGACCACGCCATACTCCTTTTTCTTCACAGCAGAGGGTAGAGAATCGGACATGAAAACACCCCTGAAGTTTTTTATTCCCAACAGTTTGATCAGAGATTCAATATCGAAGTTGGACAGGGCTTCTTCTTTTTTTTATATTTCTTCAAAGCATCGAGGTTGCTTTTTTGTTTTTTGGTTATACCTTTCCCCTTTTTCTCCATAGCCAGGTTGTGACGTTTTTGTTCTTCCAATTCTGCCTTGTTCTTCTTCGAGTCGATGACGGTTTTTGCAATGGCGGCGCTACCGCCGGCCAAACTTCCAACGGCCCCCAATGCTGCCAGAATGGCTGGGATGCTGAATATGAAACCTCCGATTTTTTGCTGTTTTCGCGAACGCTGCAAGCGTCTCAATTGAGGTGTGCTGAGAAGTAATTTCATTCCGTGTCCTTTCGTCAAGCAAGAACGTTTCTTCTCGCGTTGTTTCTTGGTGAGTAACCCATCGAGGGCACCTAGATTTTTCAGATTGGAGTATGGTATCTGGTACACGACACCCTTGGGCTTCATGTTGATGCTCTATATGTTATCTTCACGGTATGTTATTTATATATATGTTCTAGGATTTTTTTTGTGTAATTTTTTTGGTATGTTATTTATATATAAATGTTCTGAGATTTTTTTGTTCCGTGTAATTTTTTTCAAGGATATACTTCGCGCAGAGTCGTTACACAAATTCTATTACGTGCTTTGTTTTTTTACCAAGAAGTTCTTTTGTACCCTTGTACACGATTCGAGTTTTGTTCTCGATTAAAATAGCTAGCTTCTCGTCGGATAACATGTCAGCGTATCGATCTGGTAAAAATAGACTGTATTGTGCGTTGAGCAACAGACGTGCCTTGGGACCATACTGGGTAGAAACAATTGAACCGGAAGTTATCGTGTAAGGTTTGTCCACTTCCAATTCCTGAATTTTTACATATTCGACTGATGAATTTAGCATTTGTTTTAATGCTTGGGCGTCTAGTGATTGTTTACTCATTTTATAAATGGCAAACACAATTGGAGTTTTTTTTTTTTTTTTTTACGTAGTGTTATTTATATACCGAAGAAATTTTTTTTCACGGGTGGAGAAACTTTTTTATTTCTACACACCCCATCCAAGTTTTTGTTTCGTGTTCATGGCTATGGTGGTGCCCAGTGCTGCAACTCTTTCTCCCAGCGATGCGTCTCTGCTGACGAATCTTTCGAAAGCTGCGTGCTCTAACTTTCTGTCTGCTTCGTGACGTGCATCCAGATCGGTGCGAGTGGTATTGTAAGCGATGTCGTGATCTTTGCATGCGGCGTCCAACGGATTCACACCCTTGTCTCCTCTCTCCAATCTTTTCTCGAGTTTGGTACCCGGTCCGCAGTACTGGTAGCCAGGTAAATGCATCTCGAAAGGTAACTTGTTGATGATGTCGTTCACAAGTCCTTTTCCTTCGGTCACGTTCCAGAATCTCGGAGGCAGCGTGTTGATAATTTTGATGAGGTAACCTATGCCCTTGTCGTCGTTCACGATGAAGTTGGAAAGTTTTGTGCTGATCATGTCCACGATGCCAACCTTCTCGTTGTAGAAATTACGATTGCCTGCATTCTCCTCTCCTGCAATAACCAACAATCGGTCTATGAGCTTGCGCACGTCGTCCACCCACACAAACTCTTTGGGCAGGGTGTTGTAGAGTTTGACGCCGCTGCCTGTTTTCACCTGGTTCCATATCGGTTTGATGAGATTCCTGTACTTTTCACCGCTGCTCGATTTCACCCTATTCTGCGTGGCGTCGTTGTTCTGGTACAAGGCATCCGTCATGATCAAAATTTCCTTGTAACTCTGGTAATCTTCGTCGGTGTAATCTTTCGGCTGCTTTTTGGCAACGAGTTCCCACAGTCCCACCGTACCCGGATACCTGTTCCAGCTATTCTTATTGCCTAAATTGACTTTAATGTCGTTGCCTTCAAAAGTCACCTTCGATTTCCCAATCTTCCATACCACACCGCCGCCTTCATTGGTTTCCATGGTGGGATACAATCCGAACACTTCATCCTTGTCGAACTTGCCCGTGCTCAGGTAGTCTCGTGCCAAAGGTCCCAACTCGATCTTATCCAAAGACGACGACGTGCTGCTTATGGCTCGACGTCCTGGCGGTACGTCCTTCAGTTCGAACGGCGTTGAAGGAATGCTCGAAATAGGCGTGGGTACGGTGTAACTTTTAGCTGCAAGTGGTACGAGTTCGTTGATCAAATTTTTATTTTGTTCCGTGACGCCTTTAATTTCTTTACCTAGATCGCTGATGGCGTCGATCACAGGCTGATCTTGTCGTTTCTTCTCTTCGTAGAATCCGCGATTCTCGGATTTCCAACCTTTGAAGCGTTTCGCGAGGTAGTTTCGCAACTTGAGATTTTCGTCTTCGATTTTTCGTTTCGTCATAATGTTATTTATACACGTCGTTTCTCACAACGTTGCAACGTTTAGAAAGTCGTTGATTTTGTTTCTGTATTTTCCGTCGTTGGGTTTCCTCGTCATGTCGATCGTCGCGAATCCGAAATCGTCACTGTTCCAACAGTGGGAGCAGCAGCGTTCCGAAAATTGATTGTAGTTCATGTCTCCGCCTACGTAGTCATCGTACACGTGCTTCAGGTTGGTGTGATCTTGACGAAACAAACATATGAAATTAGCGTTGTCACGTACTAACTGTTTTGGAATTTTGGAAAACGTTTGAGCTAGGAAGAAGCAATCTATTCCTTTGTGACGACCTTGCGTGAAAAAATTGCGAATTTCATTTTGATTTTCCAGGATGACATCGTCGAACACAACGACTGAATTTTCACGACAATCGTCGAGTGGTTTTATTTCCGAAGCGAACGTTGCAATGTCCAGACCATCGTACAGTTTCATCAGTTGCTGGTATTTCGCTTGCTCCAAACTTTTCGAGAACACGTACAGGTGCCTGTTCTTCCAATCTAACCAATTCGGTGCGAGGAGAAAATTGTCCACGAGCAGTGTTGTTTTCCCACACCCTGAAGGGCCTACGATTAGACAACGGATGCTGTCGGGAAGCAACTCGCCGTTCTTTTTTTTCGTTTGACTTTCCGAATCAGGTAGACGTTTCACGACATTCCACGTACTTACAAGATCACTTCGTTCGCGTCGATCCAACTCTTTTCCGGAAGCCCCAGCCATTTGACAAACAGTTTGTCGCCTTTCCTACGCAATACTTTCTCGATGAGGTACGTGTCGGGATGTTTTGTTTTAGAGAGTTCCTCTTCGTAAAATCTTCCTTTCAAAATCTCGCCGCTACTATCTTTTATTATATACGTGTGCCGGTTTCCGGGTAAAACTCGAACCACCGTAAAAAGTTCTGTACTCCAGTTTCGTGTGAAACCCCTGTCGAAGGTGCGTTTGAATTTGCTGATCCTCACCTGGTCTCCAATTTTATATTTAGGTTTTTTTATCGTGGGAGTGTACTTTGGACAGTAAACTGTAGAAATTAAACGCTGCTCGTCGGACTTGGTAACGTCAGCTGGCTTCATGCCTATGGTTCTGTGTACCGTATTATTATAGGTGGCGACGAGTTCCGGCAGTATGTCGACCCATTTGTAATTCCCCCGAAGCGTGAATTGTTTCCACATGTGTGTTTTCAAGGTTCGATTAAATCTTTCCACGATGCTGGCTTTGATGTGACTGAAGGTTGAATAATGCCGAATGTCATGTTTTTGAATAAACTTTTGGAATACAGCATTGTAAAATTCCATCCCCTTGTCCGTTTGCAAAAACCGAGGTCGTCTGTCGCTTTCGCGAAAAATTGTTTTGAATGCTTCCGTGACGCACGTTCCCGTTTTGGCTTTCAAAGGTAGAGCCCATGCGAATTTCGAAAACGTGTCTATGACGGTGAGGAGGTACTTGTTACCCTTGTTCAATTTATGCACATTTTTTAGATTGCCGCTACTCATCTCCACGAGGTCACTTTGCCAGAGGTCATCGATGCTCTTGGTTACCACCGCCAAACGTTCGTAGTTGCGGCGTGCAGGTTTATGCAATTCTTCGACGATGGCTTGCCTAGACATTTTTTAGAGATTACGTTTGAAGAGAAGCACCAGCGTGATGGGATTCAAAGAGGGTGGCACCTCACCAGTGTTTTGAATGATCAGCTTATCGCCGGCACTCACGTCAAAAACGGTAAGATCTTCGTCTTCGTGTATTTCATATATGTTGCGCGTTTCGTTCCAACGTGCCAGAGGAATGTTTCCTGCTTTCTGAACACCACGATTCGATATCAAGGTCATGGTGGGAACGCTAGCTTTTCTGCCGTGAGACCAGTACGAAAATTCATTTATCTGAATCGTGCCATCGAGGAGAAACTTGTAGTACGGATGATAAGGATGCAACATGTACAGTTTGTTACCTTCGACGAACGTGGAGATTCTCTGTTGATTGGGTACGCTGTTGATTTCGATGGCTTGCAGAGAATGCAGTTTAGCGAATTTAGTATCGACGCTAACGAGGTTGCTGTGAAGCTGTCCCAGTGTATTTTGTACGGGCAACAAATGTTCGACGATGGCATCCGTTACTGTAGAAAATGACGGTTTGATTTTCACTTCCACGTTCAACTGCTTGTAGTTTTCGTTGAGTTCTTGCAACTTGGCACCGAAAGAGGTCAGCGTCGATTCCTGCGTGGATTCCAACACTCCAACTTGATCTCTGATGTTGACGACGATACTCTGAAGGTTCTCGACTTGATTCAATTTCGAACTTTTCTCGGTAAGATCGTTCACGATGCTTCGCATCTCGGTAAACTGCGTGTGAAGATCGGCGACGCTCTGCGAAGTGGGCAGCGTCGACACCAGCGAAGTAAGTTCGTCTCGAATCTGTTCCACGTTCGCCGTCTCTGTTTCTAGTCGTTTCAGCATACGTGATATGCTCCTTTTCAAAGCGTGTAATTCTTTTGAGGTGGGGAGATTGGCCACCCTACTCTCGAGATCGCTCAATGAACTTTTGATGTTGCTCGAATCGGATAGTGCCGTCACCGCCGTTTTCAATTTTTCCAAATCTTCGCTCGAAGGTACGCTCGTCCGTAACAATTCCAAGTCACCCTGTATGTTGTCCAGTACGTGATGAAAATGAGCAAGGTTCGATTCGACGTTCAAATTTTCTAAATATTCGATCTTCTGCTGAACCGTGCTCAACATGTCTTGTATGCTCGTCAACGCACTTGCTTCAGCGTGAATATTTTTAATTTCTTCGTTGATCAACTCCAGAGACGCCTGAAGCGTAGCGATGGTGGTTTGAATGTGTTCGAAATCTTGATAAGCCTCCAATTGAATTTTTATGTTCGCGACGCTTTTGCCGATGACCTGCAGTTCGTCTGACGATGGTAGGTTCGTCATGGTATCTTCCAAAGTCTGTAACTTGGATTTAATTTCTTCCAACGTGCTGGCGAATTCTTCTTGTAATTTGGAAACAACAACGTGCAAGCGTTCTACATCAATATCCTTCACGGCGATTTGAAGTTCAGAGAAATTCTTTTCGATTGCCGAAGTTCGTTCTTCGATTTCGAGTTTCAATTTTTCCAAATCTTCATTTTTTGATTGAAATTGCTGCAATTTGGCCAAATCATTTTGAAGCTTATCCACGCTCAACTGTATATTTTGAACGTTGTCGTAAGAAGGTACGTCGACATAATTTTTTATGAGCGTTTTTAGTTCGGAATCGATTTTCAGAATAGGGTCGAGACATTGCGTTTGGAGCGTAGCGATCTCCGACTCTAAACTTTTGTTTAAGGTCTCCTGCAAAGCGATTAAATCGCTCCTCAACTTTTTAATTCGGACGTCCAACATGAGAATCTCTTCTGCGTGGTCTACACGCTTAGTGTTGCCGAAAATATCGTTAGGCATTTTGGTTAACGGTTATTTATAATAGGATAGACGATTCGTAATTCTACGAAGAGAGGAATGAGTTTGTCGTAATCTCCGAGGAGTTCGACGTACAGGTAATCTCCTGCGGAAACATCGTACGTAATGTTAGAAAGCATCTTGTCGTGCTTGATTCGAAAAATATTCTTGCCGGTAGATATTTTGATTTCGCCTACGTTTTCCGGATTCACGGCGATTTGAAGTTTTCCATCAATCGGAATTTCGTAGAAATGTAAATTGTTGTTGAAGACGTAAAACATCTTGCCCACATCGTCATCCAATTTCGTCCAAATGCTGTTAAGGTGAACGATCAGTAGACCGTTGAGTTTAGTTAACATGGAAGGTAGAAATTCATAATCTGTCGTCGCGCGATGTACAGTCTCCATGTTGGTTTGTTTTCGGAAACCAAAAAGATTCATATTATGCTGGTTATTTAAAATACGGTCAAAGTTTTTTGTAATAACAGTCGGTGTTGTTTTTTTTTGTTTTTTTTTTTGTTTTGTTTTATGAATCTTCTGTTGAAGATGGGCATATGTTGCAGGTTTTGCTTTCTGCTAAGCGATAGTGCCCCCACGGCAGTGTGTGGATTCCACATTGGAGAACGCACCTCTTGTCGTCGTTGGGATCCAGGGCAATCTTCCTCACTTTGTTGGTGGTCAACACATGGTCGACGCTCTGGATGCGCTGTTCTGCTCTTAGAACCGACGACCTGGTCTTGAGGCAATCCACGAAGTCCTCGAATGTGAGATGCTGCCGAACCACCTGTCTGCCGACACCCTTGGCCTTCTTGGTAACGCTACCCTCGGCTTTGATGGTATAGGCCTTGGCGCGAAGACCTGCAAACTCAAGAATCACATCTCCGTCCTTCTCATCTTTGAGTTTGCCAGGCACCTTCTTGTTGCGGGCCAGGATGTCGTACTGGTTCGGCTGGGGATAGCCCGAGGTGTCGAAGAGCTCTTCAAGAGCTGGAACTGTGGCTATATCCCCGTATGCGTCGGTTGTGTGAACGTAGTACATCAAACTATCTGTGTCCGTGTAGAGTAGGTTGATATTGTCGTTATAGTGCTGGCGTAGTATCCCATAATATATTTGAAACATGTGCAGTTTGCTCAGGTCTAATACTGAGGCACCAACATAAATTGGCTTGTTGAGCATCACCTTGTTCTTCCTCATATGCACCAGAGCAAGCTGCTCATTATAAATAGTCCTCGATTTGAATAACGGGTTTGCTACGAGCCTGCGACATTGTGCTTTGTTTGATATTAGCCTCACATCTACATGATTTCGCACATTCTCCATGGTCTTGCCAAACACCGCATTATTCATGAGCTTGAAGAAATCCTTATCAAGCTCGGACGTGGCTGCGGTGCGGCGTTTAGTGTTGACTTCGATATATGGACGCAACCATGAAGAATGCTCGAACTTGAGGATGCGGTGAACTACGTGGACTGTGACCCCTTGCTTCATCAACCACCGGAGATTCCGGTAGTGCAGGACATAACGCTCTTTGGGCTCGAAGTCCATGACGAGCTTCTTCTGGTTGGAATCGGGTGGACACTTGAACTCGGGTGCAGGGGGAAGATCGCAGAACAAATCCTGCAGCTTCTCGGAGAACTCAAGGTCCACCTCGGCGAAGAACCCATGTTCCGAATCGTTGAAACCTTCAACATCGAAGTTGGAGGGATCAGCCCACTCGAAACCTCTAAAAGGGAGTGGCTGCATCATGGAGTGCCCGTACAAGTTATTCACGTCCGTGTGCATGATGTAGCTCGACGGTTGGGTGGAGTCGTAGCCAGTAGCCATGTGGTGATTGTTGGCGTGCGAGTGTCGCTGCGACACCTGGACCATTCCACCCCGCACGGCACGTTCCACAAACAGCATCATGTCCACGTCCGAAAGAAGCTCCAGCTCAATTTTCGTCACCAGAAACATGGCTGACCATGCCAGTCCGGGGAGACTATAGAAGTAGGCGGGATCCAGGTGGTAGATGGTCTTCGCAGTTGCACGAAACACCTGGATCACGTCGGCGAGGAGCGTCACATCAAGTCTGAGGTAGGCGTCGTGGTAGTCTCCGAGATTTTGGCAATCCAGCTCGCGCCACATGAACTGGGCGTGATGATATTCTTCGTCGGTGATGTTCGAGCCTCGTAGCTGACTGTAGAAGTTTGCTCGAGGAGGTAGCGACGTCTCCGCAAACTTGGTAGAGTCGGTGACGTATTCGTAGGGGTAGACCCCCTTACGCCTGAAGAGACCGGCGTCCAAGTTCGGAAAATTCGCAGAGGTAATAAGCATTTGTTTGTTGCTCAGCTTCCCTGCAAGGGCATCGAGGCTGGCCGGGAGGAACCTCAGGGAGTCGAGGAAGCGAAGCTCGACGGTAGAGTCTGCTCCCGGGATCGACACTAGTTTGCTCACACTGATGTAACACTCCTCGTTCTGGGCGAGAACGTTAATTCGCATGTCGTCGTACCCAAGATGCTTGATCAGGTGGTGAAAATCGTACCCCGAGCCGTTGTGAAAAAACACAGGGATGAAGCGTGGGTCCCGGGCCATACGGTTGCAATCGTTGCACCAAGAACCAACGTACCTACCGTTAAAGTGATCGTGGTGTCGGACTTTACGGTTGTTGGCGGTGTACTCCTCGACGCAGACAAGGCAAGTGATGGCCTCGTCGTGTCTACGTTGATCATCGGGGGACAGTGGGAGCATAGACTTGGGGGTCAACAGCACCTTCCCTATTTCGATGGCCTCGACAACCATCCTCTCGAGGAAGTGTTTGGCTGCGTCGGGACCACGGTACACATAAGGCTCGGGGGCGATGTGCTGGTCTCGTCGCACCACAACGTATGCGAAACTGGATGCCTCGTGGAGTTGGTAAGGGGTAGTGGAGGAAACTTCGGGATCGGGATCGCAAGTGGACAGGGGTTTGAGGAAGGCCTCGAAATCCGCGATGATGATAGCAGGGTGCTCCACCATGGCGCCGTGCGTGTGGAAACGCTCCACGATGCCAGGTTTGGGCAAGTCTGCCAGCCCCGGTTCGTTGGCTTTGCAGTAGAGCTTGTGGTTAGCGAGCTTCTCGGCAGCGATGTTGGGACCTCTGATGCGCTGGTAATCCTGCTGTTTTTGATTACGAAATTTAGACAAGCACCTGGGACAAACTTCTATGTGGGTTTTGTCTTTGCTCAGCTGGCTTGAAACAAGCCGAGAGAGCGAGCGAATGAGGGTGTAATGGTGGTGGGTCTCGTCCTTGATAAGCAGAAGATGAATTTCCTGCGCACTATCGTCGTCTACGTTGCTCACCCGGATAGGGAAAACCACATTTTTGTTTTCGGTGAGGCCATAAACATTGATGGCCAACCGAGGGTTGTGTGTACGGGCCTCGAACTTGCGAATATCCGAGACCTCCACCGGGAAGTTGATCCCAGCAATGGTATCTTCCAGCTCTGGCTCGTAGGGTAGGTAGTGGTTAACTCGGTGTGGATGGTTTTTCCAGTCGACAGGGTGCAACGCCGCAAGCACCGACCAGAGAAAGCACTTGGCGTCTCTGTTCTGAATGTTCAGGACGGCCTTCTTTTCCGCAATTGCTTCTGGTAAGAGGACGTAGCTGGAGGCGGAGAGAGGTACAAACTTGGAAAGTTTGACGCGCAGTTCGTGAGGCTCCCCACACAGCGAACCCCCCGAGCCCTTGGCTTGATGTTCTTCTTGCTTTGCCACCAGCTCCTCGACAAACTTGTTGTAGATGTCCTCGAGGTTGTCGACATCCGCCAGATGCAGCGTCCTCGCCTTGGTGTTGTGGCAGAAGCTGTAAATTTCATCAGATGGCCTTTTGTACCAGCAACGAAGCGATGCGTAGAATTTAGTGGAGGCATGCGTAGCCAGTGTATTACTAAAAATAGAAACTATTTCTGCTCGCTTCTCCTCTAAAAAGCTACGCACGTCGCATGAGCCATCCGACAATTGAATGTAATCTCCTAATATTCCCCCGAAAGCAGACCGGTCTGCTTTTGGAGGCTTGACGCGTTTAGCGGGTGGTGCATTGATGGAGGCTGCTTCTGCCTTCCTCTTGGTGGAGGTCGAAGGCTGGGCCCCAGATGTATTTTTGCTTAGACAAGTAAGCTTATGCTTC
This sequence comes from Lepisma saccharinum, assembly GCF_977018435.1. Lineage (NCBI taxonomy): Eukaryota > Metazoa > Arthropoda > Insecta > Zygentoma > Lepismatidae > Lepisma > Lepisma saccharinum. The sequence goes on from NC_139255.1 coordinate 51,420,625, forward strand.
TTGGCATACGCAATTGTAATGTGTTTATTGCATCCGGAACACAGTTCGGTGGCAGCCAAATGCTTGCGTGGCACGCAGGTGCGACAATATCTTGCAAAATTTTTGCTTGATATGGTTGTTTTGCAAACAGGGCAACTTTTCATGGAGCGCATTTTTTTGGGTATGTTTATTTATATGTGATCGGTTGGTGGTAGAGTGTTGTCTTCCTCAAATATGTGTTTTAATCAACCCTATAAAAAAATTAAAAAAATATATAAGAAAAATATGATTGTAGATAGAAAAAGCACAATAAATATTGTATGCATGTGTAATTCTATTTAGCTTATTTTTGCTAGACACGAATCTTCTTCAGATTTTATTGCCCATTAGTATATTTTTCCACCAATCTAGTAGAGGTATGAAACTATGAAAATGTTCTGAGACAATCTTCTCTAGAACATTCTTCCCCCAGAGCTAATGTTAACAACCTGTTGTAACCTAAGCATCATGTGTATTGCATCCGGCGAAGCCACGCTAACGCCCAAGCAGCTCGCTATTATGTACCTGCACGCTCCGGATGTGCTGACGATCTTCCATCCCAGCTCGCCGTTGTGTGCCTGCATACTCCAGATATCTAATAATCTTCGGGCATCTCGCCCTGTTCTGAAACAAAATATAAACAAAACAAATTGTATACGTCCAAGCAGCCCGCTATTATGTACTTGCGCACTCCGGATGTTGGGGGTAGGTGTACTGACGAGGCTCACCGTTGTGTAACTTCCGTCGTCCCAAAGCCTACGTATTGTTGATAGCACACGCAGAGAGGAGAGGGAACAAAATTGTAGTTTTTCTAGATGTGTTTGCGCCATAATACAGAAATAATAAGAGGCGCCAGCGCGCGCGTGCGTGTGGCACATCGTTCCCGAGAGAGGTTTACAAAAATCACAATATACATTGGTGCCCCCGGGACTTGGAAGATTACGATAAAGTGCATTCGTACTTCAAAAATAAGAAAATGCATTATTTACTCATCACGCTGTGCCAGCACAACAAATAAATACGCGAAACATGGAGAGAAAATAAGTTTTTATTTTTTTTTATTTTTGAGGTTTTGGTGATCGCCAAATAAGTAAAATAAATTTTTGATGTTTTGGTGCTGGACGCCAGCGCGCGCGCGCGTGTGTGGCACATCGTTCCCGAGAGAGGTTTACAAAAGCCGTGTCCGGATTGGCAAGCGCTCCATCCCGTTCTCCCCCGTTGCTCTCGCGTGTACTCGAAGTCGCGTCCAAGTCGTCCGAATCTGCATGTCCCCTTGTAGTACGGCTGTCACTTTTCCCGCCAGGTGTCAGCCCGAACTTCACCCACCGCGCTCTGGGGCGCAAACAAACATGACAATGATTTCCACCTAACTACTCACATTAAAAAATATAACACGCTATTTCATCATTTACGTTTTCTGCATTCATTATCGATAAAATATTAAAATATAGAGTTTTACATCCTCTAATCAGTAAATGTTGCCTGTACAAAATAAAAATTAGAATATGGCTGCCAAGCGCAGCATCACAGCGAGTTCAAGCGTGCATCTGTCGCGCCTCTCTGCTCTTCCCTCCGACTCCACGTCTACCGCAAATTCGGACAACAAAAATTAGCTGAGTCCCCGGATGTAACAGCGCTCTAGGTGACATCTGCTGCTGATTCGGACGCAACCCCGGCCACCTCCACTAGTCAGTGTTGCCCATTCGTAGGTTAGCTTCGCCTGTAAAATATCACATGATGAAATATTCTTCAGGTAAGTTGGCAACATTGAACCGCAATTGATGTTACCAGTGTTGTCAACTTTTATTTGTAGGTTAGCTTCACCTGTAAAATATCACATGGTGAAATATTCTTCAGGTGAGTTGGCAACATTGAACCGCAATTGATGTTACCAGTGTTGTCAACTTCTATTTGTTGGTTAGCTTCGCATGTAAAATATCACATGGTGAAATATTCTTGAGGTGAGTTGGCAACACTGAACCGCAATTGATGTTGCCAGTGTTGCCAACTTCTATTTGTAGGTTAGTTTCGCTTGTAAAATATCACATGGTGAAATATTCTTGAGGTGAGTTGGCAACACTGAATCACAAATAATAGCGCAGAACCCGTGCACCTCCACTAATCCGTGTTACCAACTCCCATTCGTAGGTTAGCTTCGCCTGTCAAAGATCACATGGTGAAATATTCTTGGAGTGAGTTGGCAACACTGAACGCCAATTGATGGCACTCAACCCGTGCACCTCCACTAGTCAGTGTTGCCAACTCCCATTCGTAGGTTATCTTTGCTTGTAAAATATCACATGGTGAAATATTCTTGGGGTGAGTTGGCAACACTGATCGCCAATTGATGCTGGTGAACCTGGCTACCTCCACTAGTCAGTGTTGCCAACTCCCATTCGTAGGTTAGCTTCGCCTGTCAAATATCACATGGTGAAATATTCTTAAGGTGAGTTGGCAACACTGCGAGAAAGTCTCAAGCGTTGCCAGCTCCTTGCTTGAGGTTAGGTTATACCCAAAAACAAAAACCTTGGTGATTTTTTCGAGTGAGGAGCTGGCAACACTGCGAGCGCCACCGAGCGCCATTTTCGGGCGCAGAACTCTCTGACCTGCTCTACTAGCGTCGAATAACATGGGTACCTGGGGGAAACCCTGGGGGGTAAAGGCGGTCAGGGGCGTGATGCTGATCACATCACCCCCACTCACGACCGGATCAAGAAAGTGTGGAGCGTTACCCCCACACCCCCTATATGCCTTCATGGCGTGGTGCTATGCACAGGGGAACGCTTTACCTTTTTTACCTTTATACTATCTATCTTCTTCCATAGTTGATAATAGAAGAGAAGAGAAATTTTGTTGTAAATAGGATTCTTTTCATTTCGTTAGGAACCAATACAGTTGAAAATGTCACTTTCCTTTCATGAAACCCTTGAGAATTATTTTTAATGCACTTTAGATTGTCTACATAGTCTATGTAAACTACAACCCAATGTAATCTACGCGTAGATTACGTGTAGACAACGCATGTATACGTAAACTTCTACGGCACATCACTGCTTCGGAGCCATGACTGCAAAGATTCATTCCTTTCCTCCCCTCTTACATGCCATCCTCCTCTTGCTTCGTCTGTTTAACTATTTGTTTCACTCTCTTGCTTCCTACCTTTCTCTCGTTCTTGCTCCCCATCTTCTTCCTCTGTTTCTTTCTCTTTCTTCTTCACTTTTCTCTCTGATTCTATTGATTCCCGTGTTTCTTTGATTTCTTCATCACTTCTCTCTCTCTTGCTTCTCTTTTTCTCTCGATCTCCATATATTCTCTCTCCCGTCCATCCCATATTTCTCTCTCGTTCTTACTCTCCACCTTCTTCCTCTGTTTCTTTCTAACTTCCCTCGCCATCTCTGTATCTATTTATCTCTATCATTCTCCCTCTCTACTATCTTCCTCTGTTCCATCCCCCATTTCTTCTTCTCAATCTTCCCCTATGGGTTCTTCCTCCCGTCCATTATCTTCCTTCTCCATTTCTCTGCCTTTCTCTGTATTCGCCATCTCATCCTTCTCATATTTCATTTTAATTTTTGTCTCTCATTCCTTCCTTCTTAATCCCTCTACCTGAGCATTAGTCTAACATGTTTCTAGTGGGTATGTTACATGGACATAAGGATAAGCATAGATAGATAATGTCGTATCAAATGGCACAGTGTGAAAATGGGTGAAATACACAGAAAGACAAGCAGAGTGAGAATGAGTGGGAGAGGGAGAGAGGCAAATGGAGAAAGATGGAAAGAAGAGATTAGAGATAAGAAGGAAAGGCATTCACTGAGAAGGAGGAAGATTCCAGAACACAGAAACTAGGAAAAATTTGCATAAGATATCTACAGTTGTTCACATGTAATTGATCCATAGAGCAAGAAGCGACACAATGTTTGATAAAATCTTTCTGAAAGCATTTCAAATGCAAGATTCATGTATTCAACAACTAAGTTCCTGCAAAGAAAAATTGAAGACGATGCAAAGTAGAAAGGGTAAATGATTCCTTAAAGGACGAAGCATGTGCCAATAAGGCATTTTTCATTATCATTAAGGCTCATAGCAGTGTGAAGTCTCAAGTGTACGTTGTAAGCCATATATTTCCAACAAATTTTCCCTCTTCCAGTTTCTTGCTATCTTCACCCATAATTGAGTTGTTCTATCGCGACTTTTCAATCACCCTGTTTCAAATAATGACTAAAATTCTGAAAACAATTACAGGCAAGATACTAACCTGTAAAATAATATAAATAATTGTAATGATAAATTAGACAATAGTAACAATATAAAGTGTATTCAAGGTTGTTAAATTCTGTCCTGAGTTTATAATCCCGCGTTGTATGTTGACGAGCGAGCCAATCGATACCCAGCAAGGATAAACAGTGCCTCCCTTACTTGAAATCAGATGGCGCCAGTTAAAAGTTTCGCACGCTTTAAAAGCGTCCCGAGTCAACATTTGCGCCCATCGACTTTGTTTGCGCAGATTTTGCATTAATTTATTGGCTTCTGGGAGTCGGGAAGATTTCGCAGGAACCTATCCTCCGCTCCAACGCCTCGCTTTCTAATCCCAGCAAATCTCTTCCAGGAAATACATCAGATTGGAAGGTTATGGAGACCTTGATGGGTGTTTCCAGACGTTTCTTCATTTCTATAGGACTACTTATCATTAGTTTAGTAAAGAAATTTCACGTGTTACCATTGAAATTTCATGTTTGCTGGCATTTAGCACTTTCCTGTTATAAAATTTGGTACTATTTTACTATAGGTGTGACACCCATAAATCATTTATTTCGCACTTTTTTACATTGCTAAAGTACTATTTTGCATTGCGGAACATTTCTTTAGGTGAAATTTCTAACGAAAATAATGTCTATTTCGTACATTTACGAGTACTTACTGTTGCTCGTTATTTCGATTCTGTAACACACATTATGGCGATAGCGTACTGGTTCATCGCGCGTTGTGAGAGTGTTTTGTCGATTTTTGCAGTGTTGCAACCTCGTTCACCGGGAAATACCTACTTTCGTGCCCGGATTTGAAACCATGCTAATACCTCGCAAACCATTGACGTTAGCCTCACAACCATTGACGTTAGTCCCACAAACCATTGACGTAAGCCCCAAAAACCATTCACGTTAGCCCTAAAAACCATTCATGTTAGCCCCAAAAACCATTTTCCGTAAGGTTAGGTTAGGTTAGGTAAGCATAGTTAAAAAAAAGATACTCGACACGTCATGTTCTAGTGAAAACACGGCGAGTTTGAAACACTGGCCACGGGATTTTCGTCATCTAACACACGGAACATTGTGCTCTCGTGCAGAAAGCAAATGGCAGCAGCAGAAACCGTGTCGGACAGGGAAACAACATACATTCACATTAAAATGTATCAAAACTACATTTACGAACTACCACAACGCTGCAGAAAACGATTTCCGTAAGTACTTTCTCCTGTAAAAAGTAAGAAAACCGTCACCCCTATAGTAAAGTGTTACCTAAAATTTATCTTCTAGGCATAGAAATTTCCAATTTTCGTGTAAAATTTCCAAGGTTTCTGTTCCGACGAGTTTTCTAACAAACTCTGAGTTTCATCTTTCTTAATCAACGGATACCTGTGGGCAGTGGCGGCCAGTTGGTTCTAAAACTAGGGGTGCAAGGTGTCAAAACTGGGGGGAGGGGAGAGGCAGGGAGACTTTATTTTTCCTTGATAGTTAGTGTCTAGCATAGTGCGGCAGTAAAATTAGAAAGAAGTGTAGTGGGACCTGCCCCCCGTCACCCCCTTAATCGATGGGTAATGTTTGGGGTAAGGTCGACTGGAGCATGATGCTCATCATATCACCACCGCTATGACCGCGATCGAGAATTTGTGCAGCACATCCACGCTCTCCATGTGCCATCTTCACATTGCAAAGCACAAGGCACAGCTTAACCATGTATCATTTATCTTTACAACCATATAATGCAATGACGTTTTTACACAATTTATCACAAATGTCACAAGACTGTGTTAAGTACAAAAAATAATATTTATTTTTATTTAGAAATCCTGACAGAACAATAGTCTAGGTCAAAACACTGATCTAGGTGTAAATATTCCTTTTTACAATAATATTTTATGTTTAATATTGCGCCCGACCCTGTGGCCGAGTGGTTAGTCGAAGGTCAGCCTTCGAAGGAGCAACATCGCTTGTGAGCTCCTGTGTGTTGCGTGGACTGGTGCTCGGCCACGGTAGCTTGACGCGAGAAATCGAATAGATTGTGACGCACTATGGAAACTAAGCGAGTGAATACTTTGAAATTGTGTTTTACGACTGTATCTCGTGTACCGGCATCTATGAATATTCATCGTTTCATTAGTGACAAGCTGTTATTGACCCCTGATCAAGTGCTAAGTATTGAGATAGATTACTTTCGGAAAAGTGTGTATGTTAAACTGATTTCGCGAGTTCTGGGTGAACAGTTAATAGCTAAATGCGGTGCCTCTCTGAAATATAGTGACGAAGAGGGTTCTCATGACGTGAAAATTGACTGGGCGGATAAAAACACTGTGCTGGTTCGATTACATGTAGTGCCTATGGAACTTTCGGACGACGCGATTCGGGCTGTGTTGATATCCTATGGTGAAATCAAATCTATCTATGATGAAGTTTATTCAGGTGAACATATATACCCTGTTCGTACTGGGAGGAAGCTAGTTGAAATGTCACTCAAGAAACCAATACCGTCTTATGTGACAATTCTAGGTATTCGTTATTGGACAACTTATCCGGGTCAACAACCTACTTGTCGACTGTGTGGGGAAGTGTCCCATACAGCTATAATGTGCCCGAAAAGACGTTCATATACCCGTTCAGTAGTTGGGGGAGCTCGCCCTCTCGCAACGATTTCTGACAGTGTTTCCCATTCAACAGTGACTTATGCACAAAGTGTGCTTCGCTCTCCGATCCAGCTGCCCCTTGCGGAGGACACAATGGAATTTCGACCGACTGAATTACAATCTTCAGTTCACACCACGATAGGAGACGTGCCGAAAGAGCCAGTGATACATAAGGATGAACCAGTGTGTGTACTAACAAATTCGCCACAAGAGGAAAATATCTCCGAAATCCGGCAGGATGAGAAATTCACGACGAGTAGTTCTTCGTGGATAAAGGAAGTTGAAGATAGTGAAATGGGTTCAAGTCTGATGTCTGATAATACCGAGACAAACGCGGAGAAGGATCCCTCCTCTTTGCAGCTGAACGGAAGTGATAGTTCTTGTGTGGTGTTTGATCCGACTGGTGCTATGAACCTATCCAGTACAGAGCAATTACAGAACCCATTGCCTCAAAACATCCCCGATTGTTCCAATTCAAACATAAGTAAGAAACAGGTGGGCAAACACAAAAGGAAGAAAGGTCAGGCAAAGAATGAGGTGACTTCACTTTCTGAAAAAAAACCTGACGATCGACCTTCTCCGTATCCATCCCCGGCACGTATCACAAGATCCCAGAGTAATCCAAATACGAATGTTTTCGCAACTGAAAGTGAGAAAAATTAGAATTTTTCAATATGATAAATTGGTGCTGGTTAGTTTTTCGCGTTAGTATATGGTGTGTTTTGGTGTGGTACGATATGTTTTTCCAGGATGAGGTGCGACATGCTGTATTCTTGGTAAGTTATAATATTGATTTTGTTGTGATGAACACCAACATTAAGAATCTTGGTGTGTAAGGTAGACTTAAAAACAGTAAAACAATGTATATATTTAACAGTATTGTAAAAGCAAGTGTTTACATATCCATAGTGATGCTTACCACCATTAGACTTGCTAGTATAAACATAAACAAACTACAAAACAAAACAAAACAAAGTGCATTGGGGGACTTTCTAATTCAGTCCGCTATCGATATTGCTCTCATTCAAGAAGTAGCAATAACTAATTATGAGTTACCCTCTAGTTATATTGTCTATAATAATCCCACATATTCAGCGCAAGGAACAGCTGTACTAGTTCGAGACAATATACCTGTATCAAATGTAGAATACCATCCGAGTGGTAGAATTACAACTGTACAAGTGGAAAACCTGTGGATATGTAATCTGTATGCGCCTTCTGGTAGTAATCAAAGGCAGCAACGCAATGAATTTTTCGCAACTGAAGTAGCGACGGAACTTCAAGGTAATAAGCAACATATTATTTGTGGAGGCGATTTTAATTGTGTTTTGTTGCCAAAAGACCAGCGCCCTGGATTTAATACATCCAATGCGCTGCAACAGTTGGTAACTGGGTTTCAATGGAAAGATGCATGGGACACTTTGCATCCAACAAGTGCAGGCTTCACATATGTAAAGGATGGGTGTGCTTCAAGGTTAGATAGATTTTATGTTTCACCATCAATTATCCCTAATATCACTAATGTTAATATGGTGCCAACTTGCTTCTCAGATCATAGTGCAATTATAATGGCGGTAAATATGCAACTGCCAAATATACAATATGGGTATGGATATTGGAAAATGAATATATCGTTATTTGATGATTCACTTTTTGCTGACAAATTCCAAGAGAAATGGAAGTATTGGGAACGATTAAGAGCGAAACAAATAAATATAATTAAGTGGTGGGATGAATATCTAAAGCCAGCGATCACACGATTTTGTAGACAATATAGTAGGGAACGGAACCAGGATTGGAATAATAAATACAATTTTTATTATAAAGTGTTGAGAGAGCTAACTGATGAAGGGGTAAGAGGGGGAAAAGTGCAACAGAACATTAAACAAGTACAGGCAATATTGTTGCAATTACACGCGCAAAAAAGAAGTGGGTGCAAAATACGTAGTAAACTTTTACCTTTTGACACTTTTGAATTGGCCAATATTAGTCATGTTCTACATGAACGTAATCGGGGAAAAAGCCAAACGATTCATAAGATAATAGACGAAGATAATTCGGAACATAGTAATGTGACTGACATAAAGGAAATCTTTTACCGCGCATATCACTCTAGATTTCAAGGAACAAGTTATGATCCAGCTCAGGAACAAATATTTTTACAACAAGTTCCGGAAATTTTTTCTGTTGATGACAACTTGCGGATTGAAAATACCTTTACAGCTGCTGAGGTGTACGAAGCGATTCTAGGAATGAAGAATAATTCATCGCCAGGAATAGATGGTATTCCAATAGAATTTTATAAAAGATTTTGGTCACTTGTAGGTAATATTGTGACAGGCTGGATAAATGCAGTATATAATCAAAACTGCTTTGGAAGGACGAGCAATACAGGTGTAATCGTCCTGGTTCCCAAAGTTCCTAATCCTACGGTAGTAAAACACTATAGACCTATATCTTTGTTGTGCACGGATTATAAAATTTTTGCAAGATGTTTACTTCGTCGTCTTTTGCCTTATATGGAAAGAATGATCGGTGTCCATCAATACTGTTATGGTAATAATAGATCGATCTTTACTGTTTTACAGACAATTCGTGATGTCATAACTAGTTATAGACATACGACCATTCAAGGTCACCATGGTATAGTGGCATTGGATTTTCAAAATGCTTTTGATACTGTACAGCACGAATTTTTATATGCTGTATTTTTAAGGATGGGTTGTAGTCCAAAATTTGTAAATGCGATTAAGAGTTTATATACTGATGCCAAATCGTGTGTAAAAATCAATGGGTTCTTAACGAAGACATTTCCTATACAAAAGGGTGTCAGACAAGGTGATCCCATGTCTATGATAAGTTTTTGTGTAGCGTTAATGCCATTTTTAAAAGTACTTGAAATGCAATTGCAGGGGTTAAATATTCACTCAACAACGATAAAATTATTAGGTTATGCTGATGATGTCACGGTGTTTGTGAATTTGCCGACAGATATGGAAATACTTGAAAATGTGATAGAAAAGTACAGCTCGGTGGCTGGCCTAAAGCTTAACTATAATAAAACTCATTGGATGGACTTAGATGCTACAAACCACTCGTATCAAAACGATAAAATTCAAAAAGTAAATGCATTGAAAATACTTGGAATAATTTTTACCCACTCTTTACAAGAAATGATTGCTCAAAATTATTCAATATGTATTGCTGGCCTGAAAAGTATCCTTAAACACAACAAACTTCGTGCCCTTAGCTTGGTTGCCAGGGTAGCTTTTGTAAATATTTATGCGAGTTCAAAGCTCTGGTTTGTGGCACGAGTGCTTCCGATGAGGAAATTGGATTTTGTACAGATAAGGAGTGCGATAAACTGGTTTGTTTGGGCACACCAAATGTTGCGGGTGAGTCACGAGAATGTATGTCTGCCGGTACGGTGCGGGGGGCTTGGCTTGACTTACGTGGATTTAAAAAGCCAAGCGCTCCGCGTACAAGCAGATATGTCAATGTTAGTAAACTTCCCAGACAGTTTAACGGGTGTGATACTTAAGCATATTTTGGACACCATACCATTGCAGTCTCCGATCGCTATAGCAACGGTGCCACCGCATTATAAATATTTACAAGAATCAGTGCTAGAAATTTGTTATATACTACTTTCAGCGAAACCTCTTGAAATACCAAAAGTATCCCAATTATACAAGTCACGTTGTTTGGCAACATTGCCTAGCTGCAAGATAATGATTAATCAACCAACCCATCCCTGGCACAAAATATGGAATAATGTTCACGCACCACATTTATCGCCCTTGGTAAAATCTGCGTGGCACCGTGTGGTACAGGATATAGTGGTGACGGAAGAGAAATTACATAAATTAAAACTGTTACAAGACCCACTATGTGGTAGGTGCAAACAAAATGGTTCGATTTCACACTGGCTAAGTGAATGCATACGGACACGTGAAACATGGAAATATCTATGTGTGTTATTAGGAAAAATTTGTCGCACCCATCCCAATGCGTTTACTGTGCATAACATAATGTTACCTACGTTTTCGTATTTTCCATGTACTAAATTGCGTAGTGTACAATGGTTGGTTGGAAATTATATATTGTTTGTCTGCATATATAAAGGTATAGATTTTCATGATCAATTTTTAATATATGTTAAACAGGAATATCATAAAGTGTCTCAAGATAAAAGAAAAATATTATTTGCACATTTTTTAAAGGTGCTTATGGAATGTTAAAAGAAGTATTGTTATCCAAAACCTGTAAAATTACTGTATCAAAGAAAAATTGTAAATAATAAAAAAAAAAAAAGTGGTTAAAAAAAAAAAAAAAAAAAAAGTGGTTAGCACATCGCGCTGCGACGCCAAGGGTCCCGGGTTCGAATCCCGGTCGGGCTTGGTTGTTTGTGAATGTCCATTCATCAATTTCATCATTTCATCACTCATCCCCATCTTCGCAAATTAGCCAAGAGGCACAAAACGCGAAGTAAAATAAACTAAATCAAATCAAATCAAAAATCAAATGTTTAATATTGCAATAAATATCCTTCAATTTCCACATTTCTATCCTCGTAAGAACAAAATATCCCTTTCTCTTTGAAAGATCCTGCAATTTCTCCTTGTTTCGAGGAATTTCCCTTTCGTGATAACCCTAAAAGGTTTTATTTTCCAACAAAATGTAAGACAAATTCCCATTTAATCTCACAAAACATGATTTTTTTCTGTGTGTGCAAAAAATTCTCTGCAATATTTTGTTTTTAATATTGCTATGTACACAAATAAATTTCCATATATCTTTACTTACGAGGGCAGCACTGAAAGTTTCGGGAAAATGACATAAAGAAGAAGAATGAAAGTACATCAATTGTTTATTGCTTTTCAAAATATTCACCCTTTACAGCAATGCATTGTTTCATGCGATGGAACCAATTGTTGAAACAGTTATGCCAGTCTGAAGTTGGTACCTGCAAGACATGCATTTCGTACGCTTCGATAGCCTCTTCGGGAGTGAAAAATCGCTGACCACGCAACTTGTTCTTGATTGTTGGGAACAAAAAAAAAATCACATGGGGCTAAGTCAGGTGAATAAGCTGGATGAGTCATGAGTTCAACTTGTTCATGATCCAGAAAGTTTTTTGTGTCAGATGCTGTGTGCGAGCTGGCATTGTCGTGATGCAGAATGATTCGACGATTGGGGTTTGAAGTTCTGAGCACATTGAGTACTTGTGGCAGGCATATTGTGGTATACCATTCTGCATTGACTGTTCTACGATTCTCTAGTGCAACAGTCGCAATGTGACCTGATTTACCTAAAAAAGAGGCAACCATTTTTTTCGACACACTGCCTGCACGAACAATTTTCGTTAGTTTCGGCTCATCCTGGAACACCCACACAGCAGATTGTCGCTTTGTTTCAGGTTCATAAGAGTAAATCCATGATTCATCGCCTGTGACGATGTTAAACACAAGATTTGATGATCCCGACTTGAACCGTTTGATCATAGCCTTGCACCACTTCACACGGTCGTCTTGTTAAATTGTGTGGGATCCAACGGGCACAAAGCTTTTTCACACCTAAATGATTGTGAAAAATTGTTTGTATTTGACTCATGCCAATACCTAAGGAACCCTGAATTTCGCGATAAGTCACGTGTCGATCACTGTTGATTAGTTCACGAACTGCATCAATGTTTTCTGGCACAATGGCTGTCGATGGGCGGCCTTCACGAATTTCATCACTAAGGCTAACCCGGCCACATCTGAATTCTTGAAACCAGAGATAAACTGTCGTCTTCGTGAAAAGTTTCGATCATTCGAGTAAGACACTGTTGCTGTGTTAAACCTTGCCGAAAATCATAATAAATCATGGCACGTAAGTTCTCTCTTGTTAATTCCATTTTTCTTACAAACACCTCACTTCAAACTTCTATCCTGAAACGAAAAGGAATCCGTGTTACATCAGTCCTTGTATTTACAGTCGACAAATATCACAGTTTATAAATATAACAAAATCTAACAGATTGCATAGTTGCCAGTACCTGATTCCTGAAACTTTCAGTGCGGCCCTCGTATAAGTACAAAAATACCTCTTTCTAAATTTCTCTCTCTTTCGAGAAATTTTCCTTTGCGTGAGAAGTTTTCAATTCTTGTCATAAAATGCAGAAGAAGAAAATTCCCTTTTCCCTCTCAAAACTTTAAAATGTCCCTCCGCATGCGGAAAAATCCCTCCGCAGCGAGAATACTGTCGGTGACGTAGAAAAATTCTGCAGCGGGGTTCCCGTGACCAGAGATGCAACTTGTTGAGGGAGACAACAAATCAGGGCAATGAAGGCTGCGGGGGGGGGGGGGGGCTGGGGGATGAGGGAGGATGTGGTCTGAGACTCAGCCGGAACGTGCAGTTGCCATGGAAACCGGCGAAAGTTCTTTGTTATTGCTAGGGCTCACGAAGTATAAGGTAAACGTCGCGAATCTCCCTCTCGCTATCGAAGTGACCCCTCGACTGATCGAAGTGGCTAGCGACGAAATGACATCGTATAATTCGAAGAACCGTAATATTTGCTGTGCGCCAGAAAGCTCAATTACCCTGATAAATCTCTTTTTTCCACGTTTCAAAGCTGGGGTGGTACCTTTAAAGAAGGCTTGTGCCAATTCATCTCAGTTTTTGCCAGTGTTGAGAAAGTAACTTGATTCTGAGTTGCTCCGAAAGTGGCTCCGGTACGCGTTGAAGTATTACTCCCAAAGACAAACTGGATGTAGGAAAGTTCTCTATGTAAGCGAACCATTAGCATAAGCAAACGAAAATTAATCTCCAACTATAATGCAAGGCAAGTTCTTGATTGACAAATTGAAGATCCAGCGAACCATTAAGCCAATTGACTATTCAAGGACTGTGATAGTCTCTCTCTTCATCTATTCTCCTCGCTCGCCCATTGTTTATCGTATCCATTTATCACTTTTATTTCTGTTTATCGTCCTTTTTATATTTCTCTTTTCTCTATGCTTTCTTCTCTATAGATTTATTTTTCTCCTCTTCTCTTTTTTACTCTTCTTCGTTCTCTCTCTCTCTTCATTTCTATAGGTTTCTTTCCTCCTCTTACCTTCTTCACTCTTCCTTGTTCTTTCTCTCTCTCCTCATTTATATAGGTTTATTTTCTCCTCTTCACTTCTCTACTCTTCCTCGTTTCATCTCTCTTCATTTCTGTAAGTTTATTTTCTTCTCTTCTCTTCTCACTCTTCCTTGTTCTCTCTCACTCTTCATTTCAATGTTTATTTTCTCCTCTTTTCACCTTTACTCTTCCTCGTTCTCTCTCTCTCTTCATTTATATAGGTTTATTTTCTTCTCTTTTCTTCTTCACTCTTTTTTGTTCTCTCTCGCTCTTCATTTCAATGTTTATTTTCTCCTCTTCTCTTCTTTACTCTTCCTTGTTCTCTCTCTCTTCATTTATGTAGGTTTATTTTCTCCTCATCTCACCTTTACTCTTCCTCGTTCTTTCTCTCCAATTCTATATGTTTATTTTCTCCTCTTCTCTTCTTTACTCTACCTCGTTCTCTCTCTTCATTTCTCTACGTTTTTGTTTATCCTGTTTGACTGCATACCTCTGCTGATCTTTATTTCCCCCTTTCTTCTCCTTGCCTATATCCTTGTGCTTACTATCTTCTTTTCCAACCTGTCTTGTCTATCTCTTAGTATTTAATATTCTGTCTCACTTGTACATATCAACGTGTATACTATATTCTCTCTATCTTGTCTATTTCTTAGTGTTTAGATATCTCACTCTCTTTCTTGTCTTTCTATTAGCGTTTACTATCTTCTTTCTCTTTCTTTTTTGTCTATCTCTTACTGTTTACTGTCTACCTCTCCCCTTCTTGTATATATCTTTGTCTACTATCTTGTCTTTCTCACTCACTCTCTTTCTATCTGTTGTCTTTTCTCTTAGTGTTTTCTATGTTCTCTCTCTCTCTCTCTTTTTGGTCTATATTTATGTGTTTAAACTATCCTCTCTCTCTCTCTTGTTTATATTTTCTTGCTTACTATCATGTCTCTCTCTCTCTGTATCTTTTGTCTATCTCTTATTATTTACTATCTCCTCTCTTTATATCTGTTTCTCTCTCTCTCTCCCTATTTGAACTTATCTTTCTGCGCCATTCTTTCCTCTTTCTTATTTCGGGTATTTTATATCGGTTTTCTATCTCTTAGGTCAAATACGAAGATGAGGATGAAACAAGAACTAATGAAATAGTGCCTTACCTACGGTTCGAACTGGGGCCTCTGGTTTCGTAGAACGTGACGCCGACCACTACACTACAGTGGTCGGCTTCTCTCTTGCTCTCTCTATCTCTATTTTTCTTCTCTCGCACTGTCTTTCCGTGTATCTATGTTTGTCTATGGCCCTGTCATAATCAGGTTCTCTCCGCTTCTCTGCTTACTGGCCTCTGTGGCGGAATTGTTAGCATGTAGACGCTAGGCGTCTCGGGTTCGAATCCTGGCCTAGACATGGGTCTTTTTCGCGAGTGTCCTTTTGTCAATTTCATCACATCATCACTCATCCTCATCTTCGCGATTAGCCAAAGGTGGCAGAAGGGCGAAGTAAAATAAATGAAACCATTACCTAAAAGATCTTTCTCTCCTACTTGTCTATATATGAAACTTGTAATCAAGGGATCTCGGGTTCGATACCCGGTGGTCCAGGTCCAGTCCCGATTAGCCTGTCTGTGCATAAAGTGGACTTAAAAACGGAAACGAAAACTCTATATCTGACACGACATAATTTTTTTCTCTTTTCAATTTTCTTTTTAAATTCTCTTTCACAGTCTCCATCTGCATATTTCCCTCTCGTCTCTCTCTCTCTCTCTCTCTCTCTCTCTCTCTCACACACACACACACACACACATACACACGCTCACACACATCCTCTCGGTCCATCTGAGAGCAGAGAAACTTCATACGAAATCCGCCATCTTTCCAGTCCATAGTTATCCAACTTTGTCTAAGCGATATTGGATCTGATGGGAGTGTAGGGGGGGGGGCAAGAGAGAGAAAAGGGGGGCGAGAAGCGATCCGACATGTTTGCAGGCCCGAAAAGGTCACCATGATGCTCCAATCTGCTGACTTTGGTAGTTTCACGGATACCAGACATCGTCATGGCCTTGGCGGGCTCGCTGGACCGGAAATGTTAAGATGTAACTTCGTTGGCGGAGAACTCGTCTTCCTGCGAGAGGCTATGGTGTACTTTTTTGCAGGAACTAAGTGTAGTTTTACAGTTCCGGCAGGACGGAAACTTGTCGTTTGCATGGATGAAATCGTGGAAATTGCCGTGAAGTAATACGGGCAGTCAAATTGACTGACGTCAGTTACGACAAGTTTAAACTTGCAAGACTGTACCGTACTGCCTCTATCTCTGCTCAAATTCGCTTTCTCTTCCTAAAGTTCCGCTAGTTTTAGATAGGGACAAGGTTGAAAAGTTACCTTAGATATTTTATCTGCTTCTTTTTCTTAAGGGAGAGAGTGACAGTCTCGCTGTGTGATCCTACTGCTATAGGTGAGAAAGTGTTCGAATTTGGAAGAAAGAGTATGAAAAGTTCTCCTCACACATCAGCAGTGATGTGCCGTAGACTATAAGTTTACATCTACATGCGTTGTCTACACGTAATCTACGCGTAGATTACATTGGGTTGTAGTTTACATAGTCTACGTAGACAATCTAAAGTGCATTAAAATTAATTTTCAAGGCTTTCATGAAAGGAAAGTGACATTTTCAACTATATTGGTTCCTAACGAAATGAAACGAATCATATTTACAACAAAATTTCTCTTCTCTTCTATTATCAACTATGGAAGAAGATAAATAGTATGCAAGAAACAACAACAGATGGCAGTCGTGAGGCAAGAGTGGTCTTTTCCCTATAAAGCACCAGAATATTTTCTATATTAGGTTTCTTCCTAGGTGAGAAATTGTTCAAATTTGAACGAAAGAGTATGAAAAGTTTTGCACACATATCAGCAACTGATACGCAGTATAATTTCCTTTTAATTCCATGGCGCTCTTTGCTAAGTTATCACCTTTTGCCATGTTGTTTACATAGATTACGTAATCTACGTGTATAAAATAGTCTACGTGTAGAATGTAGACTATCGTTGTTTACGCGTAGACGCACATCACTGCTTACAACTAGGATCTCTGGCCGGAAATCGCTAGTAGGAGGTGTGTGCCAAACAAAGAAAACGACGACAACGATTATAATTGTAGTGGAATCGTCACCCACTAATATTAATCAATATTTGGAACAACTTCTAATTGTTACAAATTACATGCAGCGGTATAGGTGCGAAAGCCTAAGAGTACCGGTATTGAGAATGACATATTTGGATGAAGGAACACTAACAAAGACCACCGATGCCCTGCCCGGGATTCCAACCCAGGACTCTTGGTGTCGTAGCGCGTTGTACTAACCACTCCGCCATGCGGGTCGGCTAAAAAACGATATGATTCATTGTTTTGAATATGTTGCAATTACTAATTGTCAATAAGTAGACAATGAATTCCAACATTTCAATCTGAGCTTTAGAAATAGGTCCCTTACATTGAAAGATGAACATATCTTGAGGGTATTTGAAAATAAGATCCTTAGGAAAATATTTGGGCCTAATAGGAGACAGGTGAGTGGAGAAGGTTACATAATTTAGAACTACATAATTTGTATTCATGTCCAGATATTATTAGAATAATTAAATCAAGAAGACTTATGTGGGCAGGCCATGTGGCACGAATGGGAGAGGAAAGAGGAGTTTACAGGATTCTTGTTGGGAAACCTGATGGTAAGATGCCAAGACGAAGATGGAGGGATAACGGTGAGATGGACACAAAGGAAATCGGTAGGGATGGAAAATAGTATAGAGATGTTACTCAGGAGAGGGACAGATGGAAGGCCTCTGTTGCTGCAGCCATGAACCTTCGGGTTTAAGAAAGCTACAGAGTTAGTTAGTTAGTTTTAGAATGAGGATGATGATAAATGTTCGTGAGATTGTATGCATCTTTATTCCCTTTTACTTCAACTTTATTTTCAAAAGAATGAATAAAGAAATATAAAGGAGTTTTAAAGAACAGTATCAGAATACCAACGAGACGAGACAGAGTTCTAAATATTTGTCTCGTCTCGATTTATAAAACTGGCCCCTATCTCGAAAGGTTAACGCAGCAACATGTACAGCGTCTCGCTCTTCATCAAGTTTTCCGTGTGAAGTTTTCGGCGCTAAAAACACTGGAAAGCTGGAATGGATTACTTTGTAATTACAATAAACAAAGTGTATGTATGGTGCTCCTATGAATAATCAGGTGTACATCAGTTTGGTTCTTTTGAAGAAGTCCTATGGTATAGTAAATTTGCTTTAGGTTCAAAGATCACTCAAAAATCTCGAAGGAACTGATTGTCTCTGTCTTATCTCGATTTCAATGGTCTGTTTCGTTCACAGTCTCGTCTCGAGAAGTCTCTGTCCTGTTTCTGCCTCGGTTTATGGTCATCTCGGCTTCGGTGCTCGTGAGTAATGAGCAAAAAAATGTAGAGCTCCAAAATAAAATTACATAAATGAAGTACGAAATTTTCGCAAGACCATCTCACTTTTCAATGCGGGGGCCATGACCCTCCCTCGCCCCTATTTGCAGAGAAAGCACCGTACTATATGTTCAATTTCACGCACCGTGTACCCAGAGATAGATACAAACAATGCGACACGCACCAGTACAGACATATATTATTAGCCATTGTCTGCAATTCTCCACAATAGCAGAAATCGTGACCCGGGAACGCATTGCAGGTTTTCATGATTATTCCAGCTTGTCTCTGCCTAGACTGTACGGTTCCACAGAATTGATGAATTCTGTTCACCAGTTAAGTAATGTTTCGGGGGCTATTAGCGAAACGAGCACAGGGCTTCGTAACTCGGCAATGCTAATATCGCTGAAGCGTTAGTTCGCAGCTATGGCGGTTATTTATTGCACACCGGGTATCCCGAAAACATCCTCCATATCTCGGAATCCCATTGATCATGACGGGTTTGCCGTAAAAGTAATCCTTCCCTCCCGGAAATACGTATATCGTAAATCTGTCAGCATTCCTGGAGACATTTTCGAGAAACAATTTCTCACTAGATGTCACTACCGTCACCGCATCGTTTATCTCTCCTCATGGCGTGCTTTGACCGAGTAAAGATGATGATAAACATGTATTTTTCTTGCATTTCAGCACGATGTGGTAAAATTCCGGTTTCTTAGAGTAATTTATGGGAGAGTGTGGCAACTTTAATGTATCTAGTTTGCTCATCCGCGGACATTATCTTTAAGTACGTCATTAAAGATCAAGTGTTCTCCAGTTTCATCGGGGTCTTGACCTCCAATTAGTGAAGGAAGCTACAGGTAAGTGGGAATTCTTGAGAGGGTCCGTGTACGTAGGTATTATTAGAACTATATGTAATTGTAAAAATAATGAATGTTAGTAGGTCAGTTTGGGCTCAGTGTGTTTAATAGTTACGTGATGCATCAATGGCGGTGCTGTCGAACGTTACAACTGCGTGTAGACAAATCCATCGGTATCGTGTGTCTGAAAAAAAAGGACTGGACCTACAGATCAAAGTTTAATTCTAACAGATATGAGATTTCACTGGGTACCGAACCCAAGACCCCTTGATTACAAGGCGACAAAAACAGCACTGCGGCCTCGGAAAGGACCTGTACATTCGAAGAAGGCGCGTGATAAAGAATGGTTGGTTGATTGATTGGTTCGGTTTATTTTATTTTGAATTTTTGCCACTTTTAGCTAATACCAAGCCGTGATTCTAATCCTGGACCCCTGGCGTCGTAGCACGATGTACTAACCACTCTGTCACGGGGGCCGGGTAATTGTGACTGGACGTTGAGATTAAAATTGGAGCCAAGGAGCATTTGATTGCAAGGCTACGAGAGTACGGCACTGGGCCATCAGGAAGGTTCTGCGTGTTCGAAGAAGGCAGATAGTGAAGTAATTTTGCTTTAGGTAAATTAATTAATATCATACGGATGTATCAAACGGAACATAGAGACTCCTGCACTGGATCTCGGTACTACAGTTTGGTCCAAAAAAATATCCCCACCCAAAGGTTTTACTGAAAGCACATGAGAATGAAAACAGCTAATTTAACCAATAATTTTGAAGTTTACTAATAGAGAACTACCTATACTTTGTCTTGGGAATCCGTGGAGCAAGACCATGTGGTAGTGAAGGGGAGAAAGCGAGTAGGCAGAGCAAAGCAGTGCGGGCTGATGCAAACGGATGGTAACTGCAGCCGAATTTTCCCCTCCATGCCCTCGCTTCCACTCTCATGCGTTCATTGGTCGAGTCAGTACTTGTCCAGATGCATGTACACATGCAAGAAAATTACTCTGGGGTTTAAGCACAACCATCTACAACATTGCCATCAAACATATACGTAACAAAATACAATTCAATTCTTGTGTACGTCGATTATCTGTGTGAAAGGATGTCAATAATTGGCATTCTTATCTACAGTCACCAGTTAATTGATACGTGTTTCTAAAACAAATTATATTGGCGTTCCTATGACATTGAAACAGATTTAAGTTGAAATATATGAAGAAATAAACAAGTATTGCAAGTGGGGATATTTTTCTTTGGACCAAACTGTATACGTACTCGGGGTTTCAATCAATCGACAACCTAAAGATAGAAACGGTGCAGTCGTGGACAGCTTGTCGACACATCCACGAATAGATACAAGCGCTGCACACACAGCTTTTCCTCTCTCTCGTTGTTTGGTCGGACGAAGCAGAAACACAAAATAGAGAGAGAAAGAAAGAAGTTGCATGAAGAGGGAGAGGGGAGGAAGGAATGCGGGCTCAGTCAAAGCGTGCGGAATGCGATGCGAATTTGTCCACGGGTAGATGCACAAAAGCTTTCTACCCTCCTCTCTTATGATAAAAGCCCGCTATAGCCTTCCGCGGCCTGTGTCACGTGATTTAGTTGCCTCTGGCATTCCTCTGAATCCTACCACAGGCGACATTTCTATGCTTAGAAATATGTATCTGTAGCATTTTTTTTATTGTGATCATGCGGTTTCATTAAGTTTTATACCATAAGGAAACGGTATTCAGACCTTTGATCTCTTCACCCCTCACAGTTAAATTAAGAGTATTTGAAAATAAAATCCTTAGGAACATATTTGGACCTAAAACGGATGAAGAGATAGCTGAGTGGAGAATGTTACATGATTTGTATTCATGTCCAGATATTATTACAATGATTAAATCACGAAGACTTTGGTGGGCAGGCCATGTTGCACGAATGGGAGAGGAAAGAATGATTTACATATCTAAAATAGGAACAGTGTTGTGTGAGGAAGTGCACCGCATAAGTGACGACAAAATGTAAGGGATCCAGACGAACATTTACTTATGGCCATAAGTTACATAAAGGTTACTTATTACGTATGTTTGCATTGTATGATCTATGTGCCGGACCCTGTGGTCGAGTGGTGTCGACCTCCGTGGCGGAGTGGTTAGCAGAGCGCGCAACAACGCCAGGGGTTCCGGGTTCGAGTCCCGGGTAAGGCATGGGTATTTGTGTTTGTCCAGATGATGAGAAACTGAGAAACTGTAAAAAATGAAAAGTGTAAAACTGAGAAAAAGTGTGAATGGTGGGGGATACCTCCGTGTAGGGGGTATTTCCTTTTAAAAAAAAAAAAAAAAAAAAAAAAAAAAGTGGTTAGCAGATCGCGCTACAACGCCAGGTGTTCCGGGTTCGAGTCCCGGGTAAGGCATGGGTATTTGTGTTTGTCCAGATGATAAGAAACTGAGAAACTGTAACAATTGAAAAGTGTGAAAGTGAGAAAAAGTGTGAACGGTGGGGGATACTTCCGTGTAGGGAGTATTTCCTTTTCATATATATATATATATATATAAAGTGGTTCGCGACGCCAAGGGTCCCGGGTTCGAATCCCGCTCGGGCTTGTTTGTTTGTGAATGTCCATTCATCAATTTCATCACTCATCCCCATCTTCGCAAATTAGCCAAGAGGCACAAAACGCGAAGGAAAATAAACTAAACACACAAACAACTGTATGAGCTATGCCGGATTAATATTTTTTTTTCTTATAATCAATAATAAGCTTTACATGTTCAAAGCTAAATTCATGTTCTTTACATATAGTCCACCCCCAATTATTACGGTTTCTTTTTAGCAAAGTTTCACTAACACGTATCAGTTTTCCTGATGGTAAGAGACCAGTAGGAAGACCAAGTCGAAGATGGAGGGAAAACGTTGAGATGGACCTAAAGGAAATCGGTAGGGATGGAAAAGATTGGATTGATCTTGCCCAGGAAAGGGACAGATGGAAGCCCTGTGTTGCTGCAGCCATAAACTTTCGGGTTTGAGAAGGATAGAGAGTTAGTTAGTTAGAGGTATCAGAATTACATATACAGTGAAAGCTTCCTCATCAACTTTATAAATTAGCAAGTCTCCGTGGTGAAGTGGTCAACATCATGCTCTGCGAAGTCATTGGTTCCACGTTCGAATCCTGGCCAAGGCATCAACTGCATCAGTTTGTCATTCATCCTTGTCGTAGCGTAGAAAGGTTTGATATGATTTTTATTGAGCGTCGCTTTTCTGCCACATTTGGCTAATCGCGAAGATGAGGATGAGTGTTGAAGGTCACAAAGAACCCCTATGTCCAGGCCAGGAATCGAACCCGGCACTCAGTTCTTTTCATTAACTTCGTTCTTTTCCAATTGATCAGCTTACGCCCTTAATCTAAATTCAATAACAACAAAACTTACTACTTAAGGTATGGGAAAGGTATTAAAAACGCTGGAACATTTTTGTTGTAAAATATGAATGACTTACAATTCCACAACTTGTATTGCTCTGTATAAAAGTTTGACAACACCACTTTTCTCCTTAAAATTTGGTTCCATCACTACTGTAGGAGATATTTGTTTTAGTAACTTTGTTTGTAAAGATATACTATGAGCTGGCAACTGTGACTAGGAGGTAGGCTGTTTTTCTTTCTACTGCAAGATGCTGTGACATAAGTAAATTTTGTATTTGTATATGTCGGGTCGGGCAAGTAATGCCAAATCTGTTTTTGTTCTTCATGCAAGTATAGCTTTCTTCTTGTAACCATTTTGTTGTACTGTTTGAAATTTTCGTTATTTCGTTAATAAATAATTTGGTAACTGTCTGATATCGCCCGAACGGATTTCTTCAAATTTACAGGAGAAACTACTTACTGAAATCACTTTCTGTATCATTGTCGAGGTTCTTCGAGGTATTTTCTTTCGCGGAATCTAAAAAAATCACCATAGAATGCTGCAGAACAATAAATAATCAGTTGTTACGCAAGTAACTTGCATCTTCTGTAACATTAGGCCGTTGTTTCCATTATGTACGTGCAGATAGCGCGAGCGTCGAAAGTCACGCGGTCTCGGCAGTGTTTCCAAACGTGCCTTTTTTACGAGAATTTTTTTTTAACTATGCTTACCTAACCTAACCAAACCTAACCTAACCTTGCCGTAAATGGTCCGTGGGGCTATCGTGAATGGTTTTTGGGGCTATAAGTCAATGGTTCGTGGGGCTATCGTGGATGGTTTTTGGGGCTATCGTGAATGGTTTTTAGGGTTATCCGTCAATGGTTTATGATGACATAATAAACACGAAAGTAGGTATTTTTCGGTTAAGAAGGTTGAAACACTGCATACCCACTTGAAAACGACAAAACACAAGCACTACTGCACGCCATATTGTCTGTTACCCAAGCATAACAAGGAAGACAAATAATGACTTGTTATATGAAAAGTTGACACTATTTTATGGAAAAAGACATAACTTCACCTTAAAGAATCTTCCGCAATGCAGAACATGTAAGTATCAATGCTAAAATTAAGGAAATAAACGAGTGAGAGGTGTTCGGGCCTTATCACACAAGTACCAATAATTCAACATTAATTATAGTACAGACACCGGTATTCTTATAGAGAAGGACAATTTATTAACATCGTTGAGAACGACCCGTGTTGCAGAGCCGGAAGTAGAGATTTCTGCGCCAGTGGTGGGATTATATTTTTACGCTCCTACATCATATTGAAGCTGAAAGCATTTGGGCCGATGTAAATCTTAAGGGTTGTTTTCAAGGCTCGCTCGCTGTACTGTGAGAACTGGCTGCCTGGCCAAATGAGAATTATAATAACCAGCATTTTGCACCAAAATGACCAGGCTTTTTGGATAATGGGTGGTTGTGGTGAGAGCCTGAAGATGGCAGCACAAGTGAGAAAATTACCAAACGTTAACTTAAAAAGACATTAAAGCCAGGGACGATTCCTTTATGGAGTCAAGTAAAGAATGATAATGATAGAAATGAAACGTGAATGCAGGAAATTGTGGGAATAGTTTCACTTAAGGAATAGCATAAATTTGGGCTTAACATGCCATGAATTACTGTTAGATTATGAAATAAAGTACGAGATGTTTAAATATCTGGGTATAATATTGACTTGTGTGCCTTACATTTGCTTTTCGAGTTGACGTAACTAAGACACTTTAGTCAGATAATTTGTACAGTGGGAGGCAAAAATAATACGAGACAAATTGTCCATCACGATGTTCATTCACTTTGGTTTTGTTTTATACGATACGAAGTTCAAGAACGAAAACAAAACACTATCAAAGGAGCTAACACCGTCTTCACGAGAAAAGTCAGTGAAATTAGTGGTTGGTAATATACCTGTCAATACTTATACATCCCACGGTACAAGTGATCAGCATTTGAGTAGTCACCGTTTCATCATTTACGCTACAATGATGTTTCTTTACATTATAAGTGCGTATGTTTTATTTCCCTGTATTTTAATTTTCATTGTAACATATTTTCAGAGTGTGGCATATTGTAATATGTATTTCACAAAGGCTTTATTTTGAAAACTGGCCTTTGCCCCCCCCATAAATATAGTGATTCTATTCTTTAGTACATCGCCTTTCACGATCAAATCGTCCGCGGAGCGGCGGCAAGCGCACTTGGCAGCGAGAGCTCGTCTGCCGGCAAAATTCATGCAACGTCCGCTTGACTGGAAGCGCTAGCTATGTAATGTAATAAGCTGGTACGTACAATTTGATGAACAGCTTCAATTAGAATAAACATGTACGTTGTTACAAGAGGCTTTGGAAACGTTTCCCTCCAGCATCCGCACATTTGCGGTTACTTTTTAGCAAAGTTTCACTAACAGGTATCAGTTCTTCTTCGAAATTGCTTCAATTCTCTTCTGATATTTTCTTGCAATTCTTCTAATGTATGGTTTCAGGTTTGAAAGCTTGATAGCTCGCCACGCAGACGTCGTGAAAATTTCTGTTTCTTGTGCAAGGCGCCGGAAGGATTTCTGTCATTACTTCAACGTCGTCTAGTTTCTCCTGATTAAGCACACGCCGCTTATCAAGAACAGACCCTGTTTCCCTAAATTTGTTCACAAGTTTTCGAACACTGTGTCTGTGTGAAACAGGAACATCTGGAAATTCTGCTGCGAAACGCCTTATAACTTCCTTCCCTACAAGAATTCGTAATGACTTAAGAGTTGTACATAAAAATTTGTTGTTTTAAATTATTCAGATAGGGTGGCAATTTGGACTGCAGAAAAGCACCAGTAATACGTAAACTAAAACCAAAAAATCTAAAACAGTTTATAACACCTTAACACTTCACAAACACGTCAAACTGGATATCTGGACACTGAAGCACTAACGCGTCCAGTGCCAAGCTCAGCGTACAGCTGTGGATCTAGATGCCGGCAGACGCGACCACACCTGCCCGGCGAGCTTGTCGCCGCTCTGCGGACGACTCGGACGTGAAAGGGATGCAGTGCACTAGAGCACAACATCCTCTGCTGCGTTGCCACATCTATGATTGTGTAATGGCTAGGTTAGGTTAGGTTAGGTTAGCTTCGATTATCTCTCTGGGGTCTGCTGGGGTCTCCCGTCTTACAAGGCCAAATTATTTATAGTGAGGTTATTTAAATGGAATAGTGTTATGAATATAACCATTCACATAATATATGATACATAAATGTGAACTTATAAGGACCCAGCCGTGGGTCCTTGAAAGGCAAAAACAGTTGACACAACCTGGCAACATCGCCATGGATTTTGTGCGCTCGTGATATACATTTTTAACCATGAGCGCACGCAGCTTTTTGGAGCGCTCCTGGCCTACAGCCCGCGAAAGGCACTGTATATTCACTACAGAAATACTTATCACTATGGCTGAGCTGATCGGAAAATATCCTTTGAGTTTTATTTCCTGTTACCGACCGATATTTTTCCGACGTTTCAAACGTTCAACGGGTCCGGAGAAATGCCGCCCGAAGCTCTCGCAAAGTTAGGCAAAATTCAAAGTTTCCATTGATTTTGCACCAATATTATGTTAAAAAAAGACTGTATTCTGTGATTACATAAAAGTAAAGTAAAAAGTGTAAAGTGCTCCCCTGTGCTATGCACCACGCCATGAAGGCGTGTAGGGGGTGTGGGGTTGATCTCTGGGGTTTTGTGATCAGCACCACGCCCCTGGCCGCCTTTACCCCCAAGAGTTTCCTCCAGGTACCCACTTTATACGATGCTGGGTGGGCGCCGGAGCCGCTTGAACAGGTGGAAAAAGTCTCGGTTTTCCCCTGCCGTGGATCGAACCCGGGCTCTCACATGGTAGTCAGACGCCATTACGAATGAGCTACCGCGGCTATTGATTACATAAAAGGTATTTTCATATTCGGATGTAATTTTTTAATATTTTGAAGCAAGATTGTGGTAAATTAATACTTGTAATTAGAGTAGAATTCTTACAAATTAATATTGATCAATATTTTGAATAACTTTTATTACAATTGTCAAGCATCTGTTCAAACTGGTCCCACACAGCACACATCTCCAAGGGACGTCCATAGGACGTCCACAATGTCCAATTCAGATCCATGGATATTGCGGATGTCCATAAGACGACCTATGGATGTCCCGTTCTGGATATCCAGAACGGGACGTCTATGGGATATCCCTTCCTGGATATCCAGAGAATCTCCCATCCTGGATATCCATTGGACGTCCCGTTCTGGATATTCATTGTGGTATTACATCCACGTGTTATCACAAATTTGACACAAATGTTTTGATATCCGTGTAAAGATTAAGTCATAGTATCTAGTGTCAATTATGTTAGCATTCAAACTCTGTTATGCAGTAATAAATCGTAAATTAAAAACCTCTCCCACAGGAATTGCGTTGCCCGTAGGTCCATTGTCTTTTCAGCGAGTCACGCATGCGCGCCAAGCAGGTGAAAGTTACCACGAGGCTTTCTTTGTGTCTCGTCTCAAACACAACGGCAGTTTTCATGATGACGTTGCCTTGCGTGTTAGTGAAGAATAAGAGCTGCTTACTATACTTATGCGTGTGAATACAAAGTACTTTCCGGATGTGTAGATACGTGTGTGTGAATTTGTGTGCGTAAGTGCGTGTGTGTGTGCGTGTGTGAGTGAGTGAAAGATAGAGAAAGAGAGAGAGGGTAGAGTGCTTGTTATAAGCATATGCGTAATCGAGGTGTTCGATTTGTGTAGAGCTAGTCCAGGAATGTTCTTTTCGTATCCAAAGTATGTGCGAAAAATATCAGCATAATGTCTAGATTAAGTACAATATTAGTCCAGAATATGTCCTTATCCACAATGAAATAAAAACATCCAGAAAATCACGTGAACTTATGTCCGAAACATGTCCAAAAGTCATCCATATAATGTCCAAAACACATCCAAAAATGATCCACAGGATGTCCAAAACATGTTCAAAAATGATCCACAGAATATCCGAAACATATCCAATATCCAAAACACAACCAAAAATGATCCACAGAATGTCCAAAATACGTCTTTCCTGGATATCTTATGCACGTTCCCTGGACGGATATATGGATATCCATGGGACAACCTATGGATGTCTACTGGACATTCCGGGACATCTTATGGATATCCAGAATTTCGGTATGGATATCCAGAGGACGTCCAATAGACGTCTCCTGGATATGTGTGTGCTGTATCGGTTCAGACTGGTATCGGTTCAAAATGGTATCGGTTCAGAGTGGAATCGGTTCAAACTGGTATCGGTTCCAACTCGAATCGGTTCAACTTGTTTCGGTTCAAACTGGTATCGGTTCAAACTGGTATAGGTTCAGACTGGAATCGGTTCAGACTGGAATCGGTTCAATCTGGTATCGGTTCAGACTGGTATAGATTCAAACCGGTAAAGGTTCAAACTGGTATCCGTTCAAACTGGTATCAGTTTAGACTCAAACCGGTTCAAACTGGTATCGGTTCAACTGGTTTCGGTTCAAACTGTTATCGGTTCCAACTCGAATCGGTTCAAACTGGTATAGGTTCAAACTGGTATCGGTTCGAACTGGTATAGGTTCAGACTTGTATAGATTAAAACCAGTATAGGTTCAAACTGGTATCGGTTCACTGAAATCTGTTCAAACTGGTATCGGTTCAGACTCGAATCGGTTCAAACTCGAATAGGTTCAACTGGTTTCGGTTCAAACTGTATCGGTTCAAACTGGTATAGGTTCAGACTGGAATCGGTTTAGACTGGAATCGGTTCAATCTGGTATCGGTTCAGACTGATATAGATTCAAAGCGGTATAGGTTCAAACTGGTATCAGTTTAGACTCGGACCGGTTCAAACTAGAATCGGTTCCAACTCGAATCGGTTCAAACTGGTATCGGTTCAAACTGATATAGGTTCAGACTGGAATCAGTTCAGACTGGTATCGGTTCAAACTGGTATCGGTTCAAACTTGTATCGGTTCAAACTGGTATCGGTTCAACCATACTTACCGACAATAAAACAACAGTTGCAGGATATAGACACTTCTTTTTCTTTCTTTAAACGTGCATTGTCAGATGTCTGGAGACATGGATTACACAAACTCCACATATAGTTAAACAGTGCCAGGATATCTTCGTTAGTTAAGAAAAACACTAAGTCGTCAGGAGAAGATCAAACGCAGGAGCTTCTGAATCTGCCTGTCAGTTGAGCAAATGTCAAGTTGAACGAATTGAATAAAACACCTTTAGGCCTAAAGATTAAGAACAAGCAGTTTCATTAAATATTTTCATGATTGTATAATGCACGATGTAATAATTTATTGTAACGTATTGTTAGAAATTTGAAGGAGGTTTTATACCTCAAATATTTTGTTTACGTGCATCATAATATATGGAAGCTATGCATTACCAGAACACGTACTGTCAGGATATTTCGGTTCATTCGTCCGAAATGAAACCTCAATCATACAATTTAGCAGTATAAGTTAGTTTAAATTTTAACTGAACTAAAAAGAAAATAGCACAAGAGAAGAATTTATTAGGTATGTTGTAATGTCTTTCAAAGCCAACAAATCCACAGGATTTTTGCCGTTGGCTGTCGAGATTCAAATAGCATTTTTGAAAAGTTGTCTTCTAAAATATGAATCAGCGTAATCTAATAAGGTTGTCCTTTGAGTCCCAACGGCGCAGATGGCAGATATCGCCTTCATGCTACTCAGCTTCATAAAAACCGGAAAGAGAATATTTCAGCTTTTCGTAACAACATTAATTTCGCTGGAACGTAAAAGATATGGTGTGCCCCAGTAAAGAAGATGGAAGCTTTCAAAGTAACCATTTAATCGTTTTTGATTTACTGAATGTTATATCTATGTTCTTTGTAGGTTTCTCTGTACCATGTTTTCTGGTCCTTGCGTAAATTAAGGCTGCATTTTCGGAGCTTCATGTTTATTTCAAATGTTAATCATGTCAATATTTCCGAGTTCTTGTAACACAGGCATTGGAAATAAAGTTCGTCTAATTGTTAATTTCACTTCTGTATCCGCTATACACACAAGTTACCCCGCAACTCGTTTTAAATTAACTTTGTGTACATGTAGGTTGATTGCGATTAGATCATACAGTAAAACTTCGTTAATCCGGACCACGATAAGCCGGACTTCGCTTAATCCGGACAGGCAAAAGGCATAAAAAAATGCCATGTTTTAATTGTGGCTAGAAGTCAACAAGAGAACTTCCCAAACAAAAGGTAGTCAATCGCTGTTTCTCGCAAACTTTGTACTGTACTGTATAGTGCATTTATGCCTATGCCCTTTAAATACACCATAACAAACGTGTTTTGTTGTTACTAATGTTGCACTTTCTAATGTTCTTTTAGGTTATTTCAGTTAATCCGGACTTTCGTTGAACCGGTCAACTTATCCCACCCATTAGTCCGGATTAACGAGGTTTTACTGTATTTTAAAGTTGATTAAGACTTTTAAAAGGAAGTAGGAAACAAATGTGTAAAGGCTCTATTTGAAATATAAGTATATCCAAGAGCTTACAAGTTCGATCTTCGGAAAAAAATAGGATTGATTTTTTTAAAATTTGATTTATTTTGCTTCGATTTTCTGCTACTTTTATCTAATCGCGAAGATGAGGTTGAGTGATGATATGATGAAAGTGACGAAGGGAGACTCACAAAGAACATCCATGCCCAGGCCTGATTCGAACCCGGAACCTTGTGTGTCGTAACGCACTGTGCTAACCCCTCCGCCTCGAAGGCCGGCTGTGTGTTCATATACAACGTATCGTTCAAAAATGAGACGAGTCCGATGATATGGGTCGATTTTGTGGATTACTGTCACGGCCTGAGCAAGCCTTGCACTCGTTCTCATTTCTGTTAGGACCTGGTGTCTAGGAATGTGTCTAAAATTGCTACAAGGGATGAGTACAGTGTTATAGCTTCGGTACATCCTGTGCTCCTGTTGTTTTATAAGTTCTACTTAAAAGTGATAGCAAGAGCTTGGAAGATGATGACCAAAACAATCTAAAAAATGACCTGTAGATTGAATTGAAATTATTTAAAAGTCCTCTAAATTTTTTTAAAAAAAACCTAAAAATTATTTTCGCTCTAAAAATGAAAACTTGATTTGAGAGTGATTCAATAATTCGATAAGCCCATTGTCTTTTATGTTGTGACTAATTTTGTATTATTATTATTTATTATCTCAATAGGGTTAATACAAATAATGACTTGAAGACCACAGATTAAATAGTAGCCAGTAAGGAATCCTGAAAACAGGCTGCACATAGTGTTTCAATTTTGCTGGAGGAGAAATTAATCGTAAAAGAACACTCTTGAGTGCGGTTTACCACCATGAATAATACTTAATCACGGTGCTTCAACATATTTTAACGGTATCTTAGAGTTACTTCCCAACAAGTAGCTTAGCCTTCCGTAGAGCATGTGAAGAATGTACAAACTAACATAATCTAAACAAACACTGAAATGAAAGGTAGCACACGCAGATTGGTTTTAAGTCATTTACGACTGAACGGTATAGTCATCTTCTATCTATCAATCTATCTATATATATATAAAGATGTATATGTTTGTGTGTGTGTGTGTGTCGTTGTATATATTTGTTTGTTCCGGCATAACTCTCGAACGCCTGGATCAATTTCAATTAAACTTGGTACGCGTATCACTTGCAATCTGAGAAGAATATTTTTGGGGTAAGACACCCCTGGCACCCCTAGGGGTCGGGTGGGAAGGGGTGACATGTAAAAACATCCGTGACTCTATGCAATCCCGCACAACAGTAGTGCTTCTCGTGTTGTCTAACATTCAGGCTGTGTTGCGAATGGAATCCACAGTTTTCGTGACACTCCCAATGTGGTTGAACTTCAAGTTCATCAGCTATCGGCACGGGGGGTGAAAAATAAAGTGCAATAAATGACCTTAGTCCATAGTTTTCGGAGTCGCTAAGCTAATTGGTGACATTCACGAACACATTTAAAATTAGTTACATTTTACACAGTAGTTAGAATTCATTATTTTCCTGTCTAATACAAGATTGGGATAAATAAATACCCGGGCAATGCCAGGAAATCAGATAGTGTTCTATAAAAAGGGTTTAGCTGTCTCGTGCAGTAGACCTCGTCAGATAGCTGGTCCTTAATCTCTCACACACAGAAAGTCTATTTAACCGGTGGTCGATAACTTAACTCCAAATGACATCGCCCTGTTCGAGTCTAAAACTGAGCGTTCCTCCTGAACTTTAAGCGACAGACTCACTCCCAACTTTTTCTAAGATTAACCCTTTCTCTCCCTCGATCTCCAAAGCAACAACTGATCCTCTCACCTCTTAACCTTTCTCTTCTGCTCCAAGCATTTGGTCATTCCCCTCAATTCACTTCTTCTCCCTTCTCCTCTTACCATTCAACGCTCCCAACATTGCACAATACCTCCTACCTTAGCACATTCCTAACTTTTCTGCCAGCTGTAGAATGACTCAACTACACAGGAATGTTAAGGATGATACGAAATATACCACAATTAATAATGTAATATATTGCCAAAAATTTGTTAACAAATGCATGTAAAATTCACGAAAACAGGTAAGGAAAAAACATGGAAATGAGTTAAAAATGGAACAAGGACAAAAATGAAAAAAGGCAAAGTAGAAACATTGTTTTCAAAGGGAGACATACAGTACTACTATCAGTTTTAGCATTGTCTTCAAGGCCCAGAAAAATGATTTTTCATCTTCCTAGCTCTAGTAATAGCTATATTTCGGACACCAGTTACCTTTGAGCTTCAGAGATGCTAAAGGAGTTATTTGGGCTCACACGTAGCGAAATGGTTAGTTCTATTGCCTTTGATGCGAGCGATCCCGGGTTCGATTCCTGGCCGGAACCCCAAAACTTTCGTTGACACAGCGTCCTGAGGACAATTGGGGAGCTGCTTGAAAGGAAGTAGCAGGCTCTGGTCTCGAGAGCCAGAAAACAGCGGCGATGGGACCTTACCTACTTAAAATCTGAGGCTTTAAAAAGGCACTCGGCAACCACACAACCCTACGGACAACTGTACTTGGCCGTAGGTCCAGACTCCGGAGCCTCGTTGGCATGGCACCTTGTAGTTACCGAGCTGTACATTCGGGTACCTTGTCAAAATCCCACAGCTTACACTCGCATTGTGTTTACTTGCTCTCATTGTCATCTGCGCCACATGTTGCCACATGAACACAGACATCAAGTTATTCTCTTGTCAACTCTGTTTCGTTCCAAGCAGCTTGTACTCCTTCTACTCTTGTAGCCTGGAACTACAATGGCCTACACTGAAACCTCTCTTCAGGATAGATGTTCTAACCGCTGAATACATTTTACTGCAGCGTTTATTTCCAAGGGGTTGAATACATCCAGATGACAGGATCACGAGGACTGGAGCTTGGGTACTTAAAGTGGATTGGATTTGGATGAAGAATAAACTTGAATGTCTGAGTGTCGAGAAACCAAACACTTCTACCTAAACCAAATGGTATAAGAAACTGTGGAAAGCTCCTGATGTCCGTCCAAAATGCAGGCAAACTTTAGCGTTTTGGGAGAGAGACGAGAATCTCGACTTACGTGCCTAGAATCCAGGCAGAATAATTAAAATTAGACATCTCAAACTATCTGGGTATTTATACTCATGCTCAATTTCGAAACCCCTGTCTAGTTATTTTATGACATAATATTTTGTATTGTTACTTGCAAATAATCGGAATATACATAGTTGAATTTTGAGAATTATTCAAATTAAACTGACATATTCCTTTAAGTCAACAAATCTTTTCAAATTTAGGACTCAACTCAACTAAGATTTATTGGACTTATTCAAATTTAGGAAAGAACATTTTAAATACACCGTCATTAGTTCGTTACATAAAGGTTAGTACATTGAAACGAACAATTTCATGATTGGCGAATCCACGTTTACGTCATAAAGTTATGTACTACATTTGACAATTTAGTTTATAGACAAGCTTCATGAAATCTCTTCAACATTAATCTTTATATTTATGACTGATACATTCTTAATGCATACTAACTTTATGGAATTGTGCAAGGGTGTAACAACTCTCAACCGCAGAACAGCATCAAGAGGAAAGGATCATTAGAACTGACTGAACTCCAGGCAGCCCCGCACCGAAGAAATGAAGTGAATTGAACTGAACCTAGGCATACAACTTCATGTAAAGTTATAGAAAGTTTCCTTACATTCATGATACAACAGTAGAACAATCTTCAACCAGAAAATACTCACATCTCCTGTCCTCAGCGACAAATCGTCACAGACAGCAATTCATGTTGTAATTTGACTCCTACAAGCCTCTTATGATCACTTCAGAGCATGGTCTCCCTTGTGAAGTACTTATGAAAGACACGAACCATAAAGTTCTTAGTGACATGAATGAACTTACAATTTCCAAGAAAGACGAGGAACTCCATGTACGTAACAGTGCATGCTATTGGACCTCCATTCAACCTCGGTTACCTGAGTGTTCTTCAATGTTTCGGAGGAACACACTGGCACCGTATCTGCGGATGACATGACCTCCATATTTAAGAGAGCCAATTTAAAATCCAATTTCCTACAACAAATTTCCGATTATGTTCAATCGATTGCTATTGCGAGTTCCAGTCTGCGTCCAATTGAAGGAAAAGTGAAGACTTCTCCCCTCCTCTCTGCCTTTTCCTTCTGT
Source organism: Lepisma saccharinum (assembly GCF_977018435.1). NCBI lineage: Eukaryota > Metazoa > Arthropoda > Insecta > Zygentoma > Lepismatidae > Lepisma > Lepisma saccharinum. The sequence continues at coordinate 51,455,159 of NC_139255.1, forward strand.
GTTTGTTTCCGTTTTCCCCTTACTTCCGGTTCTCTCGTTCATTTCAACTCTGGTGAAATGAGGGTCGTTTCCGATTAACGCCGGTGCATAAAGAACGGTTATTCCGAAAACTATCCAACCATTGCTTCGGTGTGGCTATCTCGCTGACTCCTCAACTCATGATTGGTTCAAATCTCGACTACAGTGTAAAAAATAATTACTGCAAAATGACGGTTTAACGCCGTAAGTTTCTGCTGCCGTAAGAACACGAACGTCACCACTTTCAAAATGTTAATGTATATTTAATTAATAATGTCATTTTAAATGGTTCAGTTTCAAAAAATACAAGGTGTCATTTTAATGATCACATGAACGTATGGAGGACATCAAAACAAATAGCTCTTCTCAATAACATTTTTTATCGTTTCGGCGCTACAAACGTTCACAAAATGTCCGTTTTGGCGCTGGCAACCCATAACAACATTCGACTGCATCCGTGACGTAACTTCCGGCGGTGTAACAGCGCACGGCAGTGTTGCAAGGAGCACACACATTTTGTGAAAAAGAAAAACTACCAACAACATTATATGCTGGAAAACGAAACAAGGAGCTTATCCAGTAGGCCGACGGGAAGTGAACCAACGATACGAAAAATGGCAGACATACAACGGAACTGGTAATATAGGATTTTGCCTCTAAGGCTACATGTCAAATATTTGAAAATCTCGACACACCAATGGTAAAAATGTTCCTGAGAAAAGTTATTTGTTTTATTTATTTATGCTTTTCACTTCTACAGAGGATTGAACCTCCAGTTACAGAAGGCGTACACTGTGTTTGATTAATATAATAAAAAATACATGGAAATAAACAAACACATATTCATTCATTCACGTATAACACATATAACATACAACATACGTTACACATGAGATATATATTCACTTATCTACATACATTTAGGCAAGGGGTTTATACGTAATTCACAAGTATTGCACACTGGAAATGGTAACATTTATATTAAACAATCTATATTCTATCAGAGTTTAGTTTTCTATAGCACTGAATCTATTATTCTTTTATATCTGTCAAATGGAAGTGAAAAGTCTACACATTGGTTGTTTGCAACAAGGATTTTGTAACTGTGACACATTCTATTTATTGGTGAGCTTCTGAAATTTTAGAAGTTAGAATATTTCTATTACGCAGATTATTTTTTCTTATATTGAATTGTATTTGATGTACTCTGTACAATTCTGTGTTATGTGGGTGCCATTACAATGACACCCTGTATATATTTATAGTGCTTTGATCGATTTATTTTACTTAGCTTTTCTACTACTTTTGGCTAATCGCGAAGATGAGGATGAGTAATGATATGATGAAATTGATGCAGGATAACCCAGAAAGAACACCCATGACCCGTCCTGGATTGGAACCCAAGGCTCCTAGCGTCTTAGCGCACTTTGATAACTACTCCGCCACACCGACCCCCGTGGCGCAGTGGTTAGCACAGTTCGCTACGACGCCAGGGCTTGAATTCCGACCTAGGCATATTTCTGGTGCAAACAACTGTAGTTTATAATCATGATCTATCTTTAGGCAGGTTAAAACATTAAAATTAAAATCTGATTTTTTTTTCATGCACTGTAAAAAGAAATGATGGTCTAAGACCGTCAATTTTCGCTACGTCTAAGCTCCATTTAACATTTCCATGACAATTTTTATAGAGTATTAGCTGATTGCCCGGCGTTGCCCGGATATTTATTTATCGCAATCTTTTATTAGACAAGAAAATAATGAATCCTAACTATAGTGTACAATGAACTTGGAGTTGAACAGCATTGGGAGTGTCACTATTCATCTTAACGACCCCGAAAACTATGGATTCCACACTAATATCGGTCGTTTTGCATGTCACCCTCTTCCCACCCCCATCCCTAGGGGTGCCAAGGGTGTCTTGCCCCTACATTATTTCTTTCCAGATTGTAAGTGATATGTGTACCAAGTTTGGTTGAAATCGCTCCAGGTGTTCGAGAGTTATGCCGGAACAAACATACACACATGCATACATTTTTATATATAGAGAGATTAATGTCAATTACATCGTTAGTTCAATGAATATACAGTCACCTGCAATACTAATAGGACACCTACATCCTGTAATATTCGCTTCTCTGCAACCTGTTTTGAGCGTTGCCTAACTGTACGGCGATAAAAGGATTTTAACAGCAATTTTTCAGTGACAACTTCTACCATCGCCGTAGGGTTATGCAACACACATAACGCTTGCAGGGAACCGAGTGTTTCAGGTTCTAAGTGTCCCATTTTTATTGCAGGTGACTGTACATTAAATTATTTCCTTTTAATATTATATTTATGATGCACACAACTAAAATTTATAATTATTATGTATATTTAAGCATGATAAACTATTCAAATTTAAATTTGAAAAACGGTTTCGACCCCCTTTTTTGTAAATTAACAGCCAGATTGTGAAATTTTAACGGTAGAATATTGCATTTTTTTTACGGTTCAGTGTACGTCACTCTTCCAGGTTAACCCTGGATGCGAAGATGATGTAAATGCTTTGTTCAAGCGGGGATTCGAACGCAGGAACCTCTTGTGTGTAGTGAATTACGTTGTTAACACGAGGGCCATGTATTTCTTTATCAAGGAAATATATATGAATCTATCTTGAAATACACAAACGGACTAAAAATTTTGTAAAGGACTGACAAACTTTTAAGAGTCATTATTTTGAAGAAAAATGTGATATTTGGATATTTGTATTTTCTTTTTTTTCTTGATTCTTTTATTTGTAAGGACGAGGGGACGAGGCCTCAAAGTTTTTTCATTTCCATGTGTTAGTACATGGAAATGCTACAAGATGGCACACTTAGTTTATTTCTTGCCGAATGCTGTTTTGAGATAAGCCTAATTCAAAAGTTGCGGATTTCTCAATTCTTCAAAGGGTTGTAACAGCATCAATATCCAAGTAAAGTGCCATGTCAGTTAGCTTGTCCTAATAGTTAGCTTTAATGCTCAGTAAATAAATCTTTTGGGGCACTGTTGCTTAACCAAGATATTAAGGGCGGAAAACAGGCAAAACCTGCATTTTGGCCCTTTTATGTTGGGGCCTAACAATGGAAAGCAACACTGTCCCACAAAACAAATGAATGCTTATAAGTTGGGCTAAGAAGTTGAGGAAAAATCCTTTTTCTTCCTAGTGTCCGAAGACGAAGCCCAACATAATATATGTTAATTTTGGGTCATTGTAGGCCAGAAAAAGGTGGGTTTTATTTGTCCTTTTTTGCCTCTTTCGGCGTTTTTTGGCTTATTGGTCCTTTTTTAGCCTATTTTTAGGTCTTAACGGCTTTCTTTTGCAACTTCACCTTCTTTCGACAAGGTTTTTATTGCCCATTCTCAATTCGAATCAGGGCCTCCCCGATGGAGCAGTGGTAGCGTCGTCGCCTTGTAATCAAGGGATCCCGGGTTCGATACCCGGTGGAGGCACAAGTGGTTCGGATCCCACTTTAAACTGTAGGTCCAGTCCCGATTAGCCTTACTGTGCATAAAGTGGACTTAAAACACTAAATCAATCAATCAATCAATTCGAATCATCAGTTCATCAGCTCTTAAACATCCTTTCTGTAGTAAAGAAAAAATATATATATTTGAACCGATCCCTGAAACGAGAGAAAAACATTTTTGGACGACTGAAGCAGGTACGGTACAAGGTCCTTTAACCTTAACTTGTCTGGAAGATCGCGCTGTAAGTGGCAACTTTCTCTTGTTTTGAAGCTTTCAGCAAGGTGTATACGACTAGACAGCACGCGCCTGCAAAGATCTCAAGTCAGATAAGGAGGTGCCGTGCATATTCATTAATATGTAATTAGAACTGATGTTATTAATTAATTTGGATCACATTTATACGTCCTTTTTTCCGTTTTTAGGTCCTTTTTTGATATTTTTATGTCTTTTTATAGGTCTTTTTTTTTGGCAATTTATAGGTCTTCAACTTTCGAGCCCTATTTATAAGCAATGAGAGTTATACTAACAGAATATGAAAACAGAAGTTTGGGATGCTTTTGTGAACTTACCCATGTTTCACCTTTTATGAAAAATGGACGGTCTGACCTTGAACTTTGAAATTTTCTACAGGGAGAGATTTTTTTCTCATTGTTTCAAAATTGCACAATATTCATTTTTAATGACCTACATATAAACATATAACATATAAAAAAACCAAGCCAAGCAAAAAATACAACTATCTCGCTTTGTTCAAATTTCTAAATAATGACTCTTAAGAATCAGTTCTGCTTGAACGCAATGATAGAAAATTTTTTGCCACTTTTTTTAATGAATACCGCCCCTTTTCAGAAACAAAAAAGGGAAATGGAAACAATTGAAGAGGCATAAATAAAAAATAACGGACGCTTTTCGTGCTAAAACCCTATTGTTGAAACTCTATCTGACAATAGATATTGTGAAACGACTGGGAAACAAAGGAACGTGCGGAACATATATTCCGTTCAGTGGTGTGTCCCATGAGAATCTTTTGTCTATCTGCTGATATTGGTAACTTCATAGTGGCGTCATTTCGAGGCTTCGTACAGGAGCACACAAAACGCATGTTTCTGCAGTGAAAGATTATGCTTTGCATGGCTTTGCGGAGCAATTTGTCACGCGAGAATGACGTAATTTGAAATAGCATTCTAATGTTTTCGCTTGTTCCACCACCCAGTCATATTGCTTGTGCCCTATCGAAGCACCTTCATTGAATTAGGATTTTCACATTTTGAATTTATGTATTTTTGTGGAACTTATTAGGTGCCCGAAGAAATGGTCAAGGGGGCAGTTGACCCCGACCCCAGATTCTTCCCTTGTGCCTCGCTTTTTTAACCCTCTTATTTTATTCTCTTGTTGTGTCTACTGTCTTCATCTTATCTAAGTTTCGGCATGAGCCTGTTTGTGCTTACTTTCTCATTATACTCCATGAGGCCTTAGAAAGATCGCTTCGCGGGCTTGCAGCAAACGACAATATGGGGGTGTGTCTGCGAGAACCAATCAGGTCGGCGAATGAGCGAGTCCGGTTGCCACAGCTAGCTCGCTGCACCCTTCTGGAAGGGTGAGTGACCTCTGCCTCTTGCTACCTCGGCCTGTTTGTTCTGCTGAGTAGCAGACGACACGAGAGTATCGGCAATAGTGTGCGAGCGACGTCTGCTGTTAGCCCACGAAGCGCTCTTCCTAAGGCCTCCTGCAGTATAGTGTAGGGGCCCCGTGTTCAAATCGTGGCCTCGGCATCGGTGTTCCTGAGTGTCCATTCATCAACTTCATCACATCATCACCCATTCCCATCTTCGTAATTAGCCAAAAGTAGCAGAGAAGCGAAGGAAAAATAAACCATGTCATTCATTCAATTTCTCACTAGTTGACAATTTCCTTTTCAATGATTTCCTTCACGTGTCCTGCCTTATTTTTATATTTACTCTCTTTCTTTCCTCTTTTGATTCTATGCCTCGTTTCCTTATACCTCTCACTTTCTATTTTTCCCTGTACTTCTCTTTCTTTCCGTGCTAATTTTTCTTGTTTCAAATTCTCTCTCTTTCTCTCACCTCTCTATTTCCTGTCTTTCTCGTACACTTCTCTCTCTCTGTTTCTCGCTTGTACATTTCTCCTATGTATCCTTTCATCCCTATATTCTTAATTTCTCTTCCACCTCTTTTCCCTATCTCAATCTCTTTCCCTCCATCCCCTTACTTCCCCTCTGTCCCGCTTATTTCTCTAATTATCTCAAATTCTGTAAAGCCTCTTTTACAACTCTCTCTTCCTGATGACCTAGTGGATACATCGTCGCCTGGTAATCAAGGTGTCCCTGGTTCGATACCCAGTGGAGGCACAAAAATCTTCGGATTCGACTTTAAACTGTAGGTCTAGTCCCGATTAGCGCCGTTTTGTGCACAAAGTAGTCTTAAAAACTAAAACCCAATCAACCGATATAAAACATTTCGTTCTGATGATGTAAACATGACGTCACTTAATAATTTTCTGCAGGCTTCAGTGGATAATTACACCAATAAAAAATTCTAATAAGTCGCACAGAATGCGTCGAAATTTCGAATCCACTGTGAGGAAAAGCCGAGACTAAGAGAGAAATTGTGGTCTCGCTCTCGATCTTGTCTCGACATGTCTTGAAAATACGAGTCTCGCTCTATTCTCCATTTGTAATCTGTATTTCGATATAATCGCTACGATCCAGAACCTTAAACATAGTGATTACTGCATTGTACTTACCTACAGCCCTGTGCGAACCAATTTCAAACGAACTCATCAAAATACTGCTTATAGATGTCGTCAATATGTTTGACATCCTGAAATAAAAGAAGATTTTACATTGTTAAGTATGAGTTCATGAAGATTGCTAATGAATTGTGCATTTCAGAAGCGACACAGCTAATATAAATCCTTGCAAATTTTCAACGGGTAAGAATGTGACTGTTGCCGTGGATATGTAACTAACATAAGTGGATTTGGTGTACGTCTGTACAGTCACAGACATTTCTGTGATATATCGATCCCATTGGAAGTCAAAGGAATCGTTACAAGTCAGAAATGTCCGTGACTGTACATATAAAACATAAATTTCCTCCAGCAGTAAACATCATTCTTTGAAAAAGAAATGCAACTTCATTCTATAGGCACATGGCTCAGTTATTACGATATTAAAGTCATCTCTGTCTGCTTCCCGCCACTCAGTGTTAAATCACTTGGGGGCTTTTGCCAATGTACTAATTGCGGAGTCTGCAAGAAAGCTGTTGCCAAATACTCTCTCGCCGCCTACATCGCGATAGAAGAAAGCTGTTGCCGATACATTCGCATCGTCTGCTTCTCATAGAAGCTAGCAAGTAAGCTGTTGCCGATACACTCGCGTTGTCTGCTTCCAGGCAGAAGCTGGCAAGTGAGCTGTTGCCGATACAAATCACATCGTCTGCTTCTCGGCAGAGGAAAGCAAGTAAGCTGCTCCGATACACTCGCGTTGTCTGCTTCCCGGCAGAAGATACCAAGTGAGCTGTTGCCGATACAAATCACATCGTCTGCTTCTCGGCAGAGGAAAGCAAGTAAGCTGCTCCGATACACTCGCGTTGTCTGCTTCCCGGCAGAAGCTGGCAAGTGAGCTGTTGCCGATACACATCACATCGTCTGCTTCTCGGCAGAGGAAAGCAAGTAACCTGCTCCGATACACTCGCGTTCTCTGCTTCCCGGCAGAAGATACCAAGTGAGCTGTTGCCGATACAAATCACATCGTCTGCTTCTCGGCAGATGAAAGCAAGTGAACTGTTGCCGATACACTCGCGTTGTCTGCTTCCCGGCAGAAGCTGGCAAGTGAGCTGTTGCCAATACAAATCACATCGTCTGCTTCTCGGCAGAGGAAAGCAAGTAAACTGTTGCCGATACACTCGCGTTGTCTGCTTCCCGGCAGAAGCTACCAAGTGAGCTGTTGCCGATACAAATCACATCGTCTGCTTCTCGGCAGAGGAAAGCAAGTAAACTGTTGCCGATACACTCGCGTTGTCTGCTTCCCGGCAGAAGCTGGCAAGTGAGCTGTTGCCGATACAAATCACATCGTCTGCTTCTCGGCAGAGGAAAGCAAGTAAGCTGCTCCGATACACTCGCGTTGTCTGCTTCCCGGCAGAAGCTACCAAGTGAGCTGTTGCCGATACAAATCACATCGTCTGCTTCTCGGCAGAGGAAAGCAAGTAAGCTGCTCCGATACACTCGCGTTGTCTGCTTCCAGGCAGAAGATACCAAGTGAGCTGTTGCCGATACAAATCACATCGTCTGCTTCTCGGCAGAGGAAAGCAAGTAAACTGTTGCCGATACACTCGCGTTGTCTGCTTCCCGGCAGAAGCTGGCAAGTGAGCTGTTGCCGATACACATCACATCGTCTGCTTCTCGGCAGAGGAAAGCAAGTAAGCTGCTCCGATACACTCGCGTTGTCTGCTTCCCGGCAGAAGATACCAAGTGAGCTGTTGCCGATACAAATCACATCGTCTGCTTCTCGGCAGAGGAAAGCGAGTAAAGTGTTGCCGATACACTCGCGTTGTCTGCTTCCCGGCAGAAGCTGGCAAGTGAGCTGTTGCCAATACAAATCACATCGTCTGCTTCTCGGCAGAGGAAAGCAAGTAAACTGTTGCCGATACACTCGCGTTGTCTGCTTCCCGGCAGAAGCTACCAAGTGAGCTGTTGCCGATACAAATCACATCGTCTTCTTCTCGGCAGAGGAAAGCAAGTAAGCTGCTCCGATACACTCGCGTTGTCTGCTTCCAGGCAGAAGCTGGCAAGTGAGCTGTTGCCGATACAAATCACATCGTCTGCTTCTCGGCAGAGGAAAGCAATTAAACTGTTGCCGATACACTCGCGTTGTCTGCTTCCCGGCAGAAGCTGGCAAGTGAGCTGTTGCCGATACACATCACATCGTCTGCTTCTCGGCAGAGGAAAGCAAGTAAGCTGCTCCGATACACTCGCGTTGTCTGCTTCCAGGCAGAAGCTGGCAAGTGAGCTGTTGCCGATACAAATGACATCGTCTGCTTCTCGGCAGAGGAAAGCAAGTAAACTGTTGCCGATACACTCGCGTTGTCTGCTTCCCGGCAGAAGATACCAAGTGAGCTGTTGCCGATACAAATCACATCGTCTGCTTCTCGGCAGAGGAAAGCAAGTAAGCTGCTCCGATACACTCGCGTTGTCTGCTTCCAGGCAGAAGATACCAAGTGAGCTGTTGCCGATACAAATCACATCGTCTGCTTCTCGGCAAAGGAAAGCAAGTAAACTGTTGCCGATACACTCGCGTTGTCTGCTTCCCGGCAGAAGCTGGCAAGTGAGCTGTTGCCGATACACATCACATCGTCTGCTTCTCGGCAGAGGAAAGCAAGTAAGCTGCTCCGATACACTCGCGTTGTCTGCTTCCCGGCAGAAGATACCAAGTGAGCTGTTGCCGATACAAATCACATCGTCTGCTTCTCGGCAGAGGAAAGCAAGTAAACTGTTGCCGATACACTCGCGTTGTCTGCTTCCCGGCAGAAGCTAGCAAGTGAGCTGTTGCCGAAACAAATCACATCGTCTGCTTCTCGGCAGAGGAAAGCAAGTAAACTGTTGCCGATACACTCGCGTTGTCTGCTTCCCGGCAGAAGCTACCAAGTGAGCTGTTGCCGATACAAATCACATCGTCTGCTTCTCGGCAGAGGAAAGCAAGTAAGCTGCTCCGATACACTCGCGTTGTCTGCTTCCAGGCAGAAGCTGGCAAGTGAGCTGTTGCCGATACAAATCACATCGTCTGCTTCTCGGCAGAGGAAAGCAAGTAAACTGTTGCCGATACACTCGCGTTGTCTGCTTCCAGGCAGAAGCTGGCAAGTGAGCTGTTGCCGATACACATCACATCGTCTGCTTCTCGGCAGAGGAAAGCAAGTAAGCTGCTCCGATACACTCGCGTTGTCTGCTTCCAGGCAGAAGCTGGCAAGTGAGCTGTTGCCGATACAAATGACATCGTCTGCTTCTCGGCAGAGGAAAGCAAGTAAACTGTTGCCGATACACTCGCGTTGTCTGCTTCCAGGCAGAAGCTACCAAGTGAGCTGTTGCCGATACAAATCACATCGTCTGCTTCTCGGCAGAGGAAAGCAAGTAAGCTGCTCCGATACACTCGCGTTGTCTGCTTCCCGGCAGAAGATACCAAGTGAGCTGTTGCCGATACAAATCACATCGTCTGCTTCTCGGCAGAGGAAAGCAAGTAAGCTGCTCCGATACACTCGCGTTGTCTGCTTCCCGGCAGAAGCTGGCAAGTGAGCTGTTGCCGATACACATCACATCGTCTGCTTCTCGGCAGAGGAAAGCAAGTAAGCTGCTCCGATACACTCGCGTTGTCTGCTTCCCGGCAGAAGATACCAAGTGAGCTGTTGCCGATACAAATCACATCGTCTGCTTCTCGGCAGAGGAAAGCAAGTAAACTGTTGCCGATACACTCGCGTTGTCTGCTTCCCGGCAGAAGCTGGCAAGTAAGCTGTTGCCGATACACATCACATCGTCTGCTTCTCGGCAGAGGAAAGCAAGTAAGCTGCTCCGATACACTCGCGTTGTCTGCTTCCCGGCAGAAGATACCAAGTGAGCTGTTGCCGATACAAATCACATCGTCTGCTTCTCGGCAGAGGAAAGCAAGTAAACTGTTGCCGATACACTCGCGTTGTCTGCTTCCCGGCAGAAGCTAGCAAGTGAGCTGTTGCCGATACAAATCACATCGTCTGCTTCTCGACAGAGGAAAGCAAGTAAGCTGTTGCCGATACACTCGCGTTGTCTGCTTCCCGGCAGAAGCTAGCAAGTAAGCTGTTTCCTATACACTCCCATCGTCTGCTTTTCTGTAAAAGTTAGCAAGCAATCTGTTGCCGATACATTCACGTTGTCTGCTTCTCCGTAGCATCTAGAAACAAACTAGGGAATAACCCAAAACAAGCAGAGTCTCTGACCTTATCAACAGGAGTGTTACCAGCTTTGCAATCAGTGGTGGCTAGTTTGCCGAGGTAGTTCGTCTTCGCTGGCACAACCCTGTTCTTCTTGCGTGAAACGGGCAGAATTATGCCTCTTACCCTATAGATAACTTGAATTTTGAGACACCTTGTATCTGGAAGATGGTGATGAATCTTTGCCAACCTCTGAACTGTATCAGCCATCTTATCAGAAGCAGGAGTAACACCCGAGGCAACACATCACAAACCTTGCAGACTCAATTGTTAGCAAGTTCACCAACATGTACCAACTTCCAAGTAAGAGGGTGTAGCAGCAGTCCATGCCGTAAGAGACTAAAAGGTTTTTACTATATGAATACTAATTCAGGAGCCAAAGTGGCCGGACATCTTAAAGTAAGTTTTAATCTCGTTAAGCAAACTCTGTCATAGGACATCTTCATAGGCCAAGTTCTTTATGATTGGTCTTTTATGTTAATCTAGTTATCTCTATGCTCCCCCCCCTTTCCCTTTTGGGAGAAAGTTTGACCTGCGGGTAGCTTCGGGGCTACTAGCGAGAAAGAGGACCAATCACCAACAGCCACTACCTACCGGAAGTTCTCTTGCCGCCGGAACTTTCTTCGCAGACATGTTTCGCGCAAATTGGGTTGATCGACTGCGACGGAAAATTCAATCTCGGGCTTTTGAGACGGTCGGTTGAGAAGTTCCACGCCTCTGGGATTATACTTTTAATATTCATTATGTCTCAAGCTTTAGAGAATCTCGCTTTTATAAGCTCATCATGTCTCTTGAGAATGGCTGTCTTGGGTATATACATGGTGTCCAAGAAAGAATGTACCCTTTTCAAAGCACATATTCTCTGTCCAATGAGGTGCTACGGGCATGCTTTCTGCAGCAAACGGATTTTCAGCCAACCTGCGTGGCTGAGTGGTTATTCCTGCATGTTCACACTGAAGATCAAGCGAAGTGCTTTGTCTGGTTCAGTGAGTGCATGCACAAGTGGTACCTTGTACGCAAACGCTTATGAAGCACATCCCATACCGTAGAGTGAGCTATATCCAACTCACGGGCCACTCTTCGTACCGAGTTCCTGGGTCTGCGCTGGAAGGCTTTCGGAACACTATCTACTTCCTACAACAAACATAATGTGCGACCCGTGTTTTTTCTTTCTTGCTCTGGTTCGGATTAAAGATTATTTGTTTTTAATTGGGATTGAAAATACCCTTCCGTTTAACCGATGAAAGATAACTATGAACCTCCATACTGGACCCCCATAGGTACGTGGTACACCTTAAATCAAGTATTTTAATTACTAGAATATAAAATTCATTGAATAGGACTGGATCACAGTTTATTTAACAAAATTTAAATTCGTTATTAGAAAAATAATATTATATATATATATATATATATATATATATATATATATATATATATATATATATATATACTGTCGTTAACAATTATGACCTCAACAATAACATTATAAGAAGATAATTTTCAATAGTTATCCTTAACTAATAATTGATATTCTCTCCTTTTGCTGACTATTTAATTAGTATCATTATTCATCCATGTTGTATCTGATTGCCCAAAAGAATATTTCCATGTTAAATTTCCCCCATACTTTTTCTATTTGTCTGTAAAGAAGATCACTCGGTAAAGATCAACAAGCAAATTAATATAATACTACGAACAACTCTACAAAATTAAATAAAAATAATATTAAACTAATTCTCTACGAAAGAAATGATATTAAACCATCACCACTACGTTCGTCTAAGTCCCCTGTTGACCTCCTCCCGTCACGTCTAGTGCCCTGTTGGATTATGATTTTGAACGTGTGCCAGCTAGAAGTGGAGTGTCTCGGTTCAGGATTCTTTCCTCCAACCGGCAAACTGAATAACGTAATATCTGATCAGTGCCATCTATTGGCTTTTACCTTAACCATACCTTTCTTTCATTCGGAGGGAGAGAAACCAAAATCTTACACAGGCTATAACAGGCAACCTTTCTCCAGGAATTGCGTACCCCAACGCTTAATGGAGTCCTTATCAGGTCGATCAAACCCAAACGCCGAAAACTGCTTTGTACAGTGATCACAGACGTCGTTTTTTACAACAGAAAAGTATTTTGTATATGTATAAAGATTGCGTGGCCTCGCCGATGGCGCAGTGGTAGCGTCGTCGCCTTGTCCTGGGTTCGATACCCGGTGGAGGCACATAGTGGTTCGGATCCCACTTTGAGCTGTAGGTCCAGTCCCCTTACTGTGCATAAAGTGGACTTAAAACACCAAATTAACAACAAGAACAACAAGTATAAAGCTCGCATGCGCACGATGGGTATTTCTAGTAAAACTTCTATAGTCTGGTTGCAATCAGTGTCTTTCCGCAAGCTGGTTACTTAGAACGAAAGAGAAGAAATAGGTGCATTATTTCCGGACACCCTGTATGTTTTTGTCCACCACCTACACCCTGGTAGAAACTTCTCAGAAAATACTGGTACAATCGAGAATGTGGTGCCAAAGTTGTCATTTAGAAAGTTTGAACACGTTCTGTCTGTACTTAATGAGGACGAAACTGTCTCCACGAAGAAAACTGGACTTACAACGTCATTAATAGAAAAACCCGAAACTATATGTTCATGAAATAAACATCAGAAGCAAAATTTACTCACACACAATCAGAGACGCTGCCAGCTTCAATTAATGCGACATGCACCTTGAATCACTGATCAAGTATCAGAAGCGAGGCAAATCTACATTTGAATAACCCCAAAATTATTTTCAAGTCACTTTTGACTTCGGCTCATTTACTTGTATTTTCCAACTTTCTGCCCATATTGATTCTATTACCTTGTGATATTTTTCTTATTGTATTTTTCTTTAATTTTTTGTAATCTTGAATCATTATTTTAATCTGAATATTTGGGGTTGGGTGGTAGACCAACAGCTGAACTTTGCCCAGCAGTGAAGTCAATTCAGTTCAGTCGATCTGATAACAGAAAATATTGTGAGAGAGAAGAAACAAACAAAGAAAACGAGTGAGAAGAAAAAAAGGCAAGGAAAGGATTGGAACACAGGTGGAGATGTGACAAAAATAAAAATGGAAGGGTTATTAAGACAATACAAGGAAAGTGCTAAGGAAGGGAGAGAAAAGTTAGGAAAGGAGTGAGAAAGTAATAAAGATAGATAGATAGATATGGAAAAAGAAGGATCAGGGAGTAGTAGAATCGTGAGTGAAAAGAGAGAAAAAGAATGTAAGGGAGACAATTGTGAGAACGAGCTTACGAAACAGAGAGAGAGAGAGAGAGAGAGAGAGATTAATGATTCTGTTTCTGTATGTTTAAAGCTTTTCTGGATGACTCACAGATGACTGTTGTCCCTGGTTCCAAAAATGAAATCCATTTTTACCCATCCCGTCTTTTTATTTCAGAAAATTGCAATATATTAAGTGCCTTTCACAATAAAATGTGTAGTTCCATAATTTCCTCAATAGATGGCTCTGTTTAAATAATGATAACATATTGGTTTTCTAGAATGCAAATCCTCCAATTTTGAACTATAAATGCAAAAAGTAGTAAGCATTTAATCTATCTTCTATTTTCACAAGACACATTGACATGAGAATTGTAAACTTTGATCACATAAGTTCCATTTTCGAAATCCCTCATGAAAATATCCTTCACAAAATGTCCAAAACTGAATGTGTTGATTGAATTTTATGACGTAGAGAAAAATCCTGATTTAGGGGAAAATCCTGACGTGATGGTAAGGAATTTATGTTAATATCCGTCATCAGCATTAAAAATACTTCCCGAATCACCTATTGATTTGAAATCATCCGATTTGTTTAATCAGAGAACATTTAACTAAAATGCGGAAGAAGAAAAATACAAATATTGTAGTGCCGATTTATTCCAAGCGCCAGAACCTTGTTAGCCTGCAGAAACTAGTTTGCACTGTGTACTATGAAGAACAGATGTTGTCATTTGGGTGTATTATTAGTTTATTAGTGCAACACAAGCAATGAATTTACAATTAATTGTTTATTGTATCAGAAATTGTAGATATCCTAAGTAGATATGCAATACGACATACTAGTTACAAGATAGGTACAGAACTGAAACCACTTCTGTTCTTGACTGTACTATGAATCAGGTGATGGATAAGTGACAAGGATTCTGCAGAGAATGACATATTTATAATTAACTTATTATTGTATCAGGAATTGTATCCTAAATATATATGCAATACGGCAAACTGCATGGTGCAGAACTTAGCTTAGTTCTGTTGCTCACTGTACTACAAATCAGGTGATGGACAAGTGGTAACGATTCTGCAGATGGATCAAGAGAAGTGTTTACGCCCACCGACACACACACACACAATTTCCTTTTGGTACTCTTGTGGAAATTTCCATTGCACCCCCAAAGGAGATTTTCCAGGAAATTTAGAATTCTGCGGAACTCCCGCATCGACATTCTCTGGGGATTCCCCACACGGAAAGGGGGGAGGGGGAGAAGTGCGAAATATGTCGACAGAATCCGCTGGAGAAAAGTGTACGGACGTGACTCTCCCGACTCCCCAAGATTACCACGCGTGGCTCCCCCGTGTGATAGCCGCACCCATAATGGGACAAAGGACCCACATCGGCGTCGCCTTCCGCGTGCGCTGAATCGGGAATTAGTCCTCGGAAAATCCCGTCCCGAAGCTTGATTTCGGTCGAGAAGAAGAAAAAAAGTTCCCGGGATTAGAGTGTAACGGGATTATGGTGCGATGAAAGCACGTTTTGCTGGGAGTAAGGCTAAAGGAATTGATTCGGGATGGAAGCAACACTTTTCATATTTCCAAATGATCCCTGACGGGAATGCTTACGCCAGTTTCCCTCCAAAACTGGAGGGGGTGTGCAAGGACACTTTAATCTTTCTTGGTAGACAAGGATATGCATTAACCTCTAAACAGCCGAGCCGGTTTTCGAAAGTAACCCCTCTCTCGCCGCGGCCTTTGAGCGCGATTTTTAAATTTTTACACCTATTTCAGAAAAACGTTATATCTCTGAGAGTATTTGAGCAATCTACTTCGGATAACTTTTGTTTGAAAGCAAAAATATCGGAGCACGCGACCGTGCACAATTCAGAAAGCCCAAGTGAGAAAAACGGGGTTTGGAGGGGCCAAGTCCCAAAATTTCAATGAAAAAAAAATCTGGCGTTCGCCCCCTCGTCTCAAGTTATTTTGGAAAAAGGGCGCAAACTTTTGCATTGTTTTCAAAGCGTAGACCTTTTGCAACAAAGTGATACTTGTTTTAAGTCCCTAGTTCTAATACAGGCTGAAATATGACGCAAAATGTACAATCCTGCATTTTGGCTAAAAATAGCTAATTTGCATCTTAGAGAAAGGGGGAGGGGTGGGTTTTCTTCCACATGACATTTCAAAGTCTTATCTCAACATCTGTTAGCGTTTACAACCTCATATACAAGTATGAAGGTCCAAAAAGCACGTGAATGTTGTAATCGGCATCATGAGTCATATATGACCCATTGGCTGTTTAAAGGTTAAGAGGCCACAGTGTGGGGACAAAAAAAGTAGTGTACTACTCTATCCCGGGAATTTATGGAGAAAGGCCCCCATACCGGAAGAAAGCTAGCGGGCGGATTGCAGTCGCGTTTCCCCCTCCAAGCAATCCCATTCCCTCGCACGTGTTCATTGGTCGAACCTTCTCCAGTCACTACTCGCTCCAGAGATTCCCGGAAGAGAGTATAGAAAGTGGGGGGGCAACTGCTTCCCCCCACGTCCGCGCAAATCGCCGCCACTGGTCATACCAACTGGTGTAAATGGTTGCAATGTTCATCCAGCTAACATGCCACACGGGTCGTCACAAAGTTAGCTCCCCTACAGGGGCGGCTGGAGATAAAATTTTCGCCCAAGCAAAGTGGAATTCTGGCGCCCCCTACTGTCCACCCTTCCATTCCTCCCCCCCAAATTTCTACCCTGGTCCTCCTACAGTCCACCAATAAAAAACATAATCATGTTAAAATATTTACGGTTTTAATGGCGAAAAAATAATAGCTATATATTTTTAAAAAATACCTCAAGTGTTACTGTTAAATATGTCGTTTATTGTAGATATGATTGTACATATCCGCTGCATAATATCATCAAAATAATAGGAATCTCTTAGCTTAAATTGTTACATAGGTCCTCTCAATGACCAGAGCAGTTTTCAGAGAAAATTCAGTATCTTCTTGCCAGAACACAATAAAAAAAATCATCTCGAAACAAGGATGAAATGGTACGCAAATATCTTAAAAGTGATTTATACTTAATTTAGGTCACACAAAAATGTAAACGTTATAACAAGATAGAATTATAATTTTGTAAATTGCAGTAATACACTAATGTAAATAACAATGTACTCTTTACATCTTCTATACAAGAATCAGACAAAAAAATTCGTGGTAACGTCGTTGCCTTGTAAACAAGTGGAGGCACATGGCACAGTGGTTCGAATTCCACTTTAAACTGTAGGTCCAGTCCCGATTACCCTTACTGTGCATAAAGTGGACTTAAAAGACAAAGTTAATCAATCAATTAAATTGTTACATGATTTTGAACTTTACTCATTGTGTTACGCAGTAATAACTTAAATTAATTCTTGTGTCACCCAATTCCATTATTATTATTGCCTATACACCCTGTCTTAGGAATCTATTGAGAAAAGCCGCGCATAACGGCAGACAAGGGGAGAAAGCGAGTGGACGAAGCAATGCAGTGCGCGCTGCTGCAAGCGGGTAGTGGCTGGACGCGTTCATTGGTCGAACCTTCTCGAGTCATTACTTGCGTTCGCTTGCTCCAGAAGCCCAGTCTGTTCGCTGCACTTCTTGACTTTTTCTGCACTGTCGCGTCTAGTTGGTTACGAGGAGCAACACCAATTCGTCTACTTACTTGATTTGATGTCTGCACAGTTTGCAGTATGTTCCGAAGCAGTGTACAGTGTGGGGTATAGTCACGATATTGGTGTAGTATGTCTCCACATTGGAAGACGAAGAAAGTCAATAAGTGTAGTATGTCTCCACATTGGAAGACGAAGAAGGACAATACGTGTAGTATGTCTCCACATTGGAAGACGAATAAATACAATAAGTGTAGTATGTCTCCACATTGGAAGACGAAGAAGGGCAATAAGTGTAGTATGTCTCCACATTGGAAGACGAATAAAGACAATAAGTGGAGTATGTCTCCACATTGGAAGACGAAGAAGGGCAATAAGTGTATTATGTCTCCACATTGGAAGACGATGAAGGACAATGAGTGTAGTATGTCTCCACATTGGAAGACGAAGAAGGACAATTAGTGTAGTATGTCTCCACATTGGAAGACGAAGAAGGACAATGAGTGTAGTATGTCTCCACATTGGAAGACGAAGAAGGACAATGAGTGTAGTATGTCTCCACATTGGAAGACGAAGAAGGACAATGAGTGTAGTATGTCTCCACATTGGAAGACCAAGAAGGACAATGAGTGTAGTATGTCTCCACATTGGAAGACGAAGAAGGACAATGAGTGTAGTATGTCTCCACATTGGAAGACGAAGAAGGACAATGAGTGTAGTATGTCTCCACATTGGAAGACGAAGAAGGACAATACGTGTAGTATGTCTCCACATTGGAAGACGAAGAAGGACAGTGAGTGTAGTATGTCTCCACATTGGAAGACGAAGAAGGACAATGAGTGTAGTATGTCTCCACATTGGAAGACGAAGAAGGACAATGAGTGTAGAATGTCTCTACATTGGAAGACGAAGAAGGACAATGAGTGTAGAATGTCTCCACATTGGAAGACGAAGAAGGACAATGAGTGTAGAATGTCTCCACATTGGAAGACGAAGAAGGACAATGAGTGTAGTATGTCTCCACATTGGAAGACGAAGAAGGACAATGAGTGTAGTATGTCTCCACATTAGAAGGCGAAAAAAGACAATTAGTGTAGTATGTCTCCACATTTGAATAGGTAGGAATTTCTTTGTTGTTGTATCAATGCAACCTGCAGTTCTAAGAAGGCATTGTTGTTACTGCTGTTGCTGCTGCTGTCGAATATGTTCATTTGAGATCAAAAGTCCCATGTTGTCTAGCGAACTCTGTCGCTAGTTCTTCCGTCGATGTTTGGGAACAGAACTCATATACATTAGGATCACCAGCCATTATGTCTGATGACAACGAAGAATCGTTAACGAATGAAATCAACTTCAACAGTTATCATTAGGACCCGGATATTTATGCATTTTGCATATTGCATATGCAAATGCATATTTAAGAATTTTTAAGTACATATGCATATTTCATATGCAGATGCATATTTGTATGAAAATAAATTGATGTTGTGCATATTTTTGTATCCATAACCAACACCGAGCATATACTGTATTTATTTTTCATCTCCTCGCTTCTCTTCTCTTTATCTTTTCTGTCTTTCTTCTTTCCTTTTCCTAGATTGTGTGATATGTGGCAAGTACGTCATTCTCACCTCAACAATCGGCTAAGCTGGCAACGCCGCGTGTAAGTTTCTTATCCCAAATGAACAACGTGTGGATGATCTGGAACTTGATGTGTCTGACTTTGTTGCCCTAAAATACAGTCCACTTGTATCTTGCGAACCGGAACGTGTGTTTCTGAATATAAGACTATTATAGCTGAAAACAGAAGAAGTTTCAAGTTCGAAAATTTGAGACATCATGTTATCAAATGCAATCATGATCTTGATCTGTATGTATTGTGTTTCATTTAACGCAGAACCATGAAAAAAAAATCTGTGTAGCGAATGAGCATTCAGAATATTGCATACTCATTGCCTATCATGGAATCTTTCATAGTTTGTAATATACAGCATTTATAAATTAAACAGGTTTTTAAAGTGCATATTTAAACTTTTTTAGGGCATATTTGCATTCATATTTTGCGTTTTTAGTGCATAACTGTCCGAGCTCTAGTTATCAGAGATTTCTTCTTTCCAAAGGCAATATTTATCATGATTAACAATGACGTACCAACAATGACTAACTAGTAACACAATTCACGTTCCTTACAACAAACACATTAACTTTCAATTCATAACAACCGACCTTCATTGAAACAATGTACATTACATAATCGTTGAATACTTTCCGAACAAAGCATCAGTCCTTCCGATATTCTTATGTCGAGAATGTGGATACATACTGCCATGATTAAATGTGGAGACATACGGTATGCGCCAAAATATACAGTACTGAAACTCGCGCATCTCGAACACGTGGTTGCGTTTGTCGACGGGGCATAGCTCAAGCTGCACGTGTTCGCCGTAGTGAAAAGGAAGTTGTGTTGTGCAGTTGTTGTTGGAAATGGGTCTCTCGACGGAGGAAAAAGTATTCATAGTTGAGCATTATTTCCGCTCATACGGAAGCGGTCGTGAAGGTGGACCGAGTTTGAAAAAGGTGACTGGTCTATATGCAACCCAAAGGACAATCGTCCACTCCACATGCCCTAACCTAACCTAACCTAACCTTAGGTATCCTGACAGTTATGCAACCCAAAAGGCACGATTGTTATTTGGGTTGCATATAGACCAGTCACTATATTGTAACATATCGTATACTTTTGTTCATCTTTTCATTTCAGTACCGTATATTTTGCCGCATTCTGTACTACACCTATATCTATAGTCACGTGATACATGCTAACCAATCAAATGAACGATGAAAACAGTAGACAGGCATTTTGTTGAATCCTTTGACATGAACACCGATTAACGTATACCTGGTTGAACACAATTTCCTTGCACCAGCCTGACGCTAAGATGCACCTGCATCATACCTTGCGTGCGAGATGTGTAGCAAACTTAACAAGGCTAAAGACTCAGGGAACAGAGTGCAGTTCCTGAGCTGAAGTACGTGTTGCGTAAAACAATCGATGTATGGAAACACTGTCACCGCTTTATCAATAAAAATGAGCTTGGTTTTACTAAAAAAAAAAGAGACAGAAGGGAGAAATGTAGCTAAAAATGTGGAACTGAGACGTACAGTCATACGACAAAGAACCATTAGATATTCTTCCACCAGCTTCTTTGAATTTTAAATATCTCCGCTTTAATTTTAATTAGGAGGGAAGGAGGAAAAAAAACGGACTTCCACGTTGAAGAATATTTGACCTCAGACAGACTGGGAAAGGAAATTGAAACAAAACTTCTCCAATAATGGTACAGATGTCTCTTTCAACGGGAGATTACCATCCCCATGGTAACGTCGAACTGAGCTCCGGCGCAACAGACCGGCATCTGCCCCCAACCCCTCTTTCCATTCCTGCCCCCACCCCCCGCACTCTTCGCCGGCATCATGGTAATCTGCCTGCATATGCATTTGAAATTCAGCAACATCGACCTGTGTGAATGTTCATCTATGTTTTTTCCTCACGTTTTCTCTATTTTGTTACCGTCCCTTCCTCCCATCTCCCAGAAGAGGATTTACTGCCATCTTTTGTCGTTGCAGAAAGCTCTGTTAGGGGTTGGGAAGGGATGTAGTCATTTTCGAATGCGGTATTAATGTATTAAGTACCATTGGATGACAGGCTATGCAGGTACTCGAATTTTAAACGCTTCGTATGGTACCGGAGAGCAGGGCATATTAAAGGATTTTTACAGAGAAGGCAGCCTAACCTCTGTAAATACTTTAATCTGATTTTCGACCAGAAAAATACAGTCGTAATTTTGAAATATAAAATTGGAAATATTTGTTCAAACTTAGGACAGGCGCTGTGCATATCAATGGTTCCCAATCGGGTGTACGCGTACCTCTCGAGGCACTTGTAGACACGGGCATAACTTGGGACCTAACTTTGAGGGAGCAGAATTAAATTGGGCCTAATTTTGAGGGGCCAGAATTAAATAGGCCCAATTTTGAGGGGGGGGCAGAATTAAATTGGGTCTAATTTTCAGGGGGCAGAATTAAACTGGGCCTAATTTTGAGGGTGCTGAATTAAACTGTGCCTAATTTTGAGGGGAAGAATTAACCTGGGCCTAATTTTGAGGGGGCATAATTAAATTGGGTTTAATTTTGAGGGGGCAGAATTAAATTAGGCCTAATTTTGAATGGGCAGAATTAAATTAGGCCTAATTTGAGGGGGCAGAATTAAACTGGGCGTAATTTTGAAGGGGCAGAATTAAATGAAGACTAATTTTGAGGGGGCAGAATTAAATTGGGTCTAATTTTGAGGGGCAGAATTAAATTAGGCCTAATTTTGAGGGGGCAGAATTAAACTGGGCCTAATTTTGAGGGGGCAGAATTAAATTGGGACTAATTTTGAGGGGGCAGAATTAAATTAGGCCTAATTTTGAGGTGGCAGAATTAAATTATGCCTTATTTTGAGAGGATAGAATTAAATTGGGTCTAATTTTGAGGGGATAGAATCAAACGTGGACCTAATTTTGGGGGAAGAGACTCGAGAAGTATTCCATCGCATAAAAACAACGTCCACGATTATTTACTAAAACTGTGACGTTTGCGAAATCACAAATATTTCTCTTTTATTACTTTGCTCCTCAGGTCTCTTAACTTGTAAATTTTAATAAACCCAAAAATTTGGGGGGGCGGGGCAAGTGCCCCCCTTACCTCCACCAAGTTACACCTATGCTTGTAGAGGAAAGTATAAAGACCGAATCACACGGAACTGGATTTCCAGTAGGAATACCTTTGTTGGAGATGGACTGGTTACCTGGCTGGAAATGATGACTGTCAGGCTGGCTGTTGGACTGGTTTTGACTACTAGACCGTGTTGTAATTGCAACTGGCTTTCTCTGCTAGATTGTGTGGAACAGCCAATCAGAGCGAAAGTTTGGTCATTTGTGAGTTTGGCGAGGGAAAGTGTTTTGTCTGTGGTTTCCGAGTGTTGGTTGTTTCTGTTCGCTGCTTGATGAAAGAAAAAAATAATAGGAATGATGTGCACTAGTCTTTATTAATATTTATCCAAAACGATGAGCCTTGTACACGACAAATGTGATTAACCGATAATGAAAATCATTATTACCAGTGTATTAAACGTTTGGTATATTTAGCTGATATTTTTTTTAATTAATACTGCGAATCTCATATGTGAATACACGTACCCGAGTTCAATAAAAAGCTTGAGTACACCTTTATTACTATATTTTCTTTCGTCAATTTGTAGTCCATACTTTTAACTCTTTTCAATTTATTTTTTTTAATAAGAGAAGTAGCTAGTCTCCTAACTGCCAGCTGGAGATAACAGCCAGTCTTAACCAGCACTGGGTTTCTCAATGTGAAAGTAACTGCCAGTTAACTAATCCATAGTTCGTTCTCCAAGACAGTGTGTTGGCAATTCTGAAGCATGGAAATTACAGAAAATCAATCTGCGCGCCATCTGTTAGTATAGTTTGAAACTGCATAGATTGGCACACAGCCTGGTGTTTAAATGTAGAACTACAAGCGCTTATGATAGGAAGCACGTTTCTGCATTAAAAACATTTGAAATAATGACTATGTATCCATTCTGTATGATTATGAAATAAATTTAAGGAAAGCAATCACAACAAATTTGGATTCCTTTCAATAATTGCTAATCTAATACATCTCAAATGCTGTTACAGAGCACATACGTAATTTCTTACTGAATTAGCGCGAGGAAGTCGAAACATTGTTTCCTGTCTGTTGATGTGAACACTATTAAAGGAAAAGGTCTAAATATGGCCCCCCCTTTTTATTTTGTCATTTTCGGAGGAAAAAATTAATGCCTTTAAAATACATATCTATGAAATATGTACTTAAATGTAATAGCATGCTAAAGAATAGAAGGTCTCCATTTTTAAAAACAAAGCAATTTCCAAAAAATGTATTTAAAAATTATGGTCTAAATATGGGCTGCTAGTGGCAATATCACAAAAAGTAATTAAAATAAAAAACAGTCATTTATCGATAAAACATTATAAAATTCATATTTATGAATAATCTGTTGTTTTGAAAATCACGCGGAAATGGAAAAATCGAAATTAAGAAAAAAACATTCAAATATTTGTTGAAAACGTGATCTCAACATTATACCTCATGTCATAGCCCATATTTAGACCATCACGCTATTTTTCTTCTTCAATTTATTTTCGCCCTCTGTGATACATATTTCACAAACAAATGATGACGTTATAAAAGCCCACATTTGTTTTATGTACTGCTAATATCATAACCTATACAAAGCAGATGAGAATTCAGAAAACGCTGAGTTAAAACATACCTGTAAAAAGTTTTCGGAGGTCGCAATTCTATACCAGCGTCCAAGGCCGAAACTAACCACCACTTTCTCTTGCGAATTGGCGCCGCAACCTTTGTCCTTGACAGATAACCAGTTCCAATAGCCTCTGCCAGGCTGCAGCACCCGGGAGCGCTGATAAATCCAAAACCCATATTTAAACCTTCGCCCATATTTAGACCTTCTCCTCCTATATGTACAAGTTTTACGTTTTTTGACTGCAAGCTTTGTACCATCTCTGTGCAATGTTTGTGTTGCTCAAGATGAAAGAAATAACCTTTTAGTGAGAACGCTTAGTAGATAAACTAAAAAAAATGAAAGTAGGCTATATAAAGAGTAAAAATAATTTTAAAATTTACTGAGATTTTTCTGAGATACGATCATTCAACGATAAAGCCTGAAGTGAAGGGAGCACACACACACACACACACACAATAAATAATTTGACTGAGAAGAAAATGGGGCCAGGACTCGTATCATAAAACGCAACGAGCTCCACATGGTGATGCCTCTAACGACTGCGTCAAAGTACCGCTATCAGATTGTAGAGCAGATATTCTTGTCGCAAATTCTCCAACACCACCCCGTCAATATAACTCTAGCTGCTTAATTTTTCCTCTTTTGCTTTGACGTTAGTTGAGATCTGCCAAACATAATAGATTTTCTTCTATACTATTTTAACTTTGAGTTGATCCCATCTTGTTTAATCTGACGGTGAAGTTGTCGAATGTGGAACCAGATATATCCATGAGGCAGAGCCATGTTGCTTCGTAACATCCAGTTAGGATGGTAAGTGCAAGAAAAATTGGTGCCGTGCTGTTAGCGAACACAGTTATGGAAGGATTTGCAGTTGCGTGCTGTTAGCGAACACGCAAACTTGCCCTGTCTTGTTTGTCCTTGAAAGTGTTCAACATGCAAGTGTTGCCCGTGATAAGCCAACTTGCATGAAGAAACACCTCAGTGGCTGGCGCCTGTTGATCTGACCTGACTCACCCCTGATCATTCTTCAATCGGGTCTTCCTTGTCGCACAACAGTTTTGCTACCTTGTGTTCTGACGTCAGACGAGGAATGCCTACGAGATTGGGTTAGGTTCCATTAGCATAAATACAATGAAAAATTATTATTTAGACTAAGAGAACTAAACATACCTAGTCTAACCTAAAATTGATAATAACATTTAGAAATGTCTTAGGAAGTTGACCTTTGTACAAAAATAACCTAGGTTGATTAAAATTTACATTTTCTATGTAAAATGATGAAATATATCAATATTTTAACAAAAACTTTCATGTAGTTAACCTACATTGTTGAGATTCCTTCACTTAGCTAATTTTAAACTAAAATGATTATAAGGTGTCACTGGCAACACTTGCATGTTGACCACTTTCAAGGACAAACAAGACAGGGCAGGTTTGTGTGTTCGCTAACAGCACGCACCTGCAAATCCTTTCCTTCCGGTGTTCGCTAAGAGCACGGAATTGAAAAAAGTAGCAGTAAAGATAATCGCGCCACACACACACTTCCAGTTACGACGTAACCGTACATTGAAAAACCGGCCCTCAGCGCTCGCAGTTGTTCATGTAACATTTGACTTAACCGGGTTTGTTCGCAATTGTTAGCATACTACTTTCTTTTTTCCAAAGTTGACAAATATCCACTAGGGGATATGTCACGTATTGCAGCAAAGTATGAAAGCTGAGAGATAGATGTGGAAGCAGGAGCTACAATCATTCACGCTCCGGCCGTTTTTACTCCCCCAGGGTTGGCCCCAGGTGCTCATTTCATAAGAAAGCTTCCGGCCTTGGATCACCTATCCCGGGAATCGAACCCGGGTCTCCCGCGTGGCAGTCAGACATGCTACAGACTGTACCACTACCTCTCCAAATGCGCTTGACTTGTAAGGACAGACACAGGCAACAATTCGAGATAAATATCGTTATCGATTGATTGAAATAAAACATCTTAGCGCGTCAGCACTTGCGTTATTTGCACCCGTCACATTATACGGGGCATAACTCAAATTAATACACGTTTCAGAGGAGAAATATTCCTTATCGAGGCAAAAAAAAACCAAAGGGCGTTCGCCTTTGAGCTACAGCAATTTCGTAGATATCGATAGACGGAAAGCTGTGCAGCTTCGCATTCGGAAAATGGCTACCCCTGTCACTGAAACCGACCCCATTAATTAAACAACCGACACGCACCTGATGTACTACACCTTATTCCCACTGCTATTGGAAGGATCTAAGCCAATCGTCGACAAATGGGACATGTCCAGAAGAGTTGGCATATTAAGAGAAAAAAAGCACCAAAAAAACTAAACACCACATGGGAATCGCATCGACGCCTCTGCACAGCGTTCATCAAAATGATATACAGCCCGCCTGGACTGCAGAAAACTATATTTTGGCGAATATTCCACTGGGGGAAGGGCTTTATTAGGGACAAATTTATGAGTGCTGCTTAACGTTTAGGACTAATAAAGTAGTGCCAGCTTGTGACAGATGAATGAATTTTTAAAAACCTCTGCATCTCGTTTCCTGCGCCTCTCTGCGGCCATGGTTGGAAGCTGCACTCTATAACCTGGCTGATATGAGTTCTGGATGAGATAAGAACTATGCGATTTCGAGCCCCTGGTCGCTTTATCTCGCTTGCTGTGTAGAGAAGCATTACGCAAAAAACTAAGATAATGC
The DNA here is from genome assembly GCF_977018435.1 of Lepisma saccharinum. Taxonomy (NCBI): domain Eukaryota; kingdom Metazoa; phylum Arthropoda; class Insecta; order Zygentoma; family Lepismatidae; genus Lepisma; species Lepisma saccharinum. The sequence continues at coordinate 51,481,627 of NC_139255.1, forward strand.
CCATCAAAAAAGAGAGCTTTTTTTGTGCAAAATCTGATTTTGTTTTTAAAGAGGAGCATCCTCTCTCTTCTCCAGGTGAAGTAACGTTACATGTTTGTCCCCAACTTTACATAATTGAGCCCGACCCTGTGGCCGAGTGGTTAGCACATCGCGCTGCGACGCCAAGGGTCCCGGGTTCGAATCCCGGTCGGGCTTGGTTGTTTGTGAATGTCCATTCATCAATTTCATCATTTCATCACTCATCCCCATCTTCGCAAATTAGCCAAGAGGCACAAAACGCGAAGTAAAATAAACTAAATCAATCAATCAATTCACGTAATTGCCAATTAAGACCATTTCTAATTAAAACAGAGTACTCCAATCTACAAACTGGACTTCGATTCCAAATATACAAGGACCTCCCCGATATGTCGTCCTTCGTGACAGAGTGGTTAGCTCAGCGCGCTACGTCGCCAGGGGTTTCGGGTTCGAATCCCGGTTAGGACATGAATGTTTGTAATTGTTTGGGAATGCTACCACATAAGGTTATTCGTTTTTAAAAAAAGATGGCGTAGTGGTAACGTCACCGCCTTGTAATAAAGCGGTCTCGGGTTCGATACCCGGTGGAGGCAGATTGCACAGTGATTCGGATCTCCCTTCACACTGTATCCAGTCCCGTTTAGCTCATCTGTGTATAAAGTTGACTTAAAAAAAACAAATCGGTCCCAGATAAATTTGTGTCTTGATTGATTTAAGTTATTCGCGTCGCAATTCTTCAACTTGTGGCTAATCGCGACGATGAGGATAAGTGATAATATGATGGAATTGATGAAGAGGCACTCACAAACAATATCCATGCCAAGATCGGGATTCGAACCCGGAACCCCTGCCATCGTAGATTCCCCATAGATTTAAATTATTTTATAACATCTCCTGTATAGATAATGATGTAAACCTCGTAATAACAATTATAATGACCCAATAATGTTAACAATCTAACCTAAACAAAGTTAGTTACTAACCAACTATAACTGCGGTTAATAGTGTTATGTTCATCAACTCTGGAGCAGTGTCTCTCAACCGCCAGGTTGCGGCCTGGCACTGGGCCCTGGAAATAATTATACCGGGTCGCGTGACGTTAAATAGACCTAGTGTTGAGAACTAATTTAAACCTAATTTTCTATTTGTCAACCAGCCTAGACTAATGAAACTTTACTGTTTATGTTTATGGCATAACTTTTTATTAATATTTAATTTCAAGGGTTCACATTAATAAGAATATTATAGCTGATTTGATTTTTGTTACTTAGCGTCGCTTTTTTCACTATTTGACTAATCGCGACGATATATTGTAAGTGATTACTAAATTAAAAAGATTTCTAAATAATCATCAAACTGTTAAAAGAAGAAGTTTGTGATTGTAATGAAGATATTTTTGTCGGTCCCTAGCTGAAAAATGATTTGCAGTTCTGATCCCGACTTCGGGAAATGAATCCCTAATTTTCGGTATCCCGAACAGTCGGGATATCCTAATGGGAATTGAAGCTTTCATTTCACAAATGCGAAAACAATCACCGCAGGGAAAATTGTGTGTAGATTTTATGATTTTAACAGTTCCGGGAATTTTTTAACATCGGGGTTGTGAAAGATTTGTGCCACGATTCCGTCCCGAATAAAGAAAAAAGCACGTGAAGCACACTTCTACTGATGTGTTGTGATCCACTTACTACCACTGATGACGTTGCATGTACATAAAGCAGGCCTTCGCAGGCCTTCCGCATATGAAGGTTTTGCTGTGATTTAGTCAGAACTGTAGTTCATACACAGATTGCGAAAAGTAATGAAGCAATCCCCTTAAGACTAAGTAGGGAACCTTGAGGCAGATAAATTTTTGTTTCCTGGATTAACCGAGCGCTGCGGGAACTGTACCAGAGACTGCGCATGCGCCAGATCGGAGTAAATTAACTAGAGTACTTGAGATCCATCCGCGAGAGAGAGAGAGAGAGAGAGGGATGCTCCATCATCCGTGACGTCATAAGAAAAGACGACGACGCTGTTTGATCGAGTGCGATCTGTCCCGGGGGCGGAGGATTGTTGCGCGGGAGGAGAGGGGAGTCCCTTCTCGGAGGAAGGGGGATTCCCCATAATGGAACCAACCGAGTGTGAGAGTCTGTAGGTGCTGCTTGATGGTTCCGAGAATAACCGAACCATCTTGCTGAACTCTTAGTGAGGGGCTCGTCCCGTAATCGATTTTGCCGTGAGAAGAATCCTACTGCTGGCAGAACCTCCCATCCCAACCTAGAATCTTATCCTCCCAAGATGCTATTTCTCAGTGAACCTTCGCTGGAACTCCAGAAATGAGAATCCAAGGGTATTATTTCAAGGTGCCTTAAGTGCCGGGCAATCTGAACAATGTTACTGGTAACTGGTATCCATTTGTACTACCCAGAATACAATGGGTACAGCATTAGGTTAAGTGGTTAGCGTATCGGCAAAAACCAGGAGTCCTCGGTTCGAAGCCTGGAAAGCATATGATCTCCTTCTCCTTACTGCCTGCTTTCTGGGGTTTAGTGTTTTGAATCCCGCCTTGGGGAGCCGACCTCCTGGAGGAATGGTTAGCACGAGATACGATTTCATGGGTTCCGGGTTCGAATTTCGGCCTGGGCGTTCTTTGCGAGTGTCCCTTTATAATTATCAACATTCATCGCGATTAGCCAAAAGTGGAAGAAAAGCTACGCTAAGGATTACGGCCCGTTTCGCCTTATCCCAATACAATTTCAAATGATTTATGTGACACGAACTTCCTAAGGCGAAACGGGACATCCCATTTCGCCTTACACACAAAAAATGTCATCCGCCTATTTTCATGGGGGGTCTCACTTATCGCACAACACTTGAGCAATCTTGTGTTCTGTCGTCACAGGAGAAAACTTCTTTATTTTAGACTAAATGCCTACGTTATTAGGTTAGGCTAGTTCTCTTAGCCTAAATAATAATTTTTCATTGTATTTATGCTAATGGAACCTAACGTAACAGGCCTAACCTAACCTCGTAGACATTCCTCGTCTGACGTCAGAACACAAGGTTGCAGAAGTGAAGTGAAACAAGGCATACCCATAATAGTAGGGCGACTTTTCCAAGAAAATGTAGACAACATCACAAGCCTTGCGTTCCCATTATGAATTACCCTTCAAGTCGATAATATTCCCAGGTGGGAAATTTGTTGTGTGTAAGGCGAAACACGATAAGGCGAAATGGGATGTCCCGTTTCGCCTTAGAAAGTTCGTGTCACATAAATCACGCGAAATTGTATTGGGGGAGGTGAAAACGCAATACGGCGAAGCGGGAGGACCCGACGCTAAGTAACAAAAATCAAATTGGAGAGAGGGCATACGATTTTGTATTGGACTTGAACGTCAAATATCTATCATTCAAAGTCTGAGGGACTAGCCTGTGAGGATCTTCCATTCCAATGGAAAACTCTTGAAGATAATTAATGCAGATCTCCGTGGTGGAGTGGCTAACACAGAGAGCTACGACGCCAGGGGTTCCGGGTTCGAATCCCGGCCTGGGCATGGATGTTTGTGTCAATTCATCAATTTCATCATATCATCACTCATCCCCATCTTCGCAATTATCCAAAAGTTGCACAAAAGCGCCGAAGTAAAACAATCCTATCAGTGTCATCCTCACTACGACACATAAATCAGTATCGGTTGGCTACACTGTCCGAACCCACCTAAGCTAAGAGAGCTGCAAGAATCGAAATCAATGTTGCCACATGAAGGAAAATTTGTCTATTTACAGGAAAAATTGGACCAATTTCTTTTTTTTAAGGGAAAAGGGAAATTTGATTTAAAGTATCAGAGATTAGCGATTAGCCCATTCTTTCTCTTCCTGTCACTGAGGGGAAATTGTTGAGATTTGGTCAACAATAAATGACCAGCTATATTGCGAAAAATATTATAACTTTTCTTCCTAAGCCCACTGTTAATCCCTCTCTCTTTTTTCCCCATCTCTGTTTCTATTCGCTCTCTTTCTCCCCCTCTGTTACCACAGCATCCGATAATTGGTCAACAATCAGTCTCCGAACAAGATTTCAGTATGGGGAACGGTCCTTCATAATTACATGACTAAACATGACTGAAGATAAAGAAAGAATGGAAGAATGTGTTACAAAGAGTGTAAAGGACAAGAGCGAAGGAGGAGAAAAGAAGGAAGAGGAATGAAGAAAGAAAGGATAAGGAAAAAGAACGTGAGATAAGGAGTCCAACCACGTTCCAGATGAAAGGAAATGTTTATCTAAATCGCCTGTCAGGAGAAACGACAGTTGATAGGAGAAGGCCACCTGCTGGAACATCTGGAAGGGAACGTTCCAGATAAACAACTTTCTAATAATCTTGTGTCTGGAGGGGAGTGATTTCTGTGTGTATATATATATACTCCTGTTTTGTACCTTACTTCACTTGTATTTGGTACAGTCTGAAGAAGACCTTGCTAGAAGGTTGAAACGTGACGTTTACTTTATGTTTTAAAATAAAATCAATGTCTGCCTTGCTCAGCATATTGAGTTTTTGGTTATCATGGAAACAAGGCTTAATGGTGTTATGACTAAACAGATGTGAAGACGAAGCGTATAGCAAGCTGGGAACAGAAATCGTACAGTGAGAAGAGTTCTGTTTAAAATCAGATTCCATGAATTCTTCTTACACAGAGCGGATCAACCGACGCATGCAATTAGGGAGCATAATCCACTGCTAGTGACATTTCAATGATGGACAGCTTTGGAGGGGACGAACGTGTCGATTCCGGTGAAAGGGGTGGAGATTTGGACTTCACCCTGAAAGTCACATGTTCGCAGCACAGTGTTTAAATGTTTTTACAAAAATATTTTTGTGGGTTTTGGTTGCTTTTATAGGACTTGTTGTTCTGGTGTGGTTCACCCTTAATCTTTTCTCGACCCTTTCACACTTTCCTTTCTCGATATTCTCTATGTCTTCACTCTCATATTATTGCGTTGTTTTCTTATTCTATAGCTTTCTCTCTCGTTCATTTGATGTCTTTTCCTTTAACTTGCGTTCTCTCTTTCCACTTTTATCTGTCTTTTTACCCTCTCACTGTCTTGTCCTTTCTTTTGTTTCACACCTCTGTCTTGCCCCTTTTCACCCTTTCATTGTTTCTATCTTTTCTTTTTCGTCACTTATATATATCTCTCTCTATTTCCCGATTCTTACCCTTTTAACCCCCCTTCTTATTCTATTCTTTCCCTGTTTCTCTCTCTTTTCTGCTGTCTTTTTCCACCTGTATCCCTCTTCTTTTCCCTTTAACTTGCTTATTCTCTCTTAATCACTCTCCCTCTCTACTTTTTCTTGCTTTCTTTTTCCATTCATCTTCATATTCTCTGAGTTTTCGAAGGAAGGGGCATTATTTTTCTCTAGAGTAACAGTACATATGGCAACACTATTTTAAGCTACACTGAGTAACCATCTGCTTTGGAGGAATCTTGTTTGACTGATTGAGTCACAAATACTTTTCTGGTGAAACCAAGGTTAGTTTATTAATGTGTTGTCATTAACATGAACTGAGTATAATTCACCAGACCAATAATAAAGTGGATTGTACTTGTTGAATGATTTGAGATCAGAAGCCAAAAAGGCCAGGGGTAATTCAACACAACATACTAACGAGAAAAACTTTAAACATGTGCATGTTTGTCATTAGCATTGTACATGAAATTTTCAATAACAAAAATATATATATTAAGTGAAAATTCAGTTCTGCTGCCTATACAGGGTGAACAGAAACTATAGGGACAAACTTCAGGAGGTGATTCCTGACAGGTAAAGGAACAAAAACGTCCATATCAACGTATGTCCGGAAACGCATATTTGCCAAGGTGGATGACACTGAAGAACAACGTCATCCTCTCATAACACTCACAGTGTGCTTTTTCGTGTTGGAGATTGTGTGATTGGAGCTACGTCGAGGCACCATGGTCCGTTATTCATACCAGGAGCAAGCCGAGATGGTTTTCGTATACGGTCAAGCAGATGGAAACGGTCGAGAGGTCCGCCAGCATGTTGTAAGTCAAGCGACGATGTTGTGTATCCTGTATGAAAACCGCTACCATCCCTATCACTGCAACGTGTGCAGGGATTATCCAGCGGATTTTCCTCCAAGGGAACGGTTTTGTCGCTGGTTTTTACAACAGGCGACCACCATATTGGGATTTCTGTCGTCAGTCCTCTTCACCGATGAAGCGACCTTTGGTGACCTACACAATCGTCATCTGTGGGCAACAGCCAATCCTCGGGAAATGGTTGAATCGTCTCATCAGCAACGGTTCAGCATCAATGTATGGGCAGGGATTATTGGCGAGCACCTACTTTGACCATTTGTTCTTCCACAACGCCTTAACGACAGACGTATCAGGAATTCCTGCAGAACACTCTGCATCATTTGCTTCAGAATGTGCCTGTGGCAATACGACAAGTAATGTGGCTGATGCATGATGGAGCGCCAGCCCACTTTCTCATTATTGTTCGTCAGCACCTCAACAACATCTTCCCCAGCAGATGGATAGGACAAGGAGGTCCTGTGGCATGGCCCGCTCGAACATCGGACTTAAACCTCCTTGATGTTTACTTGTGGGGGCATCTGAAAGGTGGTGTGTATGCTGAGCCAGTCCTGATGTGCAGATCCTTGAACAGCGGGTCCGTGTAGCCTGTGACGGTATTCGGGTACAGGCTGGAACATTCGAACGAGTGAGGCAATCCATGATGCGACGTGTGGACGCTTGCATTGCATCCAATGGAGGCCACTTTGAACACCTGTTGTAACATGGACGAAAGTCATGCCATGTTATGTGTACCGGTACTAATTGCTTTATTACAGACTCACCGTCCATTTCAGGACATATGTTGATATGAACTTTTTGTACCTTTACCTGTCATGAATCACCTCCTGAAGTTTGTCCTTATGGTTTCTGTTCATCCTGTATAGCATCAAAATATTACATATCTAGTTATCAGAAGAGAAATCCATAACATTTCGGTTGTGATAAGGAAAGTGTGGGGCCTATCTCCACACCCCCTATACGTCTTCATTACGTGGTGCAAAGCACAGGGGAGCACTTTACTTTACTTGTTTCCAAACTGGTTTGTACAGTCGCGACCAGCCTATGTGCATAAAATAAACTCAATATTTTCCAAACTTCAATTTTACACAGACACCAGCCCACACAGAACACAAATGTCCAAAAGACATCCATTCGATGTCCACTGGATATCTATACGTGACATACAGGGGATGTACAGAATTGGATGAGTTTTAGATATCCAGTTATGGACAGGATTTGACTCTGTATTGGATATCCAGAATGGTTCGAGTTTTAAATATCCACTTCTGAATATCCAATGGACGTTCAATGCATATCTAGAATTAGATATCCCTAACTGGATATCTAATGGATGTTCAATGGATATCCATAATATCCTTGGCTCTTATCTGGACATTGTGGTTATTCCTTGGAGATTTGTGCTGTATGGGGAGCGCATAGATCCTGTCTCTGTTAAGCCCTTTGCAACGCCCTCTGGCATTGTTTACTTGGAGGGTTTTCACCCTACGCGGAATCCATCCGGCGATCTTCCGGTGTAGCTGCCCATTCCCACAGCCAAACGCCAGTGTACTGACGTGAAAAAAAAATTCAGTGCTTCGTTCTCTTTTTTTATTATTGCGTCTCCAACAATGAAAAAGAGACTGAAATGAGCAGCCGAAATTAATTACACGTTTGACAGGTTACAACGCATCGCAGCAGGCTCTATCCATTACCAGCGATTGATAATTCATCGGCTTCAATTGAGAGGGGTTGTCACTTTGGATAGCCCCCCTGCGGTGTTTCTGAACACGCCGACGATTTACGATGTTGATCCCGATCCTTATGACAATTCGATGTGACAAGGTGGCTACATTACAGGGAGGGTCGATACGGTACTTCGTGCGTTCGGGAAATTTCGACCATGTTCGTTTCTGACGCAGATTTGGAGGTACTTATAAAACGATTCAAGTGGGGAAAATCGTTTTCTGAGGCAGCTAAAGTACTAATAAATATGATCATTATTGAAAAGTAAAAAGAGGGATCTGGATGGATAACCGGTACCGATTAGAGCCGATATCGACAACGTACAGGGTGTGACAAAAGTCAAAACCACGCATTGGACGGACACACACCAAACCAATTCCACGGAACATGATGCGGGCGAGGAAAGATGGCGACCATCTTGAAAGCTACTTGAAGTCTAGCTGGTAACCACCTTGAGAGAATCCTTTCTTCGTGGTTCACCAGCGTTAAGAAGAATTTCTGACTCGCCAGTGCTGGCGAGAATTCAAAGCCACTTAGAGAGGACTCTCTCCCTAGCTGCCTCGACATTTGAACATCCCTAGAGAGCTTAGGTGGGAAATCACTAACGCTAAAACTAAAGTGTAGTAATTTTGACGATCTTATTCTTTCGCTTTATAGGAAGAGTTTTATTGGCAATTAAAATTGGCTACTAATATAACTTGCTTCTGATAGTATTAGTAACAACAACAAAAAAGTTTTGACATGATTCAGTAAGAAACAAAAACGTTGACATGATTTGTATCACGCCAAAGTTATGATTCGAACCCGGGACCCCCGGCGTCATAGCTCCATCACTTCGCCAAGGGGTACGGCTGAAGCTCTGGAAGTAGCTTCTTACAAGCATATTAGATCGGCGACCTTCAGCGGATCTTCAAACTCCACTGACACGGGAATCGACAGGAAATCGTACGAAGTAAACTCAGCTTTATGCAAAAAGCACCGTTAACGACAGGATGGAACTGCCTCAACGGCTTTAACGATCGGAAATTGGAATCCCCTTTAAATTGATCGCGATAATAGATCTCGCCACAGTTGTAGTCCGAAACTTATAGAGTCAACAGTTGTTGTCTCCAAGTGATAGATTGAATATCGCTGCTACGCTAAAGCTAGAAGCGGGGAGTTGCGCTCCCTAACAACGTCTCATTTCAGGACCGTGCCTTATCTACAAAATCAGCGGGGACGATCTATACAGAAATCTACAGGTAAACGTTCATAGTTATATTTAAAATAGCAAATTGTTTGGTATTCTCCACATATTGCTGCCTGCTCCCGTGGCGGAGTGGTTAGCACGTCGCGCCACGACGCCAGGGGTCCCGGGTTCGAATCCTGGCCTGGGCATGGGTGAGTGTCCATTCATCAATTTCTTCATATCATCACTCATCCCAATCTTCGCAAGTCAGCCAAAAAGTGGTACAAAGGTGAAGTAAAATAAAGCAAATCAATCCACATATTGCTTTGGAACAATGCCTTCATTACATTTTTTAAATCCTCTTTTTTTCATGATTATCTCAGATTATTCGGAAGTTTGGTAGGTGCTGTGACATGAGTTGTAAGCAAAACCACATTCTTTACTTTTGTCTTGCATAACGCAATCATTTTTCCATTGCTGAAACAAAAACTAGAGGTGGAAAATTTGGTTACGTTAAAGCGAATGCTTCGTCAGAACGACTACACAGACAAAATAAGACACAATGAACTAGAATGGGGGACTGAAGATAAACAAAGAATGGAAAAAGGTGTTAGAAAGAGTGGAAAGGACCAGAGCGAAGAAGAAATAAGAGGAATGAAGAAAGAAAGGATAAGGAAAAAGAGCGTGAGACAAGAAGTCCAACCACGTTCCAGATGAAAGGAAATCTTTATCTAAATCGCCTGTCAGGTGTAACAACAGTTGACAGGAGAAGGCCACCTGCTGGAACACCTGGAAAGGAATATTCCAGATAAACAACTTTCTAGTAATCTTGTGTCTGGAGGGGAGTGATTTCTGTGTGTGTATATATATACTCCTGTTTTGTACCTTACTTCACTTGTATTTGGTACAGTCTGAAGAAGATCTTGCTAGAAGGCTGAAACTTAACGTTTAGATTATGTTTTAAAATAAAATATATTCTGCCTTCGTCAGCATATTTAGTTTTTGGTTAAAATAATATCAAATAATTTGCAACTGGACAGCAATTTATCCCAGACAGTACCACTCACTCCTTCCATTTTTCAAGCCCAATTGAAGGTACCGAGGGTGCCAAGCGCATCACGTGCTAAGAAAGGGGGGGGTACCTTTTTGTATTTACACGTCGTCAAATTGACGAAACCTTAGCTCTCTAGGGAACCGGAAGAGTGAAGTTACTTTCAGCCTAAGCTGGCAAGCACCTTCGAAGATAATTTCGTTCGGGGTTCAACAATGTTAAGAGAGTTCAGTTTTGTGGGTGGTGCATGGCAAAATGTGTCAAACAGAAGGGACACATAGGAATACCCTTCGCGTTCACCAGACCTCACGCCACTTTTTAATAGAAAAAAATAATTTACACTGCAATACCGCCAAGAGTCAACGAATTGAAGCCAGACATTTGTGCTTTCCCCATGACGCAGTGGTAGCGTCGTAATTGTAATCAAGGGGTCCCGGGTTCGATACCCGGTAGAGCCACATAGTGGTTCAGATCCCACTTCAAAATATATGTCCAGTCCCGATTAGCCTATCTGTGCAGAAAGCGGACTTAAAACACCAAATCAATCAATCAATCCATTGCTTCCCGTTTCCAGTAGTACGTGGTTCAGAACGGTCTTCAGTTTGAAAACAGACCCGGACAAAGAAGAATTTTCATTTATGTTCTATTAAATTTTTGAAATGATTACTAACTTTATAATCATTACATAGGGACACCCTGTATCTTGAAGTGGAAGTATTCTGATTAATTGGAAATTAATTAGTGAACATGCCAATGAAAATCAGAATTTACGAAATAAATGTAACAAAGCCTACACTCGCTATCTCGCCGTTTCAGGGAACATTTGCTCACCAACCCCATCTATCGGCTAACAGTTGAAGCGGTTCTGGCCAGAGAAAACTAAAAGATTCCTTTTGATCGAATCGTTGTTGACTAATCTAAGCCAAAGTTTATGTTTGTCAACAAGCCTAGACATAATGGAATTATTACTAACTATGATAATGTTATAATCCATATGAATATTAAATTTCTGGTACATACTGATTAACGTACAAATAAAAAAATAGAAAGGTACTTACGATTAAAATTGTTGGGATCGGAGAATAGACTTTTAAAAAAACGAATTTACCGGACCGGGGGGCTAACGAACCATGATGACACTGAAAATATATATTTTTTAATTACAATGTTTACCATAAATCTCTGTGAATATAGCCTTGTCGTAAACAATTATGTAAACATTTGAATTTTTTTTAGTGATCAATTATTTTTACAAGGAGGCACATTGCACATTGCACAGTGGTTCGGATCACACTTCACTTTAAACTGTAGGTCCAGTCCATATTAGCCTATTTGTGCATAAAGTGAAGTTAAAACAAAAATTCAACAATCATTTTTTATTAAATTGTGAATGATAGTAATATTTTTATTGAAATTCGTTGGGGGCTCGGGCCCACCTGGTAAAAGTGCGGCAACCGAAACTGATCACATTCATGGAGAAAGGCCGTTAAATATCTATTCAGTTCGTATTATAAGGCGAAAGAAAACTTTCATTCCTGTAAGATCTCTTCCAATGATTTTTCAATAGAGAAGACAAAGTGTTGCAATAATCTCTCTTCTCTCCAAAGGAACCTTGCGAGATTTTCTTCCGCCACGGAGTTCCACTGATAGATTCCGTGCCTAGTGATTGATCTTTCCATCGACCCTCGACTCTTCCTTCACACCCCTCCGACCAACCCCTCAGCCCCCCCAGGGGGTCCGCCGCCTATACCATTGGACCCACATCGCATGTAACTGAGACGAATCCTTCCAATTCATCCACTTAAGGGAAGGACCGATAGCGTCGAGGAGGATACGGTGCTTTCCCACCTCGTCTCCCACCCTTTTCTTTATTTCCATCACGGTTCACCCTCATTTTCTCTAGCCATCGCTTTGTTAATACCACTCTTCTGAGTCACTTTCTTTATAGTTCTCTATAGACTAGGGAGGGTATAATTAACAAAAATAATATCAAATACGTTAAAACCATATATGTCATTGTTAGTAGGTAACACACAATATGGAGTGCCAAGTGTTGGCACCCTACACCAAGCATTAATGATAACTAGAGATATAATAGCAACATATGAAGAGAAGAATGACACTGACGCAGCTATTTTCACGCTTGACTTTGCTTCTGCATATGATTATGTTAGCCATAAATACTTAAAATTAGTTTTACAAAAACTTGGATTTGGTGACAAATTTATTAGTTGGGTACAACTATTAACTAGAAATATATATATTAAGGTACTTGTTAATGGGTTCCTAACATTGACATTACAGGTGAAAAGAGGAGTTTTACAAGGATCCCCATTAAGTTACTATCTGTTCATGTTATCGTTTATCTGAACATGATTCAAATAAAATTGTCATCTCTGAGACATTGTGAAAATAACTTACATGTATGTGGGTATATGGACGACGTAACAGCCTTCATTAACTCGAAGACTGATTATGAAGAAGTTATAGCCTGTGTAAAGGAATACATGCAATATCAGGTGCAAGAATTAATTACAAAAAATCGTACTTGTTGCCAGCAAATGAACTTAACATATGGACGTGAAATTGTCACTAAAGATAAAGTAAGAATATTGGGGATAGTTTTCAGTATAAATTACAATCGACGATAAATATACATTTTGAAACAATAACAAACAACATAGAAGGTTTGATTAAAACTAATGTGTTAAGAAATCTATCGCTTATATCACGAGTGCATTATTTAAAAAGATGCATATTCGCAATAGTTTGGTTTGTCGCAGCGCTCTTTCCATTGCCAAGAACATTTGCAACACGTTTACGATCGCTAGCTACGTATTACTTGAGGCAAGGTCAGGTTTTCAGAGTGGCTTATAACACTGCAGTGAAACAGCGAACGGCAGGGGGATTGGGACTGACGCACGTGGAATGGAAAGCAGCGTCCTTGTTCAACACGCGTAATCACACAACAACCAGATAGCTACACAGCGATAGTGCTACGATCGATCCTAAATAGAATTCCCTTGACCTTGCCAATGCACACAGCAGCTATCCCGAAAAACTTTGCTTATCTTTTACCATCCATTGCAGAATATGTGTACAGACTGGGAGCAGGAAGTACGATACGGAACCTACAAGTCAATGACTTGTATCGCCAGGAACTTGACCTAAATACGCAGTCAACGAAAGTAGAGCAACAAACTCCCAATAAGGAATAGAACATGGTATGACGAATGTTTGGGCGAAACATTTAACTAAAAAAAAGTTCAATCCTTATGGTACATATTAGTACATTTATTTATTTATTTATTCCAAGTTTCAGATACAGCACTTTTAAGGCCATTTTACACTGAAAACTCAAATATATCAACAAGTCAAAATGGTTTTAGGTAAAAACAAGAAAAGTTAAATATAAACATAAACAAGGAAACAAACAAAGATTTACATATTCATTATTAGTGAAGATCGGAAAATACTTTCAGGGGCAAAAATGTCTATGTTTGTGGGTAGTTTATTGTAGAACTGTGGCAGCCTGTGGAACAGAGAGCGCTGTATAAGGGAAAGCCTAGCGGTGGAGGTGTGGAACAATTCAGTGTTTCGGGTCGATCGAGAGGGAACTGTCAAGTTGAATTCTGTAAGAAGAAATTCAGATTTTAATTTCCCATTGATGATTTTATAGAAAAATTTCATATCGGCCATATCGCGTCGGGTCTGCAGTAACTGGATGTTCAAAGTAGTCAGGATGTCAGGTTTCTGAAGATGCCGCAGAGAAGGAATTATATGACGAACAATGGCAGCAAAGAAGCTGAGGACGAAATCCATGCTAGAAAGATTTGTATTGGAAGCCATGGCCCAGACTGGAGAGCAGTCAGTATTCGAGAATCTGAGACATGAATGACTTGAAAAACAGGCTAAGAGAATTTGGAGTATCAATTTCAGTGAATCTGTAGAGGAGGCCTAAGAGGCGCATTGCACTTTTAGTTGTAGCTGCGATGTGTTCCTTAAAGTTCAGTTTTTCATCTATGATAACACCTAGATCTTTTTGGGTCGCAACCGTAGTAATATAATTGTTTTCAAGAACATAACGAGAATGTATTTTGTTCTTTTTTAAAGAGACTGTGAGGGAGGAACATTTCTGTGGGTTAAGTTGTAGATTCCACTGCTTACACCATGTGACAAGTTCGGAAAGAGCATTCTGGAGAATCACAGCATCTTGTGTGGTTGAGATTTCTTTGAAAAGTTTACTGTCGTCAGCAAACATGATAAATATGATACCAAAAGGAAAAGATATCGACTTCAATTCAGTAACAATTCTTTATGTAATGTGTGCAATGACGAAGACACAATAGAACACAGGATCTCTAAATCAGATTTCAAGTATTATCCCAAATGGAATGCAGTACAATGGCTTATTAGCAATTCTATTTAGTATATATTAAACGGCACAAATATTAAGTGCGTATGTCATTTTAAAGATTTCTCACATCAGGAATTAATGCAAAACAGTATTGTTTATAACATAAATAATTATGCAAATTTCCTAAAGGTTGTATATGAATAAAAAGAAGGCGCCTTATATTTAACCATGTTCACATAAAATGTAAATTGTAATCTTGATAATAATAATAAAAAAATCGGTAGGTTTCGGTCTGACTGCCACGCTGGAGACCCGGGTTCGATTCCCTGGGTCGGTGATCTAAGGTCGGCTCCCGGGCTCACCCAGCCTCGAATCAATGGTCACCTGGAGCATCCCTGGAGGGTAAAGGCGGCCGGCGCGTGGTGCTGATCACATCACCTCCAAAATGCCTGAAATTGAGAACGTGTGTGAACTTTACCTTTTACCTTACGGACTACCGTTGGCCACAAAATACGGATTTCAAATTATCCAATATCCATTTCGGATGAAACGGATAATCCGGATATTCGATTAGATTATCCGGTTGATTAGGATATCCGAATAGTCCGAATATACGGCCGCGGTGGCTCAGTCGGTAACGCGTCTGACTACCATGCTCAAGGTCCCGGGTTCGATCCCCGGCCGGTTCAAATCCGGGAACTTTTCTAACGGTGGAAGCGGCCCCGGCGCCCACCCAGCGTCGAATAACATGGAAACCCTGGGGGGTAAAGGCGGTCAGGGGCGTGATGCGGATCACATCACCCCCACTCACGACCGGATCAAGAAAGTGTGGGGCGTTACCCCCACACCCCCTATACGCCTTCATGGCGTGGTGCTATGCACAGGGGAACACTTTACCTTTTACCTTTACCGAATATACGGTTAAATAGGATATCCGAATAGTCCAAATATACGGTTAATTAGGATATCCGGATAATCCAAAGATCCGGTTAATTCGGATATCCGGATAGTCTAAATATCCGGTTAATTAGGATATCCGGATAATCAAAATACCCGCTTAATTTATATCCGGATAGTTCAAATATCCGGTTAATTAGGATATCCGGATGATCAAAATATCCAGTTAATTTGGATATCCGGGTAGTACAAATATCCTGTTAATTCGGATATCCGGATAGTCCAAACATCTGGTTAATTCGGATATCCGGAGAGTCCAAATATCCTGTTTTAGGATATCTGGATAGTCCAAATATCCGGTTAATTCGGATATCCGGATGGTACAGATTTGATGAAGGGTTTGTAGAAAATCCATACAGTGAAATACGAAGATGAATAAATGAATATGTGGATAGCCCGTAAAATGGATAAATTGTAAAACTGTCCGCACAACGCACCATTCGGATATCTGGACATTTTGGATAATCCGAATTTCCGGATAATTCGTACATCCGTATATCCGAAAAATTCAGATAAACTGAATTAGAATAGCCGGATAATTTGGATATCCGGATTATCCGATTATCAGGATATCAGATATGTAGCTGTGGTAGATGCTTTCTTGTTTCTCTTCCAGGACTCAAGGGTCGCCAGAACAAACGCGAAAGTAAAATTTTCGAGGTTGTATCTTTCACGCTTATTCCTTCTGGGGTATTTCGCACGTGCTTACTCCGTTTCGTTCTACTTGTTTTCACGGTTAACCCGTTTCGCTGTTGTTCCTTTCGTGTGCTAATTTCTTCACGTTTAATCCTTTCTCACTTAATCCGTTGAGCGTTTAATCTTTTAGCGCTTGCTTCTTTCGCGTTTAATCCCGTGTTACGTTTCGCGATTGTGCCCTTTTCGCTGTTATTCCACCATCCCGGACTCAAACCCCAAGACTCTCTCTGGTTTCTCATCTCCTGGGCCTCAGAGGACAGCTGAAGTGTCACCAAATAACTTCCAGAATTGTGACGCGTTGTCACTCGACTCGCGAAGATTGTATATCGTTCCGCGCCGGTGAGACCCTGCCCTAATGCATGTAACGGGATATAATTTCCATAACGTTGTCTCCCGTCAGAGCATCCCTGGGTTTCAGGGGACCAGCGAGCGTAATTCAACGGCTCTTTGAGGACGCTCCTTCCAACGGAACGAAATCGGTTTAAGCGCTCGTGTGTTGCTTTCCCTTCCTTCTCTGTCCACCCCCATCCTCAGGGATTGTCACAGGAGAAACTATGCGGGCAAACACCCCCTCTTCACCCCCTTTGCATCCGCAAACATAGGTAATACAATACAGATGCCATTGCCTCCTGTTGTCTCTGTATCTGCGCTTAGATTTCTATCCGGGTAAAGGGCGCTATAAGATAGACGGCGAAGTACAGGGTGTCTTGTAAGTCACATTCTATAAAAAATCAAATATATTTTACAGTTTTTTGACATAAAATAAATAACTGAAATATAGTCCTGGAAGTTTCTTCTGTATCGGTATCTGTTACTTCTGTCACGTATCGGGACACCTCAACCTTTATTTTACAAAGAAGGAATAACGATATTCAATGCTTTGACTATTCAGATATGGCCACAGACAACCTTACTGCATAATGGGAAACCATTTCTAAAGAGAGAAGAGGAAGCCAAAATCGCAATTGTCCCCTAGAGTAGCATATAGTAAAGTTCGCAGGATTGTCTCCCATAGTACACTCTGAATTGTATTTTGCAGACTACTGAGGTTCTGGTGTCGAGACTCACAGCCTGTATCATCCTCTGTCGGGCGTGTGTTCTGTCGTCCCTATATATTTGTGACTGTCCCTTCATCCATCTCTTGTTATCGCCATTCATACTCATCTTGATTCTCATGTTAGAATGTCAATTAGTTATCAAAAGTCTTGAATCATGGATACACACACACACACATTGATTTCATTATTTGTAACTATTACGTAAGCTAAACAAATTGTGGAAAGAATGGGACAACAGCACGCTCTATTCAATTCAGCGTCAAGAACATTTAGCACAGTATAATTGACTTGTGGCATTTTTCTTCATTTTAGATACAAAACCATGAAGGCAAAGTATAATATTGTTATTATATCTTGCTTACCCAACACACTCAAAAATGTTTATTTGGAGAGCACAAGAAAGAAGACGAAGATAGATCAAAGAAAGGTTAATTGATTGATTGATTTGGTGTATTTTGCTTCACATTTCTGCCACTTTTGGCTAATCGCGAAGCTGAGGATGAGTGATGAAATTGACGAAGGCCACACACAAAGAACTTCCATGCTCAGGCTGGGGTTCGAGCCCGTGACCCCTGTCGTCCTATCGCGCTGTACTAACTACTCCGCCACGGAAGCTGGCGGATAAAATAAAGGGAGGAATAAAATTAAAGAGAAGAGAGAATAATGAAGGTATAAAAACAATAGACTTGATTGATTTGGTGTTTTAAGTCCACTTTATGCACAGTAAGGCTAATCGGGACTGGACCTACAGTTTAAAGTGGGATCCGAACCACTATGTGCCTACACCGGGTATCGAACCCGGTACCCCTTGATTACAGGGCGACGGCACTACCACTGCACCATAGGGAAGGAAGGAGGGGAAAAGAGTGTGAGAGGTCTAGAGCAGTGGTTTCCAACTTCAAAAGGTTCGAGGGCCAAAATTATATTAAGCAGTTGATTGGCGGGCCGCTTTTTTTTGGGGGTGACGATTAAAAATTACAAAAGTTGTAAGTACTGAACTGAGAATGTAGTACTTACTTTCGCATGACCTAAATTTCTAAAATGAGGCATTAAAAACAATGGAATCACAAATCAAAAATTGTATAATTACAATTTATTTCACAGAAACCCAATACTTATGGATGAATTGAAATAAATGAAAAACACACCATACAAATAAGAATCCTTCATACTAAGTGTTCAATGTGAAAATTGAAGCCGATCTGCTTCTTTTATTAAAGTTGGAAGGTTCACTTGAAGAATTTCTGTATTTGAAAGTCTCAGAAGCAGTGAAGAATCTGCCAGTCGGCTTTTGTAGCGGTTCTTGAAGAACTTCATTAACGAAAAATCACTTTCATACGTGTATGTTCTGCCGAACATCGATGTCATTCTTTGCCCAAAACTACGAAGGTTCGGAAAGAGTTCCTTTGAGAGGTATTTGAAAAACTCTGGCTCCTTTACTTGGCTAGTTTGAAGGAACACATCGCCTTGCAAATCACACAATTTAAGTTGGAGAGAAGCTTCTTGTTCTTCGATGTTATCGCCAAGAAGATTGCTAAATAGCTGGATGCTGCTTTTAAGTTCTTCAAAATCTGGAGTCAAACTCATCCATTATTTCCTTAATATTTGCAATGAATTCAGAAAAGTCCAATGTTTCTTCATCTCCTGCTAGCCGCCGACAGCTTGCAAAATGGACCAGGTTATTCCTATCCAAAATAACGTTGAAAATCTTCAGTTTATTACGAAACCCATTTATGTTTCCCATTAAATCTGACACCAGCCGGTTTCTTCCCTGCAGTTTCAAGTTCAGTTCGTTCAGATGACCTGTGATATCTGTTATAAACGCCAGTTGTTTAAGGAAGTCCTTACTCTGAAACTGTTCCTTCAGTAAAAATAGAACGTATTTTAATAAAAATACATAAAATTAATGTATTTTGCAAACTGGCTTCGCGGGCCGCCAGTTGGAAACCCCTGGTCTAGAGGACTTACAATCCAACATTATCACTCATTCATCCTGAATAACAAATATTGCATTCTACGTCTTTAAGACACCACCAATGACACCCATAGATGTATTTATGTATAGTCAGAAATCGAACTCTCTGGAGATTGAGAGATATATACATTGTAAAACCAAGAATATAAACAACAATAGTACATAAAGATGCACTGCCATTCAGATATATTTTCGGCGCTTTTATCAAGAAAAAAGTGTTTTTCTGCAGTTCATGTCAAGTTCGTCTTTCAAGCTAACAGAAGGAGACGACAGAGGTGCCATCTATTATCCATTCGATCATTTTGTGCTCTATAGAGCTCGGGCAGTTGGTATCGACCTTTCATCGTTCATCCATTATAAAAAAATGAGATCAATGGAAGATCAAAGAGGATAGAGAAGGGAAAGAACTAGAAGATCCAATCCCAGTGCTGCTATTCCTTCTCTTTCCACGGTAATAAGAAAGGGAAACAACAGCGAAACACGGAAACTACTGTGGATGGCGGACCATAAAATAGAACGACGTAGTAGACGAAAATCATGGTGGGTTGGAAATATAACCTAGAAACTTATATGCCAGTTGATCCCTGAAAAATACGAAAAATGGGCCCCTGTGAACTTTCTGAGCGTCTGAAACTCAAATCCCCAGCATTTTTCCCCGCTTACCCCGCTTCGGGGATTCCAGCGCTACGGTTCTCTAGCTCACCTTCGGGACTCTCAACACCACTTCCTCAGGTGGGAAGATAAAGATTTCCATCCTGAGACGTCTCGTCGGGAGAGCGGAGAGTACATGGGAAAGAAGGCTTCGAAATTATACCTGGCAGCCATTATTGAATTTCTTGCGTTGCAGGGTAGCGTGACTCGGAGCTCGCAGTGTAAAGATTCAAAAGGTGGGAGGTGGAGGAGGGGAGTGACGTGTTGGGTATCAGATGCGTTTATCGTTAGCGACACGGATGGCGAGAACGCCCTTGATTCGTCCATACGTTATGGAGACCTTACTTAGTTCAAGAGTGTTTTCAGAGGCGCTTCCCCAAAAGAACGTTACGGTAAACCTCCCCTTACGAAAATCTTGTGTATTTCTTCATTTCTATCTACAAGTGAAAGTGAAGTAAACTATGCAGAACACGAAGTAGATAATGTCAGTGATAGCGAAAGCGAATTGGATGACATTACATCCCCATCTGTTGCGTCGTCGAATGTAACCTGGAACTGGAAAGAAGTTGACGACTCTTTCAAAGCAAATAAACTTGCGTTTTGTGGATTGTGTGGTCCCCAAAAAGCAGTCAATAATGTTCTTGATCCCTTTTTGTTGTTTTTAAACACAACACACAACGTTGGACTTCTAAACTAAAAAGAACACAAGACAGAAGGAGTACTTTGTAAGCGCAACATGTAAGTTCTTATTTTTATTATTATTTTTGTTATTATAGTATAAATGTCACCATTTATATATATTTGTGTAGTGTGAAGTTTCGTTTAAAAGTCCTGAAAATTTCATTGTAATTGAGCAAATGGTTTTTAAGATATGTTCAATTTTGTGATATTATGCGAAAATTGCTGTTTTGGTGATTTAAAATTACCGTCTCTCTCGCAGTGGCTGATGGGTATTTAACTCCCGGCTTGAAGGGTTAAATGCATCAACATAGAGGCAGCATAACTGACGAATAAAACATGTGAGTGTTAATAACAAGAAATTTGCTAGAGAACGAAGCGGCATAGTTCAATTACAAAGGGAATAATGCACCCCCTCCCCCGTAGTTGCTTGAAACTCTCATGGGCTTCAAAATACTTAGTTTTCTATCCTTAATATACTATTCTATAATTAAATATTTAATTTTATACAAAATTATATAGCGGCATGGACGTCCAGAAGGAAGTGCAAGGATGGTCGCCAACCCTTCTGAAAATGAATGTTGACATAAAAGTACCTATTATTTCAGACGTATGAGTTGATTTCAGTCACAGTAATTTACATTCATTTTTAGTAGGAACGTAATAATTTCAAACTCAAGTGGTGTTTTCTGAGAGGGCAACATTATTACGGGGTAATATGCCTCGTTTATCCGCCTGATAAAAATACATTGTTTCCCCCTTGCTATGCCGCCCCCGAGAACGTCGTTCATCCGCTCCTATTAGATCATCAGTTTTTGTAGCAGATCTTCTGGTTTCCCAAGGAACAATCTCCCGATTTTTTCAAGTCTGAACTGGCAACACTGCCCCGAGCACAGATAACGGGGTGCGCGTACGCTTTTGACGGAAGGTTTTTTACTTGTGATCGAGCTATAGTGACGCGAGACGGCTCCACCAATGAACACGTAAGAGGAACGGAATTGCAGCGTGCACTGCTTCGCTCTGGCCAATAGATTTCCTTCGCTTCTCTGATGCTATGCGCAGCCTTGCTCCACAATTAGATGGGACAGGGTATACTCGTTACAAAGTTAGTCCATTGCTCGTGTGTCAGGAATATGTGACTCTTTGTAACTCATCAGAGGTTGCTGGGCAACAAGAAACCCAACACGGTTTTCAAAGTTAGATACAGTGTTATAATTACTTATATCTTCTGTCGTATGTGGACTTACAAGCAACGTACAGATTTACTCACGCTAATCGAAAATACACGAAAGTTTCTGCACGTAATCATTATTTCAGCATATCGCCAAAAAGAAACGAAATTAAATCAAACCTATATTCACGTTCCTGTTCATTCCGCTACCATCTCTTGTTTTCCGTCGTTAGTTGAAAATATTCAGGCGGGTTCATTCTCTGCAGAGATGGAAAAGTGACGTCAACGCTAACAGATTATGACGCATTTCTAAACATATGTACAAGTTCCAACAACAACTTTACCGGTCTAACTATAGTTGTCTATGATATCGTGCACATTATTAGAAATAAGTAACACTTAAAAATCTTAACATTTTAAGAATATCAAACCATAACACAGAGGTTCGTTACAATAGTGAGAGGGGCTCAACTTACAAGAATAGTAAAATTTTAATAGGGTGAAAGGATAATCGCAAAGACACATGGACAGCACACGACACAAATCCCACAGAGGCTTATACTGGATGAGGATCCAGACGCCAGAACCAAGTTAGTCTACAAAATACAGTACAGGGTGTACTAAGTGGAAGAGAGATTTACTTTTGGGTGTCTTTTCAAAGAATCACCCTATACATCTGACCTTCCTAAGAAAAATATCTTTACAGTTACTTTAACCTGAAGAGAAAGAACGGATCAAAAAACAGAGGAAGAAAGAGAACGAGAGAGAGAGAGAGAGAGAGAGAGAGAGAGAGAGAGAAATCTTAGCAACCCTGAGCAGAAGCATCTGAAAATATCTCATCCATTCTTCTTCCTGCAGCAGGTCTGATTTAACCAAAGCCAGTTCTGCCACTACAAAAATTGACTGACAATATGGTCTTCCTAAATTTCATTTCATTTTTGGCCTGAAATTTAATAATTTTCGAGGCATCCTCAGAACATGTTGATTCCCATTGCTTCGATCTTCCATTTCGAATTTCTTCAGTTCTAATTCTGTCACGTAAGTTTACTCCAAATAAAGACAGCAAAAATTTGTGAACATTTTATTCTGGTTTTTATCATGTTGACAACATTAGGTACCATGTAGAAAGAGAAGGCTTTGAAATGTTGTTATACAGTAAAAAGTGCATATCCCGGAACCTCTATAAGAAGGAAACCTGTAAATAAGGGGGAAAAAAGTCCCCAGAACGGACCGATTTTATACCTGAAAATGACCTGCTTAACGCGGAAACGGAACACCATTTAAAGACCAACGAGATGTTTTTATTCTCAGTAAGACGGAAATTTCTTCCTTAATTTCTTTCGCTCGCAAGAAAACAATGCAATACTGTAAGTGGAACACGCCTCTGTTGCCACTCGCTTATCGGTAACATTGTCGATATGAAAGAATGCGCTACAATACTCATAGCTGTTACGATTCTGTTTCTTTCTTTCATCTCTTACCCTCTTTCTCCACCTTTCTTTGTCTATTTCTCCTCTGTTCTTTCGTCATCTTTCTATGTTTTTGTTATCTCTCTTTGTTTCTTTTCTCTTCACTTTTATCTCAATCTTTCTTCACCTCTCTTATTCCATCTTTCAATCTTTCTCTTTTCCTCTATGCACATCGCGCTACGACGCCAGGGGTCCTTGGTTCGAATCCTGGCATGGGCATGGATGTTTGTGAGTGTCCATTTTACTTCGCTTTTTGTGCCACTTTTGACAATTTGCGAAAATGGGGATGAGTGATGATATGATGAAATTGATAAATGTATCGCTTTTTTCTTCATGTACGTACATGCATTAGTACTCTACATTATAAGTAATGCGAAATGTAAATCTGTCTTTCCATTATTTCCTGCAGCGCTCTATACTGTATTTAAAGTCAACCCTGTATAAGAAGGAAAACTGTTAAGACGGAAAATTTTGCTCGGAATCATCATGTTCCGGGATAGACAGGTTTTACTGTATCTAATTTGAATTTATTTTCTCATCAGTTTTCCGAAATTCAATTTAACCTATTCAATTACTCGTATTTTAATGATTGCCTAAGGTGTCTACCAAAATAACAAATCCAAAATTCTTGACTTTTTCATGACTTTCTCCACATTTTTATTAACATAAATTAAGAAAATAGATATTTTCATTCAATGAAACTTAAAAATTTAACATAACTTCATGCATACAAGAATGTAATTCTTAAGAAACAAAATGAACAAATCTTTACCACAACCCAATACAATTCTGGATTTCTAAATATTTAATTTTATCAAATCCCAGTACAGGTATATAACAATGTGATTTCACAATACTGTAAACAAAATAGCAAACATTCTTGACCACAAGCATAATTTCTTGACTTCCTTGGCTTGTAGACACCCTGTTATCACTGAATCTCGGATTTCTAGGTTCTAAAAAGTGTGTGTTTAGGTTCTTAAAATAGGCTCTAAAAATCCTAAAATAGGTTCTAAAAACACTAAAATAGGTTAAAATAGTTAAGCTCAAAAAATCTTGAAGTAGATAGAAAAAACTTTAAATAGTTCAAAATTCCTGAAAAATGCTGATTAGATATAGTCACCGGCAATGAGAATGGGACATCTATATCATGAAATACGCACTATAACTTGACAAGTTTGAAAACAAGATGCTGCAAATAGCTGTTGCGCATCTCGCACAACATTTCCCCACTCCATTCTCCGCTGCGAAGTTGGTTCGTAGTGTTGCAACCTGGAGGGATCGGAATGGTCTGAGGATTTTCAACGAAATTTGTATTCGCTTTTTCCTGGGCTGTTTTCTACCTGTCGGAGTACAGAAATCCAGCTCACCTTTCGCCAACGACTCTTTTCCTTCTTTTAAAACTTGGCCTCCCCGATGGCGCAGTGGTCGTCGCATTGTAATCAAGGAATCCCTGGTTCGATTCCCGGTGGAGACACATATTGGTTCGGATCAGATCCCACTTTAAACAGTACGTCCAGTCCCGATTAGCCTTACTGTGCATAAAGTGGACTTAAAACAACAAATCAATCCTATCTAATTCTTTTAAAACTTGAGAAACCATCCATTTAGATACTCCCGTGGCGGCGCTTGTGGACTCGACAACATTATACGTAAGTTTATGTAACTCCTTCGGATTTCGCAAATATTGCAACATTGTAAACAATTTATTTGGCCTGTCCTCTAAGGGGCTTTCCAGAGCAGATTGTGGATTTCGTTGGACCCGGCATGATTTGATTTTTGCATTTCAAAAATATGCAGCCAAGAGGAAAGAGCAAGAACATTTCAATGCTTTAAAAAAGAACACATTCAAGCGAGTTATCAGATTGCCTTCTCGTAGTGATTGTTGTACGATAAACAAAAGAACCCCCACCCCACTCGACTCTTTTTTAAAAAAAACAGGCCACTGCTCGATGACCCATTCAGAAAATGAAGTAATTCGCCCAGTAGTTATAAACCTTAACGCGCGTGCGTAATACTACAGTTTTAGATCTGCGCACCGCACGCATTTTCAAAGACCGGATTAAATCAAATGAACCACTGATAAACTGATATGAGCCTGCATCGTCAATCTACACAGTAAAAATAGTTTGTCATATTTGTTTTAGCTTAATTTTGCTGAGTTGGCACCACTCGTACTCTCAAGGCCAGACCAGTAAGGATGACGTAATAGGAAGTGCTCCGCAGCGATCTGCGCATATCGGGACTTAACTTGTCAGGCTATATCTTGCATAACGTTATGTGTGTTGCCTAACCCTACGGCGATGGCAGAACTTACCATTGGAAATTTGGTATTAAAATGCACTCTTCGCCGTATAGTTAGGCAACAATCTTTTTCCATGTTATCCACAGTCAAACTCCGCAATTTTGTCTCTGAGGATCATCTTATATGCTGAAAATAATCTTTCAACAAAAACATAGTCAGTGGTGCAAACTTCAATGCTGAAATGTTAGTTTGCAAGGCGTGAATGCCACAAAGCACCGAAGTGACTCGAAAGTGAGCAAGACCACACAGATCAGAAGTTTTCACTTTGGACTGTGGAGGTAACAGTGGCACCAGACATTTTGGTTTGTTTAGAGCTTTGAAAAAATCACCATGGACTTGGAGGAAGGGAAATCGACCGAGAGTACGTTTCAAACACGTTCGTCATTGAAGTTTTTCATGACCAAACAAAGCAAATGCCTATGTGTGATATAAAAATCCTGTAAAACCTTTTAAAAATATATATAAACCTAAAAAAAGGCTTGATTTAGGCGCATGTATCTAAAATCCGAAGTCTTGTTATCACTATATTTACTCTAGGAAGTGACAATTTATTGCCATTGACTTAGTTTTATGCTGTGCAATACCCTTGGACCCATTAAAGGAAATTATCTTGTGACGTCACTGTCTTCACCTTAAAGACACCATTACAGTTTCTCGCACTGCAGGCTTGAAATTCGAAGCGCTTTGTGTTTCCGATTCTCTTCGCGAGTGGCAACAGCCACACTTCGCAGCTCGCAAAAGACAAACCAATTAACATAATTATACGTGATGAGTCATTAGAAGGGATTGTCGAAAATGCCTCTCCAGATTAAATTTCTCATCCGACGCAACCGTGTAATCTTATTTCTTCTTATGTCTCTTTATTCTAAGCTGTTAATTAAGTGTTTTCCCTGCAGGAGCCTCTGCCGTCGCCCGGAAAATTCACAAAACTTGTATTGAGCCTTTTGGCTTCAAACTGTCCTACAATAGATAGGCACGTTTGTAATCTGTGAAAACGGTTCTTTCTGTGTGTGTTTAGAGTCTGTGCTAAGGCGAGAGATAATTTCCTTTTTTAATTAACGTTCTTGTCGCTCCAGGATCCACCTCTGTTAAAAGATCCTTTCTTAATTGAAAAAAGTGATGTTCTTCTTTCGTGTACGTATCTTCTTCGCCATTTTTTAAAAACTTACTGATACAGAGACACCTGTTGGCCGGCGTGTTAATTAAGCACGTGTCGAAATTTCTTCCCCCGAGGAGGGTTTGTCAAAAGAATTCCTGGCAATTTTGTTGGTGAGGAAATGCATGAAAGAAGTTTTATGTCCTGTGTGGGCAAGTATCATCAAAGCTAATGCGACAGCCGCATTTCTTAGTTGAAAGGTGTTTATGTGTGGATGGAACAGTAGTTATTATGTTGCCCACTTCCCCCTTTTACAGTGTATATCTTTGTACAACTGCGCCGTTATTTAAGAGAAAGGGCCTTTCTTCTGAAGAGTTACGGTAAAGAGAGAGAGACGGTGAAGATAAATAGAGAATAACAGACACAGAGGAGATTAGATAGAGTGTGAGAGTGAAGAACCGACAGGAAAGGACAGGATGAGATGGCGAGAAAGACAGAACGAAAAAAAACACACAGAAAGGAGGAAGAAGGAAAGTGACGAAGAAATGAAGAATGACAGGAATACAATAAGACGGATAGTAGAACATAGATAGAAATAAAATTGTTTCAGAGATACGAGACAAGAAAATACAGGATGAAGAAGGCAGAGATAGATGAAAAGAGGAAATATACGCACAGAGAGAGAGAGAGAGAGAAGGAATGTATTAAGTAGAAAGATAGAGAAATTAAAATAGGAGAGAATAAGGGTGTGTGTTTGGGGAGAAAGGAAGAAGGACAGAATGCAAACGAAGAGAAATACATACAGGAAGGGTTGAAGAAGGTAGAGAGGAAGGTGCAAGCGCGCGTTCGTGTGTATGTGTGTCTGTGAGGGACACACACACACACACAGAGATAGAGAGATGGGAATTGATAGAAATTGAGGAAAAAGAAGTAATGGAAAAGATAAAAATTGGATTCTGTTTAAGAGAGATGTGAGACAGGGAAACACAGGATCAAAGTCGGAAAGAAAAAGAAGGACACACAGAAGGAGAGAGAGAGAGAGAGAGAGAGAAAGATAGGACAGAAATACGAAACAGAACAAACAAGATGGGAAGAGAGTGAGATTATGAGTCAGGATATTGAGACAATTAAAAACAGCTGAACGGTTATCTTTCTTAATGATTTGCTTATCGCCTTGTTTTTCCTCTTTTTCCAAAGCTTCTCTTCTCTCTTTTAAGTTTCTTTGCCTCTTCTATATCTTACGCAACTTTTCTTTCTTTCTCTCTCTCCATCTTTTTATTTCTTCATCTGTTCCTTAGTTCCTGCTTTTTCTTCTTTAATTCCTTTTCATTTACTTTTTTAATATTTCTCATTTATTCTTAAATTCCCTATCACTTTCTCTATATATTTTTCATCTACTACACTTTCATTTAATGTATATCTCAATCTTCCTCTTTCTTCCCGGTTCTCCTATACTTCTTCTTATAACACCATTAAGCCTTGTTTCCATGATATGAAAAACTCAATATGCTGATCAAGGCAGTAATTTATTTTATTATAAAACATAAACTGAACGTAACGTTTCAACCTTCTAACCTCTGTACCAAGTACAAATGAAACGAGACACAAAAACAGGACGATATATATACACAAACATTGCTCCCCTGAAGACTATTAGAAAGTTGTTCTGGAACATTCTAGCAGGTGGCTTTCCCTTGTCAACTGTACTTTCACCTAAAAGGGTAACATTATTTACTTCCATCTAGAAAGTGGTTGGACTCTCTATCTCACGCTATTTTTCCTTTATTCTTCTTTCTTCTTCTCGCCTCTTTCTCTCTCGTACTTTCCACTCTTTCTAACACCTTCTTCCATTCTTTGTTAAAATTCAGTCCCCCATTCCAGTTGTGTCTTCTTCTCCTTTCTTCTCTATTTCCTTGGCCTCTTTCCATTTTCTCAATAGTATTCTCTTCTCCCTTCCTATCTGCTTAGCCTCATCCCACTCTATGTCATGTCTTGTTTCTCTCGTGTGTTTAAATATCGCATTTATCTCTCTCTCTTAAGTCGTACATCATCCCTATGTTCTTTCAACCTGTCTTTCAGCCTCTTTTTAGTTTCTCCTATGTACACACTCTGACATTCTTTACATTTCACTTCGTAGATAATCCCCTCCTCTTCCTCTTCTCTGTTTCCTTTCTCTTGTTTGCATTCTTCGCTATTCTTAAGATGCTTCTCCCTCCCTTCCTGTACATATAGAATTATTAGTATGTTTTGTGTATGTCTATGAATAGGCTACTACTTTTTTTTACTGTGGTTTGACTCATGTGTAAGGTGTATGTATGTTCATAATTTTCTATGTTTATATGTGATTTAGATGTGTGAATGTACCAGGTGGTTATAATTAAAGTGACGGTGTTCAGAGTGGTACAGCACGGGCTGTAATGAGAGTAGCAGTCTGAAACTTCGTAGATATGCTAATGAAGCAATGCGCTCGCGAATTATGCAAAAAAAAAAAAAAGTTCCAATTCTCGCCACCAGGGTGAAAAATGGCGCTGTAAGCAGTCAAAACTTGGTATAGTTACAGGAAAAGCACTATAAATCGCAGAAAACAATACTCTTTGTAATAAAATATCGCTACAATTTCACTATTCGAATTACATGAACATTACTATAGGAAAAAGCAACAAGCGTCACCAACAATAACCAGGGAGCTCACACAATGGTTAGGCAATTTCACCGACTTTGACGTCAGAGTTACGGAAAATTCCACGTTTTGACTGCTTACAGCGCCGTATTTTACCCTGGTGGCGAGAATTGGAACTATTTTTTTTTTCTTGCATAATTCGCGAGCGCATTGCTTCATTAGCATATCTACGAAGTTTCAGACTGCTACTTTCATTACAGCCCGTGCTGTAGCACTCTGAACACCGTCACTTTAATTATAACCACCTTGTATATTATGAACTCTGTGGTTGAGTGTAAGACAAGGTATGAATGAGCTTTAATCCCCGCCATACAAAATAAGAGAGAAAAAATAAATATAAATATATGTACATATAAAAATTAATGTCTTAGCTGTGTTAGTGTAGTTCTTCTTTCTTTCTTTCTTTTACGATTCTAATTTTTCATTTAATTTTCTTTCAGTTAATCTTTCTATTTCTTTCACAGATTTCTCCTTTTTCCTGTTTCTCAATCTTTCCCTTTTCCTCTGTTCCTCTCCCAGATTCTCTTTTACTTTATGTTACAATGTTCCTCTTTCTCTCACACACTATGTGATTCTTGCTATAACATAATTCTCAGAATCTCCCCTGTAAACTGTTTGGTTGGGGAGAAACGCGGTCCAAGACCATTTCATGGTGGGTTGGAGCACAACCTCGAACTCCTGCTCATGACACAATTAGTAAACATGTCGTCCTCGCCCCCCTGAGGGGTCAGTGACTCCATCCCTAAAACAAGGTTACGATTTATACCATCCACGCTTGAGCAACCACCATCAGAACGAAGCAACCAATTATGCCCAGAGAGGAACAAGTGCGTACACGCACTGACCAACCCTCAAAACCTATGTAGACCGTGCGTGTGTCCAGCGACCCGAACCAAATTGTTTCCCGTGTGATTGATTCTCCCTCATCCGGGAAATGTTTGTGCGTATTCACTGAATACGCACACACACGGAACGTGTCAAAAACTGCTGTGGTACACAACACGTTTTCATGTTGCATATGCTAAACTGCTTCAACAGTCCATGGCCCTAACACCGCCTTGGGGAACTGTGCGTGAAGGGTGAGCATAGTCCCACAACGGGTCTGTAGATTGCTGTTCAGAACCCAACCATTTACTCACCTCGGCGTTCTAAGTGGACGTGAAAAAAATAAATATCCTTTTTGTGTTCTGAATTATTTGATTAGCATTAGTTTTGTTCTTGTATCTCTTACAGTTATCAGTGATGTGCGTCTACGCGTAAACAACGATAGTCTACATTCTACACGTAGACTATTTTATACACGTAGATTACGTAATCTATGTAAACAACATGGCGAAAGGTGATAACTTTAGCATAGGGCGCCGTTTAATTAAAAGAAAATTATATTGCGTATCAGTTGCTCATGTGTGAGGAGAACTTTTCATACTCTTTCTTCCAAATTCGAACAATTTCTCACCTAGGAAGAAACCAAATATAGGAAATATTCTAGTGTTTTATGGGGAAGAGACTAATGTTGCCTCATGACTGCCATCTGTTATTTTTTTGCATACTATTTATCTTCTTCCATAGTTGATAATAGAAGAGAAGAGACATTTTGTTGTAAATAGGATTATTTTCAGTTCGTTAGAAACCAATATAGTTGAAAATGTCCCTCTCTTCTCATGAAACCGTTAAAAATTAATTTTAATGCACTTTAGATTGTCTACGTAGTCTATGTAAACTACAACCCAATGTAATCTACGCGTATATTACGTGTAGACAACACAAGTAGACGTAAACTTATAGTCTACGGCACATCACTGACGTTATTAACAATATTTCTATAGGAAATCGGACTTCAAGATTTTGACCAGAATATTAGGGCCTTGTTATTCTTGTGGCATAGTGTGTAAAGTATGCACTGGTGCAGACTCTTAGCGATGGGTTGGTTAGGGGGAGGGGGGGGCTGAAGCCTAGGGCGACATTCAAAGCTATTTTCCTTAATAATGAAAGACAATAAAATCAGAATATGTGAAATTTACACTTGACAGAGCTAAGGGGAGAAGGAAAACATACAAGATGTTACTCAACCCTTGTTCCCATTGAAGATTTCTAAGTGATGAGGTAACCCCAAGCATATATACTTCCTTTGAAGGGGTCAACACGTGAAAATAAGTGTCACCATTCAGCTCGGTATATTACAAAGAATCGCACACAAACCACTCAAGCTTTAATAATGACATTAATTGCACTGCTGAAATTTCTGTTTCCCAAAGCAGTAGTAATAGTACGTTTTTAAAAATGTTATTCTGATACTAAGACATAACTGAAATATTGTGAACGAAAATGAATGTTTGTTTAATAATTGTTGAGATATTAAGATTTTTAAATGTTTGTTACTTCAAATAATGTGCAATCTGTCACAGCGTAGTTAGATTGGTACAGTTTTGTTTGGAACTTGTATATATGTTTATAAATACGTCATAATCTGCTCGCATTGACGTCACGTTTCTATCTCAGCAGAGGAAGTGAACCCGCCTGAATGTTTTCTCCTGACGATAGACTGAGTTGAAAAACAGGCGAAGGTGAGAAATCAACAGAAACGTGATAACGGTTAATGGAATGCCCGAATAGTGTAATTGGTAATTAATTTCGGTTCATTCTAGCTATACTCGGAAACAATAATTAAGTACAGAAACTTTCGTGTATTTACGTTTGTCTTGCGCAACGTTAATTCTATATGCTAATGTGTTTAGTGATTGTGATGTGATTTAATATGCTATATTATTGTTCTTTACGTCTCTTCAGGCAGAAACGTAAGGAAATCTGTACCTTGCTTGTAAGCCACATACGATAGGAAATATAAGTGATTATGAGAGATAAGTGATTATAAAACTGCATTTAACTTTGAAAACAATGTTGTGTTTCTTTTCTACCCAGCAAGCCCTGATGAGTGATAAGGAGTCTCATGTTCCCGACACAAGGAGCAGCGGACTAACTTCGTGACGACTGGTGTCCAACCGGGGAACGTTGCAAATACGTATGCTTAACTTCTTTCCAATCAGAAATTCAAGCAAGAATCTTTAAATACGTAAATATAAGCTATATTAAGTTCTTACTTTCTCTTTGTTTCCTCTCTTCAAAATTTGTAAAAACAGGTATTTGTGGGTATTTATGCGATATATCTTTTTTTTTCATAATGGTTCCCTTATTTGAGACAAATACGTCACGTAAGTCTCAACGAAAACGGTCTCTATTCTTAAAATACAAGTAACTAAAATGCTATATTTTTTCACTATCCATGTTGTGTAATTATATTAGCCAACCATGCGAGAAATATTGGTCTATGGATGGAAATCCCTTGAGGATCTGAAACATCCACCTTACAGTCCGGACTTGGCGCCATTTCAATTTCATTTGTTGGGACCTTTGAAAGAGAATATGAAGGATGAGAAGTTTGCAGATGACAACGCGATACTGTAGGCGGTGCAAAGTTGGTCCATGACCATACCAAAAGCTTTTTTTTATTATTATTATAGTCAAGTGGAGGAAGTTAGTTACGAAACAGGGCAACAGGAGGCAGAACAACAATAAGAAACAATTGCTAGGGAGTTTCTCAATCTTGGTGACCCCTAGCTACCCACATATTGAATACCCAAGAATTAAATGTCATAGTCTTCATTGAAACTTTGTAGGCAAGGTGTATGAGAATTTACAACGTGACTTTACTAGAGATGCCTTCATATTGTGAAATTGAGAACAATAAAACATTTGGAATCTACTATTCTTTTTTTTTTAAAAAAAAATCAATCTACTTTAAAATCACGATTGTTCCACAAGCAAGAGCACAATGCTTGAAGGTGGGTGGGGACAGCAGGAGAGCGAACCCAACGTATAATCTAGCTGAATCCATATTTAATAGAAAAAGTATTAGCAACGCCTCTTTTAACAAGAATGTTATATACAACCTCTCCTTATGGAGGTTGCTAAGAAACTAATTTTCCGTGGCATTTTCATTTCAAGAAGATTGTTCCTGTTCTATTCTTTCTCGAAAATAATATTCCTACGGTAGCGGAAATATGGGTAAAGATTGAAGCACTAGAATAAAAAGAAATTCATAGAGGTGAATCCGTCACCGGTTATGCGATGCCATCTGTTGGTCCTTATTTTAAGAATAATATTATTAGCAAATACAGTAAATTTTCACATATGCTTTCACGTACATTGAATTATGTTTGAGAAACTTCAATCGGAAAATGTCTATCACGCCAACAGCGGCAGAGGCGTAAGAATGGGAGAACAAATAATAGTAACAAATGTACAAAGAATGATAAAGTTACTTCTATTGCGAAAAAGTAACTCCGTTAGAGTTACTTGCTTTTTAAAGAACTAGGTATAGTAAGAATTCCATAAGAACTGTTACTTGTAACTGCGTTACTAGTTTGTCTTTATCTCTTCCTCCTCTTTCTTGTTCTCCATTCCTCTTCTGTCTTTTTCTATTCGTACTTCCTATTCTCTCTTTCTTCTTTGTCTTTTCTATTTTCCTTTTATGTCGATCTCTCTTCCTTTCTTCACTGTCTTTCTTTTCTATTTTTGTCTTCCTTTCTTGCATCTTTGTCTTTTATCTCTTGTCTCGTTATGTCTTTCTATTTTCCTCTTTTTTCTATCCTTCATCCTTCTTCGTCTTTTCTTTATCTCTTCATTGTATCTCTTATTTTTGCCTTTCTCTCTTGCTTCTTTGTCCTTTTCTCCCTTCCTTCTCAGTTTACCTTCTTTGTATTTTATCTTTTCTTTCGTTGTTTCTTTCTATTTTTCTCTTCTGCCTATCTCTCTCCCTTCTTCGTCTTTTCTTTATCTCTTCACTGTATCTCTTATCTTTGTCTTTCTCTCTTGCTTCTTTGTCCTTTTCTCCCTTCCTTCTCAGTTTACCTACTTTGTATTTTATCTTTTCTTTCGTTGTTTCTTTCTATTTTTCTCTTCTGCCTATCTCTCTCCCTTCTTCGTCTTTTCTTTATCTCTTCACTGTATCTCTTATCTTTGTCTTTCTCTCTTGCTTCTTTGTCCTTTTCTCCCTTCCTTCTCAGTTTACCTTCTTTGTATTTTATCTTTTCTTTCGTTGTTTCTTTCTATTTTTCTCTTCTGCCTATCTCTCTCCCTTCTTCGTCTTTTCTTTATCTCTTCACTGTATCTCTTATCTTTGTCTTTCTCTCTTGCTTCTTTGTCCTTTTCTCCCTTCCTTCTCAGTTTACCTTCTTTGTATTTTATCTTTTCTTTCGTTGTTTCTTTCTATTTTTCTCTTCTGCCTATCTCTCTCCCTTCTTCGTCTTTTCTTTATCTCTTCATTGTATCTCTTATCTTTGCCTTTTTCTCTTGCTTCTTTGTCCTTTTGTCCCTTCCTTCTCAATTTACCTTCTTTGTATTTTATCTCTTCTTTCGTTGTTTCTTTCTATTTTTCTCTTCTGTCTATCTCTCTCCCTTCTTCGTCTTTTCATTATCTCTTCACTGTATCTCTTATCTTTGTCTTTCTCTCTTGCTTCTTTGTCCTTTTCTCCCTTCCTTCTCAGTTTACCTTCTTTGTATTTTATCTTTTCTTTCGTTGTTTCTTTCTATTTTTCTCTTCTGCCTATCTCTCTCCCTTCTTCGTCTTTTCTTTATCTCTTCACTGTATCTCTTATCTTTGTCTTTCTCTCTTGCTTCTTTGTCCTTTTCTCCCTTCCTTCTCAGTTTACCTTCTTTGTATTTTATCTCTTCTTTCGTTGTTTCTTTCTATTTTTCTCTTTTGTCTATCTCTCTCCCTTCTTCGTCTTTTCTTTATCTCTTCATTGTATCGCTTATCTTTGCCTTTCTCTCTTGCTTCTTTGTCCTTTTCTCCCTTCCTTCTCAGTTTACCTTCTTTGTATTTTATCTTTTCTTTCGTTGTTTCTTTCTATTTTTCTCTTCTGCCTATCTCTCTCCCTTCTTCGTCTTTTCTTTATCTCTTCACTGTATCTCTTATCTTTGTCTTTCTCTCTTGCTTCTTTGTCCTTTTCTCCCTTCCTTCTCAGTTTACCTACTTTGTATTTTATCTTTTCTTTCGTTGTTTCTTTCTATTTTTCTCTTCTGCCTATCTCTCTCCCTTCTTCGTCTTTTCTTTATCTCTTCACTGTATCTCTTATTTTTCTCTCTCTCTCTTGCTTCTTTGTCCTTTTCTCCCTTCCTTCTCAGTTTACCTTCTTTGTATTTTATCTTTTCTTTCGTTGTTTCTTTCTATTTTTCTCTTCTGCCTATCTCTCTCCCTTCTTCGTCTTTTCTTTATCTCTTCACTGTATCTCTTATCTTTGTCTTTCTCTCTTGCTTCTTTGTCCTTTTCTCCCTTCCTTCTCAGTTTACCTTCTTTGTATTTTATCTTTTCTTTCGTTGTTTCTTTCTATTTTTCTCTTCTGCCTATCTCTCTCCCTTCTTCGTCTTTTCTTTATCTCTTCATTGTATCTCTTATCTTTGTCTTTCTCTCTTGCTTCTTTGTCCTTTTCTCCCTTCCTTCTCAGTTTACCTTCTTTGTATTTTATCTTTTCTTTCGTTGTTTCTTTCTATTTTTCTCTTCTGCCTATCTCTCTCCCTTCTTCGTCTTTTCTTTATCTCTTCACTGTATCTCTTATCTTTGTCTTTCTCTCTTGCTTCTTTGTCCTTTTCTCCCTTCCTTCTCAGTTTACCTACTTTGTATTTTATCTTTTCTTTCGTTGTTTCTTTCTATTTTTCTCTTCTGCCTATCTCTCTCCCTTCTTCGTCTTTTCTTTATCTCTTCACTGTATCTCTTATCTTTGTCTTTCTCTCTTGCTTCTTTGTCCTTTTCTCCCTTCCTTCTCAGTTTACCTTCTTTGTATTTTATCTTTTCTTTCGTTGTTTCTTTCTATTTTTCTCTTCTGCCTATCTCTCTCTCCCTTCTTCGTCTTTTCTTTATCTCTTCACTGTATCTCTTATCTTTGTCTTTCTCTCTTGCTTCTTTGTCCTTTTCTCCCTTCCTTCTCAGTTTACTTTCTTTGTATTTTATCTTTTCTTTCGTTGTTTCTTTCTATTTTCTCTTCTGCCTATCTCTCTCCCTTCTTCGTCTTTTCTTTATCTCTTCACTGTATCTCTTATCTTTGTCTTTCTCTCTTGCTTCTTTGTCCTTTTCTCCCTTCCTTCTCAGTTTACCTTCTTTGTATTTTATCTTTTCTTTCGTTGTTTCTTTCTATTTTTCTCTTCTGCCTATCTCTCTCCCTTCTTCGTCTTTTCTTTATCTCTTCACTGTATCTCTTATCTTTGTCTTTCTCTCTTGCTTCTTTGTCCTTTTCTCCCTTCCTTCTCAGTTTACCTTCTTTGTATTTTATCTTTTCTTTCGTTGTTTCTTTCTATTTTTCTCTTCTGCCTATCTCTCTCCCTTCTTCGTCTTTTCTTTATCTCTTCACTGTATCTCTTATCTTTGTCTTTCTCTCTTGCTTCTTTGTCCTTTTCTCCCTTCCTTCTCAGTTTACCTACTTTGTATTTTATCTTTTCTTTCGTTGTTTCTTTCTATTTTTCTCTTCTGCCTATCTCTCTCCCTTCTTCGTCTTTTCTTTATCTCTTCACTGTATCTCTTATCTTTGTCTTTCTCTCTTGCTTCTTTGTCCTTTTCTCCCTTCCTTCTCAGTTTACCTTCTTTGTATTTTATCTTTTCTTTCGTTGTTTCTTTCTATTTTTCTCTTCTGCCTATCTCTCTCCCTTCTTCGTCTTTTCTTTATCTCTTCACTGTATCTCTTATCTTTGTCTTTCTCTCTTGCTTCTTTGTCCTTTTCTCCCTTCCTTCTCAGTTTACCTTCTTTGTATTTTATCTTTTCTTTCGTTGTTTCTTTCTATTTTTCTCTTCTGCCTATCTCTCTCCCTTCTTCGTCTTTTCTTTATCTCTTCATTGTATCTCTTATCTTTGCCTTTTTCTCTTGCTTCTTTGTCCTTTTGTCCCTTCCTTCTCAATTTACCTTCTTTGTATTTTATCTCTTCTTTCGTTGTTTCTTTCTATTTTTCTCTTCTGTCTATCTCTCTCCCTTCTTCGTCTTTTCATTATCTCTTCACTGTATCTCTTATCTTTGTCTTTCTCTCTTGCTTCTTTGTCCTTTTCTCCCTTCCTTCTCAGTTTACCTTCTTTGTATTTTATCTTTTCTTTCGTTGTTTCTTTCTATTTTTCTCTTCTGCCTATCTCTCTCCCTTCTTCGTCTTTTCTTTATCTCTTCACTGTATCTCTTATCTTTGTCTTTCTCTCTTGCTTCTTTGTCCTTTTCTCCCTTCCTTCTCAGTTTACCTTCTTTGTATTTTATCTCTTCTTTCGTTGTTTCTTTCTATTTTTCTCTTTTGTCTATCTCTCTCCCTTCTTCGTCTTTTCTTTATCTCTTCATTGTATCGCTTATCTTTGCCTTTCTCTCTTGCTTCTTTGTCCTTTTCTCCCTTCCTTCTCAGTTTACCTTCTTTGTATTTTATCTTTTCTTTCGTTGTTTCTTTCTATTTTTCTCTTCTGCCTATCTCTCTCCCTTCTTCGTCTTTTCTTTATCTCTTCACTGTATCTCTTATCTTTGTCTTTCTCTCTTGCTTCTTTGTCCTTTTCTCCCTTCCTTCTCAGTTTACCTACTTTGTATTTTATCTTTTCTTTCGTTGTTTCTTTCTATTTTTCTCTTCTGCCTATCTCTCTCCCTTCTTCGTCTTTTCTTTATCTCTTCACTGTATCTCTTATTTTTCTCTCTCTCTCTTGCTTCTTTGTCCTTTTCTCCCTTCCTTCTCAGTTTACCTTCTTTGTATTTTATCTTTTCTTTCGTTGTTTCTTTCTATTTTTCTCTTCTGCCTATCTCTCTCCCTTCTTCGTCTTTTCTTTATCTCTTCACTGTATCTCTTATCTTTGTCTTTCTCTCTTGCTTCTTTGTCCTTTTCTCCCTTCCTTCTCAGTTTACCTTCTTTGTATTTTATCTTTTCTTTCGTTGTTTCTTTCTATTTTTCTCTTCTGCCTATCTCTCTCCCTTCTTCGTCTTTTCTTTATCTCTTCATTGTATCTCTTATCTTTGTCTTTCTCTCTTGCTTCTTTGTCCTTTTCTCCCTTCCTTCTCAGTTTACCTTCTTTGTATTTTATCTTTTCTTTCGTTGTTTCTTTCTATTTTTCTCTTCTGCCTATCTCTCTCCCTTCTTCGTCTTTTCTTTATCTCTTCACTGTATCTCTTATCTTTGTCTTTCTCTCTTGCTTCTTTGTCCTTTTCTCCCTTCCTTCTCAGTTTACCTACTTTGTATTTTATCTTTTCTTTCGTTGTTTCTTTCTATTTTTCTCTTCTGCATATCTCTCTCCCTTCTTCGTCTTTTCTTTATCTCTTCACTGTATCTCTTATCTTTGTCTTTCTCTCTTGCTTCTTTGTCCTTTTCTCCCTTCCTTCTCAGTTTACCTTCTTTGTATTTTATCTTTTCTTTCGTTGTTTCTTTCTATTTTTCTCTTCTGCCTATCTCTCTCTCCCTTCTTCGTCTTTTCTTTATCTCTTCACTGTATCTCTTATCTTTGTCTTTCTCTCTTGCTTCTTTGTCCTTTTCTCCCTTCCTTCTCAGTTTACCTTCTTTGTATTTTATCTTTTCTTTCGTTGTTTCTTTCTATTTTTCTCTTCTGCCTATCTCTCTCCCTTCTTCGTCTTTTCTTTATCTCTTCACTGTATCTCTTATCTTTGTCTTTCTCTCTTGCTTCTTTGTCCTTTTCTCCCTTCCTTCTCAGTTTACCTTCTTTGTATTTTATCTTTTCTTTCGTTGTTTCTTTCTATTTTTCTCTTCTGCCTATCTCTCTCCCTTCTTCGTCTTTTCTTTATCTCTTCACTGTATCTCTTATCTTTGTCTTTCTCTCTTGCTTCTTTGTCCTTTTCTCCCTTCCTTCTCAGTTTACCTTCTTTGTATTTTATCTCTTCTTTCGTTGTTTCTTTCTATTTTTCTCTTCTGTCTATCTCTCTCCCTTCTTCGTCTTTTCTTTATCTCTTCACTGTATCTCTTATCTTTGTCTTTCTCTCTTGCTTCTTTATCCTTTTCAACCTTCCTTCTCAATTTACCATCTTTGTCTTTTATCCCTTCTTTCGTTGTCTCTTTCTATTATCCTTCTCTATTTCTCCTTCCTTTTCTCATAATCTTTCGAGTTCTACCTATCTCATTTTTTCTCCATCTCTTAAAATGTCTCCTGCTTACGAAGACTCATAAAAAGACGTCACTATTAATCCTTTAAGAACACAACTTCTCGAGTTTCACTGCCTCCTCACTTTTTCGTAGCTTTTCTTTTGGCGACCACGTCCCAAAAGACATAATCTGCACTTCCCATATGATGTAGAGGGGTACGGCTAACATAATCCCTCACCAAGCTGCTGGACCACGCTCCCTTCTGAAAGTTCTCCAGTCCCGAGACCTGCTCCCTTTACGGTGGTTAATTCAAGATCAACACTTCCACCCAGTTATCCTAATATCCCGGCCTTCTCCCTTTTTATCTTCCCCCTCCCTCTCAGCTATCCCTTTCTGCTCAGAAACCGAATTCCAGTTATCGGTTCCTAAGCTAATTAAGCCAAACTAATAAATCTCATCTCATTCCGCAGTTTGGATTTCATCTTGCTCTGATGTCCCTCTATCTATCTGTCGGTGGGTATTTCCAATGGAGGGTGATGCCACATGCGAGTCCCGAGTTGGGAGAAAGTCGATATTGGCTGAACGGGAAAGGAGATCACGACTGCCATTGGAGCTGAGTCAGAAGTGTGTTATCTGGAAATGAATTTTGCTTTTTCTTGGCCCGGGGAAGCAACTATCGTAAATTCCGACATGATTTGTATCGTCCGCCTACTGTGAAGCTTGTGCAAAGAAACCTGATATTAAGGTGCGCCACAAAAAGTGCAAGGGTAAATGGGTCAATATCCTGAAACGGGTTATATTGAACTATAGGGTGTGTCATAACTAGATTGGCACATGCACCCACAAGAAAAGGAGTTCCAACAATGCGCAAGACTCGCAGCATACCCACAGTCACTTCAATAATACATTAATAAATGACATTAAGAAATCATTTTTACATCATAGGCTTAATCTCAGCTCTGAAGTCAGTATCAGAAGCACCAGGTCGTCCTTCCATAGATTCATAGAAATCCTCAAATGTAACCAAGTCAGTAGTCGCAGCGGTAATCAGTATTTGCACAAGTATTGTTCTTAAATGCAATATCGTATGGTTTAACTGTAACCCTATTAAGATATTTAAATTAAAATCACATTTTAATCGTATTGTGAAGAGTGTAGTAAAATTACAATTACAAACGCACTACAATTCCATGTTTACTATTTTTGTTTCGATTTTATAAATTGAGTTACAAGCGGGTTACCCGAGCTGTGTTCGGGGTTGTAATGTGTAACGTTAAGCGGGTTGCCCGAGCTAGGTTCGGGCAGGAAAGTTTATTCCAACTTCAGATCGGGTAACGCGAATTGTTCTTGGGTATTGTTCTGTACACTATGCGGAATCCGATGCGCAGTTGTTTTTGAGATAGAGAGAGAGAGAGAGAGAGAGAGAGAGAGAGAGAGAGAGAGAGAGTGAGTGTGTGTGTATCTTTAACGTAAATGGGAATTGAAACTACTGCACACATAATTTAAAGTAAACTTTCTCACTACATTGTCAAGGAGAGAGAGAGAGAAAAAGAGAGAGAGATAGAGAGAGAGAGACAAAGAGACAGAGAGAGAGAGAGAGAGAGAGAGAGAGAGAGTGTGTGTAACTTAAACCTAAATGGGAATTGAAACTACTGCACACATAATTTAAACAAAATCGTATGTTGAATCTTAGACCCCAGTTCAGCGAGCCCCCAGTCCGCCCCTGTCCCAGATGGCATATGGCTCTGGACAACATTATAACATTACATGTCTTGTAAACGAGAGAAAGGTGAATGAACACACAAACATTCAAGCAAACTGTACAAAACTGTACAAAACGAAATGTATCTATGTATGTACTACTGTATATCCATTTAAATAAAATAATTCCCCGCTACGGGAACATTGACTGGATCTGAAATGCACAAAAAGCCGCCAAATTCAAATGCCCGAGCACAACTCGGGCTTCCCGCTTAAGGGGTTTTAAATGTCGATTACATCATAGACAACCATATTACGAAGGATCATTAATAGATTCAGTGTTCACATTGCGTCATAATCTCCCACCGGTGACGTCACATTTGATTGATTTTGTTTATTTTACTAGGCTTTACTGTCACTTTTGGCTAATGGCGAAGATGAGAATGAGTGGTGATATGACAAAACGATACTCATAAATTACACCAATGCCCAGGCCGGGTGACATTATATTTAAAACACGATAGATCAAGAGGATGGACCTACCTGTATATGTCAACCTAACGATGTTGTCAGCATTCTGGCGATCTACAGGTCAACGAGTCAACAGGTGTCGTCGGGGGAAATGTATAAAATCGAGGCGTGTGAACCAGGCCTTAGCGCGGACCGCAGAGAGAGCAATCATAACCGCGTTGGTTCAAAATGGAGGACAGAATTTCACTTATAAAGAAAGAGAACAGCGTTTAACGTACAGTTACGGCAAACAAGCACGGAAATATCGACACTTAACGAAATTCACGGACTGTACAAACATGAAATAACGTTTCTGTTGAAAATAGCAAAGGTTTGACGATCTGTAAGCAAACACAACGACCGGAAACCGATATGGTACTTCATTTCCTGCTTACTTTCCTCACTTTCCATGCTTTTTCGGTGGGTCTCCTTTGAATGGGAGCATGTACCAGAATCGTAGTAATGCATTTTCCATGCCATGAACCCATTGAGGAATGGCTACAAGCTCTTAGAATCCACTGAAGTTGCAAGAGCTCAAAGGTTCCGTTGTGCAGAGGGGCCCACGACCCATCAGCCGGTCATTGGATACGCTGATTGCCATTTCGATTTGACCGGGTGGACACGGCAGCGAGATTTCCTAAGTGGACCGCTTGCGGGAATCTCCCTCTCTTTCCCCCTTTTTTTCTGGCTTGGTTAATGGTGCGATTCCCCCCTTCCACCAATCCGAATTTCGAGTGGGGGATTTTTCTTCCGCCTCTGATTGAAGGACCCGGCGGGAGTGCTGCCATCTCTACGACCTTCCAAACAACTTATCCGCGAGGGTCATTGTGAACATGTGACGTATTAGGTATGCGCCGATTCCCCCCAGAGAGCATACCCTGTTATACCCTTCCGATTGCTTTCGTTTGGCGATTTCGTGTTCCGATCGTGGAGGTCTGCTCTTAACCGCACCGACATTATTATGACTGGGTTGCTAGAAAAGTAAGTTTCCTCTGCAGCGTATAAATCGATG
Source organism: Lepisma saccharinum (assembly GCF_977018435.1). NCBI lineage: Eukaryota > Metazoa > Arthropoda > Insecta > Zygentoma > Lepismatidae > Lepisma > Lepisma saccharinum. Next base: position 51,524,094 of record NC_139255.1, read on the forward strand.
TCACGTTATGCATGCGCAATGTACCTGCTCAATAACTCAAAACCTTAAAAAAATGAACTGTTGAGTACAGTCTGCGATACATGCAGCACGAATTGTTCTCCAACTGGACAGACTATTCAGGACTGATACCACAGTTCATAGTTGGTTAAAGAATCCTAATAATTGTACTAGAGTTGTCAACACTGCTTTACGCAAAAATCAAACAACTTATAACTAGGTGTATACATATCAAAGAGATATGTCAAGTATGCAGTTTGAATGGAAGCAAAACCTTGGGTTTGAACCTATGGGACCATTGATGACTCGTGCCGTCTTGCTCTAACCACTCCTCCAAAGAAGCCGGCATCTGTGACCTTATGGTTATGCCAGAATGGGTGATGAAACACGCTTAGAAGTTCAGATGTTACATTACTCTCCTCAGCAGAACATGTTCTCCGACAAGCCCAGGCACACGACAATCCGCTTAGCGAGAATTAGAAAGAGAGATATCTTACCGTTCTCCTTCTTCTCCCAAAATACGAGGGTGATTCAAATAAAAATCTTAATTATTTATTATGCGGCAAATGGGGAAATACAGACAAATTATAAAATACATAATTTTTCGACCTAGTACCCATGACGTACAATGCACGTATTCCAGCGCTTCGGAAATGCATGGATACCTCGTGAGAAGAATTATTTTGACTTCGACACTCGTACACCGCGGTTTTCACCTCTTCATCGTTTCGGAAATGATTGCCTCCCATCGCCTCTTTGAGCCGTCAAAACACATGAAAGTCACTGGGGGCGAGGTCTGGTTAATAAGGTGGATGTGTGACATTTTAATTTCATATCCTGGATTGCCGCAACCGTTAAACGGGCAGTATGCGGTGGTGCATTATCATGCAGTAACAATACACCCGAAGTCAGAAGTCCTCGTCGTTTACTCCTGATTGCAGGGCGAAGGTGATTTTTGGAGCAGATCTGCATAAGAAGTACTGGTCACTGTTACTCCGTTTTCCATGTGATGTTCAAAATTTCCCCGTTTGTACCCCATCCGTGCTATATTGTGTGCTGAACCAACACTAAAATCCAAAATGGCGACTATTTACTTCACAGTAATACGCCTGTTTTTCTTCACAAGCTCTTCCACTTTCGTCCGTCACTACGAGGTGTGCCTGGCCCGGTCGCGAGGCGTCCTTCGCAGAAATTACGCCGTTTCTAAACTTTCTACGCCACTCGTACACTGCTGCAGGGACACACACGAATCATCGTACTGCGTTTTCATCCTGCGATGTATTTCAAGTGACTGAATACCTTCACTACTTCAGTGTTACAGCATCATGTTGCCACCTGTTGGCCATTCTTTCAACAACAAGGACTTACAAATCAATCGTACAACGTTTCTGAATTTTATTGCACTTTTAAGGTTTTCGAAATACCCTCGTAGATAACACTTAGTACGAACGATACAATCGATCTTTAGGTTACCTATCTCTGTATTTATTAATGAAAGTACATCAACTGACAGTGAGAATTAATGGAAAAAACAAAAAGGGACTCTCCCCCTTATTTCTACAAAGTTTTCGCCTATATATCTGGTAGGATTCAAACATGTGGTACTTCTGAAGCATACATTTTTAGAAAGTTGTAAAATTTCTCTTAATATTAAGGCTTGGCAATATAACCTGAATGGCCCTCCACCTAGTGACAAACTTGGGAACTTCTTGGATCCTTCTCGTTAAACTTTTGCAGAAAACAACCTCCTGCTTTAATTTCAGGTCTGGATTGATTAAGCTTGCTCTGGTACGGCTCAGCGACCTATGAGTGCAGGGGAGACCACTTGAAGATAGCTTCGCAGAAGTCGCTTCTGCAGTAAAGTGTCGTCAACTTTACGAGTGTTTGGAGAGAGAGGAATGGAAGAGACTAAAGAGGAGGATGGAGAAAGAGAAGCAAAGAATGAAGGATAGAAACAGGCAGAGAAGGAAGGCAAGAGACAAAAGACAGGCAAATTAAAAAAATGGAACTACCAAGGATACAGGGAAATAAAGAACGAAAGATAGAAACAGGGAGAGAAGGAAGGCAAGAGACAAAAGACAGGGAAGGAAAGAAAGGGACAACCAGTGATAGTGAGAATGATGCTTGAAGAGGAGAAAGCGATAGACTGGAAGAGAGTGAACTACAGAGAAGATGACAGGTATAGAATAGAGAAGTGAGAGCTAAAAAAGAACAAATAGTGAGAGAGAGGAGTGAACGACATAGCATGGCAAAGAGAAGGAGAAGCATATGGAGGGAACGAGACAAAATGTAAAAATAGAAGAAAATACAAAGAGAAGAGAAATGGAGATTAAGAGTCAACAAAGGAAGAAATGTGAATATACAAAACGGAAGAGGGTGATAAAGGAGAACAAATAATGAGAAACACATTGTACGACATAGAACGACAAATAGGAAGAAAAGGATTTGCAGAAGTAGAGAGTAAGTGATAATGAAACAATAAATGAAGGAACAAGACAGAAAATGAAGAGAGGAAAATACAAAGAGATGAGAGAAGGAAAGAGATTAAGAACAAAGAGAGGAATAATTATAAAGATAAAATAGGGAATGAAGAGATAAAGACGAACAAATAGGAAGAGAGAGACTGAACTACTTAGAATGACAAATGTAAAAGTAGAGAGTAAGGAGAAGAAATGAAGAAACGAAACAGGAAATGAAGAAAATGGAAAATACAAAAAAGAGAGAAGGAAAGTGTTTAAGAGAAAACAGAGATAGAAATATAAAAATAGAATAGAGAAGAGGTGATAAAGAAGAACACACAGGGCGAGAAAGAGAAAAAGTAGAGAGTAGCGAGAAAGAAGAGAAACAATGGAGACAGAAAATGAAGAAAGAGGAAAATTGACAAGACACAAGGAAAGAGATTAAGAATAAAGAGAGGAAGCATTAATGCTGGGAATAGAGGATGCTACAGGAAACAAGTCCAGGGTTCTTTGGCGAGATGTAAAACCAGAAAATCTCCTTACCGACGATCGTATTATGGTGAGTAATATGATACAGATGTCAGCTCTCTAATTCAGAGAATAATAATACTAATAATATGTAGAGAACACCTATACGGAATGACTAGTGAGAAGACGTTCTCCTTTAATAGAAGATTACTGTGCTTTTTTGTCCTTCTTTGTGAACACAGTGTTCTTTACACAAGACAAACAATATTGATTTCTGAACAAAGTTCTTTGTGCTGCCCTCTGAGAATTACATCAGAAGTAAAGACGGCAGAAGAGGAACTCTTATTTACCATAACGAGCGAATGGAAAATCATCTTAGGTTGAGAAAAGTCTGAAAACCTCAAAAACGAACCTCTGCTTCGCTATCGATAACTTTGCAGATCACAGCAGAGGTAAATTCTGAACCTCTAGGTGCAAGGAACTTTTCGATAAAACTTAATATTATTATTTTTCCTATGAAATATCTCCTAAGCTGCTTAGAACTGGAGCTTTTGCAGAGAATATACTTGGTTCGAGACTCTTTCGTGTCTTTTTCAAGAAATAGTCGTGAGTGATTACCAGGAGAAAAGTAAACAAATTAAAAATATCTTCCTCTCTCTCTCTAGCATTCTTAAACCTGAAGGTTTATGACTGCAACATCCTGTGGCAAGATCAATCCAAACTTTTCCATCCTTACCGACTTACTTTCGGTACATCCATGGCCTCGTGTTGATGTTTCTTGATATACCTTTTTTACAATGCAGTTGTAACCTCTGAATATCTTCCTCTGAATTGGGAATTGTATATTTACGAGGGTTGGATAAAAAGTAATGGCAATATTGCAGTCACGTGACCTCCGTAGGTCAGATTAGGTATGTTTGGTAGCTGTTTGTGGACTGTGGAACACGCGAGTGAATATTGTATGCAGAGGGGGCTGATGGGGACCCAGCCCCCTCTGAAATTTTGAGAATATCTACATTTCATTTAAGCCCCCTTAAAATGGCCCCCGTTTGCAATTTTTGAAAGACGAAAAACCTAAATACACGAAATATCTTATAGTGTATTCCACCCCTGTAGAAAGCAGCTACTGTCTGGCTGCCTTAGTCGAGACCGTGAACGGAAGTGCGCATGCGCCAACCAGACGTGTTCAGTGGCTAAATAGGGGTGACGGCACTTTGGGCAGGAAGCGGGTTTCTTGAAAATCGTCTGCTATGGAAACAACAATGACGTTTCAGCGCAGTAATATCGCCGCCAAAATACATAGAATTATGTAAGGGTTCAGAACGAAATTAAAGCCATCCATATACTATATCAGCAAACAGAACATATCAGGACAGTATTCATCACGTCACATTAGTAGATAAACTTGTTTGTAAACCAGTAGCTTTGTTCTAGCTCATTCAATTAAATTGATATCCTTAGTAAATATTATAATTAGCACAAATGTATACAGCATTAGTCAGGATAGTATTCACTAATAATATTGTTATAGTATATCTAATATATAAGAATGGATGTATGTGTGTGTGTGTATGTGTGTTTGTTCCGGCATAACACTCAAACGCCTGGAGCGATTTCAACAAAATTTGGTACACGTATCACTTGCAATCTCGAAAGAAATACTGTGGAGGTAAGACACCCCTGGCACCCCTAGAGGTTGGGGTAGGAGGGGTGGCATGTAAAAATAATCGAAAACGCAATATTAGTGTGGAATCCATAGTTTTCTGGGTCGCTAAGATGAATAGTGGCACTCTGAATGCCGTTCAACTCCAAGACAGCCCTAGGGGTGGGGGTGGGAAGGGGTGACATGTAAAACGACCGATATTAGTGTGGAATCCATAGTTTTCGGGTTCGCTAAGATGAATAGTGACACTCCAAATGCAGTTTAACTCGAAGACACCCCTGGCACCCCTAGGGGTGGAGTGGGAAGGGGTGGCATGTAAAAATAATCGAAAACGACCAATATTAGTGAAGAATCCATAGTTTTCGGGGTCGCTAAGATGAATAGTGGCACTCTGAATGCCGTTCAACTCCAAGACAGCCCTGGGGGTGGGGGTGGGAAGGGGTGACATGTAAAACGACCAATATTAGTGTGGAATCCATAGTTTTCGGGGTCGCTAAGATGAATAGTGACACTCCCAATGCCGTTCAATTCCAAGTTAATTTTACACTATAGTTGGAATTCATTATTTTCCTGTCGAATAGAAGATTGGGATAAATAAATACCAGGGCAACGCCTGGCCATCATAAATATAAATGTAGTAAGTAAATGATTTGTGACATTTTCTAGTATAACGAGAACGTTTTGTAGAATGTCCAACAAGGGACCAAAACGTCCGAATTTTGTTTATTTCACTTCGAAACGATTTCTTGTGAATTGTAAGAGCCATCTCAAATCACAAACCCAACACAGCAAGCGGTAATAAACAAAAGCGAATACCACACGGTAGTTGGCTAGTGAGCCTCCCTGCTTCCCCACTCGCGTTTGGAATCGTCCTTTCGAGGTAGTTTCGTCTTCCTTGGCCGGACTGTATGTACTTGTATTATCCACCATTGCTAATTCTAGCCCCCCAAAAAAGAAATTCTGCGTACGTCACTGCGCGAGAGAGATATGGGAAAACCTTGCAAATACACAAATAAGGTACAATGTACAGTCACCAGCAATATAAATGAGAAACTTATGGTATATATATATTAAGTATGCCGGAAGTATATCCAAATACTTTTAAATTCGGCATACTCACTAATTTTGGCCTCGTAATCAAGAATCTACAGTTCAAATTTGGCAGTCACGTCTAGAAATTGCAAAAGAAGCTTTTCAATTACCGCTATGCAATAACACGGAAACCATGTTTCTGATAACCTAGTCATTACACAACGTTGCTCAAGTGTCGTGCAATAATTGAGACCCATTGCATGGAGCGTTCATTTGCATGTGAGAAAATGGCGTCTTGCGTAAAGTTGAAAAATATGTTTACCCCACGAACCATTCACGGTAAGGTTAGGTTAGGTTAGGCAAGCATAGTAAAAATTAAGGGTGATCGTAAACATAGTTTTGAAACGCTAATTATTGCAAAAAATAGTTGTTTTCTTCATAAATCAATGGTGTTATTTCGCAATTTCGATACGTGAACGCCAAATCTTAAGTGCAGATTCGTGATTACAAGGTCAAAATTAGTGAGTATGCCGAATTTGAAAGCAATTGAAGATACTTCCGGTTTTCTGTATTTGCTCCAAACTTAGAAACTTAAATACTTGCAATGCGTTTGAAGCTCGACAGTATTTCAGGATCTAGGTGTCCGATTTATATTGCCGGTGACTGTACAGCATAGAAAAGAATAAACGATGCGAGGAACTGTCCGATAAACCCTCTGTGGAAGTGTGCTTCGAATCCAAAAACCTCTATTCCCAGATATTGACATTTGGGAAGTATTTTTTCCAGTTCGTTTCTCGTGCCACGAAGCATGCAACCCTCCCTGCCCACTACCCCTAGAAGAAACTTCGCATTCGGATTCGGAGCGTGTACGTACGTGCAAGGAAGGCTCCCAATATATATGACAAGGGCGTGGGAATCGAACACGCGACGTATCGATGACAGCTCGCGTGAGCGTCCTCTGAAAAAAAAAGGAGAGGTTGAAGAAAGGTACTGCCTGCCCGATTATCATTGCTTTACTGGGAAGATTTCTTTCCGGGCTTGTAGCTGAGAAAAAGAACACTCCTCGCATGCCATTCCCTCCCCCCTCCTCTTTCTTATATTCTTGCTTCATTTTTTTTTTAAAAAAACTACCACGTCTTTGCTTCTGGGAATATCGAAAGATTTTTTTTTTGTCAGGGCAACTTTTATAAGGAAGTTTCCGTGCTTTTCCTTTTTTTTCGACGTCAGGAAATGAGCCTTTAGCCGTTTGATTAATGAGGAAGAAATTCCTTACATGATCTTTTTTTTTTTTTTTGACGAAAGTGTATGGGATGGGAAACTCGACAAATTCCCTATAGAAAGTAGTAGATATGTTATTTTTAGCATGGACAACCAGTCTCCGTGGTGTAGTGGCAGGTGTGTCGCGCTACGAAGCCAGTAAAGCACCAAATCAGGTTCAAAACTTGGGGAAGTCGTTACGTCCAATATCTGCTACTATGAAAATGGATTGTCAGCCGTTTGCTTTATTTTACTTCGCTTTTTGTGCCACTTTTGGCTAATTTTCGAAGATGGGGATTAGTGATGATATGATGCAATTGATGAATAGATACTCACAAACATCCATGGCCAGGCCGGGATTCGAACCCGGGATCCCTGGCGTGCTAACTACTCCGCTACGGTGTCGGCGATGGCTATAATGAGATTGATAATAGGACACTCACAAAATATTACCTATCCAATCACCCTGTGCCTCCCTGTAACAGTGGTAACGTCGTCTCCTTGGAATAAAGCGGTTTCGGGTTCGATACCTGGTGGAGACACATGGTGGTTCGCATTCCACTTTAAACTGTAGGTCCAGTTCCCATTAGCCTTCTGTGCATAAAGTGGACTCAAATCAAAGATCACAAATGCCTAGGCTTGGATTCAAACCTGGCCTCGCGCTAACCACTTCGTCACGGAGGTTGGCCGCCAGCTGAAGATACGAACCTTGTAAGTGAAAAATTATAATTTAAGATCACAAATTATTACATATAAACAGTTAATATAATGAAATTATTCCTCTTTTGATTGCAGGTAAGCTTATGCTGTTTCTATGAAGGATGACATAATAGCCAAAGGTAGGTGGAAATATGTAGAGTGAAGGCGGAAGTAGGAGAATAGAGACTTTCTATTTTGTTTATTATCGTTTGAGCCCACAAAGAGGAAAAGAGGGACAACAAACACTGGAGGTCACAATTACATTACTTGTAATTTTATTTTCGTGATAATATAGTGCGGAATTACTAAGGAGAAAGTATTTAGGTTGTATAAACAACGAAAACATGTGGCTAAAAGTGAAAAGTATTTTCATTCAAAATCCTGTCAAACAAATAACTACTCGCCAGTGACAGCAAGACGTTAGTTGCAGTACCGATGGCTAGAAACCGCAAAGGATAGGCGGTGTGAGCCAATATAAATTCCAATGAACAACACAGCACATTACCAGATTGTCATTTTAAAAATATACGCCCATTATTTCTGAACAATGACTTGTATTGTGAGAACGACCTCTCCACATCATCAGTGATGTGCCGTAGACTATACGTTTACGTCTACATGCGTTGTCTACACGTAATCTACGCGTAGATTACATTGGGTTGTAGTTTACATAGACTACGTAGACAATCTAAAGTGCATTAAAATTAATTTTCAAGGGTTTCATGAAAGGAAAGTGACATTTTCAACTATATTGGTTCCTAACGAAATGAAATTAACCCTATTTACAACAAAATTTCTCGTCTCTTCTATTATCAACTATGGAAGAAGATAAATAGTATGCATAAAACAACAACAGATGGCAGTCGTGAGGCAAGAGTGGTCTTTTTCCCATAAAACACTAGAATATTTACTATATTAGGTTTCTTCCTAGGTGAGAAATTGTTCGAATTTGGAAGAAAGAGTATGAAAAGTTATCCTTGCACATCAGCAACTGATACGCAGTATAATTTCGTTTTAATTCCACGGCGACCTTTGCTAAGTTATCACCTTTTGCCATGTTGTTTACATAGATTACGTAATCTACGTGTATAAAATAGTCTACGTGTAGAATGTAGACTATCGTTGTTTACGCGTAGACGCACATCACTGCACATCATACGTAGTCAGATGTGTATATTTGAAGTTCATGCACACGTACACCATCAATATTACTTCCACCTTCACTATCCAGAACCTGAGCAACTTCGTACAGTTTTTGTTACCCCGTGTTGTTATCAGACTTCGGAATTTGCCGTTAAGCACCTGCAAGCGTGTCCCTCACATTTCAACTACACTAACGCCCTTCACTGTTAAGCATATCGCCCACTGAGACGCGACAACAGAACTTCTGTCGTCTGCTTCTATTGAAATCAAATGGTGTAACGCCCACTACAGGGAACGTTGTCACCAGCAACCTACAAACTTACGATTTCTCCTTATCTTATTCAAAGTGCAGCGTTACGACTCCAAAAACGGTTGCAGGAAGTGACCTTCACCTACATCAAGACACATACCAATCAAAGCAAATCCCAGACTTAGTAGAAGTCTACACAAAACAAGCTCGAACACGTAACCCCATTACGATTACATGAAAATCCAACATGAATAGGATGAATGGTGTGCACATGAAATCCAAAGCACAACTATCTACAAGTGGAACGCGCAAACCGGCAAAAGCAACCTTGGTATCAATCTTTGACAATACATCGTGCAGTGCTTGTGTTCACCTTGAGAATGCTCACGGGTCACGTTTTCGTGAATCACATTTGGCAAGAATACACGCGGTACATACAACTTCCTGTCAATGCGGAGAACCAAGCCAAACAATAACGCATCTGTTTTTTCAATGCCCCTTACGACAAGCCCATCGGGAAACGTTATATAACACCCTACTTCGCCTCGATGTTTCATTTCCGGTGTCAACCCAAGCCTCGAACAACCATCATGTGGGCGCTGTATACCTTCGCACGAAACACATTTCCATGTAAACAAAAGCAACAAGGAAGAACAAAGTGTAACATACCCACCAGGATACCCTCCCATAGTGAAAATCACGAGTGAAAGTGTATAGTGCAAGTGCCATAAGGAACAATGAGGAAGACAACAAGCAGAAGTAGGATCACATAAGCAGTACCGATGGCTAGAAACTGCAAAGGATACGCGGTGTGAGCCAAAATAAAGCAACAACGCTCCCTACACGGAAACGCGCGGAACTAAAGCGGGAATTTCAGTGCCAGAAGTCTGCAAGTTCTCTTAAAGGTTATCGCCCACTGAGACACCGGAAACTCGTCTGTTGCCATGTTTCTCAGCGTCTCGGTGGGCGTCAAGCTTTTATGTGGAAGTTTGCAGATAGGAACTCCCAATTGTTTTCTAAACATCTATCTTTTCGTAAATCTTGAAGTGTTGCGAAGTATTTCGTCTATTTTATGCATTAACTCCAAACTTCAAAGAATTCGGAAACTTTATTTTGTCTTGGTTGTCTAATATATTACATATTATTTTCCTAAACATATGTTTTTCATGTACTAAAGGGAAAATTATATAATGCTGTTGTTATATAATACTCAGCATGTTGGAAAATATGGCGCTGTTGGTATATGTTTTACTGCAATTGTTAACAGTGTCAAATTGGACTGAAAAACTTGAACTCTTAATGTTCATTAAATTTATACACAATTTTTGTCCTCAGCTAATTTAAACGAATACTGATAAAATTCATTATTTGTAATTAATGGACGCGCTCCAAAACTTGCAGTCATAGCTTTAATTCTTGACTAAAATTTCAAAAACTTCTTTGCGGAATTAGTTTGCCATTGTAATATAGTCTTATGTAGAAAACAAAAGATTAGAGGAAATAATATATTTCATTATGATAGATAGACAGATACACATTTCTTTGGCAATCTCCTACGAAACACTCTACATTAAAACTACACTTCTAGTAATATGTAACAACTACGATGACGCTGCCATCTGTTGGACAGACATGGAAACAACACTGTTGTGCCTTAGCACAAACGCATATCTTTTGTGTTCGTCCGTGCTTTTTGTTTGGAGGTGACAATGCGGGCAAGATAAAACAAGAAAAGAAACATTGTTAACGCTAGGAAGGAGAATGGAGTGCGGAAGCACAATCAATAAATAAGATCTGCAAGAGTAACGATGAACAATTTCCTAATTAAAGCCGACGTCGAGTTCAAAGAACAGATAAACCGCTTTGCAGGGATCAATTTTTAATTGATTAAATAGAAAACTTGCAAAGAGGAATTGTTTTGAGTTGCCTATTTATCTATGTTTGCTACATGAAGTTGCTTTAAGTTCTAATTTTTCCTACTCTTCATTCCATATCCTTTATTTTTAGTCATAAGTTCATTTCTACTGTATTTGTACAATTTGTCTTGCTTGTTGGCACTGCTGTTGTGGTTTATTTCTTCTTCTTCTATGGCATTCCAGGTCGTATTCGGTCCATGGCCTCACCAATCTTCCTCTTTCATCCCGTCCTATCCAAGGCTGATCTCCAGTTCCTAGTTCTCAGCAGTTGTACTGCGTCTGCTTCAACCGCTTCCTCCCATCTGTTTCTGAGTATCCTCACTGTCTTTTCCCTCCAAATTTTCCTTGCATCACCTTCTTGGGGATTCGGCTGCCATCCATCCTGATTACATGTCCTGCCCACTCTAACCTCTTAGCTCTTATCTAAGTTGAGATAAGGACACCTTTGTAAAGTTCAAATAATTCGTGGTTGGTTCGTATTCTCCAAATACCTTGTACTTTTATTGGTCCAAATATTTTCCTCAATATTTTCCGTTTAAACAAGTTCACCATTTCAGCTGCGCTTTGTTTAAAGGCCCATGTTTCACTCCTGTATATCATTATGCTGCGAATTAGGGTTTTATACAAAGTAACTTTGTCTCTATGGTTTACTCCATGATATTTAATCAATGGTAGAGGAGAAGGTCTAAATATGGGCGAAGGTTTAAATATGGGTTTTGGAGTTATCAGCGCTCCCGGGTGCTGCAGCTTGGCAGAGGCTATGGGAACTGGTTATCTGTCAAGGACAAAGGTTGCGGTGCCAATTCGCAAGAGAAAGTGGTCGTTAGTCTCGGCCTTGGATGCTGTTATAGAATTGCGACCTCCGAAAACTTTTTGCAGGGATGTTTTAACTCAGCGTTTTCTGAATTCTCATCTGCTTTGTATAGGTTATGATATTAGCGGTACATAAAACAAATGTGAGCTTTCATAATGCCATGATTTGTTTGAGAAATATGTACCACAGACAGCGAAAGTAAATTGAAGAAAAATAGTGTGATGGTCTAAATATGGGCTATGACACGAGGTCTAATGTTGAGATCACAAATATTTGGATGTTTTTCTTAATTTCGATTTTTCCCATTCCGCGTGATTTTCAAAACAACAGAGTATTCATAAATATGAATTTTATAATGTTTTAACGATAAATGACTGTTTTTTTTAAATGTAAATTGCTTTTTGTGATATTGCCACTAGCAGCCCATATTTAGACCACAATTTTGAAATACATCATTTTACCATTTATTTTTTTTAAGAAATGGAGACCTTCTATTCTTTAGCATACTATTACATTTAAGTATATATTTCATAGAAATGCATTTTAAAGGCAGGTGCTTGATATATTATTTTTTTCCTCCGAAAATGACAACATAAAAAGGGGTGCCCTTATTTAGACATTTTCCTCTAGTAATGACGAGTATGCTTTATTGACTCTTTGTATTCTATTTCTTACTGTGCTTTATTTACCGGAAATAAACATATGGTTGTCATAATCTTCTTCATGCATCTTTACGATGCAGTTAGTTTATTATTTCCACTCTTTTCTCTTTTATATACAGTATTATTTGTTATTCACTCGGCAGGGCGTCTGACTGTCACGATGGAGACCTGGGTGTGATTCCTGTGTGGGTAATTTGAGGTGGGAATTCTTCATGCACTGTCACCCAGGCTGCAATAAATGACTACTTGAGACAACTCTGGAGGCAATGGTAGCCGGAGTGTTATGCTGATCACATCATCTCCACAAATGGCCGAGATCGTATGGGGACATAGATTCAGTTTTGTTTTTTCTGTTTCTTCTTGTTAATTTTATTACCCTTGTGCTGTACAGGAAAATTAATTTCTTACGTGAAAGCAAACTGGTCGTCTAAATAGCTATGGATCTGGAAGCGAGTTCCGTACTTGCTATCCTCATAACTGGAGAATTGATTTCGACATTTGTTTCTTTCTACATTAAGCTCTTCCTGCATCTCTATCTCTGTCTGTGATATTTTACCATTTCTCTCTTTTTCTGTCTTTCTTCTCTCCTCTTCTTCTCCATCTATTCTTTGGGATGTCTTTCTCAAGACAACCAAAGGTCAATCTTCTTCTTCATAGTACACCCTGGGTTGGCTGCATTTTGGAGTCTAACGAGGCTGTGGCGTCTGGACTCAAAGTCAGTTTAATCTGTCGGGCTCGTGTTGAGTCGCCCATATGTTTTGTGATTGTCCCTTCTATCTTACCAGCATTCATCCTCATCTTCACAATTAGCCAGGTAAAATAAACTAAATCAATAAATTACTCACTATATTTACCTGTGTCACTTTTACCATCCCTGTCTTCTCCTTATTACTTTATTTATCTTACCATTCTTCCTTTACTTGTACATCTCTACATCATTTCTCTACTTTTCTTCTTTGTCTTATCAATCATCATTCTTCCTGTTCCTCCGTCACTCTCTCTGTCTGTTTTACCATATCTCTCTTTTCTGTCTTTCCACTCTTACTTATATTACCGTTCTTCATCTCCCTGTGCCACTATTACTCTTCTTGTCTTTCACTATCCTTCCTCTCTCTACATCTCTATCTCTACCAATTTCACTTCTTCATTTCTCTCTTATTTTTCTTCTATTGTTTCTTTTACTATTCTTCTCTCCCTGCATCTCTGTCTCTTCCAGTCTCACCTTTTCCATCTCTCTTATCTCTCACCTTATGTTTCTTCCCTCGTTTCTCTTACAATTCTCATCCTCTCTGCATCTGTATATCTACCTGTTTCATGTCGTCCATTTCATTCCCCTTCATCTTTTACTTTTCTCAATTTTCTCTTTCTCTCGTTCACTTCCATAACTTATCTCAATTTCTCTTTATTTCCCTCACACACATAAAATCTTTCTCGTTGTTAATGACCCTTTAACATGACATAAACGTATAAACGATTTCCAAACATTTTTTCGTCAGTTAGAAATTGTTCTATAGGGTAACCTTAACTACTCAATTAACTTGTTTGGTGCTTTTTTTTTAGATTCAAGCTCACACAGGAAAACAGATTAATAAAGAGTACCGAAAGGAAGATCCGAGCGAAACTCCACGGGATGATACACGGTGGGTCTAATAAACCAGTCCGTCCAATACTGGCTTGAGGCCAGGGTTTCTGATCAACGTGAATTAGAGATTACAAAAAAAAAGGGTAGGACAAAATGGACTCGTGCCTCGTGGGTGGGGAGGCAAAAGGGGAAGGGGATGATTGTTCTTTTATGTCCACATCCGCCGGATGAAACGAATATCGCGGGGGGCGTTCGTGCGGAAAGACGATATAAATCGCATCGGCACCTGAACGAGTTTGGCGATTTGGGAATCTAACTGCTCTAATGAGCCTCCGAATGGAAGTTTTGCTGTGCGCTCGCAGGAGATCCTTCCTCGTGATTGGTGTAATCGATACGTCACTGGATTCTGAGTGTGCTTGGGAGTGTGAGAGAGAAAAACACAAATGCTCTCGATCTGTGTGAGTGTGTGTGTGTAAAAGAATGGGAGGGTTTTCGGCTTCCAATCGCAAAATAAACTAATATTTTAGTAACTATTGTTATTGTCGTTAGTTTTAATAGCATTATTGGTGCTGATATCTGAGGCGGAGTGGCTAGCAGAGCGGGCTACGTCGTCAGAGGTTCATTTGTAACACCATTAAGCCTTGTTTCCATGATATGAAAAACTAAATATGCTGACCAAGGCTGTCATTTATTTTATTATAAAACATAAACTAAACGTAACGTTTCAACCTTCTAGCAACGTCTTCCTCAGACTTTGCATCAAGTACAAATGTAACAAGGTACAAAACAGGACGATATATATACACAAACATTTCTCCCCTCTAGACTATTAGAAAGTTGTTCTGGAACATTCTAGCAGGTGGGTTTCCCTTGTCAACTGTACTTTCATCTAAAAGGCTAAACATATTTACTTCCATCTAGAATGTGGTTGGACTCTTTATCTCACGCTCTTTTTCCTTCATTCTTCTTCCTTCTTCTCTCCTCTTTCTCTCTTGTCCTTTCCACTCTTTCTAACACCTTCCATTCTTTGTTTAACTTCAGTCCCCCATTCCAGTTCATTGTGTCTTCTTCACCTTTCTTCTCTATTTCCTTGGCTTCCTTCCATTTTCTCACTAGCATTCTCTTCTCCCTTCCTATCTGCTTAGCCTCATCCCACTCTATGTCATGTCCTGTTTCTCTCGTGTGTTTAAATATCGCATTTCTCTCTCTCTTAAGTCGTACATCATCCCTATGTTGTTTCAACCTGTCTTTCAGCCTTTTTTTCGTTTCTCCTATGTACACACTCTGACATTCTTTACATTTCACTTCGTAGATAATCAATTCCTCTTCCCAGGGAAAGCCACCTGCTGGAATGTTCCAGAACAACTTTCTAATAGTCTGGAGGGGAGTAATGTTTGTGTATATATATCGTCCTGTTTTGTACCTTGTTACATTTGTACTTGGTGCAGAGTCTGAAGAAGACCTTGCTAGATGGTTGAAACGTTACGTTTAGTTTATGTTTTATAATAAAATAAATTACTGCCTTGGTCAGCATATTTAGTTTTTCAGAGGCTCATGGTTCGAACCCTAGCTGTAGTAGTCAGTTCTCATTTTTCCATCTTTTTCTCCCTCTGACGTTCTTTTTTTCGGAACAAATGGGCCAAGGACCTCTCCTTGACCCCAACTAACCTCTCTTCGGCACGCCACTGGTGACCCATCATTTTTCTCATATCACCACTCATCCTCATCGTCGCAATTAGCCAAAAGTGACAGAAAAAGTTAGTTTTTAGATTGATTTGGTTTATTTTGCTTCTCTTTCTGTCACTTTTCAGTAATGAAATTCATGAAGGAACACTCATAAAGAACATCCACGGCCAGGCCGGGATTCAAAGCCGGGGCACCTGACGTCGTAGCGTGCTGTTAAAGTCACGAAAGTCGGCACACACCCTCCGATGGATTTACGATTTTATTATTTTATTAACTTAAGCGCAACAGGAAATTGTGCCGTAGAATGGAAAGAGAGATAAGGAAGAGAAAGCGTCAATGACGCTTATTAAAGATATCATCCCAGTATTGTCCTAGAGTGTCTAAGGAAAACCGCAGAATAGCCTAAAGTTGCTTATGGGATTCGAACACACAAATTGAGCACGTAAGCTAAACCGCTAACCGACATTTTTATGGATTATGCCACCTTGAGCGTGGTGTTGACCACACCATTTACATTTATATGGAGATCAAGTATAAGACTTCACTGCACATTGCAAAATAGATAAAGTTTACAGCACTGAAACAAAATGGGATTAATACTCACCCACTTGGCGTGACCAACGCATTATCAGTCCATCATCTGTTTGAGAATATACAATTGAAAACGATGTACCCCAACCTCAGAGGGAAAATACAGCTTTGTGCCGGATGAAACAGGTGTTGAAAACATTTCGCTTGTTTTCATGGGATAATCGAATGTGGTAGAAGCCGTTTGATTTCGAAAGCAATGAAAAATTGATATTGCCATTTTTTTCCTCGAGAAGATGGACGAACACGTTCGCTTATTTCGTAATCCCTTTTAATGTGCTGTAGCTTAGCTGATTGGAAATTGGCTGGCAAGGAACGAACTGCCTCCATAGGTATTGCTAGTTGGTAAAAAAAAAAGTCACGTGATAGCTGGCAATGTCCTCTAGCAGACGACAGAGCACCTAGTGGGCCGGAGCTGTATCAGAACTGCGTCTAAATCGGCAAGTCAAGCCAAAGACATTGAAGAGAACAAGACACCTCGATTATCGAGTACAGCATATATGCAAGCGTATCACATGTGCAGTGCTGCCACCTCTAGTCAAGGGCCAAACAACTTTCAAGCAGTACGCGGGAGGCTGCTTCTGATTGGATCCAATCTTTCAAATGTGATTGTTTAATATCTTTTTCTTCAAAATGGCGTATACTGGAGAACGGGTCACTATCGCCGCTACTGCTAAAGGGCAGCTGCGCATACATCGTATATTAATAGGCACGGCAGATTAACAATATGTTTCTTGTGCTTGAAACCTGTTTCAAAACAGTTCGAAACAAGTATCGTACAAAAACAGAACTTCCGAGTTCATCCATCCGTTATCCGCAAAGACTATTATAAAGGGACCAATAACAAAGAGACTTCGGAAAGAAACCTTACATGTCCTGCTGCTCGAGGCAAGTTGAGCCGTCTTGCTCTACATCTCTGAGCTAAACCTGAGTTCCTATGCCATAGGGAATAAGTACGATGAGGGAACGTAGTTCATGTATCGCTGATCCAAGGTTTATTCAGCGCTGGTAGAACAACGAGCCAATTTGCCTCCCCTCAACTCCATAAATTGGACTCCACCGGACGCTTCAGTTGCACGAGTTGCTCCAGGGATCAAAACGACCGCAAGAAAGCTTAAGCAACTCTGAAACAAGCTCATGGGAAGAAACCCGAGCCAGGGCAACCCTTCTTCGGACCAAGGGGTGGCAAAATCCGGTAGCTGGACCACCCTCCCTCCTTTGCCAGAATTAACCGTACCGCTATTAATTACACCGGCATGACAAAACCATAATTGGGTTAACATCGACTGTTCACTCCTAGCAATTACCCAGCGTTCTCCAAATGGGCCGGGCTAAGGGCATTAACATTGGGAAGCAGTAAAAAAGAAAACGACAAAAAAAACACAACAGGGAAGAGGGGTACCGGAGCATTTATTAACAAAATTGCCATCACTGCGTTGCGCGCTTTTGCATCTACTTGAATTGATAAGCGGAACGGCATCGTTTTGGCATGAGTAAGCGATGCAATTCAGGGAAGCGAGATGTTAAGTTGCGGAAGCGATAAGTGTTACTCTATCGAAAGCCTCGTTAAAATTCACAACAAAATCTCATGGGATAAATCCAAAAGATTCACCTAACCGCATGGGGAAGAGTTAACTGTCATATGATCGCATGGATTGCAGCTACACAATGTAATACCACATGTATATGCAAATTAACGTGAATACATTCAACAATATAACAACAAATGAAGAAACTCTTACCGTACTTTCGTCGCAATATTAACGAGTGGGTGTGGCCACCACATGTTCTTTGAATGTTACCAATTCTAGCAATTCTTGTAAAAACACTCACGTCAACAGGGTAGTGGTGTTCGGTGATGAATTTGCTTTCGTCAATGCTCGGAAAGTTATTTTTAAAATTAACTGAGAGTTGTAGCCACCAAGCAAATAAGTTACAGTTACCTGGTTCTAAAAGTAACTGAGTTTTATAGTTACTTGGTTCAAGAAACCACTCAGTTACAGTAAGCTGGTTCAATATATCTCACTTACAGTTAGCTCGTTCAATAAATCACACAGTTAAAGTTATCTGGTTCAAAATGTAAATGAGTTACAGTTATCTGGTTCAAAATGTAACTGAGTTACAGTTACCTGGTTCAAAATGTTCCTGCGTTACAGTCATCTGGTTCAAAATGTAACTGAGTTACAGGTACTTGGTTCAAGAAGCCACTCAGTTACAGTAAGCCGTTTCAACAAATCACACAGTTACAGTTAGCTGGTTCAATAAATCACACAGTTAAAGTTATATGGTTCAAAATGTAAATGAGTTACAGTTATCTGGTTCAAAATGTAACTGAGTTACAGTTACTTGGTTCAAGAAGCCACTCAGTTACAGTAAGCCGTTTCAATAAATCACACAGTTACAGTTAATTGGTTCAATAAATCACACAGTTAAAGTTATCTGGTTCAAAATGTAAATGAGTTACAGTTATCTGGTTCAAAATGTAACTGAGTTACAGTCATCTGGTTCAAAATGTAACTGAGTTACAGTTACTTGGTTCAAGAAGCCACTCAGTTACAGTAAGCCGTTTCAATAAATCACACAATTACAGTTAATTGGTTCAATAAATCACACAGTTAAAGTTATCTGGTTCAAAATGTAAATGAGTTACAGTTATCTGGTTCAAAATGTAACTGAGTTACAGTTACTTGGTTCAAGAAGCCACTCAGTTACAGTAAGCCGTTTCAATAAATCACACAGTTACAGTTAATTGGTTCAATAAATCACACAGTTAAAGTTATCTGGTTCAAAATGTAAATGAGTTACAGTTATCTGGTTCAAAAAGTAACTGAATTTTATAGTTATTTGGTTCAAGAAGCCACTCAGTTACAGTAAGCCGTTTCAATAAATCACACAATTACAGTTAATTGGTTCAATAAATCACACAGTTAAAGTTATCTGGTTCAAAATGTAAATGAGTTACAGTTATCTGGTTCAAAATGTAACTGAGTTACAGTTACTTGGTTCAAGAAGCCACCCAGTTACAGTAAGCCGTTTCAATAAATCACACAGTTACAGTTAATTGGTTCAATAAATCACACAGTTAAAGTTATCTGGTTCAAAATGTAAATGAGTTACAGTTATCTGGTTTAAAATGTAACTGAGTTACAGTTACTTGGTTCAAGAAGCCACTCAGTTACAGTAAGCCGTTTCAATAAATCACACAGTTACAGTTAATTGGTTCAATAAATCACACAGTTAAAGTTATCTGGTTCAAAATGTAAATGAGTTACAGTTATCTGGTTCAAAATGTAACTGAGTTACAGTCATCTGGTTCAAAATGTACCTGAGTTACAGTCATCTGGTTCAAAATGTAACTGAGTTACAGGTACTTCGATCAAGAAGCCACTCAGTTACAGTAAGCCGTTTCAATAAATCACACAGTTACAGTTAATTGGTTCAATAAATCACACAGTTAAAGTTATCTGGTTCAAAATGTAAATGAGTTATAGTTATCTGGTTCAAAATGTAACTGAGTTACAGTTACTTGGTTCAAGAAGCCACTCAGTTACAGTAAGCCGTTTCAATAAATCACACAGTTAAAGTTATCTGGTTCAAAATGTAAATGAGTTATAGTTATCTGTTTCAAAATGTAACTGAGTTACAGTTACCTGGTTCAAAATGTACCTGAGTTACAGTCATCTGGTTCAAAATGTAACTGAGTTACAGTTACTTGGTTCAAGAAGCCACTCAGTTACAGTAAGCCGTTTCAATAAATCACACAGTTACAGTTAATTGGTTCAATAAATCACACAGTTAAAGTTATCTGGTTCAAAATGTAACTGAGTTACAGTTTTTTGGTTCAAAATGTAACTGAGTTACAGTTCTCTGGTTCAAAATGTAACTGAGTTACAGTTAGTGTGGCAGCCGGATTCATCTCAGAATAATGTGTAATTAAACATCCTTCACATTACCATGCCAGACCCCATGACCGAGTGGTTAGCTCATCGCGCTGTAATGCTAGGGGTCTTGGGTTCGAATCCCGCTCGGGCTTGGATGTTTGTGTTTGTCCGAATAATGAGAACCAATGTGAATACAGTTAAACTAGATATGTGTGAAAGATTGTGAAAATGTGTGAATGATGGGGGATACTGCCGAATAGGGGTATTCCTTTTAAAAGAAGAAAATAAGTGGTTAGCACATCGCGCTGCCACGCTAGGGGTCCATGCTCGTGCATGGTTGTTTGTAAATGTCCATTTCATCCTCATCCCATGGAAGGCAATGGCAAACCACCATGGATTCACCTTGCCCAGCGACCTTCCGGTCAAAAGACCTGCCTTCCGGCAGACAACTCATCATCATCATCACATTACCATGATAAACTTGAACCGGATGTTGTGTCATCCAAGATATACAAGCGGAATCCTTGTGGGGACGATGACATAATCTTTGGTGACAAAAATCTCTGAAATAAGATCCACCTAATTTTCACACGAAATCCCTTCCGATGGTTCCTGGTTTGAGTACCGACCAGAAAATGGGTCGGCTTTTCATCTCATCACAATCTCATCTACGACAGAGGTGACGTAAAAGAAAACATTAAAGAAAGAAAATGGAGGATACTGGAAACTAGCTTTTGGACACAAGAAGCTGAAAAATGTTCCTCAACGTATCTCAGGGAACAACACTAGAAATCCTCTAAGATAAAGCCTGTAGAAAATACAGCTCACTTTTATATTCATAATTACTTGGATTTTGGAAAAAAAAAGAAAGTTTTACGACAGCATGTTGAAAATTCAATACGTGGACGCCAACACATAAACAGTTTATGCCTCGTTGGAAACATATGCGGAAGCTGTTACTTCTACGCTCCAGCATCTGGCGTCTCGTCTCGCCAAACACGTGTGGTGCAGCTTTAATGACATTTCCCTGCTCTGTCATCCAAGGAGGAGCAAAACTTTCAAGGACGTCTGCTAACGTCGCTTCCAATCTCCTCTTATGTACAGAACTAGATCGTGGAAGCGTTGCCAAGCGTTTCGTGAGAATCAGGAAACCATCAGCAGATAGGGTAGTGATTCATTCTTCAGTGAGACTGCTCTACCGGGAAGACAAAATTTTGAATAGAGGTTCGAATTTTCCAGTATATCTCTTTAATAACTCAGTTCTAAATTCATTCTATAAAGAAGGTAATTCTTTCTTCTACTTTTCAGACAATTTTTGTCTGATTTTTGTTACATTCCAAACATTAAAACTATTTTTTTCTAAAATGCATAAAAACATACGAATCAAACAGAAATGTCTTGCATCAGTTATTATAATATGTGAAGAATCCTATCAAATATAAAAAATATGTATACTCTACCTTTCCACTGGTTTAGAATAGCCTACTGTTAAAATGACTTGTGTCTGCTTAAATTTGACCATTTCTAGAAATCCCCGTATCTCCTACTCTATAACCTGTCTCCCAATGTTGGAGAATCCTGTAGAAATTCCTAGGATCTGCTTTCTCATACTTATTTCCCAGTGGTGGAGTCTCCTGTAGAAATTTCCAGTATCTACTATCCCATAACCATTTCCTACTGGTTGAGACTCCTGTAGAAACGTCCAGTATTTGCTATCTCATACCGATTTCCTAGTGGTGGAGACTCCTGTAGAAATTCCCAATATCTGCTATTTCATACCCATTTCCCAGTGATGGAGAATCCTGTAGAAATTCTCAGTATCTACTTTTCATACTAATTTCCCAGTGGTGGATAATCCTATAGAAATTTGCAGTATCAGCTATCTCATACCAATTTCCTTGTGGTGGAGACTCCTGTAGAAATTCCCAGCATCTGCTATCATATTACCCATTTCCCACTGGTGGAAACTCCTGTAGATATTCCCCGTATCTACTATCTCATACCCATTTGTCAGTGGTGGAGACTCCTGTAGAAATTCCCAGTATCTGCTATCTCATATCAATTTCCCAGTGGTGGAGAATCCTGTAGAAATTCCCAGTATCTGCTACCCTATAGCCTTCTTCTTAGTGGTGGAGAATACTGTAGAAATTCCTTGTATCTGCTTCTGTGTTTCAAATCTCAAGATTGGATTGATTTGTTTGTTTTAAGTCCACTTTAGCACAATAAGGCTAATCGGGACTGGACCTACAGTTTAAAGTGGGATCCGAACCACTATGTGCCTCCACCGGGAATCGAACCTGGGACCCCTTGGTTACAAGGTGACGACGATACCACTGCGCCATCAGGGAGGCCTCAAATCTCAAGATATACTAACTTTAAAACTAATGTGCATTAAAAGAAGAACAGACAATCAACCTTTGCACCTAGAGAACTTTTAATTGATATGTATAAATATTACCGAATGGACGTAACTTGACTGCAAAATAGCTTCCTCTCAAAAAAATCAGTCGCATGTCTTAAAATAATTGTAAGAGCTGTTATGATGAATGATCAGTGCATATCTTTCCAATTTCTAAGGAGGGGTCAGGACCCCCTTTAAACACTATCTTCATCCTCAGAAATGTTTCTAGTTCACAGCGCCACGGGATTAACTCTTTCAGAAGGAGTAACTTGGAGTAACTAACCGAAATTTCCGTCTCTGTTGACAGAGCTGAGGCATCGAGCCCACAAATCGAAAATCGAAGTAAGGACCTTCTCTCCGTTTGAAAGCGTGCAGGAAAAAGTTTTAGAACTTTTGAAATTAACTGCTTCTTTTTTTCTCTCCCCAGTTCCTACCCTCCAGTAAGAAATAGATTACATTTCTCTAGGGAAGACGAGCATATCCTAAGATCTCTGGTGTTAATAAAAAGAGGTTAAAAGTGAAAAGTAGACAGGTGGACTAATTGGAGTAACGTGTTTCGTGGATAGTATTTCTCGCAGTGCGAGGAAAGGTCCTCAATATCACTCTGTGAGAATGATCTCCATGGCAGCCGCATGGAGGGTCAATGGGGTTACTTGACACCTCGGGTGCAAGGAAAATTTCCCCCTCTGCATTTTTTATTCCTCTATCTTCTTTCTCTCTCTAGATCATCTTTTCCCATTTTCGTTACATCTTCGTTCGTGTTTATTTCCTCTCTACCTGATCATTTTCTTTTTCCCACCTGTAATCTTTGTTTTCTTCTTTATTTTCTTCCTCCATTCTCTCTCTCTCTCTCTCTCTCTCTCTCTCTCTCTCTCTCTCTCTCTCTGTGTATCGTTTATTTCTTTATCTTTCTCTTCTCTTTCATCCCCCCTCTCTCTCTCTCTCTCTCTCTTTCTCCTTTCGTTATTTCTCTTCTTTCCCTTTCTCTCTATCTCTCTCTCTGTCTCGTTTTTTATCCCTTTTCTATCTCTTTCATCTCTTTTTCTCTATGCACATGTCACTTCTTTCTCTTGTTTTTCATTCTTCCTACTCTCTTTCTCGTTTCGTTATTTCTCATCTTTTCCTTACTCTCTTCCTCTTTTCCACTGTCTGTCTGTCTAAAACATTCTTCCTTTCCTTTACAACTCTCTCTGTCGGATCACAAACATTACGTAAACCTATTTTCCATACAGCGGCGGTAGCAAATGATGCGAAAATTCAAGTAAATGCTCTAGAAAGAATTAGGCCTATATGCAGATGATTTTTTCTTCTTCACAATTTGGAATATCAGTGATTTCTCGCAAACGGCTTCGCTGGTCAGGACAAGGGGTCCAGCAGAATCTTAAAAAGAGTTTACATTTGAGATATGGCGAACTTTACAGTCCGTATGGATAGCTCACGAAGTACACGGAGACGTATAGATGCATCGGAAGTGGGAGATAGGTAACTCATTAAACCCACGGGATGGAAGGGGGAGGGAATGTAATGTTACTGCTCTTTGGTTTCGACAGTTGAAGGGAGTCATGCCTCACCGAGAGACAAATGATGGCGATCTTACTTCCAGCGGTACGAATTACAATTGGTTGCTTGTTCATGCAGTTAAGTTTATTACACCCTAAGATACTCATTTTCAAAGGAAATGCACAAAATATTATGCACTGGAAGGTGAAGTTCAAAGCTCATGTAAACAAACTAAATTTATTTTGCTTCAGAGCACAATTATGTTTATGTTTCATGGATAAAAATAGCAAATATTTTGTATTTGTAATATTCCATAAAAATGTCAACCTTGATGGTCAAAATTATACATCAGTGAGAAACAAGTTGCTGTACAATGTTTTAAAGGAGAACACCTTTAGATTGGGAATATACAATACATATGATTCTAAACTCTAAAATTTATGTGTAAAAAGTTACCTCCATTCCACTAAATTTGATTCAGAAAATACAGATTCGTAGGTTGTCAATTGTGGCAGTCTGTTACATTCAAATTTATTGTTATGTGCTAATAGAATATATTTGAAGAAATTTTGCTATGCAAGAAAGACTTGTAAATTTCCTGGGCTATGTTTTCTCTTACATGTTTCATATAAGGAAATGAAATATAAATAGAACTACTACTAAAGTGTCAGTCTGTTACCTCTGGAAATGCTTATATAGAAAATACTGATTATGACACGCCGACTGATAAAATTTGACAAAGCTATTATTAGAAGAAATCAACGAAATTCAGCTACAAAGACAGTAAAGAAATAAGTGTTGTTAGCATAATAAGAGTAAAGTAAAAAGTAAAGTGCTCCCCTGTGCTTTGCACCAAGCCATGAAGGCGTATAGTGGATGTGGAGTTAGGGCCCAACACTTTCTTAAGCACCACCCCCCCCCCCCCGCCCGAAGTTTTCTGCAGGTACCCACTTTATACGACGCTGGGTGAGAACCGGAGCCGCTTGAACAGGTGGGAAAATTCCTGGTTCTCCCCCAGCGGGGATGGATCCCGGGTTTCTCGCATGTCAGTGAGACGTCCTAACGACGTTCTTTTTAAGGAATACCCCCTATGCGGAATTATTCCCCGACAAACACAAACATCCATTTCGTAACCAGGATTCAAACCCGGACTACTGGCATCGCAGTGCGCTGTGCTAACCCCTTCACCACGGAGGTCGACGACGACTGAGCTAGTACGGCTCAGAGTATTTTCTTCTTATTACAAGGTACGGGCAGTCTTCTTCCACAAACAGCTTATCGAAAAATGAAATATATCGATTGTCGTTAAACCCATTTTAACCAGTGGCGTCGTTTGGGGGGACGTGAAAGGCAGTCGTCCCCACTTTTTTCACTTTTACCACCGCACTATGCTAAACCTTATATGCCAAGAGAAAGTAAAATGCCCTTGCTCCCCCCCCCCCCTTAGTTTTGGAACCCAATCGCCGCCACTGATTTTAACGAAGAAACGTGGTGTAATATATAAAATGATTCATTCATACAATCAACATTATGCATATTTCTTTTTTTTTAAAAAAAAACATTATTTTAATCCATCCTGAAAAAAAATGTAAGTGGTTGGGATGGAACGGAAATAAAAAAGTTTGAAAGAAAATCACAAGAAGAGAAGACAAAGCGATAAGTAAATTCAAAGAGATTTTAAAGTAAGAACAGGGGGAAGAAAAATGATCTTACTTCTGTCGCAGCTGAAGTAGAGATGTCGCTGTAATCTGATACGGTCCGCTGAGAATTTATGTTTTATTTTAAACCTTATCTGCAGCTCAGGAGAGGGAAAAAAAAACATCTTTCACAAAGTCAAATTGAAATCCTTCAGCCACGTTTTGTTCGAGGGGAAGAATAAGGCACAGAAGGGCGAAAAGGAAGGTAAAGATGACATAAAAGGGCCCTTAGAAGTACTCTTTGGCCAACTTGGGCTACTGCCAGCGTCGTCCTCGGGGGGGAAGCTGGTGGGACCATCCCGCAAATCAATCTATTGGGTTTTATGACGCACGGCGGGCTGATGAGAACGTAGAATGTTTCTCGCCTCGATACGACACAAAAGGGAAGTTTATCTTTTCGAGAACATCTGAGAACTGTGTTTCCTCCTTTGTTCGCCAGATTGCAGCACCTTCAATCTCCTCTGCGTTCCCGTCGCAGGCTTTCCTCCATTTGCACCAGCCATCAAAATTCTGTTCGATTTCGTTTTGTTGTCCCTCTCGCAACAAAAGCAGAAGCACGAATGGCGTGCGTGAATGGCGCGATATTCGGTAAAAGTTCTAGAAACTATTGTGAGCGCTAAAGCCTCCCATACACTGCCGTGTTTTTACGCAGAGGCTGTAAAAGTTCGTACGAGGAACGGGAAATTTGGTATCGAATGGGTGCTTGGAAGAGGCAGAAATCGAAGCACAGAATATACACCAATGGTTCTCAACCTTCGTGAGTCTGTGGCCCGGTAAATTATTTTCTTAAAAGTCGATGTCCTGATCTTAAGGATTTTCCTCGTAAATACCCTTCCGGTTTTTAAAATTGTATGCATGAATTAACATGTACCTCATAAAGATGAATAGTTCGATTACGTCCAGGCATGTTAACAAATTTAAAAATATGCGATAACGTTGAGATCAAGAGATCCTGGGTTCTATACCCGTTGTAAGCGCATAATGATGCGGACCCACTTTGATCCAGGTCCAGTCTTGATGAGTCCGTTAGAGCATAAAGTGGACTTAAAAAAGCAAAAACTCACAATTCAATTATGAAATTAGGATTATGTATTTGTCAACCACCTCTTGCGGAGCAGTATAATTGATACCAGTGCCCGGTACCGGGTCGCAACCTGGCGGTCCAGAAACACTGATAAAGCGTCCTAGAGATGCCAGCACATGTTTTAAACACATTCCTCGACCGTGTATAATGATTGAATGAATTAAAATGTTCGTGGGTTTGGCACCTATGGCCATTTTGCACCCTTCAATAAATGCGGGGAAATAGCCCCTTATTTAAAATCCTTAGCTGAGAGTTAACAAAAATGGTTGTAGTTCCTTGAGAAAAGTTACAAGTTCATGGTTGTATAGGGCCTGCTATATATCTTATTATTTGGGGTGTAAGGGGTGCTCCTTCCACGTAGTGCACCCAATAGTCAACCTCACTTCCACATAGTACACCCTGGACTGCAGACTAACGAGGCTCTGGCGACTAGACCCGTGGCCAGTATAATTCTGTGTCGTCCTGTGTTTTGTCGTGATTTGCCCTTTTTTGCCTCAGCTTTTAACCAAGGTAAGGACATTTTAGTTTTCAGACACGCTTTTATTTTTGTTATGATAAGGGGCTGGACCCCGTATAATGTGACGGGTGCAAAATAGCCTCAGTGCTGACGCACCCAAAAAGTTTTAATTCAAATATACTCTTATTTTCCACATTTTATTACCTAGTATATACCTGTGCCATTATAAACCCTAATATGTACCTTGTATTAACTTTTAATTATACCCATGTATGTACCATTTTTAACCTTACTGATGTACCTTGTATTCTCCAAAACCCTATGGTCTTAAACAATGTTTCAACATTGTTGCTATGTCAACACTTCTCACCAAACTCCTTCACCCAATGCCGAGGGACTCTTACCCACATCAACGCCGAACTGCCAAACTGTAAACTACTCAAAACCTAGTCTCCCAAGAAGGAAAGCACCTAACTTGATACCTGGCTAAATAAAAAATAGCCATCTCGGGGAAGGAAAACTTCCTCACACCTGGCCCCAGTCATAAAGAGGGGCTCTCAAATCTATTCCCTCCCTTCTGTAGCAGTTGCTGAAAGGAGTACCCCAAACAAAGTAAAACCTCACGAACCTGTACCAAATCTTCCCTACATCTGAAAATGGCATGTCCCACGGGACTGAACTTACATCCACTCAAACCGAGTATATCAATGAATAAATGAGGGAGACAATACTAAAAATGTGAGGAAGAAACAGCAACTTCTTCAGAGATAGTGGAAAAAGACTTGCTCTTGCCAGAGAGCCAAAATAATATTAGTTAAAGATAGTTATCGTCTCCCACCATGCTTGATAAATCATTTGGAAGGATATGTGTCCGAAGAAATTAAAATTGTCACATTCGAGAAGGGTGTGCTGAACATTTAAAACAGCGTTACAGATACTGAGAAGCGAGTTGAGCTCTGTTGGCGGCAACAGAAGCACAACTGCATCAAAGGGTACGCCATAGCTTTTCATACATCCAGAAAGCCGCTTAAGATCATAGCGATGACGACAAAGAGAAGAAAGATGTAACACCCTTCAATATATGCTAGGGAAATAGCCCCTTATCTAAAATTCTTAGCTAAGAGTTCAAAATAGGTGTTCAAATAGCCCCTTGGGTAAAGATAAAAGTGCAGAATTGCAAAGGAACCTGCACAGTATAAACACAACACATTCAAAAGATAATAAAGATTATGTTGTTTATGAATGTTTTCCGTTATTTTTAGCTCGCGGAGATGTGTTATTGTGAAGTAAAGTACCTCTGTTGACTTAGCGTCTTACCTTACCGTGAAACAGAACAGCCCTAAGGCTTTCCGCAAGTTAATATAGCACCCGACAAGACATTCCATAACAACAGATATAATTTTACGTCGTTAGATTAGAAGTGTTAGGTGTGGAGCAATTCCCAACGTGTTCTCTCGCTATTTGAGAGTGCATACAAACTGTTTTTACTAGTAAAAGAGGCGAAAGTACTCCGAAATGGCAAGTTATTACTTACGCGGGTCATACTTTGGGATCAAATATTTGTGTTTTCCTCGCGCTGGAATCAATTTTATTTTACGTAAAACATTGATATCTGCCGATTAAAAATAATCAACATAATTCTCGAGGAGTTACAATTGGTCAACGGCCCCGTTTCTTCTTCCGGTCTTTCGAGCACATATTCTTCTCTTGCAGCCTTCTTGATTTTGACCACAGCCATTAACATTAATGCAATGTGTATGGTAGTAATAAAACTATGGCACTACTTAACAATGAAGTGAAAAGCGCATCAAATCGAAAGGGGGGGACTGACCTTTTGACCCCCACCCCCAGCGTCATGTAGCACCTGAGAGGCTGTATTCAAAGATTGCATCAAACTCACTGCCTCCACTTTCACAAGATGACGACAGAGAAAACATTCTTGCTGACGCGAGTTTCTCTCAACAATCAGCCTTTGTCAACAATGCAGAACGAGGGAAGGATCGGATAAACTGCCAAGCTAAGCAGAATTTTACGCTGATAACAAACATCTTGCGACACGATGTCCTACTTTCGAACCTATTGACCACGAGATCGATCCCCGAAAGTCTGTAATTAATCTTGGAGTTTCGAAGAGGGAGGGAACTGCCATTGTTTGATCACGGAGCCGTTTTCGGACCTCATTGAATAGCAACTAGTCCTGTTGCAGTGATGAGGACGCCTGTGCAAATTTCAGTAAGTGTTTTCCTTCATCTTTGAAGAAAAGAGAGATGTATTTTTCTTCCGGATGCTGGGAGGAGCCGACGCTTTTGGGAGGCGAGCATTGTGTGCTACAGAGTCGAAGGCTTTTGTGATTTCTCGCGAGCTCAATTCTGGAAGTTCAAAGTTTCGTTGAGCTGTGCGTGGGCTTCCGTCAGCTGAAGTTGTTGCGACTGTCAAGCTCAGATGAACCGCAACAGGAACAGTGCTACGAACCTTGACTCTGGAACGGGAAGGAAATGGTTCAGAAGTTGGGTATCGCAGCAAGAGATGAGTTTAATGGGGTGAAAACCACTAGTACAAGGATAACATTTTCAGGCTAAAACTGGAGAATGTTTCCCGTAATTTAGAAACACACAGATGTATATACGTTTGTTTGTATCAGGCACGTATCTAGAAATATATTTCGGAGAGGGGGTCCCAACCAAGTGTTAATAATATATTATTATTATTATTAGTAGTAGTAGTAGTAGTATTATGTTTATATTAAAATAATTATAGTATTAATAAAAATATTCAAATTAATTAATATTTTTTGATTGAGTTGCTGTTTAAAGCCCACTTTATACACAGTACAGCTATCGGGACTGAATCTACAGTTTAAAGTGGGATCCGAATCAGTATGTGCCTCCACCGGGTATCGAACCAGGGACTCCTTGACTACAAGGCGACGACGCTACCACTGCGCCATCGGGGAGCCCAAATTAATTAATATTGTACTTTTGCTACATGAATATGTAATAAGACGGTACAAGGATAGAGATATAACGCCCGCTCTAATAGAAACGATTTTATTATTATTATTATTGCTTATTGCAAGAAGAACTGCCTGGTAAGGAAATTAATGTCAAATAGTTAAAGAATTGAATATTTTATTGAATATCAAAAAAGGATGTTAGATCCAATTGATGAAAAGTTAAGTTTCTGGTAATATTTTATGCATATTTTTATAAGTAGTAATAGATCTTGCATAATAAATCTTCTTTGGTACTGTCATTCAGGCGTATGATCCCAATATAATCCTTGCCTTCAAATAAGTTCTATTGAAATAAATAACCCTCGTTTAACCACAAGTATATCTTCATTATTTAATTTTAGTTATTTTATTATTTCATTATTTAATTATAGTTATTTTATTATTTCATTATTTCATTTTAGTTATTTTATTATTTTTATTATTTCATTTTAGTTATTTTATTATTTCATTATTTAATTTTATTTGTTTCATTATTTTCATTATTTAATTTTAGTTGTCTTATTATTCTCATTATTTAGTTGTAGTTATTTTATTATTTCACTATTTAATGTTAATACTTAGTAAGTCTTTCGAGGGGGATCTGGATTCCCTGGACCCCCTTAAATACGTCCTTGGTATGAATGTATGAATTGAAATGTACGGAAATACTATAGGAAAATAATTTATTGCCAGCCATTCATGTTCATTGATAAATTTGCGTTATTTTAATTCGCCTATATCTACTTTTGGCTTAGACCGAAAAGTGAAAAGAGGAAATTGATGAAACACATATGGACAGGATTAGGGATGTCCACAAACTCTTCATAACGGATTTCAAATTATCCGATATCCGTTTCGGATGCAACGGAAAATGCATATATCCGAAAATCAGGGCAATTCGTATAGTACATATTTAATTAAGAATTTTTAGAAAATTCGTTCTGTGAAATGTAATATCCTGTAAAACGGTTAAACTATAAAACTGTCCGGATAATGCAAACATTCGGATATCTGGACATATCCGAATTATCCAATATATGGATAATCCGTAATCAGAATATCCTACATTGGGATAAAATTTTATCCGGATTTGTCCATTCCTAGTCAGAACGCAACACGAAAACCACAGAGGGTTGTACTGGCTGACGTCAGAACCTCGTTCGTCTTCAAGAATGTGCTCCAAAATATTGACTACAGGAGATCGTAGTCATCGTAGACAGTTGCTTCCACGTTAGCTTGCAGTCACCTGCTTCGGCATGGCGCAGCACAGCAGTGTTGCCACAATATGAAGACACAATTTCCCTTTCCAAGGGGTAAAATTTCCCTTTTCGGACCAATTTTTCCCTTCACCTAAGCAAATCATACAATAATAATAATAATAATAATAATAATAAGTATTTATAATGAAGTAGCAGTACCTGTAATTATTATTTTTAGTAGTGGTGGTGCTGGAAGCAGCAGTAGTAGAATTTCCGTTGATTCATGTCCTTGTGAATAAAAAATGTTAATTTTTTTACATACATGTTACTTTCATCGCTTCCTGACCAGATGTCCCAGGTTTGGATCCTGGTCAGGAATCCATTTAATCGTTAATCCTCATCGTTACTATTATCCGAAGGTGCAGAAAAGCGATGTATTTAACAGAAATATAAATATATACAGGCTATATTCAAGGGAGCAGAAAAAGAACAGAAAAAATGAAAATGTTAAATGCGAAAATGAAATTGGAACTTAACATAAACTGTAATAATGCAGTCAGATGTTTTAAAATTTCCCTGAAATGGTGGTATTCTTAATCGAAAATCCCTTTAGCTTTTGGCTAAAATTTCGGTACGAATTTCCCTCCAAAAGGGAAATTTCCCTTCATGTGGCAACACTGCAACACAAAGCAATGAGCGCTATCGTATCTGGCCGGAGCGGCAAGTGCGTTCCTGTAATGTGTTTTACCGCGACATCTTTTGGCATTATCGAATACTAAGCCCACAACAAGGTATCCAGGATGATTAATATTTGAGTATTTCCGGGATGACCATGATAAAATTCAAGTATAATTCCCGGTTTTCAAGGCAAACTTTCCAAAAAGTCAAGGGTACAAGCAGATATTTTTTTCTATTTCAACCTAACGTATTACCGCCTCTCACCACCCCCACACATACACACACAAATATATTAACAATATAAATGGTCTATGTGATTCCAATGTATCCTTAAATTCTAATTCATTTCAATTAAACAGTATGCATGTTTAAAATATATAATTTAAGATACGGAGATGCCATTTCACATACTCAGGCTCGAAATACATCTACAAACAAAAGTTACAAATGTTACGGGACTACGAAAACTTGTTAATTGTGTAAGAATTGCAACCTAAAATTTACCTAATCTGCTTCAAGATATCATATCTTGCAATAATCTTCCGTCTGTCAAGAAAATTGTTCTGCAAAGGACTCTAACAAAGTAAACGGATTGAAAGAATTCGATTTTATTTTCCACGCAGCTTTCTTTTTATTATTCGATTAAAATTAAAGCTAAACTGTGAAATACTTGCCTCAGGGCATTTATAAATATGTATACATTCATTGGGATTTGGATTAATAAAAGTTGCAATTTCACGTCTGCGAAGAAAAATTCAACCAGAATTCTCGAAACTCAAGGAATTACCAGCAAGTATCCACCCTGATTTCACAATGTAGGATTACATGCGGGATATAACATTATATTATATACTTGTAAATGCTTAAATACATGCTCCTGTATAGATATTCATCATGACGCCTTGCAAAGCTTCTATGTGGAACTCCAACACGGAGACAATTTTAATAGACACTGCCGAAGATAACCTATATTGAACGGAAGAAGTTTTCTCGGGTAATAGAGCAGGTGATTTGTAGATAATATCCCGCAGGTTTGGGGAACTTACGTCATTCGAGACGCCTAAGGGACCGCAGAGAGTTGAAGTTTCAGAAAATGAGAGATTTAGTTCTGGAAAGCCTGGAGATATTACCAGGAATCTCCTGGATAATCATTCGGAGAACTTGCGCAATTTAAGGAACGCTCCGAAATTTCATTTCAGTTTTTCTTTACAGCTGACGAAACTTGGTAAAGAATTGATTTCCTCCTTAAGGCCGGCTTAGAAGCAAGCATTTTTCTTAACATTTAAGCCAACCAAAAACTAAATATGCTGACCAACGCAGAATTTATTTTATTTTAAAGCATAAACTAACGTTACGTTTCAACCTTCTAGCAAGGTCTTCTTCAGACTCTGTACCAAGTACAAATGAAATAAAGTACAAAACAGGAAGATATGTGTATATATATATATACACACACACACACACACACACACACACACACACACACACAAAAGTAACTCCCCTCCAGACACAAGATTATTAGAAAGTTGTTTATCTGGAACATTCCTTTCCAGGTGTTCCAGCAGGTGGCCTTCTCCTGTCAACTGCTGTTTCACCTGACAGGTGATTTAGATAAACATTTCCTTTCATCTAGTACTAGAGTACCAGTGAGAAAATGGAAGGATGCCAAGGAAATAGAGATGAAAGGGGAAGAAGACACAATGAACTGGAATGGAGGACTGAAGTTAAACAAAGAATGGAAGAAGGTGTTACAAAGAGTGGAAAGGAAAATACCGAAAGAGGAGAAAAGAAGGAAGAGGAATGAAGAGAGAAAGGAAAAAGGCAAAAGAGTGTGAGAAAAGGAGTCCAACCACGTTCCAGATGAAAGGAAATGTTTATCTAAATCGCCTGTCGGGTAAAACAACAGTTGGCAGGAGAAGGCCACCTGCTGGAGCACCTGGAAAAGAATGTTCCAGATAAACAACTTTCTGATATTCTTGTGTCTGGAGAGGAGTGATTTTTGTGTGTGTATACATATATTCTTGTTTTGTACCTTATTTCAATTGTATTTGGTACAGAGTCTGAAGAAGACCTTGCTAGGAGGTTGAAACGTAACGCTTAGTTTATGTTCTAAATTAAACTAAATTGTGCCTTGGTCAGCATATTGAGTTTTTGGTTATCATGGAAACAAGGCTTAATGGTGTTATAATTTAAGCCATGACTAAATTGTTAACGTGTAAAGTGAAAACTCTTGTGGTATTTCTGAAGGATAGTATCGGTCCTATTTCCGTAGCATAACCACTCAGAAGCAAACTCTAGGGCAGGAGTGTAATGGCGGCCGAGTGAGATGTAAAGAGCGAATCACGTCACATTTTTAAAGATAACAATTGAACCGAGCGGAATAACGTTTCCTGTAAAACGGTATTCGGTACAAAACAATGGCGCTGCTTAAATACATACATTATAGAGTATATAGTGAGCGTATGGAAGAATAAATTAGTTGTTTCAATTGTAAACACCTGGCACTGCCTCATCTCGTATGCCTTTCGTGCTGTATATATTATCTAACGTTCTCTGCACGCTTCGCATCACAATCGCAAGTGCTATAACTTGACAAGTTTAAAGACAAGACGCTGCAAATAGCTGTTGCGCATCTCACCCCATATTTCCCCACTCCATTCTTCGCAGCGACGTTGGTTCGCAGTGTTGCAACCTGGAGGGATCGGAATGGTCTGATGATTTTGAACGAAATTTGTATTCGCTTTTTCCTGGGCTGTTTTCTACCTGTCGGAGTACGGAAATTCAGCTCACCTTTTGCCAACGACTCTTTTCCTTCTTTTAATACTTGACCTCCCCGATGGCGCAGTGGTAGCGTCGTCACCTTGTAATCAAGGGGTCCCGGGTTCGATTCCCGGTGGAGGCACATAGTGGTTCGGATCCCACTTTAAACTGTAGGTCCAGTAGCCTTACTGTGCATAAAGTGGACTTAAAGCAACAAATCAATCAAATCCAATTCTTTTAAAACTTGAGAAACCATCCATTTAGATACTCCCGCGGCGGCGCTTGTGGATTCGACAACATTGTACTTAAGTTTATGTAACTCCTTCTGATTTCGCAAATATGTTGCAACATTCTAAACAATTTCTCTGGCCTGTCCCTAAGGGGCTTTCCAGAGCAGATTGTGGATTTCGTTGGACCCGGCATGATTTCATTTTTTCATTTCAAAAATATGCAGCCAAAAGTAAAGAGCAAGAACATTTCAATGCTTTAAAAAATAACACAGCCAAGCATATTATCAAATTGCCTTTGCGTAGCGATTGTTGTACGATAAACAAAAGAACCCCCACCCCACTCGGCTTTTAAAAAAACCAGGCCACTGCTCGATGTCGCATTCAGCAAATGAAGTCATTCGCCCATAGTTTCTATTCGTTATAAACGTTAACGCACGTGCGTAATACTACAGTTTTAGATCCGCGCACCGCACGCATTTTCAAAGACCGGATTAAATCAAATGAACCACTGATAAACTGATATGAGGCGGTACCGTCAATCTACACAGTAAAAATAGTTTGTCATATTTGTTTTAGCTTAATTTTGCTGAGTTGGCACCACTCGTACTCTCAAGGTCAGACTAGTACGTAGAAGAGTGGTGGGGAGGATGACGTAATAGGAAGTGCTCCGCAGCGATCTGCGCATATCGGGACTTAACAGGAATTTTACAGGAAACGCCTCCGTGTAAAGTATTGTATGCTATAAAAAATGCTATGAAAGATTTAGAACCATTTATGCTAGCAAAAATGCGAAGGGTATGCTTCCGTCAAAAGCGGGCTTAATACCTCCCCCTTTGGCATCTGTTCGGAATTAGAGCAGGAATGGGACAATGCCACGTTCCGTTTCGAAAGTATTTTCGCCTGTTTATATTCATCTTGTTCGGCCAGTCAACTGGAACTCTGATTTCGAAGCTGCGAGGTTTCGTATCTTCACCACAAACTTCATTTCCTTCTGGCGGTGCATTCAGTTTTGGCTTCCAGTCAATCCATTAGTAAACAGTTGAGGATCGTTTGAAAATCATTAGCTGGCGCGGAAAAAGTGGGGATATTTTAACAGCCTTTGCGCTTCAGCTAAAAATCTTAGAAAAGCAGATTTTTTTGTCGACGAGTTTGGGGGTAATTTTGAACATACAGCGCGTTTCGAATCCCGGACTGCTTGAAGATGTTCTTTGTGAATGTCCCTTCGTCAGTTTCATATCACCATTAGCAGTATATAGAAACGCGGGTTCTGCCCCAGATTTTCAAAAAAATGACAAAATCCTGCCTTGTCTTCAATCAATGTATTCAACATATTATCAGTTAATATACTAGGGGTGAATCAAATATAAACGGGAATTTATTTTTCATAATTTATTGAAACAAAATACAAAACAAAGTAATTACTTTTCTACATAGCTCCCTTGAACTGAAGTGCACTTTTGCCAGCGGATAGGGAGTTTGGCAATCCTTTTGTCCCAGAAAGTTTTCGGTCGTGTGTGCAGCCAGTTGCACACGAACTCTTCCGCTTCTGTGTCATCCTGAAAACGCTTAACTCCGAGTGCTTCTTTCAGGGGTCCAAACAAGTGATAATCACAAGGAGATAAGTCTGGACTGTATGGAGGATCTTCAAGTTGCGTCCAGTTTGTCACGTATTGCACCAGCTGTGTGAGGTCTGGCGTTGTCATGAAGCAGCAGAACACTTCTGATGGATGTACCACGTCTTTGGGTTCGATAAGCAGCCTTAACACTTTCCAGGAGTTCACAATAGTAAGCAGCATTTACTGTTCTTCTTTCATGAAGATAATCAATAAAAATGACATCTCTGAAATCCCAAAAACTGTGGCAAGAATCTGCGTGGCTTTTGCCCTTGACTGGCCCAGCCTCTTCTTTTTTCCGCCACTCCTTGCTGGCCTGTTTTGACTCTGGTGTGTAGTGGTGGACCCAAGTTTCATCACAGGTGACAAGACGGTGCAGAAATTCATCCCCTTCTATCTTATAACGAACCAGGAGCCTTTGAGAGATTTCCAGTCGAACATTTTTCTGCTCCTCAGTGAGGAGGCGTGGAACCCACCTCGAAGCGATTTTTCTGTAGCCCAAGTTCTCATGAATGAACGTGTGAGCACTACCATGACTTATGTCCACTGCAGATGAAATTTCACTCACTGCCAAGCGACGGCCAGCTTCAATCAAGTCCTGTTTTCTTGAGTGATGCTTTTCCTTGGCCGCCGTTGATGTCTTTCATTTTCCACAGTTTCCCGTCCTCCCGAAAACATGTTGTGCCATTCATACACACGGGTCTTCGAAAGGGTGGACTCACCAAACTGTGCTCGAAGTCTGGTCAAAATTTCACTTGGTTTTACCCCTTCGTTTGTAAGAAATTTGATAATGATTCGTTGCGATATGGACGGGTGTACATCCTGCTCACTCATCGTGCTACTGACTGATGTTAAAAGTTGACAAGTACTCCAGGGAAGGAACAGACTCCAGATACACCCACTATCATCACCTCAAGGCCACAGGACTCCACCACACACTTGCCCTGCAAGTAAGAAATAAATTCCCGTTTAGGGGTGTAAGGGGTGATCTTCCACGTAGTACACCCAAATGTCAACCTCACTTCCACGTTAGTGCACCCTGGACTTAAGACTAACGAGGCTCTGGCGACTGGCCCCATGGCCAGTATAATTTTGTTTGTATTGTCCTGTTCTTTTGTCCTTATATGTGCTGAGTGCCTCTTTACAGCCTCAGCTTTTAACAGAAGTCAGAATATTTTAATTTTTTTTTTAGTTATGCAACGTTAGAGTTGTTATTTGTAGAGGTAAGGGGCTGGCCCCCGTATACTGTGACGGGAGCAAAATAGCCTAAGTGCTGACGCTCCCAAAATTTTAAATTCAAATTCTAGTCAAAAATTCCCGTTTATATTTGATTCACCAATACATTAATTGAAGACAAGGCAGGATTTTGTCGATTTTTGAAAATCTGGGGCAGAACCCACGTTTCTATATATTACTACCATTCATCTTCACCGTCGCAATTAACCAAAAGTGACAGTAACGTGACGCTAAATAACAAAACTCGAGTCAAGTGGACGTTCCGAAGCTTCACACATACAAATCACATTTCTAAAGTTATGAAAAGCTCATAACATGATTTATTCTTGGGATTAAGCGGGAGAACACAAACGCATGGATCCGACTTCTGCATTTTGCACTCAATTTGCTGAGCTCTTCTTAATTTGTATTGGATTTTCTGGTACAACGCTAATTAATTGAATATTATTTTATTAACTACGAACATAATAGGTTTATTGCTTTTTCGTAATTGAAAATTAATAATACGAATTTCCATGCGGCGGGTGGGGAGGAAAGTGGCGGTTCGACCCTACTCTAGAGGTCCGTGATTGGTTATTCCCTACATTCTAAAAAAAAGACTTTGTGTTCTACTATGAACACTGGTATTTCACCGGAATATCATTTTAAATGTTTCTTTCAAATAACAATTGACTGAAAAATGAGCGGAGAAAGTGCACTAATTTTGAATTATTATAATACTGACTCGTTTAAAGTTATTGTAAATTTTTTGAAAATAAGTGCAGATTGGAAGTTAAGTAGTGACGTACAGGGTGTTCAAAGTGTCAGGCAACCGAAACTTTAACCGTACGTAACTTTTGTACAAAAAACGATGGCGACATGAAACTTACACCAGATATTAACCATGTCTATGTGGATTGTTACGTGTCCATAGGAGCGATAAGAGGAAAATGTTTGACTTAGACAATAACAGATGGCAGCACCAGCGACAGAGGATGAAACTAATTTGAACAAAGTAGAAAGGTGGAAAGAATGATTAAAACGAAGACGAAAAGTTATATAATTACAATGAGTGATTGAATCAAGTCGAATGTGCAACAATGAATTATAAGAAAAGAGGAAAATATGAAAGAGTGTTGACAGGTACACTTACGATATGTATAAAAAATCAAAGAAGGCTGAGACGTAGGATATTATTTTAAACATTTGAGAATAAGATTATTCTCTAATTAGGTATATGATGAACGTAGAAGAGTTGCTAAGGTATAATAAAGAAAAATATGGATAAAAAACAGCTATGGAGCCGCTTACAGCATTTTTGATGTGTATTGATGGTCTGTGTCGGTATTGATCGAATTAATAAAATAATGATAAATGTTTAGACATTGTGTGCATTTTATGGGGTTAAGTATGACATTCACAAAAATATATGTTTCTTTGAAATTACGATGTGTACTGGCAACATTGATCGTGCCATAGGCTATATTATTCAATCAATGTCCAGATGCAACAAAAGAGTTTAAATTTATCGTACAGAAAGGAAAACTTGGCTAACCTACAAACACAAAATAACACCAGTAGGAAAGGAACTATTTATAAGACGTTACGTGTTATTGTTTGTACAAGAGAGTAAAATGAAAATGTAGGGTTGCACAAGTTTGATGCATTTTAGCACAGATCTATATTTATATTCAACTTTGAGTTAGTGCCTGTATACCTTAAGAAGAATAAGTCTTTGTGGTTCACATGCAGTCACTTATGAGCCACTGCGAAGGCCTTTGCACCCATCTGCCTGCGAACTGAGGCCACTGTCGAACTTTCTCCTCCATTACTAAACTTGCTGGTG
The DNA here is from genome assembly GCF_977018435.1 of Lepisma saccharinum. Lineage (NCBI taxonomy): Eukaryota > Metazoa > Arthropoda > Insecta > Zygentoma > Lepismatidae > Lepisma > Lepisma saccharinum. The sequence continues at coordinate 51,563,863 of NC_139255.1, forward strand.
TGTAAAGCATGCACAGAGATATTGAATTTTCATTTGCCGAGAAATTTCTGTAAGTTTTAAGCTGCCAGAGGGCAAGAAATCAGTCCTCGTCACTGCTGCAAGTGTGTATAGGAGGCACCATCTTCAAAATTACAGAAATGGCGTTTTGAAGCTCACTTGATCAGTGTTGCAGCCTTGAGATAGTCTTACAGTTGGTAAATATGAGCTGTATACAGTCTGTCCTGTAATTTTTGTCAGACTCTTAAGGTCTTTACTCCTGTATATAACTTCGTTCTTGCGGTGGATGGAAAATGCTATTATTTCGTATGTATCTCTCCTATCCAAGCTATCTGCATCTCCCTTGGCCCGGTTTCCCGGCGCTCCAAAAGGAGGGGGAGGGGCATTATCTTGGAGGCTTCTTGTCGCTAATTACAGCCCCCTTTCAAGTTTGCCTTGTCCCCCGCGGGATCAAATAGACGTGGGAGTAATGCTCTTCGAGCACGTTCTGCTTGTTTACGTCTGTTTGAGCAAACAGCCAACAGACTGAGAGGTGATCCGCAAAGCTGGAATTAAACCGGGTCGTTGTGACAGGGGTTCAGCCCCCCCTTCCCCTCCGACGGGAACCCGCAAACAAGATGGTTTTGGGTACGTGCTCAGTTCGGATTATAGATATCAATAGCTATAGTTGTCAAATTCCTAAAAGAGATATTCTAATGTGTTCTCATGCACTGTATATAAGAGGTATTGAAATGTGATCCATTAACAGCCCGACGGAAGAACCGTGAATACCCGTTTGTGGGCGGGCAAGCGTGACTCGTTAGTCGAGTTGGAAACAAACGTGTCCCGTCCAGCACTAGAATATGCAGGACATTTTTCTCTAGGGCATTCTGAATATTCGGTATTAGTTTTGTTCATAAGAAACATAAAGTTAATGTAAATACGAGGCAAAATGTATTTGGAGGGCCTATCAGGCGCGATCTTTAAAAGCATGTTATTCGAGATACTCATGCTAGTGAGAGTGTACAACTGCTTGGTATTGGTGGCATTTTTCTAATTATGATAATTAATAAACAACTGCACCTCTATATGGCCACGGTGGCTCAGTCGGTAACGCGTCTGACCAAAGGTCCCGGGTTCGATCCCCGGCCGGTTCAAATCCGAGAACTTTTCTAACGTTGGAAGCGGCCCCGGCTCCCACCCAGCTTCGAATGACATGGGTACCTGTGGTAAAAGCGGTCAGGGGCGTGATGCTGATCACATCACCCCCACTCACGACCTGATCAAGAAAGTGTGGGGCGTTACCCCACACCCCCTATACGCCTTCATGGCGTGGTGCTAAGCACAGGGGAGCACTTTACCTTTCTTTTTACCTTCACCTCTATAATCAAAGAAGCATTAATAAAAAAATATTATGGTTTTTGTGAGTTTTAGCGAATGGTAAAATATGGGTGCGACACTCATGCAATAATTGGTTATTATTTTTTATTAATGATGGTAACTTTCATAATCATTATAATTAATAAATAACTAAACTTCTATAAACAAAAAAAGCAAGAAGCAATGCAAAAATATAATGGTTTCTTGAATTTTAGTGATTAAGAAAAGTGTGGGGCTGTGAGCTCCCCCAGGTAAGTATGTTTCTCGTACGGCATAGGTAAGCTAGGGTTAATCCTTTTGAGGTTGTTCCTTCGCGTATATTCCTTTTTACTCTTGTTCCTTCTGCGTTTAATTCTGTGTTACGTTTCGCAGTTGTTCCCTTTCGCGCTTAGTTTCTATCGCAGTTGGTCCGTCTCCTTGTTTCTGCCATTTTGTTTTGAATATGTTTTTTTCCTATCGTTTTTCGTATCGTTGGTCTACTTCCCGTTGGGTTACTGAACGCGTTCCTGGATACGTTTTACAGTACATAATATGATTGGCAGTTTGCCATTTCTTACATAATTTGTGTGTTCCTTGCAACACTGGCATGCGCCGTTTTACGTCAGAAAGATACGTCACAGATGCGATCAAATGTGGGGTTGGGTTACCAGCATACAGGCGGCGAAATGGGCTTTCTTGAACGTTTGTAGCGCCGAAAGACGCACCAACGACAATAAATGTTACGGAGAAAAGTTGTTTGTTTTGATGCACTCTATACGTTTCTGTTGCATGTTGCAATCTGCAGGGGTTAGTTTTGCCCCATAATCTATATTGACTCACACAGGCTTTTGAAATTTGGCATTCCCCATTATCGTAATCCAATGTGTGGTATTTTTACCCCATAATTTTGAAGTCCTTTTCAAAGTAATTTCTTATTGTCTGTGCGATCCACAAAGCACTCCAAAAGCGGTTTTGACCATTGTTGCAAATGATGATGAAGGTAACAATTGCCTAGAGAGGAAAGCTCACTTATTTTCAAGCAGTTCCCTTTTTTAGAAAAAAACAAAAGGCTAATATTCACTCCTTAAGCATTTGTATGAAATCAAGCCCTCTCCTGAATTAATTCGTCGTGGGGAGAGATGAAACAGATGGATGAATTCTTTCTCGAATTTGAATTCAGTGTTGCCTCGGAGGGTATTACTTGCAGCTGCATGGACAGTTGCAACCTTCATCCTAGAGTGTTAGGTAACATGCCATTCTCGCACGTCTGGCGGTTTGCGTTATGTTTTCGTCCGATTCGTTTGAGAAAGAGTTAGTTGTGTGTGTGTTTTTTTAGGACATTACTCAGCCAAAGTTTCTTTAAAAAATCCATGCGTGATCGTCCTGTTGGCCTATCTCAGGAACTACTAGGCCTATAAACACTAGCTACACATGGGAGGTTGTTACGTGTCATAACTCCCCTACTTTGGCCCAGTATTCCTACAAAAGAACGTCAAAGATAGGAAAAGGTAGCAAAATTAGGTATGACTACTAAAAATAGTATCCGTAGATCCTTTCAAAAACCTTTGGCACGCTACTGCCTATAAAGATTAAATTTGGTGGCCAGATAGACCGAATGGTACTATTTTAATGTTTCATAAATAATTTCATTCGCTATGTACAAGGCTAGGAATGACTCATTTACATCCCGTCTTTAACGCAGGCCCGTTCATATAGGTCCAATCAGTGCCGAAGGTAGCTGGACATAAACCAAACTTTTCGAAACCGTGATGCTTCACGCTAACCACTACAGCAGAGTGGCTGACTGTAGAGTTCCACAAAACAAACATTTTAAATGGACGATATCTACGTTTACTTAGATAGCGACCTGAATTTTTCGCGTTTACTTCCTGCAAAAATTGACATTGTCTGATTTCTCTGGTTATTTTCTCTAAATTGCTGTTCTCAAAGGCCGCCTGCATCCACCATTAAAATTAAGCTCATTTTTAATCCATGCTTATTTTAAACCTCTTACTCACTACATATTCCCAAATTGATCAACATTGTTCATTGACTAATGGATTACCTTTGTTTTAGTTCGATTTTTTGCCGCCAGGAGGTTCCCTAATCTGTAAAATGCAGTCCACGGTATCCTACGTGGAGTAGAGCTTGAAAATTGTGCATTAAACCTTTCACAGAAACGTATTGAGGATATCAAAACTAAAAACGTGTCTTCGTGGTTGGTGTATCGTTTCGTCATTACGAACTTTCAAAAAAAAGGACGTTTACCGCCTGTATGCTTGCAACCCAACATAACATTTGATCATAACACCATTAAACCTTGTTTCCATGATATGGAAAACTCAATATGCTGACCAAGGAAGAAATTTATTTTATTATAAAAGAAACAAAACGTAACGTTTCAACCTTCTAGCAAGGTCTTCTTCAGACTCTGTACCATGTACAAATGAAACAAGGTACAAAACAGGACGATATATATACACACAAAAATTACTCCCCTCCAGACGCAAAACTATTAGAAAGTTGTTTTTCTGGGAACATTCCAGCAGCTGGCCTTCCCTCGTCAACTGTACTTTCACCTGACAGGCGATTTAGCTAAACATTTCCTTTCATCTGGAAGGGGATTGACTCTTTTTCCTTTCCTTCTTCTTTCTTTTTCCTTCCTCTCCTGTTTCTCTCTTGTACTTTCCACTCTTTCTAACACTTTCTTCCATTCTTTGTTTATCTTCAGTCCCCCATTCCAGTTCATTCTGTCTTCTTCACCTTTCTTCTCTATTTCCTTGGCCTCCTTCCATTTTCTCACTAGCATTCTCTTCTCCCTTCCTATCTGCTTAGCCTCATCCCACTCTATGTCATGTCCTGTTTCTCTCATGTGTTTAAATATCGCATTTCTATATTTATCTCGTAAGTCGTACATCATGTTGTTCCAACCTGTCTTCAGCGTCTTTTTCGTTTCTCCTATGTACACACCCTATTCTTAAGAATAGCGAAGAATGCAAACAATAAAAGGAAAACAGAGAGGAGGAAGAGGAAGCGATTATCTACGAATTGAAATTTAAAGAATGTCAGAATGTGTACGCGTACATAGGAGAAACGAAAAAGAGGCTGAAAGACAAATTGAAAGAACATAGGGATAATGTACGATTTAAGAGAGATAGAAATGCGATATTGAAACACAAGAGAGAAACAGGACATGACATAGAGTGGGATGAGGCTAAGCAGATAGGAAGGGAGAAGACAGTACTAGTGAGAAAATGGAAGGAGGCCAAAGAAATAGAGAAAAAAGGTGAAGAAGACAGAATGAACTGGAATGGGGAATGAAGATAAACAAATTATAGAAGAAGGTGTTAGAAAGAGTGGAAAGGACAAGAGAGAAAGAGGAAAGAAGAAGGATAAAGAATGAAGGAAAAAGAGCGTGAGATAAAGAGTCAAATCCCCTTCCAGATGAAAGGCAATGTTTAGCTAAATCCCCTCTCAGGTGAAAGTACAGTTGACAAGGGAAGGCCAGCTGCTGGAATATTTCGAGGAAAACAACTTTCTAATAGTCTGGAGGGGAGTAATTTTTCTGTATATGTATCGTCCTGTTTTGTACCTGGTACAGAGTCTGAAGAAGACCTTGCTAGAAGGTTGAAACGTTACGTTTAGTTTATGTTTTATAATAAAATAAATTACTGCCTTGGTCAGCATATTGAGTTTAACATTTGATCGCATCTGTAACGTTGCTTCTTGTCGTAAAACGGCGTGTGCCTATGAAAGGAATACACATTCTGCGAGAAATAACAAACTACCAACTACATCATGTGTTGTAAAACGCAGCTTGGAACTTGTTCAGGTACGCAACGGGGAGTGAAGCAACGAAACGAAAAACGGTGAAATACGTAAAACAAACAACAAATAACATGTCCAAAAAAAGTTGTTGGAACTTAGAAGGGAAAGAGACGAAAAAGATTACCTAAACGTCTCTAAGGGTGGAATAAGAAATTGCTGTCCTCGTCCTCCCTCCGAGAGCTAATAGTTTATTTTCGGGGGCATAGCGTTGTTCTTTGTTATCCTAAAAACTATATTGCATTTCTTTTCTTAACTTGCATTTCAAGTAATTGCAAATGTTATTCTGAATAACGTGCATTATATACAGTGTAAACGTAGTATTCTCGAACGGGCGTGGCGGAGTGGTTAGCACATTGCGCTATGACGCCAGGGGTCCCAGGTTCGAATCCCGGCCTGGGCGTGGACGTTTGTGAGTGTCCATTCATCATATCATCACTCATCCTCATCTTCGCAAATTAGCCAAAAGTGGCACAAGAAGCGAAGTAAAATAAAGCGACTCAATCAATGGAAAGGGATTAAGTAAACCAACGATACGAAAACGATAAGAGACAAATATATCTGTTTCAGCGTGTCGAAACGCAGGCACGGTACGAAGTCGGATGCCGTCGAAAATATGGATGACTAACTAATTAACTAACTTTCAAGCCTCCTTAAACCCGAAGGTTTATGGCTGCAGCAACACAAGCGTTCCATCAGTCCCTATCCTGAGCAAGATCTATATACTATTTTCCATCCCTACAGATTTCCTTTAGGTTCATCTCAACGTTGTCCCTCCATCTTCGTCTTGGCCTTCCTACAGGTCTCTTACCATCAGGTTTCCCAACAAAAATCCTGTAAACATTTCCTTCCTCTCCCATTCGTGTCCCACCTAAGTCTTCTTGATTTAATCATTCTAATAATGTCTGGACATGAATACAAATCATGCAGTTCTAATTTATGCAACAGTCTCCACTCACCTGTCTCCTCATCCCTTTTAGGTCCAAATATTAGGATAATATGGGTGATGGAGAAGTAAATGCTAAGGCCTGCCAAATGGTCCCATCGGCGCTGTTTTCTGGCTTTCGAAATCGGAGCCCGCTACTGCTTCTTTTCATGTAGTTCTCCAGTTGACGATGCTGTGTCAACACCGACATTTTGGGTGCTACCATCTGGAAACGAACCCGGAACAGCTCGCACCAAAAGCGATACTCGCTTGCCCTGACCTTCAAAGTAGCTAGAGAAAATTCGCATAGGATGGAAACACTGCTGGAAGGAATGCGGCACAAATTTCACCCACCGGAGCCTACAGCGTCCGATATATCGACTCTCCAGAGATCCGGCGATTAAGGTTATGAAAATCTTCTCTTAATGGATTTCCCAATAAGAAGGGAATTTCCCCGCTCTTCAATTGCCCGCAGGGAGAGACGCAGAAAACATCCACACTAGCATTTTTCTTCCGTTTGGAGAGCCATGAAATATTCAGGGCGGTCTCCTTACGGCGAGTGATGGGAGTTTGAAGAGGCCAGGGTGTGTCTTCTCTCGCCGTGTGCTATTAACAGTGATGCTTAGTGCCTTCAGATTAGAGCCAGTGGGTGAGATTTGTGACGTCGATTTATTGCTCAAATGACCATACGAGACTCATTAGAACCTGTCTGCAGAAAGTTACTTTTTCAGAAAGTAGGGTAGTTAGGGGTAAATCGGATCAACTCTATTTATGGGATATCAGTACCTTTATTACAATTGAAATTATATTCATAACAACAAGCAAGCCTTCATCTACTAGGCCAATATAGAAATTACTTCGATTTCGTAATATTCACCCAGATATTATAACTTTAATGCATGAAGCATTGATCCGATTTCCTCCATGTCAACGGGGTAAATCGGATCAGCTGTGGGGTAATTCGGATCACACAGATTTTGATACACAAATACCACAAATAAACTGTTTTTTACAAAGGCGTTTAGACAGCGTTAATGGAACCACTCTTTACAAGCCTGGCACTATCCAATCTCCAACCTGGTTAGGTTGTGGCTTTCATGGTAGTACGATATACGGCAGAATCCACATCTCCACGCTTCGTTGTTCGCACTTTTATATGCAAGTTTTCCTGCTTGCTTAAACTGTCTCTTATCCTTCTCATTCTTCCTCTTATCCCCAGGGTTGAGATAAGGATAATTTTCATCTGATATCAGACGAAGTGAAGGAATAGATTTTCGTGTATCAAACACGTCTGAAGCTTTCTCTAACAGCAGCGACAACTTCTTCCATAGCAACAACTGACCAGGAACTATAAGGACCATGAGCAGTTTTCCGAATGTAGTTTCGAGGCATCTGAAACAAAATGTATAGCCTACATTAAAGCATACACGTCGTACACATGTGTTGTGTTACAAATTAGGCTGCTGATGTTCATAGATAGACAGACTGATTTATGAAAATATAGATATAGCCTACTGGATCCCTCCAGTTATGTCAAAGCAATCAAACAGAAAGGATAATTTTAATGATCCGACTTACCCCGAAATACATCTTATTAAAAACCTTCATTTTGTTTGCACTGATTTACGTGCTTTGTTTAAAATTATCACAACATCTGGTGGAGCATGCTTCATTCAATGACATATTACAACTGGAAATCAAATATACGTAACAAACAATGAAAAGAAGCTTATTCCACGACTATGAAAACTTACTTTTTGGTCGTCACAAAAATACACAACTTCAAACAATGTAATCTGGGACTCCTCTGGCGCCAAACAAACAATGGGTTCTTGCAATTCCCATTTCTTCTGAGAGGTGGCAGCACAATGCACACAGCAATAACGCACAAACTTCCGATCTTGTGTCTGTACGACTGAGTTGTTTTCGGCCGATCCGATTTCCCCCATGATCCGATTTTCCCCTACCTAACCTACCGCTGTTACGGATAATCATTTTGAAAAGTATATCCGTTACAGTCAATATTTTTGCAAGTAACTCCGTTACAGTTTACAATTTTGAAAAGCAACTCTGTTACAGTTAATAACCTTGAACAGCAAATCATTTTGAAATTTTTCTCTCAGCTACAGTCAGTAATTTTGAAAAGAAACAATTGCAGTTAGTCATTTTAAAAAGTGAAGACCTAGTTAATCATTTGAGAAGCAACTGTTACATTTAATCAAATTGAAAATACATTCAGTTACAGTTTATCATCTTGAAAAGTAACTCTGTTACAATTTTTCATTTTCAGAAGTAACTTCTAGAATTAATCGTTTTCAGAAGTAACTCTGTTACAGATAATCATATTAAAGATTAACTCAGTTACAGTTAATCATTTCCAAAGTAAATCAGTTGAAGTCAGTCATTTTATAAAAGAAGTCAGTTACACCTAATCATTTTGGATAGTAACTATGTTATATTTAATCATTTTGAAGAGATAACTAACTGTAACAGAAGTAGTTCTGTCCCACTTAATAATTTTGGGAAGTAATTCTATTACAGTTAAGAGTATTGAAAAGTAACTCTGTTACACTTAATCATTGTGAAAAGTAACTCTGTTACACTTAATCATTGTGAAAAGTAACCAAATCTGTTGCACTTAATCATATTGAAGAGTAACGCTATTACACTCAATTATTTTGAAAAGTAATTCTGTGTCACTTATTCGTTTTGAGAAGTAACTCAGTTACAGTTAATCATATTGAAAAGTAACTAAGATACAGTTAATCGTTTTCGAAAGTTACTCTGAAGATTTATTCATTTTCGTTTTCATCTTTCGAAAATGTTTTCATTTTTTGTATCACTGACTTGTATTTTTTTTAAATTTGAAATGGAAGATGTCATTTTCCTAAGTGGGGGGCGAAGGCCCGTTCCGACCCCTCTCCATAGCGACATCACTGCTGAGTCTCTACTAGACATGCTGCCGATACAGTGGATACGCCAGGACGTCCCTTCTGTCGTTCAATTTCGCGAGAAGAGTTTCAACACTTCTTTTTCTGCACTCCGTTTCGGAGCGGTTAGCGAGCAGCGGTTGACACCAAAGCCTCCTGGTGCTGAGGTCGAAGAGTAATTAAGGCAGAACGGCCAGGACCTCCCCTCCACAAAGAGTGTAATGATCCAGCATCCTCTAAGTAACGACGTCGCCGTTAAAATCTTCTCCTTCAGCCGCACTCCTTCTCCTTCGTGGGAAAAGAAATTCATGAAGATTTGGCCCCTTCCACTGAAGGGTCATTCGGACAGGGTTGCCAGTATCATTCGTTTCTTTACTTTTGTTCTTCCTAGTGTTTCATTCACTCCGGTCATATCTATGCCACCTGGGTGTAAAGACATTCAAATCTCAACAGCTTTTCCACGTACACCTTGGACTGCATTTGTAAACTAACGAGGCCCTGGCGCCTGAACAGCCTCCGCAGGACTCGTATTGTTCTGTCCATGTGTGTGTTTGTGATTTCATCCTCATCCTTCGTGGCGTATTGGTTAGCACAACGCGCTACGACACCAGGGGTCTCGGATTCGAATCCCAACATGTGATTGGGTGTTCCTTGTGTGTCCATTCATTAATTTCATGATATCATCAGCCAGCTTCGTGATGCGAAAAGTGGCAGAAATGCGAAGTGAAATAAACAAAATCCAATCAATCAATCAATGATAACACCATTAAGCCTTGTTTTCATGATAACCAAAAACCGAATATGCTGACCAAGGCAGAATTTATTTTATTTTAAAACATAAACTAAACGTTACGTTTCAACCTTCTAGCAAGGTCTTCTTCAACTCTGTACCAAATACAAATGAAATAAGGTACATAAGGTAAATAAGGTGTATATATATACACACACACACACGCACACACACACACACACAAAGCACTCCTCTCCAGAGACAAGATTATTAGAAAGTTGTTTATCTGGATTGGTTGGTTGATTTAGTGTTGTAAGTCCACTTTATGCACAGTAAGGCTAATCGGGACTTGACCTACAGTTTAAAGTGGAATCCGAACCACTTGTGCCTCCACCGGGTATCGAACCCGGGACCCCTTGATTACAAGGCGACGACGCTACCACTGCGACATCGTTGTTTATCTGGAACATTCCTTTCCATGTGTTCAAGCAGGTGGCCTTCTCCTGTCAACTGTTGTTTCGCCTGACGGGCGATTTAGATAAACATTTCCTTTCATCTGGAACGTGGTTGGACTCCTTATCTCATGCTCTTTTTCCTTATCCTTTCTTTCTTCATTCCTCTTCCTTCTTTTCTCCTCCTTCGCTCTTGTCCTTACCACTATTTCTAATATATATATATATATACACTATCTGGCCATTCGTCACCGGACACCCCATCAGGTGGCATCATGGTGTGGTCGTGCTTCTCCTGGTATGGTGTTGGTCCTCTTGTGTTAGTGCGTGGAAACATGAATGCAGATGCATACCAAACGATCCTGGACAATTCTGCGCTACCGACATTGTGGGCACAATTCGGTAGTGGTCCTTATCTGTTTCAGCACGACAATGCCCCATGTCATACGGCAGGTGTGATCAACATGTGGTTCGAGGATATGGGTGTGCAAAAACTTGATTGGCCTGCCCAAAGTCCTGATCTCATCCCGATTGAGTATCTTTGGGACGAGTTGGAGCGCCGGTTGAGAGCCAGGCCACACCACCCAAAAAACACTAAAGAGTTGTTCGCCGCTTTGCAAGAGGAATGGAGCAGGATTCCCGTCGAAACCTATCGCAATTTGGTGGACAGTCTTCCTCAGAGGGTTGCGGCTGTACTTGCTGCGAAAGGTGGCCCCACACGATACTGACGGATGCCTGAAACCGGATTAAAGTACTCGTTCCAGGTGTCCGGTGACGAATGGCCAGATAGTGTATATATCTTCCTGTTTTTGTACCTTATTGCATTTGTATTTGGTACAGAGTCTGAAGAAGACCTTGCTAGAAGGTTGAAACGTAACGTTTAAAATAAAATAAATTCTGCCTTGGTCAGCATATTGAGTTTTTGGCGATCAATCAAACCTTATCCTCGCGATTAGCCAAAAGTGGCAGACAAGTGAAGTATATGAACCCAATTAATCAATCATTGCATGAACGAATGAATAATTTAGAACAATAAAGTTTGTAATTGATTTTGATACAAAATTCATAAATGAGAATGAGTATCGGCAAAGGGGAGGTTTAAATAAACTATGCTCCCCACCACTTGCGGTATCCTGAAATATTCGCTTCACTGCGACGCGTTGGGCGTGATTGCCTAACTCCACTATTCAGCTATTCAGTAGCAGTGACATTCCTTTGCGGGTGTAGGGGGGGGGGGCAGGAGTGTGAGGAAATTACAGTGACTCATTGAATTGTTAGTTTTATGTCTACATTGTGCATTGATAGGCTAATGTGGACTGGGCCTACAGTTTAAAGTGGGATGCAAACCACTGGGCAATGTGCCTCCACCAGGTATCGAACCCAGGACGCCGACGTTATCACTACGCCAACGGGGAGGCCCTTAATTTACCGTTACGTTATCTTACGCAGGGTGTCTACCAAAAGAACGAATCCAAAATTCTTGACTTTTTCACGACCTTTTTGTTTTTCTTAAGCTTTATTTATTCGACCCCTCAGTGGCGTATGCTGAGTCCAAGACCTGGAGTAGCTCACTATGACACGTGGTCCTAGGCTATGGAGGAAGGGAGAAGACTAGGCTCATTCTTGACATCTTCAAGGAAGCCACGTTGCCATCCCAACGCTAGTAAGGTTGCAAACTTATAAAAATTCAGGTTGCCAACTCCTAAGAATTCAGGTTGTCAACTCCTAATAATTCAGGTTGCCAACTCCTAAGAATTCAGGGTGCCAACTCCTAAGAATTTAGGTTGCCAACTCCTACGAATTTAGGTTGCCAACTCCTAAGAATTCAGGTTGCCAACATCTAAGAATTCAGGGTGCCAACTCCTATGAATTCAGGTTGCCAACTCCTAAGAATTCAGGTTGCCAACTCCTAAGAATTCAGGTTGCCAACTCCTGAGAATTCAGGTTGCTAACTCCTACGAATACAGGTTGCCAACTCCTAAGAATTCAGGTTGCCAACTTCTAAGAATTCAGGTTGCCAACTCCTAAGAATTCAGGTTGCCAACTCCTAAGAATTCAGGTTGCCAACTTCAGAATCGTCATTTTCTTCTCTTTCAAATCAGCTTAATTCACACAGTTTGTAAGAGGTGTCTCTTCAGTATTTTACTTTCTAGGCTTCAGGCTTCGCAGATGGCGTAGCTAGCCTGGAATATACGCCCCTGCGACCCCTACTTAGGTAAAGTTGGAAATTAGCAATTAAGACTATAAATATTTATTTAATGAAAAATCCCTACCAAAAGGCCAGTTAAGATGAAAACTGAAGCTGTATTTAACAAGATAATTAAGACTTGCATGATCTATTAATGAATCCTGGACTGTAATTGGTAGACTAGCGAGGCTGTGGTGTCTGGGCTCACAGCCAGTATAATCTTATGTGGGACTCACGTTGTCGACCCTACAAATTTGTGATTGTCTCTTCATCCATCTTATCATACCACCATTCATCCTCGTCTTCGCGATTATCCAAAAAGGGGCAGAAAAGTGAAGTAGAATAAACTAAATCATTGTGATAGCAATAAATCTTTAACACATGTATATTTTTTTATTGACTTTAATGACTGTTACGGTTTATGCTAATTTATCGAGACCCGTCTAATTTTGATTTCGATCTTGTCATCCAATTTCTAAACCTTATTATTATCCTTATTATTGTTATTCCTTGCATTATTTCCCCTTCGCATTGAATATTGACGAATGTTTCCAACTTCGGTGACAAAGTGATAATGTTCCTGTTCCTGGCAACACTGCCTCTTCCCAGCATCAGTGCCATTACACCTGACGCCGCAGCGTCTTCTTGCAAAATGCTCCCCCGACGGGAGTGCGATGTGACAGGAGCAAGTTGCTTAAAGGGAGCGCCGTATGCCTCCAATTAATTATGCCTGCAACCGTGGGTGGAGGGAGCGTAATGAATCAAGCGAGCGATTTTCAATTTCCCGACAACAGGGTTCGCAGTCCTTTGCCGAATGTAATCGGTCTCTTGAGCGCCACTTGGAGACGGAGGACAGCGCCGAGTAATGAAAGTGTCAGCGCCTCAGAGACTGCCAGGTAATGCTGAAATAACACTCCCGGTGCTAGAGTGGAGGAGAGGGTTAATTAAGGCGTGTTTACACGGACAGAAATGCTTCAGAAAAATCAATTGTTACATGGAGCGCCAAGCATGATTTCAAATAATGAAAACGAAAATATCTCTGCACGCGTTATTTCTCAATGACACGTCACTTCCGGCGTAAAGCACCGCCCAGACAGTACCACGTGTGACTTGCGCGCAACACTGGCAACACTGCTTTAATAATCTTACTCAAAGCACTGGTGTTTATGAGATGAATTGTGCCTCTGCATGTAAGACATATTGTCATTCGCCTGCATCCAGTTTCGGTGTAAGGGGGTGACACTTTGCTGAGACTCGGAAATGTCAACCTCTCTTAAACGTAGTACACCCTGATATTGCAGACTGGCGTGTTGAATCACAGAAATGGCGAACCCAAGTAAGGGTTACTGGGGTCAAAACCCCCCCCCCCCTTTGGCCCAGTATTCCTAAAAAAACAATGTCAAAGATTGGGAAGATAGCAAAATGAGGACTGACTACCAAAGGAATGTGTGTAATAATGTCCCCCTTTCGAAAATCTTGGGTACGTCACTGAATCACAGCCAGTATAATCCTTTGTGGGGCATGTGACCTGTCCATGTATGTTATGGCTGCCCTTTCATCCATATCATCTTGTTGCCATTCATCATTCTCGCGATTAGCCTAAGTGGCAGAAAAGCGAAGTAAAACAAATCAAACGAAATCAAATCAAATCAAGTCATCATTGATTTTGATCGTAGCGTTATAGTTGGACCAGAGATGAAAGAAAGAGAGAGAGTGAGAGAGAGAGTGAGTGAGTGAGTGAGTGAGTGAGTGAGTGAGTGAGAGAGAGAGTGTGTGTGTGTGTGTGTGTGTGTGTGTGTGTATGTGTGTGAGTGTGTGAGTG